>NW_027361707.1:4637500-5350000 GCF_039654945.1 Dendrobates tinctorius | reverse complement strand
CAAAACCAATCAAGCAAGCAAGATATCAGGCACAAGGCACAAGTACGCACGAGGTCAACTAACTCAGCCGAGGGAAGGAGTATAACTGACACCGGACCTAGGTCAAGTGAGCATTAAATAGTTGCCCTCTGCCAGAGAGGCAGAAACAATTAACCCCTGTCTGACCAGGACCGGCCAAAGACAAAGCCTATCCTGGATCATGACAGTACCCTCCTCTCAATGGGGGGCCACTGGACCCCCGGGTCTCTCAGGGTACTTGGCGCTAAAGGCCCGGACCAACCGATCCGCATGAACCGATCGAGCAGGAACCCACGACCGGTCTTCAGGACCGTAGCCTTTCCAATGTACAAGATATTGAAGGGCACGACTGACCAACCTAGAGTCAACAATTCGTTCCACCTCATACTCAGACTGGAGAGAAAACTGAGCAAAGCTCCAAAAAAAGCGACTATAAGTCCAAAGTAAAGTCAAAAAGTTTTTTATTTTAATTAAGACACATCCAGATACAAATGGGGGGAGTGGGCAATAAAGTGCGAAACCGCACACCGCATGGATAAAAAAAGGATTGTTGTACAACCAGAACCTATGCAGTAACAAGACATACATAAAGTTACTAAATTGTCACAAAGTGCATATGGTGCATGGCAATGTATGGCAATTAAGAATGGACCGCAAAACAGTATATATGTATATATATATATATATATATATATATATATATCTTTATACCAGCTCCATCCATCAAGTAAACAGCTAAATACACAGATCATTATCAGATAGCAGGTGACCATTCACCATGGTTAGACAGATATATGACGCCTAGGAAGCATAGTAATAAGAGAGGAAGCATAAATTACCTAATGAAATGGCGGGCAGAGGTTCCAGCAGTCAGCAATCCACCCCAACGATTGTTTCGGAGGGTTACTCCTTCATCAGGAGAACCTTGACCTAATATTGGCTAACAAACAAGCTACTCTGGTAAACCGGTTGGTTGATGCATTCCCAGCACACAGCAGTGGTGATGGTTCTCACACGAGCCGTAGGGGCCGGGGGCAACTTGGAAGCGGTGTTGGTGGTGGACACAACAGAAGTGGCGTTGGAGACAGGGGTTTCATGACCATGTTGTGGACTGATTTTTCAAGTCCCGCTCACACGACTGGTAAAACTGCATCGATTGAAAGTGACAGGAGACAGCACTTGTCAAGTATGGTTACAAACTACTTTTCCTCCCATGTCGATGCTCTCCCTCACAGGTCATTCCCATTTGACTATTGGGCAGCTAAACTGGACACCTGGCCTGAATTGGCACAATATGCCTTACAGGAGCTCGCATGCCCAGCTGCAAGTGTGCTATCGGAAAGAGTCTTCAGTGCTGCTGGATCAATACTGACAGAAAAAAGGACCCGTCTGTCGACCCAAAATGTGGATGATATAACCTTCATTAAAATGAACCATGCATGGGTTTCCAAGAATTTTGTCCCACCTTACCCTGATGACACATAGGTTGCAAGAAAAATTGTTTTCTTTGGACTGCCTGTTCCTGGGACTTGACCAATTTCGCCTTTAGAAGCAGGTGAATGTCCCACATCAACATATGCCATTTTGTAAACCTCCCTAACTGGGCAGCCTCCTCCCCCCAATGGCCGGGGTCACCACCGAGCGCACGCAACCGTGCGAGTGCCATTGCCCTGGACAGGTGGGTGGGCCGACTCGTGGGCGCGGGCACTGGCACAGGGTCCCTCGTAGTGCAATCAAGTGTCTCTGACGGTGGTGGTGCACACCCGCCGTCAGACACACTGCCGTACTATGAGGGGCCCAGTGCCAGTGCCGACGCCCACGAGTGGGCCCCCTTGCTTGGGCAGGGCCCCAGCATTTGCAATGTTTACCTCTCCCTGCTCCTCCGCTGTGTATTCTGGGCTGTCAAATCCATCACTGGGACTGGCACTTCAAATTTGGTGAACTGATAGAAGATGAAGGTTAAGACGTAGCTATGCCCTGTCCTGCTGGCCGGGATCCAGCTTCAGATGATCAATGGCTTCCATTTCTTATGGACGTCAACTCACAATGAGATGCAGAAGTGGTTTCTCATCAGCTTTAACAGTTTTTCTACCCACAGACGTGTGACATTCCAGCGCACATTTTTAAATGTACCCTCCCTCTCATGCCAATCCAACTGAATCGCCTATGGCCTGTGGCTTCTGTGTTTTGCACTCCAAAGTTACGTGACAGATCATGATAGGCAGTGAGCACCATGTTTACATCTCTCCCTGTGATCAAAATTGGATGGATATGAGTAACGGCGATGGGATCAACGGTACTGCGATACAGCAACACTTTCTTCACAAAGAAAGGTTTTTGCTGCGTCCACACACTAATTAATTGAGGGTCAGCATCGCCTCTGAGAATTGTGACGGAAGTTGTTCCCGTGAATAGTAATTCATAGATTTCTGCAATCACTAGACTTTAGATAAATAATTGTATGCATCTAATTTTCTATTGCAGAGAGTCTGGGCTGTCTTCCTGAGACAGAAAGATAAATGAAGATTTAAAAATACCACCAAAGGTGTATCATGGTGTACGCTTGAAATACATTTCCTTTTTTCTAGTTTTTAGATTGTTGTTTAATCCATGCAGAGAACACGGAGATTTTGACTGTTTAAACTATGCTCTATCACTGCTATCCAGTGATAATGTACCCTATCTCAACTTTGTAAAATCTGGTCTAATCATACTGGGCCTGAGACCGTCTGAGCCTGCCTCCTGATCGATACACATAGGTTTTTAGTGTGTAAACTATGCAACATATATACGTGTTAACCGGTGAAACTGTACCCTTTATCAACTTTCTCGAATCTTGTAGAATCCATACTGGGCCTGAGAACTGCTGCAGAGCTGTTAAGCAAGCTACAGCACCTGTGGTTTGGACACGTAATATTTTGCATTTTTTCTGGAATGGCGGTTAGGCCGAAATCAGGAATTGCTGTTGACCTGCACTTACTGGGAAATCATCGTTCACGGAAAATTATTGGAATCCCAGATCCCCATCACTAACGGTGTTCAGCGGGTTATCTGCACCTGTAAGCGACAAAAGATGGTCCTTTCAGTGTAGCGTTCATGTAGCCCCGGACATGGAAGGCCATGATAGCCCTGTTATTGCTCGATCACGCGTGCCAGAGCCTCGCGTATCCCTCTAGTAAACTTTACACGTACCGCAGGGGCATGCCGGAGTCTCGTTCGTTAACAGAATAAAGCTGACAAATCGCTAGCACAACTACAAACGGACATACCACACCACACACACACACAATCGACAAAGCTTTCAATGTGTGCATCTTTTTTTGAGGTGGCATGGTTGTGGTTTCCTGGGTGGAGTCCAATTAAGCCGCAGGTTCCACTCCTGGTGGTGCCCTTTTGGACATTCCTTTAAGGTTCAGCTTTGCAATCATACTGCCCCCGGAAATCAAACACTTTGGCTTCATGGACGCTGTTTGAAGGTTCATGGGAATAACGCCGCCCGATCGCCAGTTGTCATAATTTATTGGTGGGAAGTACGATGGTATATGATCGTGTTCGTTTTCAGATTTTGTTTTTTTGGGTTTGGTTTTTACATTTTTAGTTCAGACTTTCTTGACTTCAAAGGGCATGACAAGCCTTGATCTGTGTCTCCTCCACCTCCTCCTTTTACTCCTCCACCTCTTTTGTAAAAGTAGTTGCCCTTTTCCATATGTTATTTATGGCTTCTGAGCATTTTGTCGGCTTTGGAACACCTTTTAAGGTGTTTTGTAATTGTTTTGTATGTGTTAGTATGTGTTTGCCTGCCATTGTTTTCAACGTGGTTCGACGAACATTCGACGAACTTGCCTCCTGTGCGAAGAACCAAAACACTAGCGGGGTGGCTCAACACTACTCATAATATATAGACGTACATTGTTAATGTTTAAACTATGCTATATATACCTGCTATCTGATGATACTGTACACTTTGTCTACTTTTTATATTCTTGTCTAATCCATACTGAGCCTGGGAGTGTCTCTGTGTGGCTGATGGAATATATATGGAGATTGACAATTATCCTTTGACTGAATAGAGCTGTACGCTTCTGATACAGTACCATATATGTGATGTTATTTTGTGTCTATTTTGTGCTAAATTTGGAAGTTTGGTGGAAGAGGCCGCGGACGTGGGCGTGGGGGGGCCAGCTGGTGCTGATGGTGGGGGTGCATCTGCTGGTAGTGGCAAAAGCACAATAGCAGCTAAGGCAGGAGGTGTTGAGCCTGCGTCATGGTCTGTCTACGGAACGCTTGGAAGGCTACCTTTTCTGGAAGTAGGTTTAGCGTTTTTAAAGCCGGAGTATGAGGAACTGGTTTGGTCTTACATTGCCGAAACAGACTCCAGCAAATATGCCCTCCTCTTCTGAAGTTTCAAAAAATGCAAGGACTGAGTCGTCAAGTGCTGGCTCCTGGTCAGGAAGAACCCCTTTCCTTGTCTCCTGCACCCCCACCCAAAGTGAATGATGCAGCAGGCCACACTTCACATTAGTCCATGTAGCTCTTTCTATCATACCATGCCTGGGTTATCAAGTCAAATCGTGAATTCCCCAGTCCAAGATGAATCTGACATGGAGTGTGGGTGGCCAGGCAGGGCAGTGGGGTTAATCGGTACCGGGACGGTGTCTCCCTGGGATGTGTCACAGTGGTGGTGACCCGTTCCGTGGCCCTGGGCGTCCATGCAAAGGGGTGAATTACGTTTATAGGTGAATGATACGTGACGCCACCTGTGGTTTCTGAGTAGTTTGACCAGCGCTGCAGTGGCGCTTCTCTGGGACAGAAGTTGTGGTGCAGCTAAGATGTAGAAGCCCTGCACAGGTATGTCCATTGTCGCAGGGCACATGAAAGAGTTGGCAGATGGTGTGCAGTGCAGGATGTAGCAGAGCTGTGTGCCAGGTGCAGGAGAAAGAGGACAGAGACAGTCGTGCAGTTCCTTTACCTGTACTTGGTAAGGACCCAGAGTACAGATGGAGAAGGAGTTGGTCAGCCTGGAAGCCAATTTGGAATTGTCTCTCTGCAGATAGGTAGTGTGTCCTCCGTTCTAGTGCTTATCTGAGGTACTCGCAGTGCTGAGTTCAATGAAGTTCCCCCTGTTGACTCTCTCTTGGAACTTTCTCGTATGGCAGGCAGCCATAGCCTTTTCCTTCTGGCTCCCACACGTCGCTGCTGGGGCCTCCGAGCCTTAGTTGGGTACAGAGCATTTACAGCTGCTACTTCCTCTGGATTCTGCTGCAGGAACGTCAGTGTCCCTACCAACTCGGAGACCGGAATCCGGACCATGCACTCAAGCTAGGAGTGAGCCTTAACTCTGCTCATCCTCCAGCTTCCCTTCTCACGTCCACACACTTCCCCTTCCCTTCACAGACTGCCCTAACATACCTCCTCCCGACCACAGACAGCAGCTCCTCAGCAGTCAGGTTCAGAGGTCTCTCTGCTGGCCTGGAGTGGGAAATGTGTTGTGTGTTGGTTCAACTGCTAGCAAGATCCTTCGTTGCTCCCAAGCATGACATCACACCAATGGCAGATCTTAATAGGGGCGGATGGGGCGGTCGCCCCGGGCCCAAGGTTTTTTTAGGTGCCCAGGGCACTGGCGTAGCGTGGTGGGGGGGCGGTCCGCCCCAGGCGGCATGTGTGTGGGGGCGGCGCGGCAGCAGCAATTCCACCCTGCAGTGCAGTGCAGCGGCGGGCAGGGAGCGATGCGATCACGGCAGCTCCGCTGCCTGCAAGAGTGAATAGCAGGAGCGGAGAGGCAAGGGTCCGTCCTGCTTCCTGCCCGGAGGCCGCGCTTCCTGTTTCACACAGAGGAGCGCCGCTGAATGACATCATCATTCAGCGGCCGCTGCTGTGTGAGGGAGGAAGCTCGGGCGATGCTGCGGACAGGTGAGAGGAGAGAGGTGGTGTCTTGTGTGTATGTATGTATGTCTGTGTGTGTGTGTGTGTGTGTGTATGTCTGTGTGTATGATGGAGCAGGCAATGATGGGAGTGATGGTCTAGAAGGCAGTGATGGGGTGAAGGAGCAGGCAATGAGGGGAGTGATGGGGTGATGGAGCAGACAATGATGGGGGTGATGGAGCAGGCAATGATGGGGGTGATGGAGCAGGCAGTGATGGGGTGATGGAGCAGGCAATGAGTGGAGTGATGGGGTGATGGAGCAGGCAGTGATGGGGTGAAGGAGCAGGCAATGAGGGGAGTGATGGGGTGATGGAGCAGGCAATTATGGGGTGATGGAGCAGACAATGATGGGGGTGATGGAGCAGGCAATGATGGGGGTGATGGAGCAGGCAGTGATGGGGTGATGGAGCAGGCAGTGATGGGGTGATGGAGCAGGCAATGAGGGGAGTGATGGGGTGATGGAGCAGGCGGTGATGGAGCAGGCAATGAGGGGAGTGATGGGGGTGATGGAGCAGGCAATGATGGGGGTGATGGAGCAGGCAATGATGGGGTGATGGAGCAGACAATTATGGGAGTGATGGAGCAGACAATGATGGGAGTGATGGGGTGATGGAGCAGGCAATGATGGGGGTGATGGAGCAGACAATGATGGGGTGATGGAGCAGGCAATGAGGGGGGTGATGGAGCAGGCAGTGATGGGGTGATGGAGCAGGCAATGATGGGAGTGATGGGGGTGATGGAGCAGGCAATTATGGGGTGATGGAGCAGACAATGATGGGGGTGATGGAGCAGGCAGTGATGGGGTGATGGAGCAGGCAATGATGGGGTGATGGAGCGTGATTTTGTGCGTATTGGCCGTAGGCCTACAGCTTATGTGCAACGTCTTTTTAGGCCATGTCCACACGTGGTGGAATGGTGGCGGGTTTTCCGTATGGACCCGCAGCAAACCAAGTGCTGTGGTCCGTACGGCTGTCAATTCCCGCACGGGGACCACAGCGCTCAGGTGGGAAGGGGGGTACAGGGGCCCAGGTTTTATGAACAGCCCCGGGCCTATAGTCCACTTAATCCGCCACTGCATCACACTCCCTAGGAGGAAGGTAATGCCACTGTGGCGACCGTACTCCTGGGGGCGACACAAGTCCACTGAGGCCCAGCCACTGCTGGATGATTCTGCTGGTACATTGACTCAGACCATTACATTCCCCTCACACTCTACACAGCCTGAATGTGACCCAGATGAAACTCAGGTTACCCTTCCCATATACTGTACCACCTTACACGGTGACAAAAAGGAAGGTGCAGATGAAAGTGCAGGTTCGGCCCACCTGCCGTCAGACACACCGCGTACTATGAGGGGCCCTGTGCCAATGCCATCGCCAACGAGTGGGCCCCCCCTGCTTGCTCTGGATCACAGCGCTTGCAAAGTTGAAATACTTACCTCTCCCTGCTTCTGAGTTTCTTGACAGTGATATTCTGATCAGAGAGCGCAATGACATCACGTCTGTACGCCCAGACTAGTACAGGGATTCCCTAGCGAGGAGACTTATTTGAGGAGACTTATTTAATTGTTTTCAATGTTGGGACAGCAATTTTTGGGGAGCACTATACTCTGGAGAATGATATATGGGGCCCACCATACACTGGAGCATTCATTCCAAAGGTGGACATCAGACACTGGAGCAGCATTTACAGGGCCCATTATACACTAGAGCATTAGAAATGGGGCCCATTATATATAGAGCATTATTTGGGCCCATAAGACAATGCAGATTCATCCATGGTGACCAACATATACTGTAGCATTATGTGGAGCTCATCATACACTGTTTCAAACATTATATGGGACCAATGATTCTGTATGGTGAAATATATGGGCCTCATTACTCTGTATAGCGCACTATGCGGTGGCTATAATACTCTATGGAGTAAGATACTGTCCGTTTTTGGAGCTATTGGAGAATTTCAAATGGATATCAGTCATGAGATGTAAAAAGTGAAGTATTTTTCATTGTACTATTGATGTGGATTTTTTGGTTGGGTGAATTTACCCCTTGTGTGTACTGTGACCTGTTCTTATTAGACAGAGTCTTATTGAGCGCTCAAAGAAGGAAAGACGCCACACATTGTTAGCAGCAATACCTTCCAGCAGAACTCTGGAAACTTTATTCATATTCATGGTCTTTTATCAGTTCGTATAAAGGAGTGGTTACTCATTAACATAAAGGCTTTACTTCTTAGCTAATTGGTCAGTTTAAATGCATGAACATATATGGGTGTCCGACCTGAGGTTACTTAGACACCACGTGATTTACTGTCTGGAGTCTTGCACTTGTCAGCAAGTCTCCAATATCGGCCGGACCATCTGGCCTTGCTTCCTCATTCCCTATGTCTGCTAGATATTTCTCAAGTCACAAGACAATGAGATGACTGGGTAGCAGGTTATTTCCACCAACTAGTTATAAGGTTCAAACTGTAAATATGTATCTGTGTGCATTATGGCTATATAAGAATACATGAGTATATAGCAGTATATGGAGTATATAGCCTATAGCAGGCAAGTGAGATCTATATGAAATACATATATATTTCCATAACAATCCCCCCTTAGATATCACTTGCCCTAAAATCCTGCTCCTGGCCCAAAGCGCTGCAACTCTTTTTTGCTGCCAGTGGGCTGACATATTCCTAGTGCATACATCCTCCTCTGTACAGACTTTCGCAAATGGGCGGTCAGGAGATCTGTCCCTAAAGGGGGTGTGGTGCAATGTAATCAAAGTCTCTTAGTTAGCAGTCTGTGCAGTCAGTGCATGTGTATTCTCCGTCAGGTAGGTAATTTATTCAGTCAGGGAGGTCATCCACAGCATTATTCCAGCTCAGGTGTGTCCTCTGGTATGAAGGCTTTTTCCTGCAATGCGGTGCGTGGATCCAGGTGGGGATTCTCCCTCCAGGTTGGTGGCGTCAGCACTTGGTGAAGGGCCATCGGATCTGGGATCGAGTGCTTCTTTTTACGGACTTTTCCCACCAACACTCAGCAGTCTCCTGACTTCAGGGCGTGCATACCAGGCACCGAATCTGGACCTGGCAATGAAGGAGAAAACTCGAGAATGGACATTAGCAAGATTCTTGATAAATTCAATTACACATGCAGACAAAGTATCATATTGCATAGTCAACTGCTAAGCGAAGAATACCCCTAAAATGGGTTTGGACACAAATAAAGTTTCATATTGGTGACAGCTTTTTCTGAGCCTATGGGAGTGTCTAATGACAGGGTTTGTCTGTCTCTTGGGCAAATTTTTTAGCATGCTGCTCTTAAGTGTCCCACCTAGTCTATGATGCGGGATGGTGAGTAGTGTGTAGGCCTGTCTGACCCTACTGCTGATCAGTTCTCTTGTGTTAGGTTTGCTTTGTATGCGGGTCCCTGATCACTTGCTATTGCTTCTGGAAACCCCATATCTGCACACTATTTTTGAGAGTATCTTCTTTGCAGTAGTCTTCGCCAACTGGTTCCTTACTGGGAAGTCTTCAGGCCAGACGATGTGGGGGAACTTTTCCTGCTTGTCCGATGTTGAATTTTGTCGGAGGCCA
Source organism: Dendrobates tinctorius (assembly GCF_039654945.1). Lineage (NCBI taxonomy): Eukaryota > Metazoa > Chordata > Amphibia > Anura > Dendrobatidae > Dendrobates > Dendrobates tinctorius. Next base: position 5,340,472 of record NW_027361707.1, on the reverse strand, counting down.
AACAGCTCCTGGGAATCTTTGCTGTTAAGGTGTGAGTTGAGTTCAATCAGGTCATTCATCTGTGTCTTCAATTCTGTGTGGGGGCCATGTGCCCATTGAACCACCGTCGGGTGCACACTTTGAGATAGACTGGGTCTGTCTTGAGGTAGACGGTTTGAGGTAGACTAGGTCTGTCTTGAGGTAGACGTTTTGATGTAGACGGTTTCTTGGAGCCCAGTGCTTTTGGCCTTCAGCTTCCAGCTTTCCTTCTCCTCCTTCCGAGTCTGATCCTGTTACTTCTTGTACAGGTTTCAGGAAGTCATTTTGTCAGGTTTAGTTGACTGGGTTGTGGTAATTGACATTCTCTGAGCTGATTGTGGGATTTTAGCTGAGGTTTCGTCTATGTCCGCGCCTCCCTCTGTATGAAGACTCGGGTTAGACTGTGTCAGAGGAGGACTTGGGACGACTCTTTGCATTGGTACCGATTCAGCCGACGTTCTCCGGTGGATGAGGGGGAAGGTCAAACTGTTGTAGGCTTGGGATGCCTTCGGACTCATGCAGCTCGTCTCGGGGAGTGTTGCCGTGGACTGCCAATCGTAGGGCTGTGCTGGAGAAGAAGCTTCCCCATGAGAGGGTGGTGGAGGACAATCTTCTGGAATGTTCTCCATCAAATACATCCTTTCTGGTAAAGGTGGGCACCATTCTTTTGCCTCAGAATTCATATCCACGTCAGAATCTTCATCCTGGAAGTGATTCAGCTTGTTGGCTGGTGGAGGAGGAGGCAGCACTTCTGTCCAATTCAGAGATGGCATCTTCAACGGTTTTTCCATTGACTTCTGTATGCCAGGTTTTCTCGTCTTCAGTCGTCATGTAGTAGCCGTCCGGCTCTATGACCTCTCTCATTTTCCATATTGTCTTCCTCCGGCTGCTTTTTTGCCTGCCATGTCTGCCATGTTGATGCCCCGTGTCTCTACTGTGTTCAGTTTTCCGTGTGCCTTGACCTTCAACACTGCCACCACTTTTAGTAGTTGAAGGGTGTCCAGCAGGTCTCTGATGGCTCCATGGTGCTTCACGGTCGATCCGCTTGCTGTGATGAAGTTTCTTGCAGCCCAGATGGGTCCGAAGTCGGGTGCCATGTCATGCGAGTACCTGGAAGTTTTTGTTCTTCGCAATCTGGCAGGTCTTTCGTCAGCTCTATTAGCTCCGCTTCTTGGGCTCTTGGGCTGACAACCTTCTGGACCATAGAATGTCTTGATTGCTGGTCGCTGCACATCCCATGTGGAACCTTCCTTCATCATCTGCAAAACTGGAGCCATCTACGGTATCTTGCAGATTTTCATCTGAGGGTCCGTATCCGCATCCCGCCTTGGGATTGGGAGTAGAGACAGGTAACAAGCACTGCTGCGAGCACTGAAGAGTGGTGGAGAGCAGCCTTGTCAGGAGGACGTGTGCTGCGGGTATTGTTTTCATGCAGGAGGGCCCACCCCCTTGCAACTGGATCCAGGCCGGCTGAGCGGTAGTCTAGAGGCCTCTGGTTTTCCTCCGTGGGTCTGTTTTAAGCCTGGCCAGTAGCATGACCTTCTCCATCTTGGTCCTTCTTTTTCTATTTGGTCAGGATGGGATGGCTTCTCGTACTCAGTGAGGCCTAGAGTTGGCGCAGAGACTATGAAGTCTTTCAGTTTCCTGTACGAGATGACGGTTGCAATGTGTTGATGCAATTATACAGAGGCTGCATTAAGCCTGGAGCACCAGGGATCCAAGTTCTGCAGTACGAGACTAGACTAAGGAAGGCCTACATCTTCGGAGTTGTTGAGGGAGCCATCTTCTCCTCCGCGGTCCTCCGGTCATCTGTCAAGTGTTTCATCTAGTGGGCGATACGGTGTCTTCAGGAACTTGCTTTTGACACCACTGGACTCTGTTTTGCAGAACTTACGTTGCTGCTCCGCCAGGCAGAGTGGAGGAGACATGGAAAGCGCTGTGCAGGTAGTGATGTCGATGACTTCTGTATGCTCCGCAATCCAGTTGTCGGGGACGGAGGGCAATGCTTTGGTGAGCTGTGAAAGGCTGTTCCGGGCCCTCTTGGGCCTCTCTGTTCATTTGTTCCACACCCCCCTTGTGCGTGTTCAGGAACTGGTCGTCCAGGTGGGGGAATATTGAGGGGAGCTTCGGGCAGATCCATTGCCGTGAGCACCGTTGCTGTGGCTGGCACGTTTGTCAGCAGAGTGTGCACATCTGGCACAACTTGGGTTTCAAACACGGTTGCTTCGCTCACAGCCCTCAGATTATGCACCATTCAATCTGGTCTGGTTCTCCTTTCACAGTCTTCCTCTTGATCGAGAGAAGCTGGGACCGCATGATGATTCCCGTGGGTGAGGCAGCTCAAACTGGCCTTGCTCTTCACAGTGCCGTGAGTGATTCCCATCTTATGGCACAGGGCCGGTAGGAAAACAAACCGTTTGCTGGGGTCCTTTTTTCGTCAGAGGTGACGTTCAGCTGAGCTTTCTTGCTCTCACAGGGGGTCTTCTTGCTGGGGCATCTTCTTTTCCAGCCAGCAGCAGTTCCTTTCACCCAGCTTGATTTCTGGTCAGCATCTTGTTAACCAATTTGAGGAGCTGAGTGGCTGTCTTCTGGTCCAGGGCCTGGATTAACTTCAGGGAGCACCTTCAGAATCTTGTCCAAGATGATCCTCTGGTGCTGGAGCCGGAAGCAGTGCAGCCATTTCACGAAGCGGGTGTGGTCTCTCTGGGTTGAGAGTTTTCCTGGTCCATGCCAAAGTTCTTAGGCCGTTTCTTGAACAGCAGTTCCACTTAGACCTCCAGGGCAGTCTGCTCTGGGTGATGAGCAGCAGATGCTGGGCCTTCTGAGCGTCCGGGGTTCCAGACTTGAGTGACACCCGCACTGGCGCAACTTGAAGTCTCTCTTGGACCATAGGCTTCCGGGTGCTATGTCCAGCACCTCCTTGGGTAGGCTTGCACCGGTTATTCTAGCGAGGCTCTTGTAGGGCCACCAGCATGGACATGATTGATTCTTCTTGGGTCTGAGGTGGAGAAGAGGTCAAGGTCACATCTTCATTGGACACTTTGGTCACCTTCAGTTCCTGCAGTAGGTCGGTGCTCATCAGGTGGGGCGGGCAGGTCTCCACCGTAAACTGAAACAGGATAGAGTATCCTGGCTGTGTCCACATGCTCAGGGGCTTGCGAGCTGGGGAACGTCTGTCTTGACATTCAGCCCCCATACAAGACACAGAGTGCTCTGATAGACTGGTGGGGTTGGGGATTTTCACTTCAGACTGCACCAGTGTCCTCAAGGAAAGATATGACAGCCCCCCGTGATTTGAGGTATTAGGTCCGCTGATGGGGTTCACATGTCAGGGGCGTGACGTCTGGCGGACCTGGTTTGCCTCTGTCCTATGGACAGGGTTCTTCATTGTCTTCTGTGTTTCTTTCTTGGCCTATTCCTCTGCGGGATGACCTGGGTTGCCGGGGTGCTGTGCACTGGTTCCGGAAATGGCCAAAGTTGCCACAGTTGAAACACTTGCCAGCTCTCCTAACTCTGTGTGATAGTTGCTCCTCCATGTCAGTGGCCATCACGGGAGGGCCTGTCCTCCGTACTCCTGGGAGGGACTCAACTCTTCTGGCTACTGTAAGCAGGACATCTACTGCTATTGTCCTGTACTCAGGCCTGGCCACTATCAGCAGTCTCTTGATTGGTTCTCTTAGTCCATGCACAAAGGCCTGTGCCAACATCTGTCCGTGTATCTGATCATGAATGGTGAAGCCTAAAACTTGGAATACTTGCCTCACTCTGCCATGAAACTCGTCTACAGACTATCTTGGCTTGGCTCATGTTATGCAGGCTGAGTGCTTTTCTGGCGTTGGCCCACTCTCTAAGCTGTTCAATTAGCTTTGATCCTGATTCCCAGGAATGCACACCTAATTCTGATGGAAGCTTAAAGTGTTCCTTCATGATTGGCCAGAATGTTTCACCTGCTTTAATCTCCATTATGGACCAGAGATCACTCCAGGTTGCAGCATATGTCTGCTGGCTCAGCTGCATTCTTCGGTAAAATGGCATGGGGTCCATATCTGGGTCTGGCAGATTTTTTAGAATACTGAACACCTGACTAGGGGTGAAAGGCACATAGTGTAAGAGTTCTGGCTCTATCTGCCCCTGCCTACTTGGTGTCTGTGAGTTTCTCCTAGTGCTAGGAGGAGGAGGAACTGTGCCATTGTGTGATTGTCTTTCTGTGTGTGGCACAGGTGTGTACTTCCCCCCCTGAGACTGCAGCTCCGTGTGGCACATAGGATCATCAGTCTCAGTAGGTGTAGTGTCTGATGGCCCACACCTCTCTTCTGCTATCTGTTGTATCGGGAGGGCACCTGCGTTGTCATGTGTGGGGAGTGATTCACTTTCTTCTCCCGGTGTCATAACTGTCTCTCTAGAGAGGGTGTCCTGTGGATATAAGGACACCTCATTGTCTGGATCTGACACTGGGCCAGCGGGTGATGATGAACTGAGAGATGGGTGAGGAAAAGAAAGAGAGGGAAGGGTGGAGGAAAGATTTGGAATAGGAGAAGTGAGAGATAGTGGAGGAGAGTGGGGAGGAGACAAAAAGGGAGGAGATAGTGAAGACAAGGAGGAGGGAAGAGGAGAGGGATGAGAGGTGGGCGTTGGTGATAAAGATGGAGAGGGAAGAGAGATAGGAGAGAGAAAAGGAGGAGGTGGAGAAGGGATAGGAGGAGAGATAGATGAGAGAGGGGAGGAGATTGTGAGAATAGCAGAGATAGAGGGAGGAGAGAGATGGGAGGAGGGAAGAGTGAGGAGAGAAGAGATGGGGGAGAGGACTGCTTCCCCCCCTCTGCCGTCACGGAAGGCATTCTTAGACCTGTGGTCCTTCTCAGACGGCACAGATTAGTATGCCGCTGAAAACACTTTTCCTACACGTAAAAAAACAAACAAAAAAAAAAGCAATCCTTTCTTGTTCACACTATCTGCTAGCACCTACTGCGCTGTTAAATCCTCTGTCACTTTAACAAAATGCAGACAGTAACTGAGCTCAACTAGCTACTTCCCTTTTTTTTTCAATACATCATGTCATGCTACAGCTTAAAGAAAAAAACTGTTCTTGCAAAAGAAAAAAAACACGTACTATGTCTGTTTAAAAACTGAAAAAGGTGATTAAAACTTTAAACACTTTGCAACCCCTTTTAACCTGCTTAAAAGGGAACAAAACAAGAATATTTAGTGAATAACCCAACGCAGGTAAAAATTCTCTTTTTAACAAAACTGAAAGAAAGAAGTGAAAACTAAACCTAAAAAACTGATAAAATGTCACAAAAAGTGGAAGAAAACTAAAAAGAGATAAAAAGGGAAAAATGATTTTTCTTTCTTTTTTTTTCCTTAAAAAGATTTCAAAGGATGAAACCCAAAAAATTGATAAAATCAAAAAGTGTATAAACTTTAAAAAAAAAACACTTAGAAAAATAAAAAAAAACAAATACGAGTACACTTCCAATAATAAAAGGGTTAATGCAGAATGCAGGCACCCAACTTCCTCTTTTTATGCCTGCGTCTCTGTAAAATCTGAGAACAATGGAAAACCAAAAAAAAAAAAAAAAAAAACAGACTGTGATATGGCGGTATACTCAAAATGACCCAGCTTTCCCGAAAATTCTCATACTACAGTAACAAAAACCACTACCAAGAATGCAAAATAAAACATAAAATAGGGAAAAGCAGAGTACAAAATATAACAATATGAAAAATATACATCTATATATCAGGGACACACCCTGCAGGCAAAAGAGGAAGTTTACAATAAAAAAAAAAGCAAAACTCTTTCTGCTTCAGATCTTCGCGGAAACCTGCATTGAATTCACATATAGACGTCCGGGGAGAGAGATCGAAAGCCCTTCTGTGACACGTCAAACAGCTGCTGACAACCGGTAACTGCCAATCACCCATGGCGCTTTGGTTAGCACCGGGATGTATCACCCTCCGTCTGCTGGGAGACGGGAGCCGTGATATCCCACTAGATTATCACCCCTCCGTGTGCACCCGGGGACCGCGGTAATCTCTCCAGTGATCAATCTGTGATATCCCTCCAGTCTGCCAGCCTCCGCTTGATGCGGGGACGTGTGACAGCCGAGGGATTCACCTGTGATACCTCCCTTAAGCTGACACCTCCATGTATGTGTGCGGGGACCGTGACAGCCGTGGGATTCACCTGTGATACCCCCTTGAAGCTGACACCTCCGTGTATGTGTGCAGGGACCGTGACAGCTTTTTCAGAGGAATTCACCTGTGATATCCCGTCTAAGTCAAAACCTCCGCGTGGTGCGGGGGGACGTGATTTGACTTAGTCAGAGAGACTCAGTCTTGTTATCGGTGTCTCAGCAGCCACAAATCAAGTCACAGTCTCCACCAACTCTCTCACCCTGATCTCAGACACACAGGATCACAGTAGACACTTAGCTTATCCCAGGGTTTGGATTTGGGCGTGGATTTTTTTACACTACCTGGGTTTGGTGACCACACTGACTGGCTAGAGTTGCTGACCCGGACTGGGCACAGGGAACATTCAGGTAAGATAACTAGATTTTCTTACCTTACTTATGGAGTTGCGCAAATCTCCATTCCCATGAGCCAAGACATTGGCCGGCACCTCTGTCCTCTCCGGTCAGCAAGATCCCAGTGCGTTTTCGTCCACGGCCCCACATTGGGCGCCAATTGATATGGATTTTTTGGTTGGGTGAATTTACCCCTTGTGTGTACTGTGGCCTGTCCTGATTAGACAGAGTCTTATTGAGCGCTCAAAGAAGGAAAGACGCCACACATTGTTAGCAGCAATACCTTCCAGCAGAACTCTGGAAACTTTATTCATATTCATGGTCTTTTATCAGTACGTATAAAGGAGTGGTTACTCATTAACATAAAGTCTTTACTTCTTAGCTAATTGGTCAGTTTAAATGCATGAACATATATGGGTGTTCGACCTGAGGTTACTTAGACACCACGTGATTTACTGTCCAGAGTCTTGCACTTGTCAGCAAGTTTCCAATATCGGCCGGACCATCTGGCCTTGCTTCTTCCTTCCCTATGTCTGCTAGATATTTCTCAAGTCACAAGACAATGAGATGACTGGGTAGCAGGTTATTTCCACCAACTAGTTATAAAGTTCAAACTGTAAATATGTATCTGTGTGCATTATGGCTATATACGAATACATGAGTATATAGCAGTATATGGAGTATATAGCCTATAGCAGGCAAGTGAGATCTATATGAAATACATATACATATATATTTCCATAACACTATACCGCTATTTCTCTGCCGTATCGGAGCATCATGAGTTGTGGTATGTGTTAAAGGGGCGCTCTTTGGCCCAGGGCACATGAAAACCTGGAGCCAGCCCTACCCCCCACAAATTTAGCCAAATAACCCACATTTTTCAGTGCGTAACTAGTATTATGAAGTAAATTAAGCTTGAAAAGCTTCAGTAATAAGATTTGATGTTTCTGGCATTCAAAAGGGCACTGTAGGTGTGTTTCCTGGCCTCCACTCCCTGCCGACTTTGCTTCCCCATTGACTTGCATTGGGTTTTGTGTTTCAGTCGGCCTTCAACTTTTCACAAAAATCGGCCGATATCGTTCGACCCAACTTTTGTGAAAGTTGGGTTTCATGAAACCCGACTCGACCCAAAAAAAGGCAAAGTCGCTCAACTCTTGTTGACACTATGCGGAAACGGCAGGCGTGCTGGAACCAGGTTGGGCAGGAGGGAGTACCCGTGCCAAAGACACTGCCGAGAACCAGCTGACGGTGCTGGAACCCGGATGGGCAGCAGAAGGAACAAGAGCCAATGGCACTACCGAGGACCAGCTGACGGTGCTGGAACATGGTTACTAAGCAGGAGGTACCTGTGCTAGAAAGCACTACCAAGGACCAGCAGACGTTGCTGGAACTCGGATACCGAGAAGGAGGCACCTTGGCCAAAGGCTCTGCCTGGAACCAGCTGACGGTGCAGGAAACCGGATGGGTAGCAGAGGCTACAAGAGTCAATGGAACTACCAAGACCCAGCTGATGGTGCTGGAACCTGGAGGGGCAGCAGAAGGAACAAAAGCTAATGGCACTACCGAGGACCAGCTGATGGTGCTGGAACCCGGTTACTAAGCAGGATGTACCTGTGCTAGAAAGCACTACCAAGGACCAGCAGACGTTGCTGGAACTCGGATACCGAGAAGGAGGCACCTTGGCCAAAGGCTCTGCCTGGAACCAGCTGACGGTGCAGGAAACCGGATGGGTAGCAATGGCTACAAGAGTCAATGGAACTACCAAGACCCAGCTGATGGTGCTGGAACCTGGAGGGGCAGCAGAAGGAACAAAAGCTAATGGCACTACCGAGGACCAGCTGATGGTGCTGGAACCCGGTTACTAAGCAGGAGGTACCTGTGCTAGAAAGCACTACCAAGGACCAGCTGACGTTGCTGGAACTCGGATACCGAGAAGGAGGCACCTCAGCCAAAGGCACTGCTGAGAACCAGCTGACGGTGCGGGAACCCGGAGGGGTAGCAGAAACTACCCCTGAAAAACAACGTTGCAAGGCCAATTGTCCTATTGGCACTACGGAACCAGCCTTTATTACCAGAACCCGCAGCCCACGTAGGAAGCACCTAAACTGCAGGCACCATAGACTCGGCTAACCCGACCGCAACACGACTGGACAACGTTTTGGTGGCAAAGTGACGTTGACACTACCCGGAAACAGCAGGCGTGCTGGAACCAGGATGGGCAGGAGGAAGTACAAATGCCAAAGACACTTCTGAGCAGCAACTGACGATGTTGGAGCCCAGGGTCAATCAGGGTGTAGGCTGATGCCTAATTTCATGAAGTTTATGTGTTGTTGACTACTATAGATTTTAACCATGCTCCAATTAGGCCTCTGGCTTCAGTGTCTCTAGTATTTACCCTGGTCTCCAACACCGCCAGTTGCTGCTCAAAAGTGCGGTCTGCACAATCAACACTTGTTCCTGTGTTACTGGGATTCTGTAACGTCAGTTGATCCCCTGATGCGTGTCCGGCAATGTCTTTTGCTCTGTCCACATTCCCACTACTACATATCCGTTTTATCCTTGCTCAGCATGGTTTGGGAGACCCCACCCGTCTCTTGTATGACATGCACATAAATGAGCTGTCTTACACCACAAGCCCATATACTAGGAGGCACCTGTCTGTATCCTGTTCATTTAGACACTGTTGACATGTTCAGGTTTTAAATACATTAGATAGGGACTGCTTCATGAAGGGTTACCGTGACGTTGTGAGGCAGCTTGGTATACACTTTTTACTAAAAACATATCGACTAAATACCCTGTATTTGTTATCCAGCACTTGCTGATTACTGTCATGTTTTTTACTGCAGAGTATTTTTGCAAATTTGTCATTTTGTGTTTTCTTGTCTTGTTCATTTTCAGAAAAGTAAGCCGGTCAACGTTATTGGAGGATAGTCGCGTGCAACGGTCTGTTGGACGTGCTCCGATAATACACTGGCAGCAGGGCAAGCCAGCACCTCCAATGCATACTGGCTAAGCTCTGGCTATGTATCCAGCTTAGAGACCCAAAACTTGAAGGGGGAACAGCCGTCTGGGAGTACACTGACAGGGCAAGACATGTAGTCTGTCACCATCTGATAGAAACGTTGCCTCCTGCTGACTGGAGCCGTCTGTGATGGTGTAGACATTTGTGGTGGGCACACAAAACTTTGCCACATTTGGGCCATACTGGTCTTGCCTTGTGCTGAGGCACTGCCTCTGCTCCCTCTTTGTGCAGAGCTGCCTCCACTGCCTCGACGCACAGAGCTGCTTTGTAAAGCAATAGCAGCACTGGTCTCGGGTGGAATGGAGAACATGATGGACTGCACCAGTGTCTCTTGGTACTCCCGCATTTTACACTCCCGGTTCAATGGTGCTATGAGGCTATGTAAGTTGTCCCGGTAGCGAGGATCAAGGAGGGTGTACACCCAATAATCAGCCGTGTTGAGAATGTGGGCGATGCGGCGGTCGTTTCTCAGGCACTGCAGCATGAAATTAACCATGTGCTGCAGACTCCCAACTGCCGAAGAAACGCTGTCCCCTGCTTGAGGCGTCATCTCTGCCTCCTCTGCATCACCCCACCCTCGCTGTACATACTGACTAGAGCATTGTGTACCTCCCTCCTCTGGAGAGATGTCTTCCTCCTCCATTGACTCCTCATCCTCCTCACAAAGTGTCCCCTGCCTAGGCCTTTGTGAGAAACCACGTTGCGCAGACTGTCCAGAAGCAGATGGCATTTGTGACTCCTCATCCTCCACCTCTTCCAAAACCTCCTCCCTTAGTGCTTGCAGTGTTTTTTGAAGCAGGCAGATAAGGGGGACAGTCATGCTGACTAGTGCATCATCTGCACTCGCCATCCATGTGGAATCATCAAAGGCACGCAAAACGTGGAAGATGTCCTACATAGAGGCCCACTCAGTGGTGCTGAAGTGTGACCGGCGCACAGTGCGACTTGTTTGCGCCTGATGCAGCTGGTACTCCATTACTGCTGCCTGCTGCTCACACAACCGCTCCAACATATGTAACGTTGAATTCCACCTGGTGGGTAGATCACATATGATGCGATGTTCCGGAAGGTGTAATGGGCGCTGCAGAGCTGCAATGCGCGATCTGCCGTTCTGGAACGCCGCAAGTGAGCGCACTCTATGCGGACCTTGTGCAGCAGTGCATCAAGATCCGGATAGTCCCTCAGAAAGCTCTGCACAACCAAGTTGAGCACATGTGCCAGACATGGGATGTGAGTGAATTTGCCTAGGCCCAGAGCTGCCACCAGATTTCGGCCATTGTCACACACTACCAAGCCTGGCTGGAGATTCACTGGCACAAACCGCACGTCGCTCTCCTGCTTGATGGCATTCCAGAGCTCCTGCACTGTGTGGCTTCGATTCCCCACTGAAATTAATTTCAGTACGGCCTGTTGACGTTTGGCCACGGCTGTGCTCATATCGGTCGTAACTGGACTGGATTCCTGCAATCCTTGGAGTTGGCAGAACACGTACAGCGCCACTCTCAAGATCTGTACCTGGCTCCACAACATTGACCCAATGGGCAGTGAGGGAAAGGTATCGTCCCTGTCCATGGTTACTGGTCCACGCATCGGTGGTCAGGTGGACCTTGCTACTGACGGCATTTAGTAGCGCATGTTTTAGTTTTCCCTCCACATGTTTTTGCAGGGCAGGGAGGGCTTGCCTGCTGAAATAAAAGCGGATGGGCACGGTGTATTGTGGGACTGCCAAAGCCATGAAGTTCCGGAAGGTGTCAGTCTCCACCAGCCTGAATGAGAGCATTTTAAGGGCCAGTAGTTTGGCAATGCCAGCATTCAGAGCCTGTGCTCGGGGATGGTTTGCTGAGTATGGCCGCCTTTTCTCCCATGCCTGTGCTACGGATGGCTGTAGAGTGGCCTGGGAGTGTGAGGATGACTGGGAACGTGGTGCTGTGGGTGGAATGTCACTGGGTCACCGGACAACAGTGCCAGAGGTTCTTCCTTGGCGATCCTGTGAGGAAGCCGAACCAGCTGTGTGTGAGCTGGGGGAAGAGGTCCCAACACAAGCTGAAGAGGTGGTAGGTGGTGCTGTACGTTGGCCTACGTCTTCAGTGTGTCTGTGTAACTCCACCTTGTGCTTGGTCCGCACATGTTTCCACATATTTGTGGTATTGAGGTTGCTGACATTTTTCCCTCTTTTGACTTTCTGATGACACAGCTTGCATTTGACAAAGTAAATGTCATCTGCAACTGTGTCAAAAAATGACCACACACTGCAAGTCTTGGGAGCGCCTGTTTTGGCTTTTGAAAGAGGAATGGTCCTAACGGGTGCCGAAGTGGAGGCTACAGGCAACCAAGTCTGCCCCCTCCCTCTTCCTCCTGTTTTGTCCATTCGGGGAATCTTTGCCTCAGAGCTGCTCACACCACCTTCCTGTTCCTCATGCCATGATGGGTCAAGGACCTCATCATCTACACTCCCCTCTTCAAACACCTGCTTCTCCTGGGTAGTCTCGCCAGCACCGTACGCACCAGAAAGTGGCACCTGAGTCTCATCATCATCTGATGCGTACTGAGGTGTGCTGACCATAGGCACTAGCCCACCCGCCTCTTCAGATTCAGAGGGACAAAGAAGTTGCGCATCACTGCATACTCCCTCTTCTTTACATTCTTGAATGTTGCTTGGCTGGCCCCCTCTTTCCAAGCCAACAGATTCAGAGAACAGAAGTAGAGACTGTGATGGCTCCTGTACAGGCCTCTCTGACTGCCTGGGCAATTTGGCAGATGGTGAAGAGACAGATGGTTGTTCTTCAGTGCTCTGGCCCTGAGAGGATGTGGATGTCATTGAAGTCGATGCTTTAGCTGCCATCCTTCCGACAACGGCTTCAATTTGTTCGTCACGCAGCAGTGGGGTACGGCGAGGTCCTACAAAACTGCGCATAAAGGACTGTTGCCTGGTAAAACTCGTGCCTGCAGCAGGCATAGAAACCCCACGTCCTCTCCCTGCTGAATCCCCACGTCCTCTCCCTGCTGCAACTCCACACCCACGACCACGTGCCTTACTCCCTGCCTTCTTCATCTTGGTAGTCTGATAAAGATAGGTTGAAAAGTAGAAAGGGGGGGGCTTAGTGTGATTATTCCTGAACAGCTGCTAACAGGTATAAGAAACACTAATTTTATAAAGTGTGTGGACTACACTTTAGTAGGAGCTAATGTGGCCTACACAACTGTCAAGTGGAGTGTTTGTTGAACTTTATTTTTTTTTTCAAAAAAACAAAAAGGATGTGACAAAAGATTTGAAAGCGATAGCTCCAAAAAGTTTGTGATACTATTACAATGCAGGAAGGTAACCTACAATGCAAAAGATGAGGCTCCAAAAAATAGGGTAATACTAATCTGGCTGCGCCTGCAGGGCACAAGCCAGCAAAAAGGCTCCTCTATCTACTTCTATATAGTGTTTGCAACCAACCAATGTAGATAGATATGGATGGATGCACACTAATAGGAGAATTAATGAAAAATGAGCTGCAATAAAAGAAAAATATATATGAGGCAGTGACGCACGCTGAGCAGCCTACAAGCAGACGTGCTGCAGGACACACTACAGCGTGAGCTGCACTCACACAGAGACCTCTCAGACAGCCGTGAACAGTGCAGAGAATTGGGCACTAGCACTGAAAGGCTGCAGAAAGGCTCTGCTCTCTCTCATCCTATAGTGTTTGCAACCAACGTATATGGATACGGATGGATGCACACTAATGGGAGAATGAAAAATTTGCAGCAAGAAAAAAAAAAAATTTGTATGAGGCAGTGACATGCTGAGCGGCTTACAAGCAGATGTGCCTGCAGGACACACTACACAGCGTGAGCTGCACTCACACAGACCTTGCAGACAGCTGTGACTAGCGCTGCTGCAAGGCAAACGAAAGCTACACTTATTGAGAATGTAGCCTGAGTAAAGCACAATGTGGTTTGTAAAATCGCTCTCTAACTGTCCCTCACAGTCTTGAACAGCAGCCTGTCCCTAACTGAATTCACAGCAGAGTGAACCCTAAATGGCGGCGGCAGCGGCTTTTATAGTGCATCATGACATCATTTCAGCAGCCACTCACAGCCATGCCATTAGTTAACATGCCTACATGCCTAACAGGATGTGCCCACACTTCAGAGGATTATCATTGGCTGAATCAAATCAAACTGGCTCATAGCATTATGGGAACTTCCGATTCCGGTATTCGATATCCTAAAAGTATCGGAACTCAGTATAGGAATTCCGATACCGCGAATATCGGCCGATACCCAATACTTGTGGTATCGGAATGCTCAACACTACTAATGACATAGAATCATCAAGACCAGAGGGAACAGGAAATCCCACCATAACATCTTTTACGGTCTCTGATAAACCCTTCCGAAAGAGAGCTGCCAATGCACCATCATTCCATGTAGTAAGGACCGCCCACTTTCGGATTTTTTGACAGTATAACTGCGGAATCCTGACCCTGGTTTAATGCCAACAGGGTTTTCTCAGCTTGATCAACAGCATTAGGTTGATCATACAACAACCCCAAGGCTTGAGAAAATGCATGCACATTAGTCAGAATAGGATTTTCAGGTGTCAGAGAATAAGCCCAATCCTGGGGATCGCAGCGCAGCAAGGAGATGACAATTTTAACCTGCTGCACAGAGCTCCCCGATGAGTTAGGCTTCAAGGCAAGAAATAGTTTACAATTATTCTTAAAATTCAAAAATTTTGACTGATCCCCAGAAAACACATCAGGAGTAGGGATCTTTGGTTCAACAGCATGTGACTGAGTGAGATAGGCGGAAATTCCCTGCACTTCAGCAGCAAGCTGCTCCACATGATAAGACAATTGCTTAATCTCCATTAGAGAAAAAATCCTCCTACGGTCCTAGAGAAAAAGAGGAAAAAATACATATAAAAAAAAAATTCTGACGCTTTTTTTTTTTTAAAACAGTTCTTTCCTGCTTTTGAGTACACTAGAATCTGCAGTATGGCTGGTGATTCTGTTATGATTGGGTCACCAAGGAGGAAAACAAGACCAAGCTACGTCACAGAAAAAAAACAGAGAGGTTGGTAACTATGCGGATTGCAGACCCCTGATCCTAACCACACAGCTAACAGTAAATGTGGAGCGTACCTACGATGATTCTAGACACCTCGTCACAGCCGGAGGACTAAATAAGCCTAAAACAAGAAAAGGGGAAATCTAAACTGCCCCAGAGCAGACCCCAAAGCAATAGACAGCCCCCACACATGTATTGACGGTGAGACAAGGTGAAAGCACAAACACAGGTAGGAAAATAGGCTGAGCAAACAATGGGGCCTACACTAACTAGAAAGGACAGGAAAGGAAAGATACTGTCTGCAATCATGCCAAAAAACCCTGCAAAAATGTCCAACACTTCTGATAGCAAAACACCCTGAAGTCACTAGAGTTCTCCCTCTATATCAGCACTCTGGCATATTCTGA
The DNA here is from genome assembly GCF_039654945.1 of Dendrobates tinctorius. Taxonomy (NCBI): domain Eukaryota; kingdom Metazoa; phylum Chordata; class Amphibia; order Anura; family Dendrobatidae; genus Dendrobates; species Dendrobates tinctorius. The sequence continues at coordinate 5,325,428 of NW_027361707.1, read as the reverse complement.
GAACAGAGCAAAAAGAGGCCAATTTAATAAGGGACAAAAAGCAAATTGGCACATACAGTGACATAAGAATGGAAATTCAGCACAGCCCCAGGCGGGGCTGGCTGACCACACAAAAATCTGAATAGACCAAACCAAATGTGAACATTAGCAGAAAACACTTAGCTTGAAAAGTCAGGAACTGAACTGGAAACTAAGACCTCAGGAGGCAGGGAAAAATCACCAGCATGGGAATAGGGAGTCGGCTGTCTTAAATCCAGTCTGAGACTCCAGATTTCCAATCCTCATCCACAATGGTATAGGGCTCATTATACTGGATGGAGTATTTTGTGGGACACATTATACTGTTTGGAGCATTATATGGGGCTCAATATACTGCATGGAGCAAACAGGGGAGAAAACAAGGGGAACTGCTACCTTGGATCTAATCCTTATAAACAGGGAGGAAATGGTTGAGGAGGTAAAAGTGGCTGGAACCCTAGGAGGTAGCGACCATGCTATTTTAGAATTTTGGTAACTAGAGGTGGAAGACCTGTGAAGACTCAGACGTCAAGGTTAGATTTCAGAAAGGCAGATTTTAAGGGATTCAGAAAGATAATTGGAGGGATCCAATGGCTGGATATCCTTAAAGACAAAAATGTCCAGGAAGGATGGGAAATCTTGAAAAATGAAATTCTCAGAGCACAGTTGTTAACAATTCCGAAAAGAGGGAAGAATAGGAAGCATTTAAGGAAACCAGGATGGATGAACACAGAACTTAAGCACATGCTAAAAAGGAAGAAAAAAATGTTTATAAAATGGAAAGAGGGAGGCATATCTAAAGAAGAATATAATGCTGTCTGCAGAACCTGCAGGGCACAAATCAGATTATCTAAAGCTGAAAATGAATTGAGGCTTGCAAGAGATGTCAAAAGCAATAATAAAGGATTTTGGGGATATGTCAACAGTAAAAGAAAAGTCAAAGATGCTATAGGATTTTTACAGGATGAAAATGATGAAATGGTAAGACAGGATGTTGAGAAGGCTGAACTTTTAAATTCCTATTTTGCATCTGTTTTCTCTCAGAAAGGAAATGTAACATCAACTGTTATTCACTGTCCTATTAAGGGAATAGAAGAATCCAGGATATCTATAAACAGAAAGATAGTGAGGAAACACTTAGCTAACCTAAATGAATTCAAGTCTCCAGGTCCAGATGAATTACACCCCAGAGTACTGAAGGAGATAGCAGAAGAAATTTTTGAACCCCTCTCCATAATCTTTGAAAATTCTTGGAGAACAGGAGAAGTGCCAGAAGACTGGAGAAGAGCAAATGTTGTTCCTATCTTCAAAAAGGGGAAGAAGGTGGACCCAGGCAACTATAGGCTGGTGAGTCTGACTTCTATACCAGGAAAGATCTTTGAACAAATTATTAAACAACATGTATGTCAATACCTGGATAAGAATGAAGTGATCAAACAGAGTCAGCATGGGTTTGTAACTAATAAGTCATGTCAGACTAACTTAATTTCCTTCTATGATGGTATCACTGATTGGGTGGATCAGGGAAATGCTGTAGATATAGTATATCTTGACTTCAGCAAAGCATTTGACAAAGTATCTCATACAATCCTTATTGAAAAAATGACTAAGTATGGAATGGACAAGGCAACTGTTAGGTGGATTCATAACTGGCTTAGTGATCGGACCCAAAGAGTGGTCGTAAATGGCTGCACATCCAGTTGGAAGAATGTCTCAAGTGGGGTACCACAGGGCTCTGTCCTGGGCCCTGTATTGTTCAACATCTTTATCAACGATTTAGATGAAGGAATTGAGGGTAAACTGATTAAATTTGCTGATGACACAAAGCTAGGAGGGATAGCTAATACTAGAGAAGAGAGAGAGGATTCAAAAAGATTTAAATAAACTGGAGAAGTGGGCAGCAACTAACAGAATGGTTTTTAACAGGGAGAAATGCAAAGTACTACATCTGGGCAATAAAAATGAAAAAAGCATATATAGAATGGGAGGAATAGGGCTAAGTGACAGCACATGTGAAAAAGACTTGGGTATACTAATAGATCACAGACTGAATATGAGTCAACAGTGTGATGCAGCAGCAAAAAAGGCAAATGCAATTCTAGGATGTATTAACAGAAGCATACAGTCTAGATCACGTGAAGTCATTATTTCCCTCTACTCCTCTTTGGTCAGACCTCATCTGGAATATTGTGTCCAGTTTTGGGCACCACATTTTAAAAAAGACAACAAACTGGAGCAAGTTCAGAAAAAAAGCGACCAGAATGGTGACCGGTCTGCAAACCCTGTCTTATGAGGAAAGGTTGCAGGATTTGGGAATGTTTAGTTTGCAAAAGAGAAGACTGAGAGGAGACTTAATAGCTGTCTACAAATATCTAAAGGTGTGACGGACTCAGCTCCTGCTGAGCCCATTTTTTGAGTGGACCCTCTGGGTCGTGGCACCCACCCACCGAGGGCGAGCTGACCTTGTGAGAATCCACCCCCTATACAGGGAGTGTCAGGGGCAAGACCAAGGGGGTGAGCCACCACGACTGCTGGGACCAGACGGCCGGCTCAGGGGACACTAGACGAGTGTCTGACGACAAGGACGAGCAGGAAGCAAGACGAGACTAGATGTAGGTGCAAGGTATCTTCATTAGAATAACACAAGATCACATACAGAGAAAACAAGCAAAACGTGCAAGGTGCGCGCGTGGGCACGCCAAGGTCCATAACATGGTACGTGCCAGATGGCACGCCTAGGCACAGGTAATGGCATGATGGCATCGGACTCCGGACTGCTGGCAAACCGACAGGGTCCAGGGATCAGGCTGCGGACGTCAGCTCCGGACATCAGGCCGCAGTCATCTGGTTCCGGACATCTGGCAACGGTCGGCAGGTTCCGGGCATCCGGCAGGCAAACCAGGGTTCCGGCAAGGAGGCACGACAGATATCCAGACAGGGTTCGTGTTTAGGGAACACGCCAAGGTCCAAGGCTAGGTGCGTGTGTAGGGGACACGCCAGGGTCCAAGGCTAGGTGCGTGTGTAGGGGACACGCCAGGGTTCAAAGCAAGGTGCGTGTGTAGGGGACACGCCAGGGTTCACAAACGAGACAGGGTGCATGTGTAGAGCCACGCCAAAGCATAGGATAAGACAGAGTGCGTGTAGAGACACGCCAAGGTTCAAGGTACAAGACAGAGTGCGTGTTGAGACACGCAAAGGCACAAGACAGGGTGCGTGTGTAGCCACGCCAAAGCATAGAATAAGACAGTGCGTGTAGAGACACGCCAAGGCACAAGACAGAGTGCGTGTTGAGACACGCAAAGGCACAAGACAGGGTGCGTGTAGAGACACGCCAAGGTTCAAGGCAGGATGCGTGCTAGAAGCCACGCCAGGCACAAGGAAGGGCTGCGTGCTAGGAGCCACGCAGGGACGCACACCTCACTGGCCAATGCACACGGCTGTAACGCCAGCATGAGGCACGACTAAGGCACAGGAGGGGGCAAAGGAACCTTCGTGCTAGGAGCCACGCCAGGTTCAGGGCAGGGTGCGTGCTAGGAGCCACGCCAGGGTTCAAGGCAGGGTGCGTGCTAGGAGCCACGCCAGGGTTCAAGGCAGGGTGCGTGCTAGGAGCCACGCCAGGGTTCAAGGCAGGGTGCGTGCTAGGAGCCACGCCAGGGTTCAAGGCAGGGTGCGTGCTAGGAGCCACGCCAGGGTTCAAGGCAGGGTGCGTGCTAGGAGCCACGCCAGGGTTCAAGGCAGGGTGCGTGCTAGGAGCCACGCCAGGGTTCAAGGCAGGGTGCGTGCTAGGAGCCACGCCAGGGTTCAAGGCAGGGTGCGTGCTAGGAGCCACGCCAGGGTTCAAGGCAGGGTGCGTGCTAGGAGCCACGCCAGGGCACAAGGCAGGGCTGCGTGCTAGGAGCCACGCAGGGGGCACGCCACACTGGCCAGTACACACGGCTGTACACAAACACGTGGCACTTACCACGGCACAGGAGACGGCCAAGGGGAACCCACGCCGGGGTTCAATGCAAGGACAAGGCAGGGAACAAGGCAAGGAACACAAGCAGAAACAGAGCCAGGTCAGAGCGAGGACAGAGTCTAGCAGCGGAGCGTAGGCAGAAGCCCAGAGCCGGGCCAAGGGAAGACCTTGGGACTAGACAAAGAAACGAGCACTAAGGAGAGGAGAAATGGTGCGTGTGCCAGGGAGCACTACAGAGCACCATAGGAGAGAGCGAGGCAGAGCAAGCAAAGACTGAGACCATAGGGAGGAACACAAAGCAAGGAATAGCAAGGCAGAGAACACAGGGAGGACTACAAGTCAAAGCATAGCAAAAGCAAGACATGGCAAAACAGGCGAGGCAGAGAACACAGGAAGGACTACAAGTCAAAGCAAAGCAAAAGCAAGACATGGCAAAACAGGTGAGGCAGAGAACACAGGAAAAACATGGCACGAGAGACAACACAAGACATGGCACAAGACAAGAGGCGGAATACGAGCACGGAGCGTGTGCAGAGACGCACTACAGAGCAAAGTGCAAGGGCACAGAATAGAGGGAGCAACCCCACAGACCCAGAGCCTTGCAGGGAAGCAACACAATAATCAGGCCCTGAACATAGGAAGAGGCGGCCTGATATAGGGCATAGCACCTCCTCCTCCAGGTCAGGACCAGGGGAGCACTTCCGGGATTCTAGACATGACGAGATGATAGCAGAACCAGACAGTGCAGGATCTTAGGAAACGTCACATGATCAGGGTTTCAGACATGACGAGATGATCACCGAACCAACCAGTGCAGGATCCTAGGAAGAACACATGATCCGGGATTCTAGACATGACGAGATGATTGCAGAACCAGACAGTGCAGGATCTTAAGAAACATCACATGATCAAGGACTCCAGACATGACGAGAAGATCACAGAAGGCAGAGCAGAAACGCAGGGATCCTGCAGCTCAGACATGAGGTGAGTCTGCACACAGCTCTAGCGAACATGCAGGACAGCAGACAAAACATGCGCATGCACATCGCTCCCGGAGTTCTTGAGACAAACAGACATGGCAGACATGGCGGACGTGACAGTACCCCCCTCTTTAAGCTCCCTCTCACCGGGGCTGGAAAGAAAAAAAAAAAAAAAATTTTCTTCGGCAGAAACCAGAGTTTAGTACAAAACCACTCCAACAATGTTGATCCAACATCTGAAACGGACACCTGCACCGGTCAAGACACAGGAGCCGCTAACGAGACATGAAGATCCAGTGGGGAGGACTGCAGTTAGACAAGCAAGTCTTCTTACTCTGGCTGCCATCATTTCCAAATGAGTCCAGAGGTCAAGGGCCAGGTCTGATTTACATCAGAAGAGTGGCCGGGGTACTGCCATATTCAGGAGAGTCCAGGAGACAGAGCAGATCAGATTCTATAACAGACGGGTCATCAGACGGGTAGCCGAGGTACCAGCGGAGTCCATGGCCTGATTAACTGTGACGGACTCAGCTCCTGCTGAGCCCATTTTTTGAGTGGACCCTCTGGGTCGTGGCACCCACCCACCGAGGGCGAGCTGACCTTGTGAGAATCCACCCCCTATACAGGGAGTGTCAGGGGCAAGACCAAGGGGGTGAGCCACCACGTCTGCTGGGACCAGACGGCCGGCTCAGGGGACACTAGACGAGTGTCTGACGACAAGGACGAGCAGGAAGCAAGACGAGACTAGACGTAGGTGCAAGGTATCTTCATTAGAATAACACAAGATCACATACAGAGAAAACAAGCAAAACGTGCAAGGTGCGCGCGTGGGCACGCCAAGGTCCATAACATGGTACGTGCCAGATGGCACGCCTAGGCACAGGTAATGGCATGATGGCATCGGACTCCGGACTGCTGGCAAACCGACAGGGTCCAGGGATCAGGCTGCGGACGTCAGCTCCGGACATCAGGCCGCAGTCATCTGGTTCCGGACCTCTGGCAACGGTCGGCAGGTTCCGGGCATCCGGCAGGCAAACCAGGGTTCCGGCAAGGAGGCACGACAGATATCCAAACAGGGTGCGTGTTTAGGGAACACGCCAAGGTCCAAGGCTAGGTGCGTGTGTAGGGGACACGCCAGGATGCAAGGCTAGGTGCGTGTGTAGGGGACACGCCAGGGTTCAAAGCAAGGTGCATGTGTAGGGGACACGCCAGGGTTCACAAACGAGACAGGGTGCATGTGTAGAGCCACGCCAAAGCATAGGATAAGACAGATTGCGTGTAGAGACACGCCAAGGTTCAAGGTACAAGACAGAGTGCGTGTTGAGACACGCAAAGGCACAAGACAGGGTGCGTGTAGAGACACGCCAAGGCACAAGACAGGGTGCGTGTGTAGCCACGCCAAAGCATAGAATAAGACAGTGCGTGTAGAGACACGCCAAGGCACAAGGTACAAGACAGTGCGTGTAGAGACACGCCAAGGTACAAGGTATAAGACAGAGTGCGTGTAGAGACACGCCAAGGTTCAAGGTACAAGACAGAGTGCGTGTTGAGACACGCAAAGGCACAAGACAGGGTGCGTGTAGAGACACGCCAAGGCACAAGACAGGGTGCGTGTGTAGCCACGCCAAAGCATAGAATAAGACAGTGCGTGTAGAGACACGCCAAGGCACAAGGTACAAGACAGTGCGTGTAGAGACACGCCAAGGTACAAGGTATAAGACAGAGTGCGTGTAGAGACACGCCAAGGTTCAAGACAGAGTGCGTGTTGAGACACGCAAAGGCACAAGACAGGGTGCGTGTAGAGACACGCCAAGGTTCAAGGCAGGATGCGTGCTAGAAGCCACGCCAGGCACAAGGAAGGGCTGCGTGCTAGGAGCCACGCCGGGACGCACACCTCACTGGCCAATGCACACGGCTGTAACGCCAGCATGAGGCACGACTAAGGCACAGGAGGGGGCAAAGGAACCTTCGTGCTAGGAGCCACGCCAGGTTCAGGGCAGGGTGCGTGCTAGGAGCCACGCCAGGGTTCAAGGCAGGGTGCGTGCTAGGAGCCACGCCAGGGTTCAAGGCAGGGTGCGTGCTAGGAGCCACGCCAGGGTTCAAGGCAGGGTGCGTGCTAGGAGCCACGCCAGGGTTCAAGGCAGGGTGCGTGCTAGGAGCCACGCCAGGGTTCAAGGCAGGGTGCGTGCTAGGAGCCACGCCAGGGTTCAAGGCAGGGTGCGTGCTAGGAGCCACGCCAGGGTTCAAGGCAGGGTGCGTGCTAGGAGCCACGCCAGGGCACAAGGAAGGGCTGCGTGCTAGGAGCCACGCAGGGGGCACGCCACACTGGCCAGTACACACGGCTGTACACAAACACGTGGCACTTACCACGGCACAGGAGACGGCCAAGGGGAACCCACGCCGGGGTTCAATGCAAGGACAAGGCAGGGAACAAGGCAAGGAACACAAGCAGAAACAGAGCCAGGTCAGAGCGAGGACAGAGTCTAGCAGCGGAGCGTAGGCAGAAGCCCAGAGCCGGGCCAAGGGAAGACCTTGGGACTAGACAAAGAAACGAGCACTAAGGAGAGGAGAAATGGTGCGTGTGCCAGGGAGCACTACAGAGCACCATAGGAGAGAGCGAGGCAGAGCAAGCAAAGACTGAGACCATAGGGAGGAACACAAAGCAAGGAATAGCAAGGCAGAGAACACAGGGAGGACTACAAGTCAAAGCATAGCAAAAGCAAGACATGGCAAAACAGGCGAGGCAGAGAACACAGGAAGGACTACAAGTTAAAGCAAAGCAAAAGCAAGACATGGCAAAACAGGCGAGGCAGAGAACACAGGAAAAACATGGCACGAGAGACAACACAAGACATGGCACAAGACAAGAGGCGGAATACGAGCACGGAGCGTGTGCAGAGACGCACTACAGAGCAAAGTGCAAGGGCACAGAATAGAGGGAGCAACCCCACAGACCCAGAGCCTTGCAGGGAAGCAACACAATAATCAGGCCCTGAACATAGGAAGAGGCGGCCTGATATAGGGCATAGCACCTCCTCCTCCAGGTCAGGACCAGGGGAGCACTTCCGGGATTCTAGACATGACGAGATGATAGCAGAACCAGACAGTGCAGGATCTTAGGAAACGTCACATGATCAGGGTTTCAGACATGACGAGATGATCACCGAACCAACCAGTGCAGGATCCTAGGAAGAACACATGATCCGGGATTCTAGACATGACGAGATGATTGCAGACCAGACAGTGCAGGATCTTAAGAAACATCACATGATCAAGGACTCCAGACATGACGAGAAGATCACAGAAGGCAGAGCAGAAACGCAGGGATCCTGCAGCTCAGACATGAGGTGAGTCTGCACACAGCTCTAGCGAACATGCAGGACAGCAGACAAAACATGCGCATGCACATCGCTCCAGGAGTTCTTGAGACAAACAGACATGGCAGACATGGCGGACGTGACAAAAGGGCTGTCACATTGTAGAAGGATCAACTTTATTCTCATTTGCACAAGGAAAGACTAGAAGCAATGGGATGAAACTGAATGGGAGGAGACACAGATTAGATATTAGAAAAAACTTTTTGACAGTTAGAGTGATCAATGAGTGGAACAGGCTGCCACGAGAAGTGGTGAGTTCTCCTTCAATGGAAGTCTTCAAACAGAGGCTGGACAGACATCTGACTGGGATGATTTAGCGAATCCTGCTTTGAGCAGGGGGTTGGACCAGATGGCCCAGGAGGTCCCTTCCAACTCTACCATTCTATGATTCTATGATTCTATATGAGGATCATTATTCTGTATGGAGCATTATGTGGTGCTCATTATACTTTATGGAGCACTATGTGGTACCCATAATACTGTATGGAACATTATTTGGGGCTCATTACTCTGTATGGAGTATTATATGGGGCTCATAATTCTGTATGGAGCACTATGTGATACCCATAATACTGTATGATGCAATAAATTGGGCTCATTGTACTGTATGGAGCACTATGCGGTACCCATAATACGGTATGGAGCATTATTTGGGGCTCAATTTTCTAAATGGAGCATTATATGGGGCTCATTTATCTGAATGGAACAATATAAGGAAACTAATTTTTCTGAATGGAGCAATACATGGGGCTCATTATTCTGTATGGAGCATTATATGGGGCTCATTTTTCTGAACAGAGCACTATATGGAGCTCATTACAGTGTATGGAGCAATATATGGGGGCTCATTATTCTGAATGGAGCAATATATGGGACTCATTATTCTGTATGGAGCATTATATGGGGCTCATTATACTGTATGGAGCATTATATGGGGCTCATTATTCTATATGGAGCATTATATGGGGCTCATTACAGTGTATGGAGCAAATATGTGGGGCTCATTATTCTGAATGGAGCAATATATGGGGCTCATTATTTTGTATGGAGCATTATATAGGGCTCATTTTTCTGAATGGAGCAATATATGGGGCTCATTATTCTGTATGGAGCATTATACGGGTTCATTATTCTGTATGGAGTAATATATGGGGCTCATTATTCTGTATGGAGCATTATATGGGGCTCATTATTATGAATGGAGCATTATATGGGGCTCATTATTATGAATGGAACAATATATGGGTCCATTATACTGTATGGAGCACTATATGGGTCTCATTATACTGTATGGAGCACTATGTGGCACCCATAATACTGTATGGAGCATTATATAGGGCTCATTATTCTGTATGGAGCATTATATGGGGCTCATTATTCTGAATGGAGGACTATGTGGTGCCCATAATACTGTATGGAGGACAATACTGTCTGGTTTCTGACCTATTGTGGAATGTACAATAGATATCAGTTATGTAATGTAAGAAGTGAAATCTTTGACATTCTATACCTATATTTCTTTGCTGTATCTGTGCATTATGAATTGTTGTACGTGTTAAAGAGGCCCACTGAAACATTCAACCGGGGCCCACAAAAACCTGGAGCTGGCCCTGTATGAACTGCACAGTACCACTTCTCCTGTCGATATTGGACTTTGCGAGGGTCAATATTGGTTTAGTGTTTTTAACATTACTATGGCCAAATAAAATAAAATATTGGAAAATTTGTTTAAATGGATTATCCCAAGCAATCTCCTTTCCTCTGGATAGGGGATAACTTTCCAATTGCTGGAGATCCGACTGCTGGGACCTTCAAGTTCCTGAAAATCGGAGCTCTGTAGAGCACCATGTAAATGCAGCTGTGGTCGATCATGCACACTGTGGCGCCATTCACATGTGGCTCTTCAAATATCTCCTTTTAGGAGAGTGAGGGGCACAACAAAGTAAAGTAAAATTCACTGATTGGGGGGGAAGAGTCTTGTAGCTTGTGGGCTGGTGGGGTTTTATGTGGCAGGGCTGCTTTTTTTGTTCCAGTCCGGCCCTGCATCCAGATCTGCACTTCCGTGTAGGGCTACTCACAAAATTTACCATTTCGAGATGTACTCTTCATACCTGTTTGCTAGACCTGGAGCTAATGCACCAAGCTGGCAGACAGTCACGAGCCACAATTCATGGGACCGCAAGCCACATGTGGCTCCTGAGCTACAGGTTGGGGACCCCTGTTCTAGAGGGTTGCTTTAGAATTTAGAGGTCACACAGAACCACACAGCAGGTGCACGACTCTGGAGAGGTCGATTCATCCTCACCCAATCCCTCCGAAGGTCCCCCGCACCCTCTTTTACGTTAGGTAAATACAAGCGACAACCATTTTCTTTTGGGTAATAATGGCCACAGCAGCCCATTTATTGATATTCATTGGTAATCAACGACACTTGGTGAGGTCCTCGAAGTTATAACAGTCTGGTGGTTTTTAGAATGGCATTGCCCCTTTCCCCCAGCCTTACTCCTAGTCGCGTTTTCCTCCGACTCAGAAGCACCATGCACCGAGGGAAGGGGTGCACTCTTGACAATGTGATCCCGACATTCCACCGCCGGGAATCACCCAATCCCATACTGATGTGAACCCGGCGTTCCATCTCCGGGTATCACCCACCAACTCGTGTTACTGTGATCCCGACGTTCCATCGCCAGGTATCACCCAAATCTCAAGTTAACGTGAATCCGACGTTCCATCGCCGGGTATCATCTAAATGTCTTTGTTCTTGCTGTCCAGTCCTTCGGAGGCCAGAAAGGGGCTTCACTACCCCTGGACAGTCCTTTTGTCTACATAACCCCACCTCTACCTAAGTCATATCCCCTTTACCTCCAGACCCCTACCCCTCGGCTCATCTTATACAAACCCCCCCAGCTGTACCTATGTCGTCACGCCCTCCCAGTGTCATGTCAGCCTCCCCTTATCTCTTCGTTCCCATGTCCAGCTGATACTGTAATAGGGATACATACGGCAGCAGCGGCTCAGCATTGGGGTATCAGCTGGAAGAGCAGTTTGTGCAGGTTGGGAATAGTCCCATTTCGGACAGTGCTGAAAATGTGAGATGTGAAATGTGCCTTTGTTGTATTCTCTGTAGTCAAGTCCTGGCTGGAGGAGTCGTCATGTCAGTCTGGGCCAGATGGCAAAGGCGTGAAAAGTGAATGATTCCATCAGAAAGAATGTCAGCTGTAAGTCACTATCTGTAATTCTGCTGTGATCTCTTATATATTCTGTAGGACTGGTATTTACCACTGACCATATGGCAGTAATATCAATATTGGTCTTTATATAGAGATTATTTTCAGCAACAGCACGGTCATCTGCTTAGGTTCTCCTCCACTATTAGGGGGTATCACCCAGTTATAATGAAGTTTACCTGGTTAGGGGCCCACTCAGAAGTTCCTGTTTACCCATTGTTAATGTGGTAAATGACTATTCTAGCTGCAAACGTCTGGTTTGTAATGCAATATCTTCATAGGTGTATAGAGGCCCATTTCCAACAACCATCACTCCAGTGTTCTTATGGTACTTTGTGCTTACTAACTGTGTAAGAAGGCTAATGGATGGATAGCATACCCTTGAAAACCCTTGTGCAAGTATGTTAGCACAGCTGAAAACAGTATGGCTGATTAGAGAAGCTATAAACCTGACCTACCTTTGAGCTAGTTGAGAATCTGGAGCACTACATTTGTTGGTTTCATTAAAATCTCAAAATGGCCAGAAAAAACGAAATTTCATGTGAAACTCGACAGTCTATTCTTGTTCTTATAAATGAAGGCTATTCCATGCAAGAAATTGCCAAGAAACTGAAGATTTCCTACAACAGTGTGTACTACTTCCTTCAGAGGAGAGCACAAACAGGATCTAACCAGAGTAGAAAGAGAAGTGGGAGGCCCCGCTGCACAACTGAGCAACAAGACAAGTACATTAGAGTCTGCAGTTTGAGAAATCGATGCCTCACAGGTAGTGTTGAGCATTCCGATACCGCAAGTATCGGGTATCGGCCGATATTAGCTGTATCGGAATTCCGATACTTAGTTCCGATACTTTTTTCATATCGAATACCGGAATAGGAAGTTCCCATAATGCTAGGAGCCCGCTCGATTTGATTCAGCCAGTGGGGATCCTCAGAAGTGTGGGCACATCCTGTTAGGCATGTAGGCATGTTAACTACTGGCATGGCTGTGATTGGCTGCTGAAATGATGTCATGATGCACTATAAAAAGTGCTGCAGCCGCCATTTCTGGTCACTCTGCTGTGAATTCAGTTAGGGACAGGCTGCTGTTGAAGACTGTGAGGGACAGTTAGAAATAGCGATTCCACAAAACATATAGTGCTTAACCCAGGCTACATAAACCACCACTGTAGCTTGCTTTTCCCTAGCAGCACTGTTTTCACAGCTGTTTGCAAGGGCTGTGTGAGTGCAGACCCACGCTGTGTAGTGTGTCCTGCAGGCACATCTGCTTGTAGGCCGGCCAGCGTGTGTCTCTGCCTCATACACATTTTTCTTTTATTGCTGCTTTTTTTTTCTCCTGTATAGTGTGCTTCCATACGTATCCATATACGTTGGTTGCAAACACTAAAGGAGTGGACAGCGGAGCCTTTCAGCAGCCTTTCAGTGCTATAGCCCATTTCTCTGCACTGTTTTTGGCTGTCTGATAGGTCTCTCTGTGTGTGAGTGCAGCTCACGTTGCAGTGTGTTCTACAGCCACCGCTAGCTGTAGTCCGCTCAGCGTGCGTCACTGCCTCATACATAGTCCTTTTTTTGCAGCTAATTTAGCCAGATTTTTGCTCCTATATTAGTGTGCTTCCAACCGCATCCATTGTCATTGGTTGGTTGCAAACACTATATAGGATTAGATAGAGGAGCCTTTTTGCTGGCTTGTGCCCTTCAGGACCAGCCAGGCTAGTATCACCCTATTTTTTGGCGCCTCATCAATTGCATTGTTGGTTAGCTTCCTGCATTGTAATCGCTCCAAAAAGTTTGTGATACTATAGCTTTCAAACTTGGGTCACATCCTTTCCTTTCCCCCCACCCAAAAAAAAGGAAATAAAGTTCACCAAACACTCCACTTTACAGTTGTCTAGGCCACATTAGATCATATTAAAGTGTAGTACACACACTCTTAGCCAAATTAGTGTTTCTTATACTGGTTAGCAGGTGTTCAGGAATAAAAACACTAAGCCACTCCTTTTTTACTTTTCTGCCTATCTTTATCAGTCTACCAAGATGAAGAAGGCAGGGAGTAAGGCACGTGGTCGTGGCTGTGGAGTTTCAGCAGGGAGAGGACGGGGGGATTCAGCAGGGAGAGGACGTGGGGATTCGATGTCTGCTGCGGCCACCAGTGACCCGGCATCCCCCACTTTTACCAGGCAACAGTCCTTCATGCGCAGCTTTGTAGGACCTCGCCGTACCCCACTGCTGCGTGATGAACAAATTGAAGCCGTTGTCGGATGGATGGCAGCTAACGCATCCACTTCAATGACTTCCGCATCCTCCCAAGGCCAGAGCACTGAAGAGCAACCATCTGTCTCTTCACCACCTGCCAAATTGCCCAGGCAGTCTGAGAGCCCTGGACAGGAGCCATCTCAATCTTTACTTCTGTTCTCAGAATCTGTTGGCTTGGAAAGAGGTGGCCAGCCAAGCAGCATTCTAGAGCGTGAAGAAGAGGGAGTATGCAGTGATGCGCAACTGCTTTGTCCCTCTGAATCTGAAGAGGCGGGTGGGCCAGTGCCTATGGTCAGCACACCTCAGTATGCATCAGATGATGATGAGACTCAGTTGCCAATTTCTGGTGCGTACAGTGCTGGCGAGACAACCCAGGACCAGCCGGTGCTTGAAGAGGGGAGTGGAGATGATGAGGTCCTTGACCCATCATGGCGTCAGCCACAGGAAGGTGGTGGGAGCAGCTCTGAGGAAGAGATTCCCCGAACGGCCAAAAGAGGAGGGAGAGGGCGGGGGCAGACTTGGTTGCCTGTAGCCTCCACTTTGGCACCCATGAGGAGCAATCCTCTTCCAAAACACAAAACGGGCGCTCCCAGGACTTGCAGTGCGTGGTCTTTTTTTGACACAGTCGCAGATGACATTTGCTTTGTCAAATGCAATCTGTGTCATCAGAAAGTGAAACGAGGGAAAAATGTGACCAACCTCAATACCACAAATATGTGGAAACATGTGCGTACCAAGCACGAGGTGGAGTTACACAGACACACTGAAGATGTAGGCCAACCTTCAGCAGCACCTACCACCTCTTCAGCTCGTGTTGGGGCCTCTTCCTCCAGCTCACACACAGCTGGTTCGGCTTCCTCACTGGAACGCCATGGAAGAACCACTGCCACTGTTGTCCAGAGACCCAGTGAAATTCCACCCACTGAACCACGTTCGCAGTCATCAGCACACTCCCAGGCCACTCACCAGCAATCGGTAGCACAGGCATGGGAGAAAAAGCGGCCATACTCGGCAAACCATCCCCGAGCACTGGCTCTGAATGCCGGCATTGCCAAACTACTGGCCCTTGAGATGCTGTCATTCAGGCTGGTGGAGACTGACACCTTCCGGAACTTTATGTCATTGGCAGTTTCACAATACAATGTGCCCAGCCGCTTTTATTTCAGCAGGCAAGCTGTCTCTGCCCTGCAAAAGCATGTGGAGGGAAAAATTAAAAATGCGCTACTAAATGCCGTCAGTAGCAAGGTCCACCTGACCACCGATGCGTGGACCAGTAGCCATGGACAGGGACGATACCTTTCCCTCACTGCCCATTGGGTCAATGTTGTGGAGCCGGGTACAGATCTGGAGAGTGGCTCTGTACGTATTCTGCCAACTCCAAGGATTGCAGGAATGCAGTCTGTACATATTGAGTCCTCCTCCTACTCTAGTTCCTTGGAATCAGCACTGCGTGAGCCTGTTAGGCCAGATATGAGCACAGGTGTGGCCAAACGTCAACAGGCCGTCCTTAAATTAATTTGGTAGTGAGTAATTTGGTTTGGTAGTGAGTGACAATGGCCAAAATCTAGTGGCAGCTCTGGGCCTAGGCAACCTCACTCACATACCATGTCTGGCACACGTGCTCAATTTGGTCGTGCAGAGCTTTCTGAGGGACTATCAGGATCTTGATGCACTGCTGCACAAGGTTCGCCTAGAGTGTGCTCACTTGCGGTGTTCCAGCATGGCAAGATCGCGCATTGCATCTCTGCAACGCCGATTCCGCCTGCCAGAACATCGCATCATATGTGACCTCCCCACCAGGTGGAATTCAACATTACATATGTTGGAGCAGTTGTGCGAGCAGCAGGCAGCAGTAATGGAGTACCAGCTGCATCAGGCGCAAACAAGTCGCACTGTGCGCCGGACACACTTCACCACCACTGAGTGGGCCACTATGAGGGACATCTGCCAAGTTTTGCGTGCCTTCGATGACTCCACGCGGATGGCCAGTGCAGATGATGCACTAATCAGCATGACTGTCCCCCTCATCTGTCTGCTTCAAAAAACCTTACAAGCACTAAGTGAGGAGGTTTTTGAAGAGGTCGAGGATGAGCAGTCAGAAATGCCATCTGCTTCTGGCAAGTCTGCGCAACGTGCTTCCCCACAAAGGCCCAGGCAGGGGACACTTAGTGAGGAGGATGACGAGGAGTCAATGGAGGAGGAGGAACACATCTCTCCAGAGGAGGTAGGTACACAAGGCTCTAGTAGTCAGTGTGTACAGCGAGGGTGGGGTGATGCTGAGCAGGCAGAGATGCTGCCTCAAGCTGGGGACAGCGTTTCCGGTCCAGTTGGCAGTCTGCAGCACATGGTTGATTTCATGCTGCAGTGCTTGTTAAATGACTGCCGCATCGCCAACATTCTCCACACGGCTGATTATTGGGTGTACACCCTCCTAGATCCTCGCTACCGGGACAACTTACAAAGCCTCATACCACAGTTGAACCGGGAGCGAAAAATGCGGGAGTACCAAGAAACACTTGTGCAGGCCATCATGTTCTCCATTCCCCCCACAAGTGTTGCTGGTAGTGCTTTTCAAAGCAGCCATGTGGGTAGAGGCAGTGGAGGAAGCTCTGCACAAAGAGGTAGCAGAGGCAGTGCCGCAGGACAAGGCAAGGCCAGTATGGCCCAAATGTGGAAAAGTTTTGTGGGACCGCCACAAACGGCTACACCATCACAGACGGCTCCAGTCAGCAGGAGGCAACGTTTCCGTCAGATGGTGACAGACTACTTGTCGTGCCCTGTTAGTGTTCTCCCAGACGGCTCTTCCCCGTTCAAGTATTGGGTCTCTAAGCTGGATACATGGCCAGAGCTTAGCCAGTATGCATTGGAGGTGCTGGCTTGCCCTGCTGCCAGTGTATTATCGGAACGTGTCTTTAGTGCTGCAGGTGGTGTGGTAACAGACCGTCGCACGCGACTATCCGCCGATAATGTTGACCGGCTTACTTTTGTGAAAATGAACAAGGCCTGGATCTCACCTGAATTTGCCAGTCCTCTTCCAGAATAAATAATTGGCTGGCAACAGGATCCAGGTCTCCTGTTGTGTTCATGTTTCTATGACCTGAACTTTATTTCCTGGGCTACAGCAACGCCCGTTGTTGCTCAGAAGTGCTGTCCACACAGACAAAACACTCGCTCATGTGTAAGTGGGGTTCGGTAACGTCAGCTGATCCCCTGCTGTGTGTACGGCAAACTCTCCTGCTGCCTACAACTTCTGACTACCTCTGATTTAATATGTTCTCTGATTTGCCCTCTGTCTCCACTCTGTTTTGAGTATTTCCTCCGGCCTACAACACCGCCTGTTTCTGCTCTCAAGTGCCGTCTGCACAATCCACACTTGTTCCTGTGGTACCTGGGTCCTGTAACATCTGCTCATCTCCAGAGTTGAGCACGGCAATGTCTCCTGCTTTGTCTACATTCCCACTACTTGTAGTGGAAATGTGGACAGAGCAGGAGACATTGCCTGACTCACCTCTAGGGAGAAGCTGCTGTTACAGAACCCCAGTAACACAGGAACAAGTGTGGGTTGTGCAGACGGCATTTCAGAGCAGCAACTGGCGTGGTTGGAAGCCAGAGGAAATACTCGAAACAGAGTGAAGACAGAGGCCTAATTGGAGTACGTTGACAGTTAGTAGTAGTCTAGAAACAATCGCAAACTGCCACCAAGTAGGCCTCGGCCTACTACCTGATTTTCCCTGGGCTCCGACACCGCCAGTTGGTGCTCAGAAGTGCTGTCCGCACAGACAAAACACTCGCTCATGTGTAAGTGGGGTTCGGTAACGTCAGCTGATCCCCTGCTGTGTGTATGGCAAAGTGTCCTGCTCCCTCCACAGTCAAGCAACCTCAGATTTACACCTGGCTCCAAGTAGGCCTCGGCCTACTACCTCATTTTCCCTGGGCTCCGACAATGCCAGTTGGTGCTCGGAAGTGCTGTCCACACAGAAAAACACACTCGTTCATGTGAAAGTGGGGTTCGGTAACGTCAGCTGATCCCCTGCTGTGTGGAGGGCAAACTGCTGTTGCCTCCAAATTTTAGCTACTTCAGATTTAAACATTCTCTGATTTGGCCTCTGTCTCCACTCTGTCTCTAGTATTTCCCCTGACCTCCAACACCGCCAGTTCCTGCTCACAGTTGCCGTCCACGCATTCCACACTTGTTCCTGTGTTCCTGGTGTTCTGTAACGTGAGCTGATCCCCCAATGTGTGTCCGGCACTGTCTCCTGCGCTGTCCACCTTCCCACTGCAAGTGGTGGGAATGTGGACAGAGCAGGAGACATTGGCAGACAAACATCAGGGGATCTGCTGACATTACAGAGCACCAGTAACACAGCAACACGTGTGGATTGGGCAGACGGCTACTGTACGCATAAACTGGCGGTGTTGGTGGTCACTTGAAATCCTGGAAACAGAGTGGAGACAGATGCCTAATTGGAGCACGTTGACAGTCTGTTGTAGCCTACAAACAATCTAAAACTGCCACCAAGTAGGCCTCGGCCTGCACCCTGGTTCTCCCTGGGCTCCAACAACGCTAGTTGGTGCTCGGAAGTGCTGTCCACACAGAAAAACACACTCGTTCATGTGAAAGTGGGGGTCAGTAATGTCAGCTGATCCCCTGCTGTGTGGAGGGCAAACTGCTGCTGCCTCCAAATTCAAACAACGTCTTATCTTAAACTGCCTCCAAGTAGGCCTCAGCCTACAAAATGACTATCCCTGGGCTCCAACATCGTCAGTTGTTGCTCGGAAGTGCCGTCCACACAGAAAAACACACTCGTTCATGTGAAAGTGGGGTTCGGTAACGTCGGCTGATCCCCTGCTGTGTGGAGGGCAAAGTGTCCTGCTCCCTCCAAAGTCAAAATACCTCAGCTTTACACCTGGCTCCTAGTAGGCCTCGGCCTGCACCATGATTGTCCCTGGGCTCCAACAATGCCAGTTGGTGCTCGGAAGTGCTGTCCACACAGAAAAACACTCGTTCATGTGAAAGTGGGGTTCGGTAACGTCAGCTGATCCCCTGCTGTGTGGAGGGCAAAGTGTCCTGCTCCCTCCAAAGTCAAAATACCTCAGCTTTACATCTAGCTCCTAGTAGGCCTCGTCCTGCACCATGATTGTCCCTGGGTTCCAACAACGCTAGTTGGTGCTCGGAAGTGCTGTCCACACAGAAAAACACACTCGTTCATGTGAAAGTGGGGTTCGGTAACGTCAGCTGATCCCCTGCTGTGTGGAGGGCAAACTGATGCTGCCTCCAAATTGTAACTACTTCAGATTTAAACATTCTCTGATTTGGCCTCTGTCTCCACTCTGTCTCTAGTATTTCCCCTGACCTCCAACATCGCCAGTTCCTGCTCACAGTTGCCGTCCACGCATTCCACACTTGTTCCTGTGTTCCTGGTGTTCTGTAACGTGAGCTGATCCCCCAATGTGTGTCCGGCACTGTCTCCTGCGCTGTCCACCTTCCCACTGCAAGTGGTGGGAATGTGGACAGAGCAGGAGACATTGGCAGACAAACATCAGGGGATCTGCTGACATTACAGAACACCAGTAACACAGGAACACGTGTGGATTGGGCAGACGGCTACTGTACGCATAAACTGGCGGTGTTGGTAGTCACGTGAAATCCTGGAAACAGAGTGGAGACAGATGCCTAGTTGGAGCACGTTGACAGTCTGTTGTAGCCTACAAACAATCTAAAACTGCCACCAAGTAGGCCTCGGGTCTGCACCCTGGTTCTCCCTGGGCTCCAACAACGCTAGTTGGTGCTCGGAAGTGCTGTCCACACAGAAAAACACACTCGTTCATGTGAAAGTGGGGGTCGGTAACGTCGGCTGATCCCCTGCTGTGTGGAGGGCAAAGTGTCCTGCTCCCTCCAAAGTCAAAATACCTCAGCTTTACACCTGGCTCCTAATAGGCCTCGGCCTGCACCATGATTGTCCCTGGGCTCCAACAACACCATTTGGTGCTCGGAAGTGCTGTTCACACAGAAAAACACACTCGTTCATGTGAAAGTGGGGTTCGGTAACGTCAGCTGATCCCCTGCTGTGTGGAGGGCAAAGTATCCTGCTCCCTCCAAAGTCAAAATACCTCAGCTTTATACCTGGCTCCTAGTAGGCCTCGGCCTGCACCATGATTGTCCCTGGGTTCCAACAATGCTAGTTGGTGCTCGGAAGTGCTGTCCACACAGAAAAACACACTCGTTCATGTGAAAGTGGGGGTCGGTAACGTCGGCTGATCCCCTGCTGTGTGGAGGGCAAAGTGTCCTGCTCCCTCCAAAGTCAAAATACCTCAGCTTTACACCTGGCTCCTAATAGGCCTCGGCCTGCACCATGATTGTCCCTGGGCTCCAACAACGCCAGTTGGTGCTCGGAAGTGCTGTCCACACAGAAAAACACACTCGTTCATGTGAAAGTGGGGTTCGGTAACGTCAGCTGATCCCCTGCTGTGTGGAGGGCAAAGTGTCCTGCTCCCTCCAAAGTCAAAATACCTCAGCTTTATACCTGGCTCCTAGTAGGCCTCGGCCTGCACCATGATTGTCCCTGGGTTCCAACAACGCTAGTTGGTGCTCGGAAGTGCTGTCCACACAGAAAAACACACTCGTTCATGTGAAAGTGGGGGTCGGTAACGTCGGCTGATCCCCTGCTGTGTGGAGGGCAAAGTGTCCTGCTCCCTCCAAAGTCAAAATACCTCAGCTTTACACCTGGCTCCTAATAGGCCTCGGCCTTCACCATGATTGTCCCTGGGCTCCAACAACGCCAGTTGGTGCTCGGAAGTGCTGTCCACACAGAAAAACACACTCGTTCATGTGAAAGTGGGGTTCGGTAACGTCAGCTGATCCCCTGCTGTGTGGAGGGCAAAGTGTCCTGCTCCCTCCAAAGTCAAAATACCTCAGCTTTATACCTGGCTCCTAGTAGGCCTCGGCCTGCACCATGATTGTCCCTGGGCTCCAACAACGCCAGTTGGTGCTCGGAAGTGCTGTCCACACAGAAAAACACACTCGTTCATGTGAAAGTGGGGTTCGGTAATGTCAGCTGATCCCCTGCTGTGTGGAGGGCAAACTGCTGCTGCCTCCAAATTGTAACTACTTCAGATTTAAACATTCTCTGATTTGGCCTCTGTCTCCACTCTGTCTCTAGTATTTCCCCTGACCTCCAACACCGCCAGTTCCTGCTCACAGTTGCCGTAAATGCATTCCACACGTGTTCCTGTGTTACAGGGGTTCTGTAACGTCAGCAGATCCCCCAATATGTGTCCGCCACTGTCTCCTGCGCTGTCCACCTTCCCACTGCAAGCGGTGGGAAAGTGGACAGAGCAGGAGACAGTGGCAGACACACATCAAGGGATCTGCTGACATTACAGAATCCCAGTAACACAGCAACACGTGTGGATTGGGCAGACGGCTGCTGTACGCTTAAACTGGCGGTGTTGGTGGTCACATGAAATCCTGGAAACAGAGTGGAGACAGATGCCCAATTGGAGCACGTTGACAGTCTGTTGTAGCCTACAAACAATCTAAAACTACCACCAAGTAGGCCTCGGCCTACACCATGATTGTCCCTGGGTTCCAACAACGCTAGTTGGTGCTCGGAAGTGCTGTCCACACAGAAAAACACACTCGTTCATGTGAAAGTGGGGGTCAGTAATGTCAGCTGATCCCCTGCTGTGTGGAGGGCAAACTGCTGCTGCCTCCAAATTCAAACAACGTCTTATCTTAAACTGCCTCCAAGTAGGCCTCAGCCTACAAAATGACTATCCCTGGGCTCCAACATCGTCAGTTGTTGCTCGGAAGTGCCGTCCACACAGAAAAACACACTCGTTCATGTGAAAGTGGGGGTCGGTAACGTCGGCTGATCCCCTGCTGTGTGGAGGGCAAAGTGTCCTGCTCCCTCCAAAGTCAAAATACCTCAGCTTTACACCTGGCTCCTAGTAGGCCTCGGCCTGCACCATGATTGTCCCTGGGCTCCAACAATGCCAGTTGGTGCTCGGAAGTGCTGTCCACACAGAAAAACACTCGTTCATGTGAAAGTGGGGTTCGGTAACGTCAGCTGATCCCCTGCTGTGTGGAGGGCAAAGTGTCCTGCTCCCTCCAAAGTCAAAATACCTCAGCTTTACATCTAGCTCCTAGTAGGCCTCGTCCTGCACCATGATTGTCCCTGGGTTCCAACAACGCTAGTTGGTGCTCGGAAGTGCTGTCCACACAGAAAAACACACTCGTTCATGTGAAAGTGGGGTTCGGTAACGTCAGCTGATCCCCTGCTGTGTGGAGGGCAAACTGATGCTGCCTCCAAATTGTAACTACTTCAGATTTAAACTTTCTCTGATTTGGCCTCTGTCTCTAGTATTTCCCCTGACCTCCAACACCGCCAGTTCCTGCTCACAGTTGCCGTCCACGCATTCCACACTTGTTCCTGTGTTCCTGGTGTTCTGTAACGTGAGCTGATCCCCCAATGTGTGTCCGGCACTGTCTCCTGCGCTGTCCACCTTCCCACTGCAAGTGGTGGGAATGTGGACAGAGCAGGAGACATTGGCAGACAAACATCAGGGGATCTGCTGACATTACAGAACACCAGTAACACAGCAACACGTGTGGATTGGGCAGACGGCTACTGTACGCATAAACTGGCGGTGTTGGTGGTCACGTGAAATCCTGGAAACAGAGTGGAGACAGATGCCTAATTGGAGCACGTTGACAGTCTGTTGTAGCCTACAAACAATCTAAAACTGCCACCAAGTAGGCCTCGGCCTGCACCCTGGTTCTCCCTGGGCTCCAACAACGCTAGTTGGTGCTCGGAAGTGCTGTCCACACAGAAAAACACACTCGTTCATGTGAAAGTGGGGGTCAGTAATGTCAGCTGATCCCCTGCTGTGTGGAGGGCAAACTGCTGCTGCCTCCAAATTCAAACAACGTCTTATCTTAAACTGCCTCCAAGTAGGCCTCAGCCTACAAAATGACTATCCCTGGGCTCCAACATCATCAGTTGTTGCTCGGAAGTGCCGTCCACACAGAAAAACACACTCGTTCATGTGAAAGTGGGGTTCGGTAACGTCAGCTGATCCCCTGCTGTGTGGAGGGCAAAGTGTCCTGCTCCCTCCAAAGTCAAAATACCTCAGCTTTACACCTGGCTCCTAGTAGGCCTCGGCCTGCACCATGATTGTCCCTGGGCTCCAACAACGCCAGTTGGTGCTCGGAAGTGCTGTCCACACAGAAAAACACTCGTTCATGTGAAAGTGGGGTTCGGTAACGTCAGCTGATCCCCTGCTGTGTGGAGGGCAAAGTGTCCTGCTCCCTCCAAAGTCAAAATACCTCAGCTTTACACCTGGCTCCTAGTAGGCCTCGGCCTGCACCATGATTGTCCCTGGGTTCCAACAACGCTAGTTGGTGCTCAAAAGTGCTGTCCACACAGAAAAACACACTCGTTCATGTGAAAGTGGGGTTCGGTAACGTCAGCTGATCCCCTGCTGTGTGGAGGGCAAACTGCTGCTGCCTCCAAATTGTAACTACTTCAGATTTAAACATTCTCTGATTTGGCCTCTGTCTCCACTCTGTCTCTAGTATTTCCCCTGACCTCCAACATCGCCAGTTCCTGCTCACAGTTGCCGTCCACGCATTCCACACTTGTTCCTGTGTTCCTGGTGTTCTGTAACGTGAGCTGATCCCCCAATGTGTGTCCGGCACTGTCTCCTGCGCTGTCCACCTTCCCACTGCAAGTGGTGGGAATGTGGACAGAGCAGGAGACATTGGCAGACAAACATCAGGGGATCTGCTGACATTACAGAACACCAGTAACACAGCAACACGTGTGGATTGGGCAGACGGCTACTGTACGCATAAACTGGCGGTGTTGGTAGTCACGTGAAATCCTGGAAACAGAGTGGAGACAGATGCCTAATTGGAGCACGTTGACAGTCTGTTGTAGCCTACAAACAATCTAAAACTGCCACCAAATAGGCCTCGGCCTGCACCCTGGTTCTCCCTGGGCTCCAACAACGCTAGTTGGTGCTCGGAAGTGCTGTCCACACAGAAAAACACACTCGTTCATGTGAAAGTGGGGGTCGGTAACGTCGGCTGATCCCCTGCTGTGTGGAGGGCAATGTGTCCTGCTCCATCCAAAGTCAAAATACCTCAGTTTTACACCTGGCTCGTAATAGGCCTCGGCCTGCACCATGATTGTCCCTGGGCTCCAACAACGCCAGTTGGCGCTCGGAAGTGCTGTCCACACAGAAAAACACACTCGTTCATGTGAAAGTGGGGTTCGGTAACGTCAGCTGATCCCCTGCTGTGTGGAGGGCAAAGTGTCCTGCTCCCTCCAAAGTCAAAATACCTCAGCTTTACACCTGGCTCCTAATAGGCCTCGGCCTGCACCATGATTGTCCCTGGACTCCAACAATGCCAGTTGGTGCTCGGAAGTGCTGTCCACACAGAAAAACACACTCGTTCATGTGAAAGTGGGGTTCGGTGACATCAGCTGATCCCCTGCTGTGTGGAGGGCAAAGTGTCCTGCTCCCTCCATAGTCAAAATACCTCAGCTTTATACATGGCTCCTAGTAGGCCTCGGCCTGCACCATGATTGTCCCTGGGTTCCAACAACGCTAGTTGGTGCTCGGAAGTGCTGTCCACACAGAAAAACACACTCGTTCATGTGAAAGTGGGGTTCGGTAACATCAGCTGATCCCCTGCTGTGTGGAGGGCAAAGTGTCCTGCTCCCTCCAAAGTCAAAATACCTCAGCTTTATACATGGCTCTTAGTAGGCCTCGGCCTGCACCATGATTGTCCCTGGGTTCCAACAACGCTAGTTGGTGCTCGGAAGTGCTGTCCACACAGAAAAACACACTCGTTCATGTGAAAGTGGGGGTCGGTAACGTCGGCTGATCCCCTGCTGTGTGGAGGGCAAAGTGTCCTGCTCCCTCCAAAGTCAAAATACCTCAGCTTTACACCTGGCTCCTAATAGGCCTCGGCCTGCACCATGATTGTCCCTGGGCTCCAACAACGCCAGTTGGTGCTCGGAAATGCTGTCCACACAGAAAAACACACTCTTTCATGTGAAAGTGGGGTTCGGTAACGTCAGCTGATCCCCTGCTGTGTGGAAGGCAAACTGCTGGTGCCTCCAAATTGTAACTACTTCAGATTTAAACATTCTCTGATTTGGCCTCTGTCTCCACTCTGTCTCTAGTATTTCCCCTGACCTCCAACACCGCCAGTTCCTGCTCACAGTTGCCGTCCACGCATTCCACACGTGTTCCTGTGTTACTGGGGTTCTGTAACGTCAGCAGATCCCCCATTATGTGTCCGCCACTGTCTCCTGCGCTGTCCACCTTCCCACTGCAAGCGGTGGGAAAGTGGACAGAGCAGGAGACAGTGGCAGACACACATCAGGGGATCTGCTGACATTACAGAATCCCAGTAACACAGCAACACGTGTGGATTGGGCAGACGGCTGCTGTACGCATAAACTGGCGGTGTTGGTGGTCACGTGAAATCCTGGAAACAGAGTGGAGACAGATGCCTAATTGGAGCACGTTGACAGTCTGTTGTAGCCTACAAACAATCTAAAACTACCACCAAGTAGGCCTCGGCCTACACCATGATTGTCCCTGGGCTCCAACAACGCCAGTTGGTGCTCGGCAGTGTCTTTGGCACGGGGACTCCCTGTTGCCCAGCCTGGTTCCAGCACGCCTGCTGTTTCCGGGTAGTGTCAAGGTCACTATGCCACCAATCCGTTGTCCTGTCGTCTTGCGGCCGGGTTAGCCGACTCTACGGTGCCTGCAGTTTAGGTGACTCCTATGTGGGCTGCGGGAACTGGCACTGAAGGCTGGATCCGTAGTGCCAATGGGACATGGACCCCCTGTAGGACTGTGGGTTTCGGTAACTGCGGCCGGCTTGCGGCGTGGCTACTTTGCTTTGAATGGGTACCTTCTGCTACCCACCCGAGTTCCAGCACTGTCTGCTGGTTCTCGCCAGAGCCTTTGGCCTAGGTGCCTCCATCTTGGTATCCGAGGTCCAGCACCGTCAGCTGGTCCTTGGTAGTGCTTTTTAGCACAGGTACCTTCTGTGCTAATGGGACATGGACCCCCTGTAGGACTGTGGGTTTCGGTAACTGCGGCCGGCTTACCTTCTGCTACCCACCCGGGTTCCAGCACTGTCTGCTGGTTCTCGCCAGAGCCTTTGGCCTAGGTGCCTCCATCTCGGTATCCGAAGTCCAGCACCGTCAGCTGGTCCTTGGTAGTGCTTTTTAGCACAGGTACCTTCTGCTTAGTAACCGTGGTCCAGCACCGTCAGTTGGTCCTCGGTAGTGCCATTGGCTCTTGTTCCTTCTGCTACCCACCCGGGTGCCAGCACTGTCTGCTGGTTCTCGCCACAGCCTTTGGCCTAGGTGCCTCCATCTCGGTATCCGAGGTCCAGCACCATCAGCTGGTCCTTGGTAGTGCTTTTTAGCACAGGTACCTTCTGCTTAGTAATCATGGTCCAGCACCGTCAGTTGGTCCTCGGTAGTGCCATTGGCTCTTGTTCCTTCTGCTACCCATCCGGGTGCCAGCACTGTCTGCTGGTTCTCGCCACAGCCTTTGGCCTAGGTGCCTCCATCTCGGTATCCGAGGTCCAGCACCATCAGCTGGTCCTTGGTAGTGCTTTTTAGCACAGGTACCTTCTGCTTAGTAACCGTGGTCCAGCACCATCAGTTGGTCCTCGGTTGTGCCATTGGCTCTTGTTCCTTCTGCTACCCATCCGGGTGCCAGCACTGTCTGCTGGTTCTCGCCAGTTTCTCAGCCTTCTTGTACCTTCTGCTACATTTCCAAGATCAAGCTTTTTGAAATTGTCTTTGGTAATCCTTATTGATCTCCATGACGACGACCCTGATGACGACGACCCTGAAGACCACACCAAAGAAGACCAGAAATATGACCCTAAATAATAAGACCAAGAGGACAAAGAACATGAAGACAACCACCAAGATACAGAACAAACGACAGAAGAACAAGAAGCAGAAGAAGCAAAAGCAGAAGAACAGAAAGCAGAAGAACATTAAGCATAAGACTAAAAATCAGCATAGAAGAAATCAAAATTATAAGCAGAAGAAGACTAAGCAGTAAATGGGGGTGAGTCCGTTCCTCCTCGTGGTGCCCCTGGAAAATGCCTGCTGCTGCAGGCCAAATTGAACGCGGACAAATCCTGTTGTAAATCTTTAGTGACAGGCAGAACGTAAGGTGTAATCTTATAACTTTTATAGATAAGTACTACAGGAATGCCTGTCACCATAAGAAAATGAAGACAAAGAAGAATAGGAAGCAGATGAAGAAATAGCATATTAAAATTGATAATAGCTGAATAAGAAGAATATGAAGAATGGAAAAAAACATTAATGGGAAGAAGATGAAGAAGAAGAAGATGAATAAGGTGAAGAAAAAGTTGATGAAATAAATGCTACTGCTGCGGATCATGAAGGAGAAAGTGTGGGAGAAGTACAAAAGAACGTGAAGAGCATAGAAGTTGTGAAACATACATATCTGACAAAATATAAAAAAGGTTAACATAGTCAATATCTTTTTAACTCCGAACGTACTGAAAAAAAAAATTGGAATTAATGCTATGCCATGTGATTTGAATAAACCACTATGCTTTTAATGTCTCCTCCACCTCCCACAATACATTCTACATGATTCTTATTTGTTTTCAATTATGTAGAATTAGCCAACAAGGAAATAAAGGGCTTTTTTTAATTCCGATACCGGAAGTCCCATTGACTTGAATGGGACTTCCGGTATCGAAATCGGCGATACCCGATATTTTTTTCATATCGGGCGATACCATCCGATACGATATTTTTGGGTATCGAACGGTATCGCTCAACACTACTCACAGGTGTTTAACTGGCAGCTTCATTAAATAGTACACGCAAAACACCAGTGTCAACGTCTACAGTGAAGAGGCGACTCCAGGATGCTGGCCTTCAGGGCAGAGTGGCAAAGAAAAAGCCAAATCTGAGACTGGCTAATAAAAGGAAAAGATTAACATGGGCAAAAGAACACAGACATTGGACAGAGGAAGATTGGAAAAAGTGTTATGGACAGACAAATCCAAGTTTGAGGTGTTTGGATCACACAGAAGAACATTTGTGAGATGCAGAGCAACTGAAAAGATGCTGGAAGAGTGCCTGACGCCATCTGTCAAACATGGTGGAGGTAATGTGATGGTCTGGGGTTGCTTTGGTGCTGGTAAAGTGGGAGACTTGTACAAGGTAAAAGGATTTTGAATACGGAAGGCTACAGTGCCTTGCGAAAGTATTCGGCTCCCTGGAACTTTTCAACCTTTTCCCACATATCATGCTTCAAACATAAAGATACCATATGTAAATTTTTGGTGAAGAATCAACAACAAGTGGAACACAATTGTGAAGTTGAACGAAATTTATTGGTTATTTAAATTTTTGTGGAAATTAAAAAACTGAAAAGTGGGGCGTGCAATATTATTCGGCCCCTTTACATTCAGTGCAGCAAACTCACTCCAGAAGTTCATTGTGGATCTCTGAATGATACAATGTTGTCCTAAATGACTAATGATAAATATAATCCACCTGTGTGTAATCAAGTCTCCGTATAAACGCACCTGCTCTGTGATAGTCTCAGGGTTCTGTTTCAAGCACAGTGAGCATCATGAAGACCAAGGAACACAACAGGCAGTTCCGTGATACTGTTGTGGAGAAGTTTAAAGCCGGATTTGGATGCAAAATGATTTCCCAAACTTTAAACATCCCAAGGAGCACTGTGCAAGCGATCATATTGAAATGGAAGGAGTATCATACCACTGCAAACCTACCAAGACCCAGCCGTCCCTCTAAACTTTCATCTCAAGCCAGGAGAAGAATGATCAGAGATGCAGCTAAGAGGCCCATGATCACTCTGGCTGAACTGCAGAGATCTACAGCTGAGGGTGGGACAGTCTGTCCATAGGACAACAATCAGTCATACACTGCACAAATCTGGCCTTTATGGAAGAGTGGCAAGAAGAAAGCCATTTCTCAAAGATACCATAAAAAGTGTCTTTTAAAGTTTGCAACAAACCACCTGGGAGACACACTAAACATGTAGAAGTAGGTGCTCTGGTCAGATGAAGCCAAAATTGAACTTTTTGGCAACAATGCCAAATAATATGTTTGGCGTAAAGGCAACATAGCTCATCACCCTGAACACACCATCCCCACTGTCAAATATGGTGGTGGCAGCATCCTGGCTTGGGCCTGCTTTTCTTCAGCAGGGACAGGGAAGATGGTTAAAATTGATGGGATGATGGATGGAGGCAAATACAGGACCATTCTTAAAGAAAACCTGTTGGAGTCTGCAAAAGACCTGAACCTGGGATGGAGATTTGTCTTCCAACAAGACAATCATCCCAAACATAAAGCAAAATCTACAGTGGAATGGTTCACAAATAAACGTATCCAGGTGTTAGAATGGCCAAGTCAAAGTTCAGACCTGAATCCAATCGAGAATCAGTGGAAAGAGCTGAAAACTGCTGTTCACAAACGATCTCCAAACCTCACTGAGCTCGAGCTGATTGTCATGGAAGAATGGGCAAGAATTTCAGTCTCTCGATGTACAAAACAGATAGAGACATACCCCAAGCAACTTGCAGCTGTAATCGCAGCAACAGGTGGTGCAACAAAGTATTAAGTTAAAGGGGCTGAATAATATTGCACGCCCCACTTTTCAGTTTTTGAATTTCCACAAATATTTAAAATAACCAATAAATTTCCTTCAACTTCACAATTGTGTCCCACTTGTTGTTGATTCTTCACCAAAAATTTACATTTGGTATCTTTATGTTTGAAGCATGGTATGTGGGAAAAGGTTGAAAACTTCCAGGGGGCCGAACACCCTGTGGACAGCGCTTGATTGGAGCCAATTTCATCCTACAACAGGACAATGACCCAAAGCACACCTCCAAATTATGCAAGAACTATTTAGGGAAGAAGCCGGCAGCTGGTGTTCTATCTGTAATGGAGTGGCCAGCGCAGTCACCAGATCTCAGCCCCATTGAGCTGTTGTGGGAGCAGCTTGACCGTATGCAGGGCCGGATTATAGGCAGGGCAGGCGGGGCTTCAGCCCCGGGGCCCCCACCACAAGAGCTTCTAAGGGGGCCCCCACCACATTCCTGCTGGCTGCTGCAATGGCAGTCCATCTTCTCCCCACCTAAAAGTGAGTGACCGTGGGGGCGGCATTATGTGCTCTGCTACCAGCAGCATCTACAAGTAGCGTGAACGCTGATGCTGCTGGTAGCGTGCAAAGGCTTGTGATGAGATCACAGGAGGTAAGGTGTCAGGGCCTGCGATCATGTGACCCCTGTCTCCTCCCCTCCTGTGACCTCATCACAGGTCCTGTGCGCACAGCACTGACAGCACTGAGAGCAGCCATGTATGTGGAGTGCGGCTCTGCGGGTGGAGGTCGGTGCTGGAGGCTCCATTATTCTCTATGTGGAGTGCGGCTCTGCGGGTGGAGGTCGGTGCTGGAGGCCACATTATTCTCTATGTGGAGTGCGGCTCTGCGGGTGGAGGTCGGTGCTGGAGGCCCCATTATTCTCTATGTGGAGTGCGGCTCTGCGGGTGGAGGTCGGTGCTGGAGGCTCCATTATCCTCTATGTGGAGTGTGGCTCTGCGGGTGGAGGTCGGTGCTGGAGGCTCCATTATTCTCTATGTGGAGTGCGGCTCTGCGGGTGGAGGTCGGTGCTGGAGGCCACATTATTCTCTATGTGGAGTGCGGCTCTGCGGGTGGAGGTCGGTGCTGGAGGCTCCATTATTCTCTATGTGGAGTGCGGCTCTGCGGGTGGAGGTCGGTGCTAGAGGCTCCATTATTCTCTATGTGGAGTGCGGCTCTGCGGGTGGAGGTCGGTGTTGGAGGCTCCATTATTCTCTATGTGGAGTGCGGGTGGAGGTCGATGCTGGAGGCTCCATTATCCTCTATGTGGAGTGCGGCTCTGCAGGTGGAGGTCGGTGCTGGAGGCCCCATTATCCTCTATGTGCAGGGCGGCTCTGCGGATGGAGGTCGGTGCTGGAGGCCCCATTATCCTCTATGTGCAGGGCGGCTCTGCGGATGGAGGTCGGTGCTGGAGGCTCCATTATTCTCTATGTGGAGTGCGGCTCTGCGGGTGGAGGTCGGTGCTGGAGGCCCCATTATTCTCTATGTGGAGTGCGGCTCTGCGGGTGGAGGTCGGTGCTGGAGGCCCCATTATTCTCTATGTGGAGTGCGGGTGGAGGTCAGTGCTGGAGGCCCCATTATTCTCTATGTGGAGTGCGGGTGGAGGTCAGTGCTGGAGGCCCCATTCTCTATGTGGAGTGCGGCTCTGCGGGTGGAGGTCGGTGCTGGAGGCCCCATTATTCTCTATGTGGAGTGTGGCTCTGCGGGTGGAGGTCGGTGCTGGAGGCCACATTATTCTCTATGTGGAGTGCGGCTCTGCGGGTGGAGGTCGGTGCTGGAGGCTCCATTATTCTCTATGTGGAGTGCGGGTGGAGGTCGGTGCTAGAGGCTCCATTATTCTCTATGTGGAGTGCGGCTCTGCGGGTGGAGGTCGGTGCTGGAGGCTCCATTATTCTCTATGTGGAGTGCGGGTGGAGGTCGGTGCTGGAGGCCCCATTATTCTCTATGTGGAGTGCGGGTGGAGGTCGGTGCTGGAGGCCCCATTATTCTCTATGTGCAGGGCGGCTCTGCGGATGGAGGTCGGTGCTGGAGGCTCCATTATTCTCTATGTGGAGTGCAGCTCTGCGGGTGGAGGTCGGTGCTGGAGGCCACATTATTCTCTATGTGGAGTGCGGCTCTGCAGGTGGAGGTCGGTGCTGGAGGCTCCATTATTCTCTATGTGGAGTGCGGGTGGAGGTCGGTGCTGGAGGCCCCATTATTCTCTATGTGGAGTGCGGGTGGAGGTCGGTGCTGGAGGCCCCATTATTCTCTATGTGCAGGGCGGCTCTGCGGGTGGAGGTCGGTGCTGGAGGCTCCATTATTCTCTATGTGGAGTGCAGCTCTGCGGGTGGAGGTCGGTGCTGGAGGCCCCATTATTCTCTATGTGGAGTGCGGATGGAGGTCGGTGCTGGAGGCCCCATTATTCTCTATGTGGAGTGCGGATGGAGGTCGGTGCTGGAGGCTCCATTATTCTCTATGTGGAGTGCGGATGGAGGTTGGTGCTGGAGGCCCCATTATTCTCTATGTGGAGTGCGGATGGAGGTCGGTGCTGGAGGCCCCATTATTCTCTATGTGGAGTGCGGGTGGAGGTCGGTGCTGGAGGCCCCATTATTCTCTATGTGGAGTGCGGCTCTGCATGTGGAGGTAGGTGCTGGAGATTCCCCATTACTGGGCAGAGGGGGCAGTAACCTTTTCAGAGCTGAGACCATCTTGGTGCTTTTTTGTTGTCACTTTCTAAGAATCATAGCATTTTGTTCCTTGTACATGTGACCCAAGTATGGAAAACAGGAAGTAACAAAACACATATTGCAATGTCCCTTTCCTGTCCCCACATACAGTATAATTTTCCCACAGTATCACGTCCCCACATACAGTTTAATGTTCCCACAGTATCACCATCCCCCCACATACAGTATAATGTTCCCCACTACCGTCACCCCCACACAGTATAATATTCACACAGTATAATATTCCCACAGTACTGCCATCCCCCACACAGTATAATGTTCCCCCAGTACCGCCATCCCCCCCATACACAGTGTAATGTTCCCCCAGTACCCAGTATCAGCCCTTGGTTTATGCAGGACTCTGCTGTCTGTGCTGGTTCTCATCGTCCTGGATGAGGTGAAGTTTGTGTGGGGTCAGGGAGGGTTTACAGGGTGGATATAGCAGAGACGTGTGTGTACAAGGTGTACGGAGCAGAGCCGCGAGTGTGTGAGGTGTACTGAGCGGAGCCGCACGTGTATGGAGCGGAGCTGCGTGTGTGCAAGGTGTGTGGAGCGGAACCGCATGTGTACGAGGTTTGCGGAGTGGAGCCATGTGTGTACTGAGTTGAGCAGTGTGTGTGTGTGCAAGGTGTACAGAACGGAGCCGTGTGTATGAGGCATAAAAAGCGGAACCGTGTGTGTATGATGTATGCGGTGCCATACGTGTACAAGGTGTATGGTGGGGAGCATTCATACCTCCCAGCGAGACAGTCCCGATTTTGAGAGAGATACTGCCCCGGATCTAACTTTTCGTGCGGACACAGGAGTACACGGCGGAGCCCCTAGGAGCACTTTAAAATTCGCATGTGACGTTCCACCGGAAGTGACGTGCTAGAAGCTGACCGGAAATTAGGTAATTTCGGGAGGAGATTGTGACGGAACCATGGAGGCACTTTAGGGAATGCTTCAGATCCATCACCATGTCCTCCTCCAACAGCGCGGACAGCAGGATCGCCTTGAACTTGGGGATGTCGGCCATGTGAGCGGATCGTTATATTTCCTGCATCGGGAGGCTCAGGTGGGCACTACAGTGGGAGCCGGGCTGCTATAGTATCTTTATAGAATCTTTCTATCTCTGTTTCTTTATCTCTCTAATCTTTCTTTTTTTTTTTCTCTCTCTCTCTCTCTCTCTCTCTGTTCTTTCTTCTTTCTTTCTCTGTTCTTTCTTTCCATTCTTTCTCTCTCTCTGTTCTTTCTTTCTCTGTTTTCTTTTTTCTCAGTTCTTTCTTTCTGTCACGCCTCCTCTCCTGTCACGCCTCCTGTCCTGTGGATCTCCTCTGCCTGCTCGCCGCGTTCACGAGCATCGTGCGCCCGCCGCCTGCTGTGTACCCGCCAATCAACTCTGCAGCGCCACGGTGATTAACCCCCTTGCCTCCAGGCTCTAGCTAGCTATATATTGATCGGGGGAGCTGTACATTTGGGCCTGTATACCTGGAGGAGGGAACTGTATAAAGACGAAACATTGGAGAACTGTATAACCTTGGGGGGGGGGGACAGCTGCCTGTATACCCTTGTAGGGGGCAAGAGCTGTATACCCGTTGGGGGGGGGAGTTGTATTCCCATGGGGGGGAAAGCTGCCTGTATACCCTTGTAGGGGGCAAGAGCTGTATACCCTTGCGTGGGGAGGGAGCTGGATTCCGGAGATAATACAATAGAGAGCATATTGTTATACAGTAGTTAGCAACAATTGCTGCCGGTGAAAACTTTCCCTTTCTGCATTTTTATTATTCCTTGGCTGTTTTAACATTGGGTTCAATAAAAAAAAGTGAGTAACTCTTTCTGTCTATAATTGGACTGCTTTGAGTTATCCTGGACTGTATCTCTATTGTAGTACTGTAAAGGGCATGTCACACTAAGAGATATCGCTAGCAATATCGCTTTAACTAGTGACGTTATAGCGATATTGCTAGCGATATCGCTATGTCTGATACTTACCTCCGACCGGCTCCCCCGCTGCTTATCGCTGATCGCGCGAGAACGTTCAGGACTGTTTCTCGTCGTCAGCTTCCTGTGGCGCTTCCTGCTGTGACGACGAGCGACGCGTGGAGCCGGGCGGAAGGACGCAGGATCGCCTGGTGTGCCAGGTAAGTAGCGATCCCCGTCCCCAGCGATGTCGCTGGTGAGATCTGCCTGTGTGGCAGCTCACTAGCGACCACTTAGCGATGTACCAGCGATCCTGACCGCGTCATATCGCTGGTCAGGATCGCTGGTACATCGCTAAGTGTTACAGTACCTTTAATCTGAATGTGGCAGAACAAGAGGATAAGATTAGATTGTACATCTGAGTGCTACAGTTCGCGCTCTACTGTTATGGCTAAAATGTTAATGATATGGGGGCCCCCACCAGATTTTCTGCCCAGGGGCCCCCACCAACCTTAATCCGGCCCTGACCGTATGATACGCAAAACGTACCCATCAAGCCAAACCAACTTGTGGGAGGGGCTTCTGGAAGCATGGGGTGAAATTTCTCCAGATTACCTCAGCAAATTAACTGCTAGAATGCCAAAGGTCTGCAATGCTGGAATTGCTGCAAAGGGAGCATTCTTTGATGAAAGCAAAGTTTGAAGGAGAAAATTATTATTTCAAATAAAAATCTTTTTTTCGAACCTTGTCAATGTCTGGACGAGATTTTACATTCATTTGGTAACTCATTTGATTAATAAAAGTATGAGTTTTCATGGAAAACACAAAATTGTCTGGGTGACCCCAAACTTTTGAATGGTAGTGTATATGTATTCTATGTGTATATCTGTCCTTTTCTAACCTGTCAGTGTGATTTTACCGTACACCTCATATGAATTACTGGTTTTTCAAAGGACACCGGTGCGTAAAAATCAGACAGCACTCGCATGGTCTGAGTGCTGTGCGATATTTCTCTCGCACCCATTGACTTCTATTGAGGGATGCGATGCGAATACTGATTACAGTCGCAGCATGCTGCAAGTTTTTTCCAGTCCGATCGTGATCCAATCCGAGCTGGAAAATAAAAAAACCGCAGATGAAGACACAATCATAGAATACAATTGATCCGAATTCAATCTGATTTTTTATTGGATTGCATTCCTCCGATTTCATCACAAGTGGGAATGAGCCCGAGTTGATGTTTTAGCGTTTGTTTTCTGATGCAAAATCGCTGAGTTTTACAGTAGCAGCTTAGTGAAGGAGATTTCTGACATCCCATTCACACACAGGGTTTTAGTTGTTGCATTTTTTTAAAATCTGCATTACGTCAGGTCTTTCAGGGGTTTTGCCGCGTTTTTCATCCATTGAAATAAATGGAAGGAAAATGCAAATAAAAAACACCAAAAAATGTGTATATTGTGTCAAGTATTCTTTCTGGATTTTGGTGCAGAAAAAAATGCTACAAATAAGTAGCGTGTGAACCGACCCTAATCCTGGTGGTTCTGTTCTAATTAGAAATAAGAGAGAACGGCCAACAAAGCCTGGAGACATGTTTAATTCTATGGTGCTTCCACTTTACATATTGTCAGGCAGCATCTATTTGTGCAGAGTCGCCCCTTGAAGATTCCATCACAAGATTCCATTATGACATCACTGCTCATTCTCAGTCATTATGACATCACTGGTCATTCTCAGCCATTATGACATCACTGGTCATTCTCAGCCATTATGACATCACTGGTCATTCTCAGCCATTATGACATCACTGGTCATTCTCAGCCATTATGACATCACTGGTCATTCTCAGCCATTATGACATCACAATGCACAGTGGCTACTTACACAATGCGCACAGGGTAACGGGTGCC
This sequence comes from Dendrobates tinctorius, assembly GCF_039654945.1. Classification (NCBI taxonomy): domain Eukaryota; kingdom Metazoa; phylum Chordata; class Amphibia; order Anura; family Dendrobatidae; genus Dendrobates; species Dendrobates tinctorius. The sequence goes on along the minus strand of NW_027361707.1, from coordinate 5,289,394 downwards.
ATTTATGGTTCTATAGTGATTGAGCGCACATGCAATGTTTCACTATGGCTGAATTACTTCTCGACAATCTTCAGGCAGAAGCTTTATCGGAGATTCTCACCACCAATCGCCGTGACATTGAGCTTCTACCTCCCGATGGCGTCCTCAGCTTCACTCACCGGCTGGTGCTGGAGCTAGTAAAGGATTGCCTGACCAAATACCAACGAGGTCATCTCACCTCAGAGTATCTGACGGATTTATCTCAGAACATCAAGACATTACTACAGCAGGTAAATGGCGGACGCTCCACACACCACTTCTCCATAATTATAGATCATCATGGTGGGAGAGAAGCTTCTTCTTTCCTCCCATATAAAACACGACGAGTCCCCAGATATGGAGTCGTCGTATCTGCAGAGAGGAGACGATGTCACAGACAATGGCCGCCTCCATTGTGTCTTTTCTCATCTCAGAATTTTCCTTTTTATGTCTTTTCTTCTTTATAGGCTGAAAATCGATCTCAACATGGAGATTTGGCTTTTATTAAAGACCTGGCCGAAAAAGTCCTGTCTGTACTGGAACGTCCGGCCCGCTCATCGGATCGCCCGGTAAGGAGCCATCATCTTCTCTATCACACGTCCTTGTTTTCTGATCTTCTCCAGATCACCAGTCACATATCAGATCTGGTTCAGTCTTTCCTGATTTATGTATTTGGGGATTTAGTGACATCTTCCACATATTAATGACATATATTATTTCTATCAGGAAACAGCAGAAGGCGACAAAGAAGAGCAAAATGTCATCCCGGAAATCCCTGACCCCAATGGGAGTCAGCCGGAGCTGAACAGCGAACTGATTACAGGTGAGGCGATCACCCAACCTTCTACCGGGAATATCCAGATATTACAGGGAGCAGGGAATAATGGCAGATTTACTCTTCCCACTCGGTGTAATGGGACCCTGTCAGCACACGTCACATATGGGAGTAGTGGGAGGACTGTGCCGGACATTTTCTCGCAATTTTTGCAGAAATCCAATGTGCCAGTCTGGAGAAATGTAACATAAAAGTCATATAAAAGGGAGGATGGAAGTGCACTTGGGGCGTGGAGGAAGAAATCAGAGTGCAGTGACACGCCCCTGTGCACTTACAGGCTAATTTGCATATGTCTGTTATGTTTCAGCTCTCTTATCACACGGACAGTGAGGGTGGGGGTTTCCTCATTCCTGTGGTGATTGAGGGTTCCTCCATCATTTACCTTACATTTATCTATGGATGCGCCCTACGCCCTCATATGTAGAATCCCCATATGACGACCATTAATCCCATTTACAGACGTCTTGTCATTTCCCCCTTATGTTGCTGTATGATGTATGTTGGATTAATATCATCTAATACATTTTATGTCTTCATTGTTTTATCACTATTTTAGAAATAGCTTCCCTGGCGGATCCTGACAGTGTGATCTGCGAGATCCAGGAGATCCAAGAATCTGCTGATGTAAGTATCACTGATCATGGGGTGTGAATGACACATCCAGTATTATCCCCATATAACCACGGAACATCTCTATTCTAAGAGGAGATGACATTATTTATTACATAATAGCATTTATATTAAAGGGAATCTGTCACCAGGTTTTTGCTCCCAAGAACAGCATGATGTAGGGGCAGAGACACTGATTCCAGAGATATATCCATTACCTTACTGGGTGCAGCATTTGTGATACAATCAGTATTTTCTCTGCCGCAGATTTGGCAGTGCTCTAAATGCTGAGCCCTGTATAACCCTGCCCACACCAGTGATTGGATGCTTCTGTATATCATCCCTCCCACACTTGTGATTGGCAGTACATGGTATTGGCAGAATTATGCTAATCAGTGTAGAGTTACTATTGGTGCATCTGTGAATGCAGGCTTAGTCTTTCCTGATTTATGTATTTGGGGATTTAGTGACATCTTCCACATATTAATGACATATATTATATCTATCAGGAAACAGCAGAAGGCGACAAAGAAGAGCAAAATGTCATCCCGGAAATCCCTGACCCTAATGGGAGTCAGCCGGAGCTGAACAGCGAACTGATTACAGGTGAGGCGATCACCCAACCTTCTACCGGGAATATCCAGATATTGCAGGGAGCAGGGAATAATGGCAGATTTACTCTTCCCACTCGGTGTAATGGGAACCTGTCAGCACACGTCACATATGGGAGTAGTGGTAGGACTGTGCCGGACATTTTCTCGCAATTTTTGCAGAAATCCAATGTCCCAGTCAGGAGAAATGTAACATAAAAGTCATATAAAAGGGAGGATGGAAGTGCACTTGGGGCGCGGAGGAATTTTTCAGAGTGCAGTGACACGCCCCTGTGCACTTACAGGCTAATTTGCATATGGCTGTTATGTTTCAGCTCTCTTCTCATCACATGGACAGCGAGGGTGGGGGCTCCTCATTCCTGTGGTGATTGAGGGTTCCTCCATCATTTACCTTACATTTATCTATGGATGCGCCCTACGCCCTCATATGTAGAATCCCCATATGACGACCATTAATCCCATTTACAGACGTCTTGTCATTTCCCCCTTATATCGCTGTATTATGTATGTTGGATTAATATCGTCTAATACATTTTATTTCTTCATCGTTTTATCACTATTTTAGAAATAGCTTCCCTGGCGGATCCTGACAGTGTGATCTGCGAGATCCCAGAGATCCAAGAATCTGCTGATGTAAGTATCACTGATCATGGGGTGTGAATGACAGGTCCAGTATTATCCCCATATAACCACGGAACATCTCTATTCTAAGAGGAGATGACATTATTTATTACATAATAGCATTTATATTAAAAGAAATCTGTCACCAGGTTTTTGCTCCCATCTGAGAGCAGCATGATGTAGGGGCAGAGACACTGATTCTAGAGATATATCCATTACCTTACTGGGTGCAGCATTTGTGATACAATCAGTATTTTCTCTGCCACAGATTTGGCAGTGCTCTGAATGCTGAGCCCTGTATAACCCTGCCCACACCAGTGATTGGATGCTTCTGTATATCATCCCTCCCACACTTGTGATTGGCAGCACATGGTATAGCCAGAAATATGCTAATCAGTGGTGGCGAGGTTACACAGAACAAGGACTACATGGCACGAGACAGATAGTCCTCTAGTGATAATCTCCTGCTGATAAAACACTGATTTTATTGAAACAACCACAAGCAGCCCTTGTTCTCAACATGGCACATCATTTATAGAGTTACTATTGGTGCATCTGTGAATGCAGGCTCAGTCTTTCCTGATTTATGTATTTGGGGATTTAGTGACATCTTCCACATATTAATGACATATATTATATCTATCAGGAAACAGCAGAAGGCGACAAAGAAGAGCAAAATGTCATCCCGGAAATCCCTGACCCCAAAGGGAGTCAGCCGGAGCTGACCAGCGAACTGATTACAGGTGAGGCGATCACCCAACCTTCTACCGGGAATATCCAGATATTACAGGGAGCAGGGAATAATGGCAGATTTACTCTTCCCACTCGGTGTAATGGGAACCTGTCAGCACACGTCACATATGGGAGTAGTGGTAGGACTGTGCACGACATTTTCTTGCAGAAATCCAATGTGCCAGTCAGGAGAAATGTAACATAGAAGACAAATGCAAATCAGGAAGGAAGTGCACTGGGGGCGTGGATAAAGATTTCAGAGTGCAGTGACACGCCCCCTGTGCACTTCCATGCTAATTTGCATATGGCTGTTATGTTTCTGCTCTCTTCTCATCACATGGACGGCGAGGGTGGGGTTTCCTCATTCCTGTGGTAATTGAGGGTTCCTCCATCATTTACCTTACATTTATCTATGGATGCGCCCTGCGTCCTCATATGTAGAATCCCCATATGGCGACCATTAATCCCATTTACAGACGTCTTGTCATTTCCCCCTTATATCGCTGTATTATGTATGTTGGATTAATATCGTCTAATACATTTTATGTCTTCATCGTTTTATCACTATTTTAGAAATAACTTCCCTGGCGGATCCTGACAGTGTGATCTGCGAGATCCAGGAGATCCAAGAATCTGCTGATGTAAGTATCACTGATCATGGGGTGTGAATGGCACATCCAGTATTATCCCCATATAACCACGGAACATCTCTATTCTAAAGGCCCCGTCACACTAAGCGACTTACCAGCGATCCCGACACCGATATGAAGGTGTCAGGATCGCTGGTAAATCGCTATGTGATCGCTGATTAGCTGTCACACAAACAGCTTCACCAGCGATCAGCACAGCGATGCCGAGCGCCCGGCATCGCTGGCCATCCTGTAAAAAATAGAATCAAAATAAAAAATATAGTTATTCTCACCTTCCGACGTCGCGTTCAGCCATCCTGCCTCTCTCCACGCTCCGGTCCCAGTGATCCTTTGCACGAATGACCGCGAGATGTCGCGGTCTCGCGGGATAACAAAGTCTCGCGGTCATTCGTGCAAAGGATCACTGGGACCGGAGCGTGGAGAGAGGCGGGATGGCTGAACGCGACGTCGGAGGGTGAGAATAACTATATTTTTTATTTTTTTTATTATTTTTTACACCTGATCGCTGGTCTCCCGCTGTCACACACAGCGATGCGTGCGAGCCAGCGGGAGACCAGCGACCAAAGAAATGTCCAGAGATTTCTTGCAGCGATCAGCGATACCGGCAGGGGGGCCGCTCGCTGATCGCTGTCACACACAGCTATCTCGCTGGTGAGATCGCTGTTACATCATAAAAGTTGTGACTCAGCAGCGATCTTGCTACCGAGATTGCTTAGTGAGACAGGGCCATAAGAGGAGATGACATTATTTATTACATAATAGCATTTATATTAAAAGGAATCTGTCACCAGGTTTTTGCTCCCATCTGAGAGCAGCATGATGTAGGGGCAGAGACACTGATTCCAGAGATATATCCATTACCTTACTGAGTGCAGCATTTGTGATACAATCAGTATTTTCTCTGCTGCAGATTTGGCAGTGCTCTGAATGCTGAGCCCTGTATAACCCTGCCCACACCAGTGATTGGATGCTTCTGTATATCATCCCTCCCACACTTGTGATTGGCAGTACATGGTATAGCCAGAAATATGCTAATCAGTGGTGGCGAGGTTACACAGAGCAAGGACTACATGGCACGAGACAGATAGTCCTCTAGTGATAATCTCCTGCTGATAAAACACTGATTTTATTGAAACAACCACAAGCAGCCCTTGTTCTCAACATGGCACATCATTTGTAGAGTTACTACTGGTGCATCTGTGAAAGCAGGCTTAGTCTTTCCTGATTTATGTATTTGGGGATTTAGTGACATCTTCCACATATTAATGACATATATTATATCTATCAGGAAACAGCAGAAGGCGACAAAGAAGAGCAAAATGTCATCCCGGAAATCCCTGACCCTAATGGGAGTCAGCCGGAGCTGAACAGCGAACTGATTACAGGTGAGGCGATCACCCAACCTTCTACCGGGAATATCCAGATATTACAGGGAGCAGGGAATAATGGCAGATTTACTCTTCCCACTCGGTGTAATGGGAACCTGTCAGCACACGTTACATATGGGAGTAGTGGTAGGACTGTGCCGGACATTTTGCTCTAATATAAAGGAACCTTTATTTGGCTGAAATCCAATGTCTCAGCTAGGAAAGAAATAATGTAGAAACCTTATGCAAATCAGGATGGAAGTGCATTGGGGGCGTGGAAGAAGTCAGTGCAGTGACACGCCCCCAGTGCACTTCCAGGTGTATTTGCATATGGCTGACTGGTTCCTCATTCATGTGGTAATTGGGGTTTCTTCCATCATTTACATGACATTTATCTGTCTATCAGAGGCGTAGCTGGGGGTTCAGCTCAGGAGGCGAAACATCTGTGACGGCCCCTAACCAAGTTACCCTGATTACTAGTGCGGTGGCGTTAGACATTAGATTTTCACAATTCCAGCCCCATCTGTTCCCATTCTGCACAAACTCCTCTTCCTGCTGATACCCCAATACTGAGCCGCTGCTGCCGTATGTGTCCTTATTACTGCACCTGATACCCCAATACTGAGCCGCTGCTGCCGTATGTGTCCTTATTACTGCACCTGATACCCCAATGCTGAGCCGCTGCTGCCGTATGTGTCCTTATTACTGCACCTGATACCCTAATACTGAGCCGCTGCTGCCGTATGTGTCCTTATTATTGCACCTGATACCCCAATACTGAGCCGCTGCTGCCGTATTTGTCCTTATTACTGCACCTGATACCCCAATGCTGAGCCGCTGCTGCTGAATGTGTCCTTATTACTGCACCTGATACCCCCAATACTGAGCCGCTGCTGCCATATGTGTTCGTATTACTGCACCCGATACCCCAATGCTGAGCCGCTGCTGCCGTATGTGTCCTTATTACTGCACCCGATACCCCAATACTGAGCCGCAGCTGCCGTATGTGTCCTTATTACTGCACCTGATACCCCAATGCTGAGCCGCTGCTGCCGTATGTGTCCTTATTACTGCACCTGATACCCCGATGCTGAGCCGCTGCTGCCGTATGTGTCCTTATTACTGCACCTGATACCCCGATGCTGAGCCGCTGCTGCCGTATGTGTCCTTATTACTGCACCTGATACCCCGATGCTGAGCCGCAGCTGCCGTATGTGTCCTTATTACTGCACCTGATACCCCGATGCTGAGCCGCTGCTGCCTTATGTGTCCTTATTACTGCAACTGATACCCCAATGCTGAGCCGCTGCTGCCGAATGTGTCCTTATTACTGCACCTGATACCCCAATACTGAGCCGCTGGTGCCATATGTGTCCATATTACTGCACCTGATACCCCAATGCTGTGCCGCTGCTGCCGTATGTGTCCATATTACTGCACCTGATACCCCAATGCTGTGCCGCTGCTGCCGTATGTGTCCTTATTACTGCACCTGACACCCCAATGCTGAGCCGCTGCTGCCGTATGTGTCCTTATTACTGCACCTGATACCCCAATGCTGAGCCGCTGCTGCCGTATGTGTCCTTATTACTGCACCTGATACCACAATGCTGAGCCGCTGCTGCCGTATGTGTCCTTATTACTGCACCTGATACCCCAATACTGAGCCGCTGCTGCCGTATGTGTCCTTATTACTGCACCTGATACCCCAATACTGAGCCGCTGCTGCCGAATGTGTCCTTATTACTGCACCTGATATCCCAATACTGAGCCGCTGCTGCCGAATGTGTCCTTATTACTGCACCCGATACCCCAATACTGAGCCGCTGCTGCCGAATGTGTCCTTATTACTGCACCCGATACCCCAATACTGAGCCGCTGCTGCCGAATGTGTCCTTATTACTGCACCCGATACCCCAATACTGAGCCGCTGCTGCCGTATGTGTCCTTATTACTGCACCTGATACCCCAATACAGAGCCGCTGCTGCCGTATGTGTCCCTATTACTGCACCTGATACCCCAATACAGAGCCGCTGCTGCCGTATGTGTCCTTATTACTGCACCTGATACCCCAATACTGAGCCGCTGCTGCCGTATGTGTCCTTATTACTGCACCTGATACCCCAATGCTGAGCCGCTGCTGCCGTATGTGTCCTTATTACTGCACCTGATACCCCAATGCTGAGCCGCTGCTGCCGTATGTGTCCTTATTACTGCTCCTGATAACCCAATGCTGAGCCTCTGCTGCCGTATGTGTCCTTATTACTGCTCCTGATACCACAATACTGAGACGCTGCTGCCGAATGTGTCCCTATTACTGCACCTGATACCCCAATACTGAGCCGCTGCTGCCGTATGTGTCCTTATTACTGCACCTGATACCCCAATGCTGAGCCGCTGCTGCCGTATGTGTTCTTATTACTGCACCTGATACCCCAATACTGAGCCGCTGCTGCTGTATGTGTCCTTATTACTGCACCTGATACCCCAATACTGAGCCGCTGCTGCCGTATGTGTTCTTATTACTGCACCTGCTGTGTGGCACAAAAGCAGCGCTCCTCTTACTACCTCATACGGTAATGCCACCACTGAGCCCCTTACATAGTAAAATACCCCTTTTTTTACTCTACATGGTAAAAATGCCACCTAGAAAATGTTAATGCCGTGTTAATGCTATGAAAATATTAATTGCCCCTAAAAAGTGATAATTTCTACATGTGCAACTTTGTTGGTCAAAATAGTTGAGTGCCCCTATAATAATAATGCTAAAGTGCACATTTAATTATGTCCCCAGAATCCCCTCTTGTACAGCCCCACTATGCACAGTATGGTGCCCCCATAGTTCCCCTAAGTACTGTATGATAGGCCCACAGCTCCCCTATACACAGTGTAATGCCCCCAGAGTTCCCTATATACCATATGATAGGCCCACAGCTCCCCTATACACAGTTTAATACCCCTACAGCTCCCCTATGCACAGTATGATAGGACACAGCTCCCCTATACAAAGTATAATAACCCCCACAGTAGTCCTCACACTGTATAATGGCCATCATATTAGGCTGGTTTCACATTAGCGCATTTTCAGCGCGCGCACGGCCGGGGGTAGCTCCGCCCCCGAGCCGGCTCTCTGCCCGGCGTGCCCGCCCCTTGCTTGTAGCGCCGCCTACTAGCGGACAGCGGCGCCTGCGATCGGCGCACCCTATCTTTAGCATAGGGTGCGCAGATCGTGCGCAGGTCGTGCGCTAGTTGCGCTTTGACCTGCGCTGCGCACTTTTGACGGTGCGCCGTGCGCGCCAAAATCAAACTTTTCGGATTTTGGCGCGCACGGCGCACCGTCAAAAGTGCGCAGCGCAGGTCAAAGCGCAACTAGCGCACGGCCTGCGCACGATCTGCGCACCCTATGCTAAAGATAGGGTGCGCCGATCGCAGGCGCCGCTGTCCGCTAGTAGGCGGCGCTACAAGCAAGGGGCAGAGAGCTGGCTCGGGGGCGGAGCTACCCCCGGCCGTGCGCGCGCTGAAAATGCGCTAATGTGAAACCAGCCTTAGCTTGCACACTGTATAATGGCCCCTGCAGCACCCTCACACTATATGATGGAACCCTCAGTAGTCCTTAAACTTTAAACTGTTTAATGGCCCTCACATTCACCCCCACACTATATAATGGCCCTCACACTTTATGATGGCCCTCTCAGAAGTTCTAATACTTTAGAATGGCCCCTTCAGTAGACCCCACACTTTATGAGCCCCCATACTGTATGATTGCCCCCACATTAGCCCCCATATTGTATGATTGCCCTCATATTAGCCCCCATACTGTATGATTGCCCTCACATTAGCCCCCATATTGTATGATTGCCCCAACATTAGCTCCCATTTGTATGATTGCCCTCATATTAGCCCCCATATTGTATGATTGCCCTCATATTAGCCTCCATATTGTATGACTGCCCTCATATTAGCCCCCATATTGTATGATTGCCCTCATATTAGCCTCCATATTGTATGACTGCCCTCATATTAGCCTCCATATTGTATGATTGCCCCCACATTATCCCCCATATTGTATGACTGCCCTCATATTAGCCTCCATATTGTATGACTGCCCTCACATTAGCCTCCATATTGTATGCTTGCCCTCATATTAGCCCCCATATTGTATGATTGCCCCCACATTAGCCCCCATATTGTATGACTGCTCTCACATTAGCCTCCATATTGTATGATTGCCCCAACATTAGCCTCCATATTGTATGATTGCCCCCACATTAGCCTCCATATTGTATGATTGCCCTCATATTAGCCCCCATACTGTATGATTGCCCCCACATTAGCCCCCATATTGTATGCTTGCCCTCATATTAGCCCCCATATTGTATGATTGCCCCCACATTAGCCCCCATATTGAATGATTGCCCCCACATTAGCCTCCATATTGTATGATTGCCCTCATATTAGCCCCCATACTGTATGATTGCCCCCACATTAGCCCCCATATTGTATGATTGCCCCCACATTAGCCCCCATATTGTATGATTGCCCTCACATTATCCCCCATATTGTATGATTGCCCTCACATTATCCCCCATATTGTATGATTGCCCTCACATTAGCCCCCATATTGTATGATTGCCCCCACATTAGCCCCCATATTGTATGATTGCCCCCACATTAGCCCCCATATTGTATGATTGCCCTCACATTAGCCCCCATACTGTATGATTGCCCCCACATTAGCCCCCATACTGTATGATGGCCCTTACATTAGTCCCCATAGTGTGCAAAAAACTCACACTTTATGGGCCCCCATAGTTGACCCTACAATGTATGAGGGTTCCTCCTCGTGAAGGTATGAAGGTCCCTCACATTGTATGGTGCCCCCACAGTCACACCAAAAAGTTTTAAGTAAAATACACAGCCAATAGGTACTCATCTAGCCCCCCAGTATACTGATGAGACCACCGGGCAGACGAACGCACCGTAAGCTCAGAGTGACACACAGGTTGTCAGAATGCCGATGCATTCCGCGCCGTGATTCTGATGTTCTGTGAGTGCGCCGTCGCCTCGGTCACTGCATTATCCAGCTGTTCTGAAGGCCTCTGGCATAAAGTGATTTGGGGTCTACAGAATGGAGAGTGGCAGTGCGGGGAGATCATGTGTGCCGGCTCCACCGCAGAGATGAACTTTATCGGCATGTTCAGCTAAGATAAGGGAAGTTAAGGTAGCGTTAGCTCCAGGTGGGACCCTCTGAATGCGGGGCCCAGGCGACCGCACCCTCTGCCCCCCACCTCCCCATGGGTAACTGCGCTACTGCTGTCTATGGATGCGTCGTCCGTCCTCATATGTAGAATCCCCATATGACAACCATTAATCCCATTAACAGACGTCTTGTCATTTCCCCCTTATATCGCTGTATGATGTATGTAGGATTAATATCATCTAATACTTTTTATTTCTTCATTATTTTATCACTATTTTAGAAATAACTTCCCTGGCGGATCCTGACAGTGTGATCCGCGAGATCCCAGAGATCCAAGAATCTGCTGATGTAAGTATCATAGAGGGAGATGTCTGTGTATCACTGATCATGGGGTGTGTTTGACACGTCCAGTATTATCCCCATATACCATGGGAGGAGGCCCCTTATATTACATCCGTGTCTGCGGAGCGTCCGGCTTGTATCATCCCTACAGCAGATCAGTGCACATCAGTTGGGACATAATATCGGAGAAGTTTCTGTATCTGGAGCTTTTTTCCTGCGGCTTCTATTTCCTAATATCATTTCTTCTTTTTCTATAGAACATGATGCAATCATTGATCCCGGCGAGAAAGCCGCATATGGACGACTTTGAAACATACGATCTGATCAGCAGCGGAGCTTTTGGGTGAGATTTCTGTTCCCATAATCCCCATTTCTCAGGGTTCCCTATGACAATGCTTCAGCCTCTGTGCTCTGCCATTCAGTGTTATCATAGGGACATGAGACGAGTCCACATCACTGTCCTCAATGTCACAATTCAGCTCCGTTATATATGATGTTATGGTGGGAGGATAATAAACGTCTTCTTACGGCAATTGGAGAAGTTTCAGTTTGGACTAATTTTTATTTGGACTGAATAGTATCTACTGGTCAGTTATAGCGAATCTGCCCGGGATGAATTTCGGTAGATTCTCTCATCTGTAATGTGACCTGGTGAGGGCAGACGGGGCATTGTGCAGACCTCCCATCAGCTATGTAATGTTATTTCATGGCTTTCTAGATGTGGACTTCTAGTACTAAACATTAGTATAGAAGATCATATAATGACTTCTATAGACTCTTAATAAGGGTTCATTATAAACCATGGATTCTATTTCTTTCCAGGGCCGTCTACTTAGTGCGCCATAAAGACTCACAACAGACCTTCGCTATGAAGAAAATGGCCAAGACGAACCTGGATGTGGAAGGGGCCTTTCTGGAGCGGGACATCCTAACATTCGCAGATTGTCCCTTTGTGGTCTCCATGCTCTGCTCCTTCCAAACTAAATCTCACCTGTGTATGGTCATGGAGTATGTAGGAGGTAGGACACGTACATTGTAATATATTCACCCCATGTCTGCTGACATCTTATCACCTCTCATATCATTAGGATTGTCCCCGTGGACGGTTACATCCCACGGAGCATTTACTATAGGTTATCTATTACCAAGATGCCCAGAAAGTCATTGATCTGTGTGATCTCCCTGTATGTCCGCACTGAGTACCTCAGTATCTCCAGATGTAGACGAGATGTGACATCACTTTATGTTATTAGTTACATAGATGACATTTCACCCTAACATCAGCCTAATATTCTGTGCACTATACATTATATCTGTGTATATTGTCTCCTGCCCCAATGTCTCCGCTCACTTCCCATTATACTTCATGGTGATCTGCTGTATAAACCCCTCACCGGTCATATTTCCTTTCTTCTATAGGTGGAGACTGCAGGACCCTCCTAAGCACCAGGGGTCCTTTCTCTGTCCCCTTGGCACGCATGTATTTTGCAGAAACAGTTCTTGCTGTAGAATACCTCCATAGCTATGGAGTGGTGCACAGAGACCTGAAGCCGGATAAGTAAGTGCCCCCTGTTGTATAATAAAGGGGAGGAATTATAGCTTATTATCACACAGTCAGTGAGGCTAAAACCATCTTCTCTTTCACAGCCTCCTGATTACATCTACTGGACACATCAAAGTCACCGATTTTGGACTTTCAAAAGTTGGTCGCATGATTCCAAAAACCAACACCCACAAGGAATCAGTGGTGGACATCTCCAAAGAGTTCCAAGACGAAGAGGTCGGCATCACTTACAGGAACTTAGCTTGTTTGTTAAATCTCATCATACTATTGTCTCTTCCCTACGATCTTCATTTCTAGAGAACTTTTCTACTGATATTTTATCTTCTGTCATTGTGTTTTTATGGAGAGAACTTGTCATAATAATCATTTCATCGATTCTCACCTCAATCTTCTCTTTATTTATAGATCTGTGGCACCCCACAGTACATGGCCCCTGAGGTCTTCCTGGAAGAAGGCTACGGAAGACCTGTGGACTGGTGGGCAATGGGGATCATCCTGCATGAATTTCTGTTAGGATTTGTACCATTTGATGAAAATACCCTAGCTGAGCTTTATGAAACTGGCCTAATTAGTAAGTAGAATAATCTGATCTTTGCCTTGACTGGTTACATTGGTTTAGTTATTTCCTTTATCTTACAGTCCAATACAGAGTTTTCATTTTCTGTAATTTTATATATAACAGGAGACATCATTTATGATTTGGATCACGCTCCTCCCCATGATGCTCAAAATCTCATCAATGAGCTGCTCAGAAGAGATCCGGCACAAAGACTTGGGACAGGTAACATATAAAATAGCATTAATATTTATTCATTACACTGAGGACGTATTGCTCATGTCCATGAAGATCAGCATTTCTCTATCAGCTTGCCTATTTCTAGACCTTCATACTATGACTTCCAATCTGATCCTTTCATGTCGGCTCAGTTATGTCAATAGCTCAGATTAAAATAAAATGTTTAGATATGGAACAGTCTATGACAATGTCCGCATCACTTCTGCTTTTCTTTTTCCAGGAGGATCATTTGAGATCAAGAGCCATCTATTCCTGAGTGACATAGACTTTGACCATCTTCTAAGTCAGAAGCCGGAGTACATTCCTCAGCTTGTGTCAGATGTGGACACCAGCTTATTTACCAGTAAGTAGGAGACGTCTTCAAGACTTAACAAATGTTTGTCTCATCTTCCCTATCATGTGACAATCGGTTCCCATTAATATTAGTGATTAATGGCGACTGTGTTATACTGAAAACCTCTAATAACGCTTTATTACCTATGTTTTGTAGAGCACTCTGGTGTAAGCAAACATCTGGTCGCAGAGGATGAGGACACGAGTAAGGACAATGAGAGTCTGGATTTACAAAATTTTATATCATCTTCTGAAAGGCTTTCTAAAGTAAGTATGTGATCAGTGAATCAAGAATATGTAAAAAAAAAGACCTCTAAAAGTAAAAGAAAAATATTTAGTTGCTTATTTTTGTCTGTATTTAGCTTTGCACCCCTTCTACTGGGACGATGAATGATGAGGATCCCAAGTCCCCTCTAGAGTGTACCGTTGGATCAAGCATAAACGTATCCGAACTGTGAGTAGATTATATGATCATTACTGAGAGGCCCAGGCTGATATATGAGCACAACACCAAATATAGGACATAAATACCATACTATCAAATGCAGCATGCACAGCCCCATGATGAGCGGTCATTGCAGTTTTGGCTTCAGAAACCACTGGCAATGACAGTCCATAAACCAAGCAGCCGGTCATTCTTTCTTACTGTTGCCCACACCATAGGAGAGATGTAGTATTACATGCCAGCCATTCTTGGTAGTTGTTTTCTGCTCTGATCCATAGAAGTTAGTTTTGAGCAGGAGATCTTCCTCACTATGACTTCCATATGTCTTATTGAGTCTTATAGTTGATGTTCTTATACTGAGACAATCCATTTTATACTACAACTGCATTTACTTGTGATTTACACACTTTTTCTTCTTCCGAACAGGCAGAAAGAATCTTTCCATGAATCTGACAGAGACAACGCTATAAGCAGCTTGCCATCTTCGTCCACAGTGTCAGGTATGTACATGTCTATAGCACCAAAAATGGAAATCAAAACTCAAATATTTCCACATAGTTTTTCTGTAATCGGTCTCCTATGTTATCCATGTTTCATGGATCCCAATTATATTGCCCATGGGCCCATATTGTATCTCTATTTCCCTAATGTTGGACAGTTTTACCAGATTATCAGGACTATATGAGACAGGGCTAGAACAATTCTACTATATACAGGAAAGATACAAAGCAGATCCCATAACAATATGTTGTAACTGAGGGTTTTTTTTTTTAATTTTGGATCAGAAGTTCCAGCTGAGGAGGAAAGAAAATCTGAAGACAATGTAAAAATGGGGAAAAAGAGACGAGGTAAGTGTGAGAATCAGCTCCATGTCGTGTGATGTCAGTCAGTGGGAATCATTCATGTGGAGCAGATGTCATCTGTCAGTGATGGGATTATGACATGTATGATGGCTGACAATGATCCCTGACCTCTGTGTGATAATATTCCTCTGCTGTCTGGCCACAGTGACCGCACAGTAGTATCATGTCATATGGAGTCCCATCACTAACATTATATTTACTTCTCTTCTCATAGGTTCCATCTTCCGCCGGATCTTATCATCCTGCCGGCGTGGATTATCCAGGGCTGCTCGAGTATTTGCTTGTTGTCACTGTTGCCCTAGAACAAACACCTAAGTATCGAGCACCCTGAAGTCCAGCAGATCCACCATCACTGCTGGACCTGTTTACAAGCGGGACTAACTCCTAGCCGCGGTCTACGGACCAAACATTGGGCATGGGCAGGGCCTTGGGGGCAGATCCCAAGTGCGCTCAACCATGTGAAATAGCTTACGCTCAGGAACATTGAGGGATAGCGCTATCGGATAGCTCTACCCGTTCATTACCTTTAGGAATAGAGCTATGGGATAGCTCTACCCGTGCACTTTCTTCATGGATAGCGCTATCGAATAGCTCTACCCGGACAGTATTAACGACAGAGCTTTTTCATACACACATTGATTCTGTTCCTAATTTTACCCCTCCCTTATCCTTCTATGCTAATTTTAATTAAAAAAATTAAAAAAATTCTAAGTTTACTTAATTTTTTTTCACATTTATTAAACTTATCTATGTATTTTGTTATCTGATAAAATTCAGTACATATACAGATACTGGCCGGTGGCCGAACCTTATACTACCAACACTTATTACCTTTTGTGTCCAATATTTTACTTATGAATTGTGCCCCTAAAGATATCTAAAATACAGGAAACCTCCACATCTTGCTCTCACAAGTCCAGCAGATCCACCATCACTGCTGGACCTGTATAGAAGGACCTTCACCATCTACCTGTGGCCTTCTGTTATATCTCTACCCGGACATGTATCACCTCTGTCACCAGGCTCTGCGGTAATCCTACTGCTCGCCTGACTGGGTTCTTACTGATATCTGACCCCGGCTGCCCTCCTGACTATGATTTCGACTACTGATTCTGTTCCCGATCTTCTCCCTCCCTGAAGTCCAGCAGATCCACCATCACTGCTGGACCTGTATAGAAGAACCTTCATCATCTACCTGTGGCCTTCTACATCTCTCCCCGGACATGTATCGCCTCTGTCACCAGGCTCTGCAGTATTCATACTGCTTGTCTGACTGGGCTCTTACTGGTATCTGACCCCGGCTGTCCTCCTGACTATGAAAATGAGGATGAGTGACTTTATGGAGATCAACATCCAACACTGTGGAGACACCATCACATGTTTCTCAGCGCAATGATGCTAGAGCAATGCTCCCATCCCTTATGGGAAATATGCAAAAACATGTAAATCAACAGCCGCGGAGACACCATCACATGTTTCTCAACGCAAGCAATGACTAGCCAGGTCTTTCACTGGGAAGGAACAACCACGGGAAGGGCAGTCTCCAATGAAGGAAACCACCTATGCCAAAACATGGTATCCATCCACAGACAGCTGTTTCGGGGTATGATTTTGCCTGTTGATTCTGTTCCCGATCTCCTCCCTCCCTTTTCCTTCTATCCTATTATCAATAAAAATTATAAATATTTTTACTGAGATTTTTTTCATCTTTTAATGATCAAACTTAACTGTGCATTTTGTTAATTGATAAAAATAATGCAGTGACATTTCTGTTTCTAAACATATGAATGTCTATATAAACAGCATATACATTATTGATTTTACTTATTATATAGCGCCATTACGTTCACAGCACTTTATGAACATTATTGAAATTGTCACCATTGAGGCTCGCAATCTAAATTCCATATCAGAATGTTTTTGGAATGTGAGAGAAAACTAGAGAACCTGAAGGATACCCAAACAAACATGGGAGAGCATTCAAACTCATGGAAGATGTTGTCTATGTTGGGATGTGAACACAGGTCGTCAGTGCTGTATGATAACAGTGCTAACCACTGAGCCAACGTGCTGCTCAAATGTATGCAGTCTGTATATACTTTTGAAACTTCAGAAGTTCTGACTGTACATCTGATTCCTTTTCATCTTGAACTCACTGCTAATTGCACTTCTCACTATATATATTTCTCACTTTCCTGAATGCAGCAGTCAGGCTCATATTTCAGTCCAGCAGCTACACCGCCGCCTCCCCGCTGTACCAGTCATTGCACTCACCCACATAGCTCTCCACAGAGCTGCACCATCCTAAATCTTCTACCACATCTCGATCTACTGCCATATCTACACTCCAAGGAGCTAAGGTTAACATCCACCATAATCAGGTCTTCGGGCAGCATGATGGCTCAGTGGTTAGCACTGCAGTTTGACTGCGGCGACCCCCAAACGAACACCCCCCATTAAACCTCTCTCCCTCCCCCTCCCGCAAACCGAATTACCAATAACGAGACAACACAAGAAATTGCCGGGTGAGGGTCACAGCTTTAATTTCTTTTATATAAACATATATAACAATAAAAGGAAGCACTTTACGTTTCCATCAGACCAGTAGCCAAATGCCCTGCAACATCTACAGGCTAGTCAGCCTACTTAGCCTCAATATTCCAGTGCTTCCTTTGTTGAAACAGCCAAAGAGGATCCTGAGTAGCACTATACAGGACTCCGACCCCCACCCAACAAGCACAATGCTTGATCAATCCCATCCTGGAGCGCCGACAAAAGGATATCTAAATCAATATCAGTAAGGCAGACACCGTCTGGTCTAAGGAGAGCTGAATTGTCACCCTCTAACTGGCGATGCCTTAACATCACACCAAACTTGTCCCGCACGAACCTGGACATACGTGCGTTTATAGTGTTTCTGGTCCACTCCACTGCGATCCCGTCCCGGGCACCCTGTCAAACAGTTCTGGGGACTATCTCTGACCAAACTAATATGAGTTCCTGGAAAAAACTAGGAAACCGTTCTAGGTCCGATTTCATCATAGTCAACAGCTCGGCAATTTTATATGAACATAGGTCATTCCCCCCAGCATGTAGAACTAGTATTACTGGACCTATATCTCTCCCAATATCAACCACTTTCTGCAGCACCTGAGGTAATTTGAGACCCCTAATGACTCTCCAATGCACATCCAAACCCTGAAAACCCATATTTCTTCCACCAGGACAGCATTCCGCTCTCTGAGCTGACCAGAAAATGTACGAGTGGCTCAGGAGCCACACTGTTGGTCTGGAGGAACCTAGACAATCAAAAGAGAAATTAGTTAAATCAGTAAATCCGGTATAATATACCTGGCATAGCAAGCAGAACGCCACTGTCCTATCCTTTGCACCTTTGCCTCTGGCAGATCAGCCTTTGCAGCCTCAGTAGCGACCCCTATATGAAAAGAATGTGTCCCATATTCCCCCGGCTGCACACCAGATGCCTGCAGGCATTTGCGAAAAATAGCCAGAAATTGAAATTTAGTCAAAGGGGACCCATTTGAATGTGCAAGGAAAAATGTACCCCTTCTTCTGTATTCCAAATAATGGAAAACCAACTTAACTGGGCAAACTGGGCCTGAAACTAGGTTTAAAAGAATCCAAGAGCCTTTGCCTGAAGGGTCTGTCTTAGACCTGCGAATATGGAGACATATCACATCCTCTACTGCCATCACATCCTCAAAAAATAAGCCATTTACTGTCATATTTTTTGATTTGGGGACCAATTCACTAATTCGTAAGGCAACAAAATACAGCATTGCAAATGCAGCAGAGAAAAGGGCAGCTTCAAATTGAGAAGAACAACAAAAAGGGGTAAAGGAAACCATCTTATGTAATAAGGAAATAGAAATGGGACGTCTAATTTCCCTACTAGGTTGGGCCCTTTTCCAACCTTTAAAGGCCTACTTGATTATAAATGCCTTCGTAACATCCACCCAGCCTAACAATTTTAAATAAAACACCAAACATAAACCAAAAGGTTATGGGTCTCCCATACTGTTTGCCTATGCAGTGAATGCTTGAGCTGGCCCAAATTTGGACGCACCCCAATACCCCTTGGAAGAGACATGGGCCTCATAAAACAATTTTCCCATTACTAGAACTGGGTGTCCCATACTGATTGCCTATGCAGTAAATGGAAGGGCTGCCAAAAATTTGGATCCACCCCAAAACCCCTTTCACGAGATGTGGAGGAGGGCCTCATAAAAAATGCTCCCATTAGAAAGGATCAGGTCTCCTATACTTGTAATGCCCGTGCACTAAGTGTATGGGCTGATAAACATTTACCCCTGGGGGGTATACATGAACATACTGCATAACCATTTTTTGGTACGGGAATCATAAACATCCTTTTAAAAATTATGTGGGTGTTGCATCACGGACCATGGTCACCTTGGTGAACCGTCCCACTTTGCACGGGTGAACGGAACACCACTTCTGAAGCCAGGCTAGTGCGAACAGGTGATTGGTTGGATATCAGATAATGCTTTCAGCATGCTTGCCAGTACCATCTAGACTTCCACATGGTCCAGTCTCACCACCCGAGAGTCTGGGTCACTTAATCACTTAACGACCAGAGGTATTTTTGGTTTTGCATTTTAATTTTTTGCTCCCCTTCTTCCCAGAGCCTTAACTTTTTTATTTTTTGGTGGATGAGTTGTACTTTTGAACAACACCATTGGTTTTACCATGCTGTGCACTCGAAAATGGGAAAAAAATTCCAAGTGCGGTGCTATTTCAATCCCACACTTGTTTTTTGTTTTGC
Source organism: Dendrobates tinctorius (assembly GCF_039654945.1). Taxonomy (NCBI): domain Eukaryota; kingdom Metazoa; phylum Chordata; class Amphibia; order Anura; family Dendrobatidae; genus Dendrobates; species Dendrobates tinctorius. Next base: position 5,269,600 of record NW_027361707.1, on the reverse strand, counting down.
TTTTTTACTAGATTCACTAAATGCTATTACTGACATGCCGTTATGATTGTCCAGGTGATTGCGAGTTCATAGACACCAAACATGTCTAGGTTAATTTTTTATCTAAGTGGTGAAAACAAATTCCAAACTTTGTTTAAAAAAAAAAAAAATTTGTGCCATATTCTGATACCCATAGCGTCTCCATTTTTCGTGATCTCGTGTCTTTGTGCACCGAGCTGATGTCTTTAATGATACCATTTTGGTGCAGGTACGATTTTTTGATCACCAGTTATTGCATTTTAATTTAATATCGCGGCGACCAAAAAAACATAATTCTTGCGTTTTTACTTTTTTATCGCTACGCCATTTAACAATCAGGTTAATCCTTTTTTATTGATAGATCAGGCGATTCTGAGCGCGGCGATATCAAATATCTGTAAGTTTGAATTTTTATGTTGTTTTATTTTGAATGGGATGAAAGTGGGGTGATTTGAACTTTTATATTTTTTATTTTTTGTTAATATTTTTAAAAACTTTTTTTCACCTTCGGCATGCTTCAATAGCCTCCATGGGAGAGTAGATGCTGCCGTAACCTGATTGGCTCTGCTACATACAGATGATGATCAGATCAACTGTATGTACCAGATTTCCTCACTTGCTATGAGCGCTGACCACCGGGAGGCGCTCATAGCAATCCAGCAGTGACAACCATAGAGGTCTCCAGGAGACCTCTGGATGTCATGCCAACCCATCGGTGATCCACGATCATGTGATGGGTAGTGTTGAACATTCCGATACCGCAAGTATCGGGTATCGGCCGATAATCACTGTATCGGAATTCCGATACTGAGTTCCGATACTTTTATCATATCGAATACCGGAATCAGAAGTTCCCATAATGCTATGAGCCAGTTTGATTTGATTCAGCCAATTACAATCCTCAGAAGTGTGGGCACATCCTGTTAGGCATGTAGGCATCTTAACTAATGGCATGGCTGTGATTGGCTGCTGAAATGATGTCATGATGCACTATAAAAGCCACCGCAGCCGCCATTTCTGGTTCACTCTGCTGTGAATTCAGTTAGGGACAGGCTACTGTTCAAGACTGTGAGGGACAGTTAGAGAGCGATTTTACAAACCACATTGTGCTTTACCCAGGCTACATTCTCAATAAGTGTAGCTTTCTTTTGCCTTGCAGCAGTGTTCACAGCTGTCTGCAAGGTCTGTGGGAGTGCAGCTCAGGCTGAGTAGTGTGTCCTGCAGCCAAGTCTGGTTGTAGGACACTCAGCGTGTCACTGTCTCATACATATTTTTCATTTTTTGCTGCTCATTTTTCATTCTCCTATTAGTGTGCACTGTGCATCCATCCGTATCCATATACGTTGGTTGCAAACACTATAGGAGTAGACAGCGGAGCCTCTCTGCAGCCTTTCAGTGCTATTGCCCAGTTTGCTGCACTGTTCACGGCTGTCTGAGAGGTCTCTGACTGTGTGTGAGTGCAGCTCATGCTGAGTAGTGTGTCCTTCAGCTACGTCTGGTTGTAGGCCGCTCAGCGTGTGTCACTGCCTCAAACATATTTTACTTTTATTGCAGCTAATTTTTTATTCTCCTATTAGTGTGCATCCATCCGTATCCATATACGGTGGTTGCAAACACTATAGGAGTAGACAGTGGACCCTCTCTGCAGCCTTTCAGTGCTAGTGCCCACTTATCTGCTCTGTTCACAGCTGTCTGAGAGGTCTCTGACTGTGTGTGAGTGCAGCTCACGCTGAGTAGTGTGTCCTGCAGCTACGTCTGGTTATAGGCCACTCAGTGTGCGTCACTGCCTCATACATATTTTTCTTTTATTGCAGCTCATTATTCATTCTCCTATTAGTGTGCATCCATCCATATCCATCTACATTGGTTGGTTGCAAACACTATATAGGAGTAGATAGAGGAGCCTTTTTTCTGGCTTGTGCCCTTCATCTGCAGCCAGATTAGTATTACCCTATTTTTTGGAGCCTCATCTTTTGCATTGTAGGTTACCTTCCTGCATTGTAATAGCTCCAAAAAGTTAGTGATACTATCGCTTTCAAATCTTTGGTCACATCCTTTTAGTTTTTTTTCAAAAAAACAAAAACAAAATAAAGTTCACCAAACACTCCATTTGACAGTTGTGTAGGCCACATTAGCTCCTATTAAAGTGTAGTCCACACACACACTTCATAAAATTAGTGTTTCTTATACCTGTAACCAGCTGTTCAGGAATAAGCACAATAAGGCCCCCTTTGTACTTTTCTGCCTATCAAGAGGGGGGCTGGAAATAAGCGCAGCTAGATGGAAGCCCCCCATGACTGCGTTGGGCAGGTCAGGGTTTTTGAAAAATGGGGGTGGACTTGGAAGGGATTGGGGGAGGCAGAAAAAAGGAGGCGTATTGGGAGTGGCAGAGGATGCTGGGGGAGAAAAGTGCGGGAAAAACCGCATTCTTGCACGGGAGGACGCCGAGAGAAGAAGACCCTGAACACTGATATTACCTGACCTGGCTGGATGGAGTCTGTGGAGGTGCTGGTCGGGAGGTTGCGGGATGTGACGAGGTCCAGGAGGGGAGGCTAGCTCCAGGAGCAGGTGTCTTCGCTGCTAAGTGAAGCCGGGACCCGGGAGAGTGCGGGCAGGAGGAGAACGCGGCCCCCAGAGAAACTTTCCCCGGAGGTAGCCACGCGCGTCAGACGTAGGCTCCGGAGCCCCTCCGGCGACCCTGCGGAGGCTGGGTGCAGCGGCGCGGCTCCCCCCCCGCTGCTCCACCTCCGGCAGGAATCCCACCAGCCGGCCTGCTGGCGCAGGAAGGCGGCGGGTCACCGCTGTGCGGCCTGAACAGAAAGGGAGGGCCGCACCGGAAGTGCAGCCTGCTGCAGCACAGCGGGCAGCGGCATGGGCCCGCTGCACACCCAGGAGGGGACAGGCATCACCGAGGGAGGTCCCGGCAGCAGTACCTGCGAGGAGGCCGGCGGCAGTGGCAGCCAGTCCAGATGGCGTCGGGGACACTAGGAGCAGCGGCGTGGCGGGCACCCCTAGTGGAGGTCGTCGGGGGGGGCCCAGTGAGGAAGACCATGAAGTGGAGGACTTCGGCGGGTGGGCAGCAGGAGTGGGAAGCTCTGCTGCCAGGCCCTGGCGCTCAGCAGCTGACGGGGGAGTGGCGGGCAGCAGGGTCGAGCTGCCTGGCAGGGGACGTGGATCGGACCAGGCTAGCCTGCCTGGGTCTCGCGGGCGGACTCGTTCGCGATCAAGGTTGATCGCGTTGATCGCTCCGGTCCCCCCTGGTGATGAGGAGGCCAGGGGCGCGGGCCTGGGGCAGCCGAGCGGCGCAGAAGATTCCGACTCCACCAGCGAGCAGCGGCAGGATGGAGAGCAGCAGGATTCAGGATGTCCGGTTGGCGGGGACGCAACACCCGTGCAGCTTGGTGCGTGTGAGTCCATGTATCGTCTGTCGCCCATAGGGGCTGTAAATAATGTAGCGGGAGTGAGTCGGGGGTTTGAATCGGAAGAGAGGGGGATGGGGGGAGCGAATGGAGCGGAGGCGCCTGGCCTGCATGATATTTTGCTTAGCATGTCGCAAATGTTAAGGAGGATGGAAGGTGGGATGGCGAGCGGGTCTGGGGTGTCACCGGCGGTAGCATGGATCTCGGGGTTGGGGCATGGCCCAGCCATGGCGGGGGAAGCATTGGGACCAGATGGAGGGGAGCGAGAATCTGTGGTGGGAGTACCCATGTCCGGGGTGTCACCTGCGGGGGCGTGGATCCCGGGGATGGGGTCAGGAGCACACATGGCGAGCGAGGCAGTGAGGCCGGTTGGAGGGGGCCAAATACCAGTGGCAGGTGTATCTGTGTCGGTTCAGACAGAAAAAGAAAAAGAGCATTCGGTGAGATTGGATGACCGAGTAAAAGGGGAGGTATATGTGTGTTTTGAGGGGCCTTTGGGTGCGCATTTGAAGAAAGAAGTGAAAGAGAAGATTTGGCGGGATGAGTACGTGGAGATTTTCTCCCTTCTTCCATTGGAAAAGTTTAATTTGGACAAGGGGAAGAAGGATGATAGTAAGAAGGAAGAAGACGAAAAGCGGAGGTGGCGGCTGATTCCGCAGAAATTTGTTAATTGGCAGCAGGCATTTGCGATATTGGCGAGTGTGATTGGAGAGAAGTCTCCTGGCAATTGTTCTGGCTTGTTTTACTATCTGAATGCGATTGGGGAGGCTTACCGTACGTATGGGGGTCAGCAATGGCTGCGCTACGATGAGCAATTTAGGCAGAGGAAGGCGGTGCGGCCGGAGATTCGGTGGGACCAAAAAGACATCGGACTTTGGTTAAAGGTGATGGCGCCAGTTAGGTATGGGCAGTCCTTTCTTGGCGGCGGAGGGAGTGGCAATCAGCAGGGAGGACACGGAAGTGGTAGTCAGGGGGCGTCAGGGGCAAAAGAGAAGTCAGGAGCGTGCTGGCAGTTCAACGAGGGTCAATGCAAGTATGGCAGTACCTGCAAGTTCAAGCATGTTTGCTCCCATTGCAACGGAAGTTCGCATGGGGCATCCAAATGTTTTAGGAAAGCAAGGGCTAAGCCAGCAGTGGCGGACAGTCAAAGGGGAGACGCCGGTGAGGCTTCAAAAGATGGCCCCCTTTCTAAGTAGGTACCCTGATCGAGAAAAGGCTGAGGCGATACGGGATGGTTTTGCGGATGGTTTTATAATCCCTTCTCCTAGCCATACGGTCCCCTTTTCGGTTAAGAATTTGAGGTCGGCTGACCTACATTCAGAGGTGGTGAGTGCCAAAGTAATGAAAGAAGTTGAATTGGGTAGGATGGCAGGCCCATTTCCGTTGGTCCCTGTAGAAGGGATGATTGTTTCCCCATTGGGGGTGGTTCCCAAGAAGGAACCGAATAAATTCAGGTTGATTCAACATCTATCTTACCCAAAGGGGTTGTCGGTAAATGACGGCATTGATCAGGAGTTGTGTTCGGTAGTATATACCTCATTTGACACAGAGGTGCAATGGGTTCGCAGGTACGGCAAGGGGGCCTTGTTGGCAAAAACTGACATTGAGTCTGCCTTCAGACTGCTACCGGTACACCCGGATAGCATCCCCTTGTTGGGATGTTTTTGGAAAGGAGGTTACTATTAGATGTTAGATGTTTGCCGATGGGTTGTGCAATTTTGTGTTCACTGTTTTAGACGTTCAGTACTTTTTTGGAATGGGTGGTTAGGGACGTTGCCGGCGTTCCGTCCGTGATTCATTATTTGGACGATTTCTTGTTCATAGGTCCACCGGATTCAGTTTTGTGTCAGAATACGTTGGCCGCGATGGAGTGGGTGTCAGAGCTTTTTGGGGTGCCGTTGGCGAGAGATAAGACCGAGGGTCCTTGCACGGTGTTAAGTTTTTTGGGTATACTGATTGACTCTGAAAAAATGGAGTGTCGGTTATCGGAGGACAAATTGTCGTTGCTGAGGCTGGAAGTGCGGCGAGTCAGGAGATTGCGAAAGGTGACATTAAAAGAATTGCAGTCACTTTTAGGCAGGTTGAACTTTGTCTGCAGGATCATGCCCATGGGCCGGATTATTTGCTGAAGGTTGTCGGGCGGGAGCTCGGTCGGCGCACCACTTTATTCGTTTGAATAGGGAACACCGGGATGATTTGGCGGTGTGGCAGCGGTTTTTGGAGACTTACAATGGTAGATCTTTGATTCAACAGGAGATATTGAATGATTTCGACTGTGAAATCTATACGGATGCAGCAGGTGGCGTTGGTTACGGGGCTTTTTTTAAGGGGCGTTGGAGCGTTGGGAGCTGGCCGGATTGGTGGCGGCAGAGAGGCTTCACAAAAAATCTTCCTTTGTTGGAGTTGATCCCCATTGTTGTGGCAGTAGTAATTTGGGGTGAAATGTTCGAGAACCGCAGAGTTAGGTTTCACTGTGACAACATGAGTGTGGTGTCAGTGATCAACACTTTGTCCGCCTCTTCCCCCCCGGTTATTAAGCTAGAGAGAGAATTCGTTTTGCGGTGCCTGGAATTGAATGCGTGGATTTCGGCCGTGCATATGCCGGGAGTGCAAAATTCTATAGCGGATGCTTTGTCTCGTTTACAGTGGGAGCGGTTTCGGGAGCTGGCACCAGGCGCGGAGATCTCCGGAACGGAATGCCCTTCTCACTTGTGGTGGATTGCTATGGAGGAGCAGGAAGGTTGATTCGTGAGTCAGTTACAAGCCAGACTTGGGCGTCATATGAGGCATCATGGCAAATATGGCGGAGTGGGGAGTCCCATTGGGGAGGTTTGGGGTCTGTGGAGGATAAAACGTCGGGGGTTTTGTTTTTGGTTGGTAGGGCAGCAGAGATGGGCTGGTCTATTTCAAGGGTTAACAAACTTATTGCTGGCCTTGCTTTTGGCTTTAAGTTGGAGGGTTCGGTGGATGTGACAAAGGATTTCCGGGTCAAACAGGCTCTAAAAGGTTTTCGGAAGTGTAACCAGGTTTTTGACAGGCGTAGACAGATCTCTTTTAGTATTTTGGAACAATTGGGTAGAGTCCTAGAGACAATTTGCTGTTCTAATTTTGAGGCGGCATTGTTCAGGTTAGCTTTTTCTCTAGCGTTCTTTGGGGCTATGCGGTTGGGTGAACTAGTGTCACTCAGTAGGGGTAGGGCAGGTGGCCTGCTTGCTGAGGATGTTGAATTGGGGTCATCAGATATTGCCTTTTGGATTCGGCGTTCAAAAACTGATCAGCTCGGAAAAGGTAAGCGTGTGGTGTTGGGGAGTGTGAAGGGGGCTTTGATGTGCCCGAAAAGGTGTTTGGAGTTGTATTGGCGTTTGTGGCCGGGTCGGGTCGGCCCATTGTTATGCCATGAAGACGGGGCGTTCTTGTCCCATTTCCAGTTTATTGCGCTGCTAAAAAGGGGTTTGGCCTCCCACCAGGCATGTATGGGTCGCATTCCTTTAGGATTGGGGCAGCATCTGAAGCTGATAGTCTTGGCATGGGGGCGGACGCGATCAAGCGGATTGGTCGTTGGAGTTCGGGCTGCTACCGAACATATGTACGTCATTGATTGGAGTGGCATGGCTTGGACGGGGGGGAATTAACGATTTTGTTGTGGTTATGTATTTCAGGTCGGCAGCCCTACTTGGCTTGGATTCTTGGACACTCATTCGTTCATTGGGGTGCACTTCGGGCGGACGTGAGGCCGGATGGCAGGCAGCTGGGTTTTAACAGGGACAAGGTCATCATTTGCTGGTTGGGTTTTCGGGGGATGGTATGGAACAGGGCGTTACCTGAGATTGCCAAATTTGCTCATTTGGATAAAGCGCCCGACATCTTGGTTGTGCATTTGGGAGGGAATGATTTGGGCGTTAGACCTGTTCGGGAGTTGATCAGAGATATTCGATTCGACTTCCTTAGGTTGTGGTCGTCTTTTGCCGGGGTAGTTACTGTATGGTCGGATATCGTTCCCAGGCTAAAATGGAGAGCAGCCCAATCTGTGAAGGGAATCAATAGGGCTAGGGTAAAGTTGAATAGGGCCGTGTCGAGTTTTGTTTCAAGGAATGGGGGTATCAGCATGCGACATTTCGAATTGGAAGCTGGGGTGGGTAATTTTTGGAGAAACGATGGGGTTCATTTGAATGAGATACGGATTGATTTGTGGTCACTTGCGATGCAAGAAGGAATTGAGAGAGCGGTGGCGGTGTTGGAGCACTCACGAGCCTGAGGTGGTCAGGGCTGTTCGTGTATGGCGGGGGGTGGGGTTCTTGGAGTTGACACTGATTCAGCGTAAAAAGGAATTGTAGGTAAAATTCCAGACAGTTAAATTCTGTGGGTGATCTGGCATTTTGGTTACGGGCTCTGGACGGGGGTTTTTTACCCTGGGAGCTGTTTGGTGGCTGGCCTTCCCGGAACGGGATTTATGGTGCCCTCGAGATGGTGGTGTACGGCTGAGGGTAACTTGGCGGTTGAAGTTCTCGTTGGACATTTTGCCAAAATTTTTAAGCCAGATTTTTATGGGCTCCAAGAACCCTCCCCTCATGTCATTACATATGACATATTTAATATTTATTGTTAAACATGGTTTATGTTTTTGTTTGTTAATAAACTGGCCGCTGTGGACAAAATTATCCAAAATATTTCGTATAGTGTTGTTATTTTAAAGAAAGATTGGTGTTGCCTACCAGTACGGGTGGGGCATAAGACAGGTTCTCAGGTAAGGAAAACCCATATTGGCCATACGCGGTCATTATCAGTCTACCAAGATAAAGAAGGCAGGGAGTAAGGCACGTGGGCGTGGAGTTTCAGCAGGGAGAGGACGTGGGGATTCTGCAGGGAGAGGACGTGGGGATTCTGCAAGGAGAGGATGTGGGGATTCTGTGCCTGCTGCAGGCACCAGTGAGTCAGCATCCCCCAGTTTTAGCAGGCAACAGTCCTTTATGCGCAGCTTTGTAGGACCTCGCCGTACCCCACTGCTGCGGGAGGAACAAATTGAAGCCGTTGTCGGATGGATGGCAGCTAACGCATCAACTTCAATGATAAAGATTATTATTATGAGGTACTTGACCCATCATGGCGTGAGGAACAGGAAGGTGGTGGGAGCAGCTCTGAGGAAGTGATTCCCCGAATGGCCAAAACAGGAGGGAGAGGGAGGGGGCAGACTTGGTTGCCTGTAGCCTCCACTTCGGCACCCGTTAGGAGCATTCCTCTTTCAAAAGCCAAAACGGGCGCTCCCAAGACTTGCAGTGCGTGGTCCTTTTTTGACACAGTTGCAGATGACATTTGCTTTGTCAAATGCAAGCTCTGTCATCAGAAAGATAAAAGAGGGAAAATGTAAGCAACCTCAATACCACAAATATGTGGAAACATGTGCGGACCAAGCACGAGGTGGAGTTACACAGACACACTGAAGATGTAGGCCAACGTACAGCACCACCTACCACCTCATCAGCTCGTGTTGGGGCCTCTTCCTCCAGCTCACACACAGCTGGTTCGGCTTCCTCACAGGATCGCCAAGGAAGAACCTCTGGCACTGTTGTCCGGAGACCCAGTGACATTCCACCCACAGCACCATGTTCCCAGTCATCCTCACACTCCCAGGCCACTCTACAGCCATCAGTAGCACATGCATAGGATAAAAGGCGGCCATACTCGGCAAACCATTCCCGAGCACAGGCTCTGAATGCTGGCATTGCCAAACTACTGGCCCTTGAAATGCTCTCATTCAGGCTGGTGGAGACTGACACCTTCTGGAACTTCATGGCATTGGCAGTCCCACAATACACCGTGCCCAGCCGCTTTTATTTCAGCAGGCAAGCCGTCCCTGCCCTGCAAAAACATGTGGAGGGAAAAATAAAACATGCGCTACTAAACGCCGTCAGTAGCAAGGTCCACCTGACCACCAATGCGTGGACCAGTAACCATGGACAGGGACGATACCTTTCCCTCACTGCCCATTGGGTCAATGTTGTGGAGCCGGATACAGATCTGGAGAGTGGCGCTGTACGTGTTCTGCCAACTCCAACGATTGCAGGAATCCAGTCTCTACACATTGACTCCTCCTCCTACTCAAGTTCCTCAGAAACAGCGCTGCAGGAGCCTTGTTGTGAGTTCATTTTCCCCTTCATTACTGAGGCCCGAGGAACTCCCTCTTCTGGTAAAGAAAGGTAGTGAGCCTGATTGTCAAACACCTGAGGCTGATGATGAGGACTGGCTGAGTGGAGTTACGGACTGGATATAAGGCTGCCGACGCCCTTCTGTCCTGCGGGTGATTTCTCTGTGGGATCCTTGGAGACCAGTCTGAATTCCTGCTCCTCCAAAGCTAAGTTTGCTGCTCGGCCTTTTGCTTTTGTTCTTTGACTTTGTTTTTGCTTTGTTTTTCTGGATTTCTGCCATTCCCTGCTGGGGTGTGCTGAATTCATTTAGCTCTGTCTTCTGAAAATAACTGAGTGCTGATTCAGTTTTTGAAGCCTAGCTGCTTCAGGGCCTTTTTCATATCAGCTGGTTGGCTTATGTCTTTGATAGGGTTTTGGCAGATTGCAGACAGCAGCCTTCCTGTCCTTTCCTATCTAGGTAGTTTTGGGGCCCCGTCTTTGCTCAGTCTATCTTTCTGTCTGTGTTAGTATTTTCATCTTGCTTCACCGTCATTATATGTTGGGGGCTGCCTATTGCTTTGGGGTCTGCTCTGGGGCAGTTTAGATTTCCCCTTTCTTTCTTTAGGCCTATGTATTTCTCTGGCTGTGAACGAGGGGTCTAGGGCATCGTAGGAACCCCCCACGGCTACTGCTAGTTGTGTTGATAGGTTCAGGGGTCTGCAATCTGATAGTTGCCAACTTCTCTGGTTTTCTGGACTTAGCTTGTATTTCTGCTTTTGCCTCCTACGGTGACTCATTCATAACAGAATCACCCGCCATACCGCAGATTCTAGGGTACTCAATAGCAGGAAAGAATTGTAAAAAAAAAAAAAAAAAGTGTATATTTTTTCCTCTATATCTCTGAGGCCGTAGGGGGAATTTTTTTTTCTCTCAATGGAGATAAAGCAATTGTCTGATCGTGTGGAGCAGCTCGCTGCGGAAGTGCGGGGAATATCCGCCTACCTTGCTCATTCACATGCTGCTGAGCCAAAGATTCCTACACCTGATGTATTTTTTGGGGATCGGTCTAAATTTTTGAATTTCAAAAATAATTGGAAATTATTTTTTGCCTTGAAGCCTAACTCGTCAGGGAGCTCCGCGCAGCAGGTTAAAATTGTAATCTCTTTGCTGCGTGGCGTTCCCCAGGATTGGGCGTTTTCTTTGAAACCAGATGATCCTATTCTGACTAATGTGAACGCATTCTTTCAAGCTTTGGGGTTGTTGTATGGTGAACCTAATGCCATTGATCAGGCCGAAAAGACCCTGCTGGCATTGAGCAAGGGTCGTGATTCTGCAGAATTGTACTGTCATAAATTCCGAAAGTGGGCAATACTTACTACCTGGAATGATAATGCCTTGGCTGCTCTCTTTCGGAAGGGGTTATCAGAAGCCGTAAAAGATGCTATGGTGGGATTTCCTGTTCCCTCTGGTCTTGACGATTCTATGTCATTAGCCATTCAGGTTGATCGGCGTTTGCGCGAACGCAAAGCTGTACGAGAGTTGTTGCCACCTGTTGAACAAATGTCTGAACCTATGCAATGTGATAGAGTTTTTTCCAGAGAGCAGCGTCAGGAGTTCAGAAGGCATAATAAGTTGTGTTTTTTCTGTGGAGATGCCTCGCATATTATTTCTGTCTGTCCCAAACGAGAGAAACGCTTTGCACACACGTTTTCTGTTGGGGGTGTTCAACCTAAGTTTCTTCTGGCTATTACTCTGATCTGCTCCCTGTCCACATTTTCCGCCAAGGCGTTTGTGGATTCGGGAGCAGCCCTAAACCTAATGGACTTGGATTTTGCTAAACGTTGTGGATTTCCGATGACACCTCTGCAGACGCCTATCCCTTTGAGGGGAATTGATGCTACTCCTTTGGCTAAAAATAAACCCCAGTTTTGGACCCAGGTGGTAATGCGGGTCGCCCCAGACCATCAAGAAAATTGCAGATTTTTGGTGTTGCATAATCTGCATGATACTGTTGTTCTGGGGTTTCCCTGGTTACAGATTCATAATCCAGTTTTGGATTGGAAATCTGTGTCTGTGGTGAGTTGGGGTTGTCGGTGTGCCTTTAGTGAGGCTCCGGTGTTTTCCACCTCTCCTCAGTCGCATGATGTTCCTGATTATTTGGCTGACTTTTATGATGTATTTAGTGAGAATGAGTCTGCGTTTCTGCCTCCTCATAGGAGTTATGACTGTGCAATTGAACTGAGCCCGGGGTGTAAATTTCCCAAGGGTCGGCTCTTCAATTTATCTGTACCCGAGCACGAGGCTATGCGATCCTATATTAAGGAGGCATTGGAGAAGGGTCATATTAGACCATCCTCGTCACCCTTGGGTGCCGTTTTTTTTTTTGTAGACAAAAAGGATGGATCATTAAGACCTTGTATTGATTATCGTGCCCTCAACAAAATTACTGTTAAATATCAGTATCCGTTACCCCTGATTTCTGATCTATTCTCCAGAGTTAAAGGTGCTTGCTGGTTTACCAAGCTTGACCTCAGGGGGGCGTATAATCTTATTCGCATTAAGCATGGGGATGAATGGAAGACGGCGTTTAATACTCCGGAGGGACATTTTGAGTACCTGGTGATGCCTTTTGGGCTCACTAATGCCCCTTCTGTCTTCCAGTGCTTCATGAACGATATTTTCCGAGATTTTGTCGATAAATTTTTGATTATCTATCTGGATGATATTTTGATCTTCTCCAAGGATTGGGATTCTCATGTGGAACATATTCGGACTGTGTTCCGGATCTTGAGGGAGAATTCCCTGTATGTCAAGGGATCTAAATGCCTTTTTGGAGTACAGAGGATTTCTTTTTTGGGATTTATTTTGTCCCCGTCAACTATTGAAATGGACCCGGCCAAGGTACAGGCCATTCACGATTGGGTTCAGCCCACTTCTTTGAAGGCCCTCCAGAAGTTTTTGGGTTTTGCTAATTTTTATCGGTAATTTATAGCAAAATTTTCTAGTATTGCCAAGCCATTGATTGATTTGACTAAAAAGGGTGCTGATGTGTTAAATTGGTCTTCGGAGGCTGTTTCTTCCTTTGAGGAGTTGAAGCGAAGATTCACCTCCGCCCCGGTTTTGCGGCAACCTGATGTCTCACTTCCATTCCAGGTAGAGGTGGATGCTTCTGAGATTGGTGCAGGAGCTGTTTTGTCCCAAAAGGATCCTGTAACATCTAAAATGAATCCCTGTGCTTTCTTTTCCCGAAAGTTCTCTCCATCTGAGCGTAACTATGATGTGGGGAATAGGGAAATGTTGGCCATGAAATGGGCATTTGAGGAGTGGAGACATTGGTTGGAGGGAGCTAAGCATCAAGTCGTGGTCCTCACTGACCACAAGAATTTGATTTACCTAGAGTCGGCTAAGCGCTTCAACCCTAGACAGACTAGGTGGGCCTTGTTTTTTACACGTTTTGATTTTGTGGTTTCTTTTCTTCCTGGAACAAAGAATGTCAAGGCAGACGCCCTCTCTAGGAGCTTCCTTGCTGATTCTCCTGTGGTGACCAAGCCTGCTACCATCTTAGGCGAAGGGGTAGTTCTTTCTGCCATCTCGCCCGATTTGAGACGTGCTCTGGAAGAGTTCCAGGAGGACAAACCTGAGCGTTGTCCCAGTGGAAAGTTGTATGTTCCTGACCAGTGGAAGAAGAGAGTGATGTCTGAAGTTCATTGCTCTGCTTTGGCTGGTCATCCAGGTATTTTTGGTACTAGAGATCTGGTGAGTCGGTTTTTTTGGTGGCTCTCCTTGTCTCGTGATGTCAGGAATTTTGTGCAGTCCTGTGGGACGTGCTCCCGGTCTAAATCGTGTTCTCGCTCTAGTGGGTTGTTGATGCCTTTGCCTGTCCCCAAGAGGCCATGGACCCATATTTCAATGGATTTCATCTCTGATATGCCTGTCTCTCAGAGGATGACTGTTATTTGGGTGATTTGTGATAGGTTTTCTAAGATGGTTCATCTTGTACCAATCCCTAAGTTGCCGTCTTCCTCTGAGTTGGTGCCCCTGTTTTTACAACAGGTGGTTCGTTTGCACGGGATTCCTGAGAACATTGTATCTGACAGAGGAGTCCAGTTTGTGTCTAGATTTTGGAGAACTTTCTGTTCCAGGCTGGGAATTCAGTTGTCCTTCTCCTCTGCTTTTCACCCTCAGACCAATGGGCAGACAGAGAGAACAAACCAGACCTTGGAGTCATATTTGAGATGTTTTATTTCTGCTGATCAGGATGATTGGGTTTCATTTTTGCCCTTGGCCGAATTTGCTTTGAATAATAGAGCTAGTTCTGCCACTTTGATGTCACCTTTTTTTTGTAACTTTGGGTTTCATCCTCGATTTTCTTCAGGGCAGGTGGAGCCCTCTGCCTGCCCAGGTGTTGACACTGTGGTGGAGAGAATGCACCAGATCTGGGACCAAGTGGTGGATAAGTTATCTCTCTCCCAGGAGAAGGCCCAGCGGTTTTCCAACCGACATAGGACCATTGGTCCCCAGTTTAAGGTTGGTGATATGGTGTGGTTATCATCAAAAAATATTGCTTTGAAGGTGGCTTCTCCTAAGTTTAAGCCTAGATTTATTGGACCTTACAAGATTGTGGAGATTATTAATCCGGTCTCTTTTTGTTTGGCTCTTCCTGTCACATTTAAAATCCATAATGTGTTCCATAAATCTTTGTTGAAGAGGTTTGTTGAACCTGTTGTTCCGGGGGTGGCACCTCCAGACCCTGTATTGGTTGAAGGTAACATGGAGTATGAGGTAGAGAAAGTACTGGATTCCCGTCTGGCTAGACGGAGACTCCAGTATTTGGTTAAGTGGAAGGGTTATGATCAGGAGGATAATTCCTGGGTCTCTGCCTCTGATATTCATGCCAAATGATTGGTGCGTGCCTTTCATCGGGCTCACCCTGATCACCCTGGTGGCGTAGTTGAGGGTTCGGTGACCCCTCCTCAAGGGGGAGGTACTGTTGTGAGTTCATTTTCCCCTTCATTACTGAGGCCCGAGGAACTCCCTCTTCTGGTAAAGAAAGGTAGTGAGCCTGATTGTCAAACACCTGAGGCTGAGATGAGGACTGGCTGAGTGGAGTTACGGACTGGATATAAGGCTGCCGACGCCCTTCTGCCCTGCGGGTGATTTCTCTGTGGGATCCTTGGAGACCAGTCTGAATTCCTGCTCCTCCAAAGCTAAGTTTGCTGCTCAGCCTTTTGCTTTTGTTCTTTGACTTTGTTTTTGCTTTGTTTTTCTGGATTTCTGCCATTCCCTGCTGGGGTGTGCTGAATTCATTTAGCTCTGTCTTCTGAAAATAACTGAGTGCTGATTCAGTTTTTGAAGCCTAGCTGCTTCAGGGCCTTTTTCATATCAGCTGGTTGGCTTATGTCTTTGATAGGGTTTTGGCAGATTGCAGACAGCAGCCTTCCTGTCCTTTCCGATCTAGGTAGTTTTGGGGCCCCGTCTTTGCTCAGTCTATCTTTCTGTCTGTGTTAGTATTTTCATCTTGCTTCACCGTCATTATATGTTGGGGGCTGCCTATTGCTTTGGGGTCTGCTCTGGGGCAGTTTAGATTTCCCCTTCCTTTCTTTAGGCCTATGTATTTCTCCGGCTGTGAACGAGGGGTCTAGGGCATCGTAGGAACCCCCCACGGCTACTGCTAGTTGTGTTGATAGGTTCAGGGGTCTGCAATCTGATAGTTGCCAACTTCTCTGGTTTTCTGGACTTAGCTTGTATTTCTGCTTTTGCCTCCTATGGTGACTCATTTATAACAGAGCCTGTTACGACCGATATGAGCACAGCCGTGGCCAAACATCAACTGGCCGTACTCAAATTAATTTCTTTGGGGAATCAAAGCCACACAGCGCAGGAGCTCTGGAATGCCATCAAGCAGGAGAGCGACGTGTGGTTTGTGCCAGTGAATCTCTAGCCGGGCTTGGTAGTGTGTGACAATGGCCGAAATCTGGTGGCAGCTCTTGTCCTAGGCAACCTCACTCACATCCCATGTCTGGCACATGTGCTGAACTTGGTCGTGCAGAGCTATCTGAGGGACTATCCGGATCTTGATGCACTGCTGCACAAGGTCCGCATAGAGTGCGCTCACTTACGGCGTTCCAGCACGGCAAGATCGCGCCTTGCTGCTCTGCAGCGCCAATTACTCCTTCCAGAACATCGCATCATATGTGACCTACCCACCAGGTGGAATTCAACGTTACATATGTTGGAGCGGTTGTGTGAGCAGCAGGCAGCAGTCATGGAGTGCCAGCTGCATCAGGCGCAAACAAGTCGCACTGTGCGCCGGTCACACTTCAGCACCACTGAGTGGGCCTCTTTGAAGGACATCTGCCTCGTTTTGCATGCGTTCGATGATTCCAGGCGGATGGCGAGTGCGGATGATGCACTAGTCAGCATGACTGTCCCCCTTATCTGCCTGCTTCAAAAAACACTGCAAGCACTAAGGGAGGAGGTTTTGGAAGAGGTGGAGGATGAGGAGTCACAAATGCCATCTGCTTCTGGACAGTCTGCGCTACGTGGTTCCTCACAAAGGCCTAGGCAGGGGACACTTTGTGAGGAGGATGAGGAGGAGTCAATGGAGGAGGAAGACATCTCTCCAGAGGAGGGAGGTACACAATGCTCTAGTCAGTATGTACAGCGAGGGTGGGGTGATGCAGAGCAGGAAGAGATGGCGACTCAAGCAGGGGACAGCGTTTCTTTGGCAGTTGGGAGTCTGCAGCACATGGTTGATTTCATGCTGCAGTGCCTGAGAAATGACCGCCGCATTGCCCTCATTCTCAACACGACTGATTATTGGGTGTACACCCTCCTAGATCCTCGCTACCGGGACAACTTACAAAGCCACATACCACCGTTGAACCAGGAGCGTAAACCGCGGGAGTACCAAGACACACTGGTGCAGTCCATCATGTTCTCCGTTCCAACCGACAGCAGTGCTGCTAGTGCATTACAATGCAGCTCTGTGCGTCGAGGCAGTGGAGGAAGCTCGGCACAAAGAGGGAGCAGAGGCAGCGCCTCAGCACAAGGCAAGACCACCATGGCCCAAATGTGTCAAAGTTGTGTGTCCGCCACAAATGTCTACACCATCACAGACGGCTCATGTCAGCAGGAGGCAACGTTTCCGTCAGATGGTGACAGACTACATGTCTTGCCCTGTCAGGGTACTCCAAGATGGCTCTTCCCCCTTCAAGTTTTGGGTCTCAAAGCTGGATACATGGCCAGAGCTTAGCCAGTATGCATTGGAGGTGCTGGCTTGCCCTGCTGCCAGTGTATTATCGGAACGTGTCTTTAGTGCCGCAGGTGGTGTACTAACAGAACGTCGCACGCGACTATCCTCCGATAACGTTGACCGGCTCACTTTTCTGAAAATGAACAACGCCTGGATCTCGCCAGAATTTGCCAGTCCTCTACTAGAATAAATAATTGGTTGGCAACAGTATCCAGGTCTCCTGTTGTGTTCATGTTTCTACCACCTGAACTGTAATCCCTGGGCTTCAACACAGCCAGTTGTCGCTCAGAAGTGCCGTCTAGACAGAGAAAAACACTAGCTCCTGTGTTAGTGGGGTTCAGTAACGACAAAGTCTCCTGCTCCCTCCACAATCGAACTGCAACTGATTTTTAACCGTGCTCCAGTAGTGGGAATGTGGACAGAGCAGGAGACCTTGCCGGACACACAACAGGGGATCAACTGACGTGACTGACCCCCAGTAACTCAGGAACAAGTGTGGATTGTGCAGACGCCACTTCAGAGCAGTAACTGGCGGGGTTGGAGGCCAGGGGAAATACTAGAGACAGTGGAGCCAGAGGCCATAGTGGAGCACGGTTACAATCAGTAGTAGTCTACAATCTATATAAAACTTGCTGCAAGTTGGCCTCCGCCTGCTGCATGATTGATCCTGGGCTTCAACACAGCCAGTTGTCACTCAGAAGTGCTGTCCGCACAGAGAAAAACACTAGCTCCTGTGTTAGTGGGGTTCAGTAACGTCTGCTGTTCCCCTGCTGTGTGGATGACAATGTCTCCTGCTGCCTCCACATTCAAAAACCATCAGGCCTCAGCCTGCTCCATGCTTGATCCTGGGCTCCAACAACGCCAGTTGGTGTTCAGAAGTGCCGTCTTCACAGAGAAAAACACACTAGCTCCTGTGTCAGTGGGGTTCAGTAACGTCAGCTTTTCCCCTGCTGTGTGAACGACAAAGTCTCCTGCTGCCTCCACATTCAAAAACCATCAGGCCTCAGCCTGCTCCACGCTTAATCCTGGGCTCCAACAATGCCAGTTGGTGTTCAGAAGTGCCGTCTTCACAGAGAAAAACACACTAGCTCCTGTGTCAGTGGGGTTCAGTAATGTCAGCTGTTCCCCTGCTGTGTGGATGACAAAGTCTCCTGCTGCCTCCACACTCAAAAACCATCAGGCCTCAGCCTGCTCCATGCTTGATCCTGGGCTCCAACAATGCCAGTTGGTGTTCAGAAGTGCCGTCTTCACAGAGAAAAACACACTAGCTCCTGTGTCAGTGGGGTTCAGTAACGTCAGCTTTTCCCCTGCTGTGTGGACGACAAAGTCTCCTGCTGCCTCCACATTCAAAAACCATCAGGCCTCAGCCTGCTCCACGCTTAATCCTGGGCTCCAACAATGCCAGTTGGTGTTCAGAAGTGCCGTTTCACAGAGAAAAACACACTAGCTCCTGTGTCAGTGGGGTTCAGTAATGTCAGCTGTTCCCCTGCTGTGTGGACGACAAAGTCTCCTGCTGCCTCCACACTCAAAAACCATCAGGCCTCAGCCTGCTCCATGCTTGATCCTGGGCTCCAACAATGCCAGTTGGTGTTCAGAAGTGCCGTCTTCACAGAGAAAAACACACTAGCTCCTGTGTCAGTGGGGTTCAGTAACGTCAGCTTTTCCCCTGCTGTGTGAACGACAAAGTCTCCTGCTGCCTCCACATTCAAAAACCATCAGGCCTCAGCCTGCTCCATGCTTGATCCTGGGCTCCAACAACGCCAGTTGGTGTTCAGAAGTGCCGTCTTCACAGAGAAAAACACACTAGCTTCTGTGTCAGTGGGGTTCAGTAACGTCAGCTGTTCCCCTGCTGTGTGGATGACAAAGTCTCCTGCTGCTTCCACATTCAAAAACCATCAGGCCTCAGCCTGCTCCACGCTTAATCCTGGGCTCCAACAATGCCAGTTGGTGTTCAGAAGTGCCATCTTCACAGAGAAAAACACACTAGCTCCTGTGTCAGTGGGGTTCAGTAATGTCAGCTGTTCCCCTGCTGTGTGGATGACAAAGTCTCCTGCTGCCTCCACACTCAAAAACCATCAGGCCTCAGCCTGCTCCATGCTTGATCCTGGGCTCCAACAATGCCAGTTGGTGTTCAGAAGTGCCATCTTCACAGAGAAAAACACACTAGCTCCTGTGTCAGTGGGGTTCAGTAATGTCAGCTGTTCCCCTGCTGTGTGGATGACAAAGTCTCCTGCTGCCTCCACACTCAAAAACCATCAGGCCTCAGCCTGCTCCATGCTTGATCCTGGGCTCCAACAATGCCAGTTGTTGTTCAGAAGTGCCATCTTCACAGAGAAAAACACACTAGCTCCTGTGTCAGTGGGGTTCAGTAACGTCAGCTGTTCCCCTGCTGTGTTTGATCCTGGGCTCCAACAATGCCAGTTGGTGTTCAGAAGTGCCATCTTCACAGAGAAAAACACACTAGCTCCTGTGTCAGTGGGGTTCAGTAACGTCAGCTGTTCCCCTGCTGTGTGGACGACAAAGTCTCCTGCTGCCTCCACATTCACAAACCATCAGGCCTCAGCCTGCTCCATGCTTGATCCTGGGCTCCAACAACACCAGTTGGTGTTCAGAAGTGCCATCTTCACAGAGAAAAACACACTAGCTCCTGTGTTAGTGGGGTTCAGTAATGTCAGCTGTTCCCCTGCTGTGTGGACGACAAAGTCTCCTGCTGCCTCCACATTCAAAAACCATCAGGCCTCAGCCTGCTCCATGCTTGATCCAGGGCTCCAACAACGCCAGTTGGTGTTCAGAAGTGCCGTCTTCACAGAGAAAAACACACTAGCTCCTGTGTTAGTGGGGTTCAGTAACTTCAGCTGTTCCCCTGCTGTGTGGACGACAAAGTCTCCTGCTGCCTCCACATTCAAAAACCATCAGGCCTCAGCCTGCTCCATGCTTGATCCTGGGCTCCAACAACGCCAGTTGGTGTTCAGAAGTGCCGACTTCACAGAGAAAAACACACTAGCTCCTGTGTATGTGGGGTTCAGTAACGTCAGCTGTTCCCCTGCTGTGTGGATGACAAAGTCTCCTGCTACTTCCACATTCAAAAACCATCAGGCCTCATCCTGCTCCATGCTTGATCCTGGGCTCCAACAACGCCAGTTGGTGTTCAGAAGTGCCCTCTTCACAGAGAAAAACACACTAGCTCCTGTGTTAGTGGGGTTCAGTAACGTCAGCTGTTCCCATGCTGTGTGGATGACAAAGTCTCCTGCTGCCTCCACATTCAAAAACCATCATGCCTCAGCCTGCTCCATGCTTGATCCTGGGCTCCAACAACGCCAGTTGGTGTTCAGAAGTGCCGTCTTCACAGAGAAAAACACACTAGCTTCAGTGTTAGTGGGTTTCAGTAACGTCAGCTGTTCCCCTGCTGTGTGGACGACAAAGTCTCCTGCTGCCTCCACATTCAAAAACCATCAGGCCTCAGCCTGCTCCAAGCTTGATCCTTGGCTTCAACAACGCCAGTTGGTGTTCAGAAGGGCGGTCTTCACAGAGAAAAACACACTGGCTCCTGTGTTAGTGGGGTTCAGTAATACCAGCTGCTCCCCTGCTGTGTGGACGACAAAGTCTCCTGCTGCCTCCAAAATCACACTACATCTTACTTTCTACTCGCTCCAAGTAGGCCTCAGCCTGCTCCTTGATTGATCCTGGGCTTCAACACAGCCAGTTGTTGCTTGGAAGTGCCATCCGCACAGAGAGAAACACTAGCTCCTGTGTCAGTGGGGTTCAGTAACGCCAGCTGCTCCCCTGCTGTGTGGATGGCAAAATCTCCTGCTGCCTACACAGTCACAAAACTACTGATTTTTAACCGCACTCCACTTAGGCCTCTGGCTCCACTGTCTCTAGTATTTCCCCTGGCCTCCAACCTCACCAGTTGCTGCTCTGACGTGGCGTCTGCTCAATCCACACTTGTTCCTGTGTTACTGGGGCTCAGTCACGTCAGTTGATCCTCTGATGTGTTTCCAGCAATGTCTCCTGCTTTGTCCACTTTCCCATAACTAGTAGTGGGAAGGTGGACAGAGCAGGAGACCTTGCCGGACACACATCAGGGGATCAACTGACGTGACTGAGCCCCTGTAACCCATGAACAAGTGTGGATTGTGCAGACGCCACTTCTGAGCAGCAACTGGCGGGGTTGGAGGCCGGGGGAAATACTAGAGACAGTGGAGCCAGAGGCCTAAGTGGAGCACGGTTACAATCAGTAGTAGTGTACAACCGATATAAAATTTGCTTCTAGTAGGCCTCAGCCTGCTCCATGATTGATCCTGGGCTGCAACACAACCAGTTGTTGCTCAGAAGTGCCGTCTGCACAGAGAAAAACACATGTTCTAGTGTTAGTGGGGTTCAGTAACGCCAGCTGCTCCCCTGATGTGTGGACGACAAAGTCTCCTTCTGCCTCCAAAATCACACTACATCTTACTTTCTACTCGCTCCAAGTAGGCCTCAGCCTGCTCCATGATTGATCCTGGGCTTCAACACAGCCAGTTGTTGCTCGGAAGTGCCGTCTGCACAGAGAAAAACACATGCTCTAGTGTTAGTGGGGTTCAGTAACGCCAGCTGCTCCCATGCTGTGTGGACGACAAACTCTCCTGCTGCCTCCAAAATCACACTACATCTTACTTTCTACTCGCTCCAAGTACGCCTCAGCCTGCTCCATGATTGATCCTGGGCTTCAACACAGCCAGTTGTTGCTCGTAAGTGCCGTCTGCACAGAGAAAAACACATGCTCTAGTGTTAGTGGGGTTCAGTAGCGCCAGCTGCTCCCCTGCTGTGTGGACGACAAAGTCTCCTGCTGCCTCCAAAATCACACTACATCTTACTTTCTACTCGCTCCAAGTAGGCCTCAGCCTGCTCCATGATTGATCCTGGGCTTCAACACAGCCAGTTGTTGACCGGAAGTGCCATCTGCACAGAGAAAAACACATGCTCCTGTGTTAGTGGGGTTCAGTAACGCCAGCTGCTCCCCTGCTGTGTGGACGACAAAGTCTCCTGCTGCCTCCAAAATCACACTACATCTTACTTTCTACTCGCTCCAAGTAGGCCTCAGCCTGCTGCATGATTGACCCTGGGCTCCAACATTGCCAGTTGCTGCTCAGAAGTGTCTTTGGCACGGGTACTCCCTCCTGCCCAGCCTGGTTCCAGCACGCCTGCTGTTTCTGGGGATTGTCAACGTCACTTTGCCACCAATACATAGTCCTGTCATGTTGCGGTCGGGTTAGCCGAGTCTATGGTGCCTGCAGTTTAGGTGCTTCCTATGTGGACTGCGGGTTCTGGTAATAAAGGCTGGTTCCGTAGTGCCAATAGGACAAGCACCCTCTGTAGGACTGTGGGTTTCTGTAACTGCGGCTGGCTTGCGGCCTTGCAACGTTGTTTTTCAGGGGTAGCTTCTGCTACCCATCCGGGTTCCAGCACCGTCAGCTGGTTCTCGGCAGTGCCTTTGGCCTAGGTGCCTCCTTCTCGGTATCCGAGTTCCAGCAACGTCTGCTGGTCCTTGGTAGTGCTTTGTAGCACAGGTACCTCCAGCTTAGTAACCGTGTTCCAGCACCGTTAGCTGGTCCACGGTTGTGCCATTGGTTCTTGTTCCTTCTGCTGCCACTCTGGGTACCAGCACCGTCAGCTGGTTCTCGGTAGTTCCATTGACTCTTGTAGCTTCTGCTACCTATCCGGGTTCCAGCACTGTCAGCTGGTCCTCGGCAGTGTCTTTGGCACGGGTACTCCCTCCTGCCCAACCTGGTTCCAGCATGCCTGCTGTTTCCGGGTAGTGTCAACGTCACTTTGCCACCAATGCATAGTCCTGTCGTGTTGCGGTCGGGTTAGCCGAGTCTATGGTGCCTGCAGTTTATGTGCTTCCTATGTGGGCTGCGGGTTCTGGTAATAAAGTCTGGTTCCGTAGTGCCAATAGGACAAGCACCCCCTTTAGGACTGTGGGTTTTGGTAACTGTGGCCGGCTTGCGGCCTTGCAACGTTGTTTTTCAGGGGTAGCTTCTGCTACCCATCCGGGTTCCTGCACCGTCAGCTGGTTCTCGGCAGTGCCTTTGGCCTAGGTGCCTCCTTCTCGGTATCCGAGTTCCAGCAACGTTTGCTGGTCCTTGGTAGTGCTTTGTAGCACAGGTACCTCCTGCTTAGTAACCGTGTTCCAGCACTGTCAGCTGGTCCACGGTTGTGCCATTGGCTCTTGTTCCTTCTGCTGCCACTCTGGGTACCAGCACCGTCAGCTGGTTCTCGGTAGTTCCATTGACTCTTGTAGCTTATGCTACCCATCCGGGTTCCTGCACCGTCAGCTGGTTCTCGGCAGTGCCTTTGGCCTAGGTGCCTCCTTCTCAGTGTCCGAGTTCCATCAACGTCTGCTGGTCTTTGCTAGTGCTTTGTAGCACAGGTACCTCCTGCTTAGTAACTGTGTTGCAGCACCGTCAGCTCGTCCACGGTTGTACCATTGGCTTTTGTTCCTTCTGCTGCCACTCTGGGTACCAGCATCGCCAGCTGGTTCTCGGTAGTTCCATTGACTCTTGTAGCTTCTGCTACCCATCCGGGTTCCAGCACCGTCAGCTGGTTCTCGGCAGTGCCTTTGGCCTAGGTGCCTCCTTCTCGGTATCCGAGTTCCATCAACGTCTGCTGGTCCTTGGTAGTGCTTTGTAGCACAGGTACCTCCTGCTTAGTAACCGTGTTCCAGCACCGTCAGCTGGTCCACTGTTGTGCCATTGGCTCTTGCTCCTTCTGCTGCCCTTCCGGGTTCCAGTACCATCAACTGGTTCGCGGCAGTTCCTCAGCCTTCTTGTACCTTCTGCTACTTTTCAAAGTTCACGCTTGTGGAAATGGTTTTTGGTTCTCACTCTGGATCTCCCTGACGACGACCCTGAAAACCACACCGAAGAAGACCAAAAAGATGACCCTGAAGAAGATGAGCAAGATGACAAAGAACATGAAGACAGCCACCAAGATGTAGAACAACAACAGACAGAAGACCAAGAAGCAGAAGAACAAAAAGCAGAAGGACCAAAAGCAGAAGAACAATAAGCATACGACTAAAAATCAGAGCAAAAGATATTATCTAAATTCTAAGCAGAAGAAGACTAAGCAGTGTATGGGGGTGAGTCCGTTCCTCCTCATGGTGCCCCTGGAAAATGCCTGCTGCTGCAGGCCAAACTGAACGCGGACAAATCCTGTTGTAAATCTTTTATGACAGGCAAAACGGAAGGTGTAAGCTTCAAACTTTTATAGATAACAACTACAGGAATGCCTGTCACAAATAAGAATATGATGATGAAGAAGAATAGGAAGAAGATGAAGAAGTAGAATATGAAGAAGAATAATAGTTGAATAAGAAGAATATGAAGAATGTAAAAGAAAAGAATAATAGGAAGAAGGTGAAGATGAAGAAGATGAATACGGTGAAGAAGAAGTTGATGAAAAAGATGCTGCTGCTGAGGATGATGAAGGAGAATTAAACTACAAGGAAAGAAAGGTTTTTTTTTAATTCCAATATTTCTGTTCCATTGATTTGAATGGGACTTCCGGGATCGGAATCGGCGATACCCGATACTTTTTTCATATCGGCCGATCCAATCCGATCCGATATTTTTCAATATCGGGTGGTATCGCTCAACACTAGTGACTGGGTCACCTATGGGCGGATTTCTGGCACGATTGCTGGCAGCGCATGTTAAATTCTGCTGTCAGGTGCGGGTGAATCTCGATTCCATCTGGTGCTATTCCGGGCACAAGTCAGCCCACATCAAAGGGATGGAGTCCGGCATTGGCGTAAATTTATGCTCGATGTCGGAAAGGGGTTAATCTTCACCCTGATCCCCCTTCTTCCCACCATTTCGAGTCGCATGAGTCCAGTGATCCCACACTAGCACACTCCAAGGAGCTCTTTACAACATTATTTCTTGATTGTGGCCCCTCAACTGCATGTTCCCAGAGGGTCAGGAGGACATACTGTTTAGTGATGCGCAAAACTTAGAGCAGCCACGGTCACAACAAGATTATAGTGAGGAATGGAAAATGTTGTCTAAGGAGGTAAATGATGATTAGATACAGTTATCAATAAGTCAGGTTGTTAAGTCACCGAGTCAGGAGGACCAGGGTGCAGTGGTGGAAGATGAGGTGCTGGATGAAGAAGTCACCAACTCAACTTGTGAAGCTGGCATGCAGAGCGAGGCCCGCAAAGGCTGAAAGGGATGGAACGGCAGCCATGAAACAGGCAGGAAGCAGAGATGGAGTGACCAGAGGGAGAAAATGGGCAACTGTCCCCGTGTAGCACCGACACGAATTTCTCCATTAAAGCGTTAGGTGTTCACCAGTCTGGGACATTTTTAAAGACAGTTCAGAGACAAAAAAAAAATAATTAGCAGCCTGTGCCATGCCAACATCAGCAGGGACTGACCACTAAGCGCCTAACGACCACTGGCGTGATCAGACACATGTCATTTAAGCACCCGACTCGGTGGGCCAAACGCCTGTTTCCATTATTTGTGCCTGTGGGTGACACCACTGCCTCTTCCCCAGTTCTTGGTGCTTCACAATTACCTGTCAATGACAAAGGCGCAGATTCATCCCACCCTGCACCTGTTCTTGCACATTCTGAGGCACTATCAACAGGCACTTTCAAATCCAGCACACATTCAGCTGTCCCTACCCTAGGTCTTGGAATGAAAAATAAAGTTGGTGTGTGACATCACCACGTGCTGGAACTCCACAGTGTAAATGCTGGGAAAGCTTTATGAGTAGCAGAGGCCAGTTGTCAAATACGAGCTCCAACATGCCCATTAGTATTCTGGTCAGCCTCCGCACTGAAGAGTGAACATGGATGTCTAACATTTTTGTTGTTCTCCAAGACTTTGAGGACTTCACAAAGATGGTGACCAGTGATGATGCAGTAATCAGCGCAAGGATTTCACTTCTGTTCCTACAGTACCGGCTCATAATTAAATATGAAGTTTTGCATGTGGACCAGGCGGCGATGGAGGAAGACATGAAACAGAGAGAAACTGCTCAGGCTATCTCTCATAAAAATGAACAAAGCCTGGATTAGATCCGACTTTTCCACACCACCAGAAGACAGCAGCATATATAATGTTTTTATCTTCAATATTTGACTGAGGCATTCCAATTGTTGCCTTCAAGGGTCTATGGATGACCCTTCTTATAATTTGTTCCTGGCGTTGCACTATGTGCATCGCCTTTGAGTGTAGTAGTGCATCAACTACACTTTCATAATATTTTAATGAGGCCCGCCAGTTGTTGCCTTCAAGGGTCTATGGATGACCCTTCTTATAGTTTGTTCCTGGTGTTAAACTATGTGCAGCGCCTTTGTGAGTGTAGGAGTACAGCAACTACACTTTCATAATATTTTAATGAGGCCCTCCATTTGTTGCCTTCAAGTGTCTATGGATGGCTGGATGACCCTTCTTATACTTTTTTCATGGCTTTGCACTGTGTCATAAAGAAAACGAAAAAAGAAAGAAAGAAAAAGAATTGAACCAAAAGGTATAATGCATACTGCAGACTCTTGTAAGTTCCTGATGGGATCCCTAATAGCAGTTCATAATAAAAGTCTATTTACACTGCATGATTATCGCACAGTCTAAACAGGCTGTCAATCACCTGATTGGCTTGTTCTTCAGGTGAAATTATCTTTTGGGCTGCACAAATGATCATAATTCTCAACAGCTCATCATCCTGTGTAAACATGACCTGTGCTTCTGAAAACAATGGCAACATGTGTGCAATGAACGATCTGTTACATTACATCTAAAGAGAGGTCTGCTGGTGATCGGCGGTCATTGAATTGTAAGGAGGTAGTGGGGACCGTCAGTTGCTCCCTCTCTCCTTTATGCTGGGCACGTGTCCCCTAACACGAGTGGACACAAATAGACAAGCAATTCCTACCCATCGTAACCCCAATGTGGACATGTGAAAAGGAACAGCCCCAACGCGCGTTTCGCCCTCAATTAAGCCAATGCGAAATGCGCATTGGGGCTGTTCCTTTTCACATGTCCACATTGGAGATCACAATCTAAACAATCTAAATTCCCTATCAGTATGTCTTTAGAGTGTGGGAGAAGACAGGAGACCACAGAGGAAAACCACACAAACACAGGGAGAACATACAAACTCCTTGCAGATGTCCATAAATTGACTTGAACCCAGAACCCCAGTGGATTGCCAGTGTACTGCACATGTACAATTAAACAATAAAAATACTTTATTTCAAAATCAAGACCACAAATCTTACTGGACATAATATATAATTAATAAAACCGGAAGAAACAGTATGTATCAATATTGTAAATTCTGAATTAATAGTTTTGAGCAATCCAGAATTACATGATAAAGATGTAGACAAAGGCAATGGGGACAACCCTAAAAAGGTAGAGATGATCAAAATCACCACAGATAGAAGAAAATAACAAATAATCATGTGATTACTGGTTAGGCTGTAAAAAAAAGCAAAAAAAAAAGAATAAAGGATGCAATGTCCATAATAATAAATATTGCACAATCCTCACATTAAAACCATGCAATGGAAGTCTGAAGGGTTCCAGAGCCAAACATTAGCTAAAAAAACCATAAGTAATATTATTGATCGATTGTATGATGATACGCGCCTATTCCCCAGTTACACCACTCCAAAGCACGTTTCTCATCAGCTTCTTCAGGGAGTTAATTTTTATCCTTTCCAGGGTGAAGTGTTTTTTTTCTTAATTGTAGCATTTTCTGAAATGAAGTATTTTTGGAGTTTAATTATATTAAAGCTTTCTTGCCTGTCATTTTGGATATCCCGTTTTTGTTCTTTCACTTATTTTAGCTGGATTCTAGAAGCGCCAATTTTAACATTAGGCGTACACAGTCATTCAATGTGTATTTTCATAGTAATTTCACCAGTCTTATCGGGACTAATA
Source organism: Dendrobates tinctorius (assembly GCF_039654945.1). NCBI lineage: Eukaryota > Metazoa > Chordata > Amphibia > Anura > Dendrobatidae > Dendrobates > Dendrobates tinctorius. The sequence goes on along the minus strand of NW_027361707.1, from coordinate 5,241,846 downwards.
TCTATTTACTACTATATACAGTTTGTATTCTGTAATATTGTGAGAAATCAACTTTAATTTCTGACCTCAACAGGCCTGTCATACACTGTACACCCATGTGAACTCAAAGTACTAGTTCAGCAATGACGAGATGTTAATTAGGTGAGACTTAACATGAGTTAAAATATCTTAAATATGAGTGTACATGGCTCAACAAAAAATATATAATCAATAGTAATAATTGCCTAAAAGATTTAGCTCTGGTATATACTGTATGTGCAATGCATTCTTTGTCTCAAATGCTTAGCATCTGGACAGCAAAGAGGACTGTTTTCTTTGTAAGAGCACCAGGGGGTCGTAGAAAAAATGAGAAAGAACAGATATCTCCTTTCTTTTACAACTTTTTGTACACAGAACAGTTTTTATAGAATGTGAAAAATAGTGATGGGTCGAGGGTTCCAAGTAGCTCAGTATCCAAAATCCAACCTGAATTATTGATTCCAATGCAGTAGATCACCGAGTGAGCTGCCATATAAACCTTAGTTAGTTACTTTAAATTTTTGCAGCCGGTAATCATAGTAGTAAAAGAAGTCACAAATGCTGCAACATATATAAATGTGTCTAATTTGGAACACTTTATCCATAATATCAGTGAATTTCAAAGTCTTTGGCATTTTTTAAAATTATTTTTCTTTTTTTGTCTTGTGGGTTTCATTGATTTTTTTTAAGGCAAATTTTTTCAAAATTTGTGGTTTATAAATTGTGCACAAAAAATTTGTCTTTTGCCTTTTTGAGCCTTTGTAGAGTAATGTTCCGTTAAAATGTTGCAAACTTTGCAGAAAATATTCAGGCGTATATAAAATCACTCCGGGGGGAAACTAAGGTACATTTGTACAAAAATGTAGCAAGTTTTTAAATATTCACAATAGATGAATCAGCCCAAAAAACCTCCAACCACGCCCAAAATGGCAAACTTAAAAAAATATATAAAAACAGGAGAACATATATAAAATAGACTTGGAGCTTAGTAATGGAGGAAGAATACAGAGCAGATCATTATGGAAGCGGGGACAGGTTAGATATTGGGTTGTTATTTTTTAATTGCAGCTTGAAGAAGACCAGGATGAGGGCACTTGTCACGCTGTGGCGGATTTCTGTAAGGAAGGGGGGCCTTAAACTGTCCCTGGAACTGGGATCCTAACTATCCCTGTCCCAGGGCTACTCTTGAAGGTAGAGAGGCCCGGTCTCTGACCTTACTATGTTTCTGTTAAACCCTGATCTGTCCCCTTCCACACACCATGTGGCATAGGATAGAAATGTAATGTAAAGACACAAAGATAAAACAGGGATAACAGAAAATCTCTATTATACAAAAGCATTAACCAACAATAGGGAGGATAGGGACAGCAACACACACATACTACAGAAAACCACAGATCACTACTACAACAACTTCACTCAAAACACTTAGCATTAGCACACAGCACAGGCAGATGAATCTTTCACTGGCAGAGATAAGAAGGTCTGTCCAGTTTTTATAGGAAGAGGTAATGACCAGATCAGAAGCAGCTGAAATGAAGTTGCATGTTTCTGACCAGCATAGAAAGGGTTGTTAACCTCTTCAGCACCAGAAGAAATTAAATCCATATAATCTGGGACACAAATCACACCATCTCTAAAGAAGACCTGCAATTCATCACCCAACATGGCCCTCTAACTCCAGGTCTTCCAAGGGGATGTGACACCCTTGTGACAATACTATTATAAACATTCATATTGGAACATTATCAGAGCCACTTAAGGTGATGTTATTATTGTTTGGGAACCACATAGGGAGATGCTAGTAAGAGAGTGCACATGACAGCATGGCAAACACTGGATGTTCAGGCCCCCCATTCAACTGAATGGGGTCCGGGTTCGGGTTCTGGTCTGGTACCCGAACCCGAACTTTTTGTAACTTTTCAGCCGAACCCGCTGGACCTGAGCATCCAGGTGTCCACCCATCTCTAATGGAGACCATTGGGGAGGACATTATCAATGTATGGGGGCCACATAGAAAGACATTAAGATGACTACACAAGGGGACATTGTTAATATACTTAACCCTAAAATGGAACCATTAGTATTGTATTTCTAGTATAAAGGTGACCACAAAGAGGGACATTTGTATATTAAGGTGTATGGTACTACTGTATGGGTGACAAGGTGGGGGGTAAATTCTACTGTATTTGGGCACAAAGGGTAATTTTACTAATGCATGGGGACCACAAAAGGGGATCTAAATATTACTACACTAAGGATGTACACAGAGTGGCACATTTCTACTGAGCGGTGGGATATCACTGCTGTAATGTGTTTTATTTGTGGGGATACAGTTACTGTTAGACAAATGGCAGGTACTGTTACTATAGAAGTGTGGGGGGGGAAGTAGGGAGGGTGCTCTAGAAGTGATCAGCCACAAATATTATATTCTGCAGAGACAAGTCTTGGCTAGTACAGTCATGGCCAAAAGTATTGACACCCCTGCAATTCTGTCAGATAATACTCAGTTTCTTCCTGAAAATGATTGCAAATACAAATTCTTTGGTATTATTATCTTCATTTAATTTGTCTTAAATGAAAAAACACAAAAAGAATTGTCCTAAAGCCAAATTGGATATAATTCCACACCAAACATAAAAAAGAGGGTGGACAAAAGTATTGGCACTGTTAGAAAAATCATGTGATGCTTCTCTAATTTGTGTAATTAACAGCACCTGTAACTTACCTGTGGCACCTAACAGGTGTTGGCAATAACTAAATCACACTTGCAACCAGTTGACATGGATTAAAGTTGACTCAACCTCTGTCCTGTGTCCTTGTGTGTACCACATTGAGCATGGAGAAAAGAAAGAAGACCAAAGAACTGGCTGAGGACTTGAGAAACCAAATTGTGAGGAAGCATGAGCAATCTCAAGGCTACAAGTCCATCTCCAAAGACCTGAATGTTCCTGTGTCTACCGTGCGCAGTGTCATCAAGAAGTGTAAAGCCCATGGCACTGTGGCTAACCTCCCTAGATGTGGACGGAAAAGAAAAATTCACAAGAGATTTCAACGCAAGATTGTGCAGATGTTGGATAAAGAACCTCGACTAACATCCAAACAAGTTCAATCTGCCCTGCAGTCCGAGGGTACAACAGTGTCAACCCGTACTATCCGTCGGCGTCTGAATGAAAAGGGACTGTATGGTAGGAGACCCAGGAAGACCCCACTTCTTACCCCGAGACATAAAAAAGCCAGGCTGGAGTTTGCCAAAACTTACCTGAAAAAGCCTAAAACATTTTGGAAGAATGTTCTCTGGTCAGATAAGACAAAAGTAGAGCTTTTAGGGCAAAAGCATCAACATAGAGTTTACAGGAGAAAAAAGAGGCATTCAAAGAAAAGTACACGGTCCCTACAGTCAAACATGGCGGAGGTTCCCTGATGTTTTGGGGTTGCTTTGCTGCCTCTGGCACTGGACTGCTTGACCGTGTGCATGGCATTATGAAGTCAGAAGACTACCAACAAATTTTGCAGCATAATTTAGGGCCCAGTGTGAGAAAGCTGGGTCTACCTCAGAGGTCATGGGTGTTCCAGCAGGACAATAACACAAAACACACTTCAAAAAGCACTAGAAAATGGTTTGAGAGAAAGCACTGGAGACTTCTAAGGTGGCCAGCAGTGAGTCCAGACCTGAATCCCATAGAACACCTGTGGAGAGATCTAAAAATGGCAGTTTGGAGAAGGCACCCTTCAAATATCAGGGACCTGGAGTAGTTTGCCAAAGAAGAATGGTCCAAAATTCCAGCAGAGCATTGTAAGAAACTCATTGATGGTTACCGGAAGCGGTTGGTCGCAGTTATTTTGGCTAAAGGTTGTGCAACCAAGTATTAGGCTGAGGGTGCCAATACTTTTGTCCGGCCCATTTTTGGAGTTTTGTGTGAAATGATCAATGTTTTGCTTTTTGCTTCATTCTCTTTTGTGTTTTTTCATTTAAGACAAATTAAATGAAGATAATAATACCAAAGAATTTGTGTTTGCAATCATTTTCAGGAAGAAACTGAGTATTATCTGACAGAATTGCAGGGGTGTCAATACTTTTGGCCATAACTGTAGGAATAACAGCCATCTGCGAAGGATGTAAAAAAGTAAAAATGATTTACTTCAATTGGCGGCATCACGGGTGATCACTCTACTACCTGTACTGTATATACTTCTACTATCTACAGAGCTCCTGTGTATAATGCTGTAAGGGGGGGATTTAACCAATATCTATAGCCACACCCCAAAACACCTTAAATAGGGGTCCTCCGGTGTGTGTGGTTGTGTTTCATTTTGAATACTCTGATTTTGTTTTTTCACTTATTTTATCTGGATTCTTGAAGTACCCATATTAATATTAGGAATACACAGTAATTCGTATATGTATTTTCATAGCAATTACACCAGTCTTATTGGGACTAATATCTATTTCCTACTATATACAGTTTGTATTCTGTAATATTGTCAGAAATCGACTTTAATTTCTGACCCCCAACAGGCCTGTCATACACTGTACACCCTTGTGAACTCAAAGTACTAGTTCAGCAATGTCGAAATGTTAATTAGGTGTGACTTAGCATGAGTGAAAATATCTTAAAAATCAGTGTGCATGGCTCAACAAAAAATATATAACCAAAAGTAATAATTGCCCAATACACCATCAGATAACGTTCTGGTACAATTTGTGGACACCGGACCCCTCTAACTTCCCGGTGAGGAAACCATACGGTTTTACAAAAATAAATTCTTGTTTACTTACATTAGATGGTTGGCAGGAACAATGATTTTTTTCTTCGGCACATCACAGAAGCATATTCTTTGTGGTTCTGGACGGTGGCACATTACTTGTGAGAAACGTTACAGATGCATAATAGATTACACTGGGGGCCTCCATGTTCCTGGTACAGGGGCGACCGCATGGGTCAATGTGTTACGCTGCGGCACTCTACCCGAGCTGCACTCTTGTGAACAATGTAAGGGAGCTCTCATTAGCTACCACCTTACTGACGTGCACCAGCCTGGATGCAATGTCACTGCTGGTAACAATAGTGATCATAGTCTGGTGTTTATTATTGAACAGTACGGTTGTATTACGGTTGCAAAAATTTCTACATTTCTATTTTTTTCAGTCAAGATGGACATTAATGATACAAAGTGAAATTTTTTGAATTTACCAAATGGCTGCAATGAAACAAAGAGGAAAAAATTTAAATGGGTCTGAATACTTTCCGTTTATATTTATATATATAAACTTTCTTCTCACCCCAATTGGGGATGGTCTTTGTTGTCCTTTCTCATTCTCGGGTCCTCTACCAGAGGCCTGGGAGTTTAAGGTTTCTGTGACGGATCTTACTTGTTTCCCTGTATTGCTCTTTTCTGGATAGAGATCTCAGATGTTGCTTCTGGGATCTGTTGTAGCCATTCTTCCAACTTATGGGTCACTGCTCCAAGAGCTCCTATCATCACTGGAATCACTATTGCCTTCACCTTCCACATCTTCTTCAGTATATATATTTCGTTTTTGTTTTTCAGGGACGAACGTAGACAATCAACACCCCTGGGCCATATATCAGACCAACATGCAGCTTGTTTGATGAGGATGGTGGCCCACTTCCAAATTTTGCCCTGGAACCCATAAAACTCCAGTTACGCCATTAGTGAGACTTATTGGATGGTGAGGGTTACATTACCTTCTACGATAGAAAAGCTAGGCACTTCTTTTGCACGTCAATAAAGACAGTGAAGGACTGAGGGTAAACGATCCAGTTTCATAGATGCCAGACGTGAAAGATTTTTTGGCCTCTCCACTAGTGATGAGTGAGCGTGCTCGGATAAGGTGTTATCGGAGCATGCTCGTGTCCTAATCAAGTGTAATCAGTGTGCTCCAAAAATATGCTGAAGTCTCCGCGCCTTCATGATTGTGGCTGTTCGACAGATGCAAAACATGCAGAGATTTCCTAATAAACAGGCCACCCTTGCATGTGTTGTGTTTGTCGAAAAGCCGCGGCAACGCAAACATATTTTTCGAGCGTGCTGAAAATACTCAATTAAGACATGAGCGTGCATGAATAATACTTTATCTGAGCACGTTCTCGCATCACTACTCGCCATGTCTCTTATAGACGAGAATCGACAGGTTCACCAAACCTCCATTCATTTTTTTCAACTGATTAGCAATTTTTTTTTCTAAACAATTGTAAAAGTCAGATTTTTTTTTACCCCAAATTGATGCTTTTTTCCAACTCTAATTATGAACTCAGATCTCATCAGATCTCATTGTTTTATGCATTACTCTTCTCGCTGATCTCATCATTATGATAGTCGGAGCACAGTGACATTGACCTGGACTTCGTATCTTTCTCCGAGTTGTCGGTCAAGACTGACGCTGTTTCTTTAGCAGCTACTTTGTTATATTCATGCTGTGTTGGGAATACATAGGACATATTATTACTCTGCAGCACAGCAGAATGATAAAACACAATATACACAATCATTGCAGGAAAAATACAAAAAACAGATAAGATTTGTATTTACGTTGTTTCCACGGAAGTTGTTCCAAAATAACTTCTGATAGTGGAAAAATGTGAAATTTTCATTAATAGAATCACCTTTTTAAACAATGTTTGAGTTTTCTTGTAAAATCTTTATCATTTGCAGCACAGGTACATAATTATAATAGAAAACTTACTACCCATGGAAAAGGGGACTTTTAATAGGAATCTGCTTAATTCTCACCGAACGACATTTAATATTGTGAATGCAGGACACTTAGGTGCCGCATCCAGAAACACAATCAAGGCCAGGGTCAGACTTCCGAGAAACTCGCATGAGTCTCGCACGTCAATGCCCAGCACTGACGTCGGCACTCGGAGCGGAGCGTTCAGCTGCATAAAATACATGCACCTGAACACTCCGATACCGAGTGCCGGCGGCAGTGCCGTGTATTGACATGCGAGACTCTGGCGAGTATCTCGCAAATCTGACCCCAGCCAAAAACTGACACTTTTGGGCTGTTTTCTGAAATACCTACTCGCTGTCAGGACTCAAATGTCAGGACCCTGTCAGTGTCGGCAAACTGCCACGCCGAGCAGGGTGACTTACCCCCATTATGGGAGAGCGCGGGGTCCAATACAGTAGTGACGGTTCAAGCAGACAGGACCTGCGGCATTGAAAATAGTAAGGTGTCCCAGGACCTAGATCATGTGACTGCAGGGGGAGGGGCTTAGCGTCCTACTGCTGCAGATGATATAATGTACCTACTGCAGGGAAACTGTAGTAGAGGAAAACGCAGGTCAGACAAGCGAGGGTTCGTACACGGAGAGGGCTGTGCGGTACCAGAGGGACGAGCAGAGAATAGTCAAGTCACAGGCAGAGGGTCATACACAGAGAGGTAGCGCAGTACAAGAGGAACATGCAGACTCGTATCAGGGACAGAACCAGATCAAAACCAATCAAGCAAGCAAGATATCAGGCACAAGGCACAAGTACGCACGAGGTCAACTAACTCAGCCGAGGGAAGGAGTATAACTGACACCGGACCTAGGTCAAGTGAGCATTAAATAGTCGCCCTCTGCCAGAGAGAGGCAGAAACAATTAACCCCTGTCTGACCAGGACCAGCCAAAGACAAAGCCTATCCTGGATCATGACAGTACCCTCCTCTCAATGGGGGGCCACTGGACCCCCGGGTCTCTCAGGGTACTTGGCGCTAAAGGCCCGGACCAACCGATCCACATAAACCGATCGAGCAGGAACCCACGACCGGTCTTCAGGACCGTAGCCTTTCCAATGTACAAGATATTGAAGGGCACGACTGACCAACCTAGAGTCAGCAATTCGTTCCACCTCATACTCAGACTGGAGAGAAAAGTGAGCAAAGCTCCAAAAAAAGCGACTATAAGTCCAGAGTAAAGTCAAAAAGTTTTTTATTTTAATTAAGACACATCCAGATACAAATGGGGGGAGTGGGCAATAAAGTGCGAAATCGCACACCGCATGGATAAAAAAAGGATTGTTGTACAACCAGAACCTATGCAGTAACAAGACATACATAAAGTTACTAAATTGTCACAAAGTGCATATGGTGCATGGCAATGTATGGCAATTAAGAATGGACCGCCAAACAGTATATATGTATGTATATATCTCTTTATACTAGCTCCATCCATCAAGTAAACAGCTAAATACACAGATCATTATCAGATAGCAGGTGACCATTCACCATGGTTAGACAGATATATGACGCCTAAGAAGCATAGTAATAAGAGAGGAAGCATAAATTACCTAATGAAATGGCGGGCAGAGGTTCAAGCAATCAGCAATCCACCCCAACGATTGTTTCGGAGGGTTACTCCTTCATCAGGAGAACCTTGACCTAATATTGGCTAACAAACAAGCTACTCTGGTAAACTGGTTGGTTGATGCATTCCCAGCACACAGCAGCGGTGATGGTTCTCACACGAGCCGTAGGGGCCAGGGGCAACTTGGAAGCGGTGTTGGTGGTGGACACAACAGAAGTGGCGTTGGAGACAGGGGTTTCATGACCATGTTGTGGACTGATTTTTCAAGTCCCGCTCACACGACTGGTAAAACTGCATCGATTGAAAGTGACAGGAGACAGCACTTGTCAAGTATGGTTACAAACTACTTTTCCTCCTATGTCGATGTTCTCCCTCACAGGTCATTCCCATTTGACTATTGGGCAGCTAAACTGGACACCTGGCCTGAATTGGCACAATATGCCTTACAGGAGCTCGCATGCCCAGCTGCAAGTGTGCTATCGGAAAGAGTCTTCAGTGCTGCTGGATCAATACTGACAGAAAAAAGGACCCGTCTGTCGACACAAAATGTGGATGATATAACCTTCATTAAAATGAACCATGCATGGGTTTCCAAGGATTTTGTCCCACCTTACCCTGATGACACATAGGTTGCCAGAAAAATTGTTTTCTTTGGACCGCCTGTTCCTGGGACTTGACCAATTTCGCCTTTAGCAGCAGGTGAATGTCCCACATCAACATATGCCATTTTGTAAACCTCCCTAACTGGGCAGCCTCCTCCCCCAATGGCCGGAGTCACCACCGAGCGCACGCAACCGTGCCAGTGCCATTGCCCTGAACAGGTGGGTGGGCCGACTCGTGGGCGCGGGCACTGGCACAGGGTCCCTCGTAGTGCAATCAAGTGTCTCTGACGGTGGTGGTGCACACCCGCCGTCAGACACACTGCCGTACTATGAGGGGCCCAGTGCCAGTGCCAGTGCCAACGCCCACGAGTGGGCCCCCTTGCTTGGGCAGGGCCCCAGCATTTGCAATGTTTACCTCTCCCTGCTCCTCCGCTGTGTAGTCTGGGCTGTCAAATCCATCACTGGGACTGGCACTTCAAATTTGGTGAACTGATAGAAGATGAAGGTTAAGACGTAGCTATGCCCTGTCCTGCTGGCCGGGATCCAGCTTCAGATGATCAATGGCTTCCATTTCTTATGGATGTTGACTCACAATGAGATGCAGAGGTGGTTTCTCATCAGCTTTAACAGTTTTCCTACCCACAGACGTGTGTGACATTCTAGCGCACATTTTTAATGTACCCTCCCTCTCATGCCAATCCAACTGAATCGCCTGTTGTGAGTTCATTTTCCCCTTCGTCACTGAGGTCTGGTGAACTACCTATTCTGGTAAAGGAAGGTAATGAGCCTGATTATCAGGCACCTGAGGCTAATGATGATGACTGGCTGAGTGGAGTCACGGACTGGATATAAGGCTGCCGACGCCCTTCTGCCCTGCGGGTGATTTCTCTGTGGACTTCTTTGAGACCAGTCTGATTCCTGCTCCTCTAAAGCTAAGTTTTCTGCTTTGCCTGTTAGCATTTGTGTTTTGTTTTTTGTTTGCCTTGCTTTTCTGGATTCTGCCATTCCCTGCTGGGGTGAGCTGAATCTCCTTTTGCCTGTTGCTCTGTCTTCAGAATATTCCTGAGTACTGACATAGCTTTTTGAAGCTTAGCGTCTTCAGGGCCTTTTTTCACTGTCAGTTTGTTGGCTCTTATTTTTGTAGGGTTTTTCACGGATTGCAGACAGCAGCCTTCCTGTCCTTTCCTATATAGTTAGCTTGGGCCCCGTCTTTGCTCAGTCTATCTTTCTGTCTTTGTTAGTGTTCTTTCTTCTTGCTTCACCGTCATTATATGTTGGAGGCTGCCTATTGCTTTGGGGTCTGTTCTGGGGCAGTTTAGATTTCCCTTTCTGTCTTTAGGCTAGGCAGTTCTACGGCTGTGATCGAGGGGTCTAGGTCATCTTAGGAACCCCCCACGGCTACTGCTAGTTGTGTTGATAGGTTCAGGGGTCTGCAATCCGATAGCTGCCAACTTCTCTGGTTTTCTGGACTTAGCTAGCATTTCTGTTTTTGCCTCCTACGGTGACTCATTCATAACAATCGCCTATGGCCTGTGGCTTCTGTGTTTTGCACTCCAAAGTTACGTGACAGATCATGATAGGCAGTGAGCACCATGTTTACATCTCTCCCTGTGATCAAAATTGGATGGATATGAGTAACGGCAATGGGATCAACGGTACTGCGATACAGCAACACTTTCTTCACAAAGAAAGGTTTTTGCTGCGTCCACACACTAATTAATTGAGGGTCAGCATCGCCTCTGAGAATTGTGACGGAAGTTGTTCCCGTGAATAGTAATTCGTAGATTTCTGCAATCACTAGACTTTAGGTAAATAATTGTATGCATCTAATTTTCTATTGCAGAGAGTCTGGGGTGTCTTACTGAGACAGAAATATAAATGAAGATTTAAAAATACCACCAAAAGTGTATCATGGTGTACGCTTGAAATACATTTCCTTTTTTCTAGTTTTTAGATTGTTGTTTAATCCATGCAGAGAACACGGAGATTTTAACTGTTTAAACTATGCTCTATCACTGCTATCCAGTGATAATGTACCCTATCTCAACTTTGTACAATCTGGTCTAATCATACTGGGCCTGAGACCCTCTGAGCCTGCCTCCTGATCGATACACATAGGTTTTTAATGTGTAAACTATGCAACATATATACGTGTTATCCGGTGAAACTGTACCCTTTATCAACTTTCTCGAATCTTGTAGAATCCATACTGGGCCTGAGAACTGCTGCAGAGCTGTTAAGCAAGCTACAGCACCTGTGGTTTGGACACGTAATATTTTGCATTTTTTCTGGAATGGCGGTTAGGCCGAAATCAGGAATTGCTGTTGACCTGCACTTACTGGGAAATCATCGTTCACGGAAAATTATTGGAATCCCAGATCCCCATCACTAACGGTGTTCAGCGGGTTATCTGCACCTGTAAGTGACAAAAGATGGTCCTTTCAGTGTAGCGCGCAAGTAGCCCCGGACATGGAAGGCCATGATAGCCCTGTTATTGCTCGATCACGCGTGCCAGAGCCTCGCGTATCCCTCTAGTAAGCTTTACGCGTACCGCAGAGGCATGCCGGAGTCTCGTTCGTTAACAGAATAAAGCTGACAAATCGCTAGCACAACTACAAACGGACATACCACACCACACACACACACAATCGACAAAGCTTTCAATGTGTGCATCTTTTTTTGAGGTGGCATGGTTGTGGTTTCCTGGGTGGAGTCCAATTAAGCCGCAGGTTCCACTCCTGGTGGTGCCCTTTTGGACATTCCTTTAAGGTTCAGCTTTGCAATCATACTGCCCCCGGAAATCAAACACTTTGGCTTCATGGACGCTGTTTGGAGGTTCATGGGAATAACGCCGCCCGATCGCCAGTTGCCATAATTTATTGGTGGGAAGTACGACGGTATATGATCGTGTTTGTTTTCAGATTTTGTTTTTTTGGGTTTGGTTTTTACATTTTTAGTTCAGACTTTCTTGACTTCATAAGGGCATGACAAGCCTTGATCTGTGTCTCCTCCACCTCCTCCTTTTACTCCTCCACCTCTTTTGTAAATGTAGTTGCCCTTTTCCATATGTTATTTATGGCTTCTGAGCATTTTGTCAGCTTTGGAACACCTTTTAAGGTGTTTTGTAATTGTTTTGTATGTGTTAGTATGTGTTTGTGTTTGCCTGCCATTGTTTTCAATGTGGTTCGATGAACATTCGACGAACTTGCCTCCTGTGCGACAAACCAAAACACTAGCGGGGTGGCTCAACACTACTCATGATATATAGACGTACATTGTTAATGTTTAAACTATGCTATATATACCTGCTATCTGATGATACTGTACACTTTGTCTACTTTTTATATTCTTGTCTAATCCATACTGAGCCTGGGAGTGTCTCTGTGTGGCTGATGGAATATATATGGAGATTGACAATTATCCTTTGACTGAATAGAGCTGTACGCTTCTGATACAGTACCATATATGTGATATTATTTTGTGTCTATTTTGTGCTAAATTTGGAAGTTTGGTGAAAGAGGCCGCGGACGTGGGCATGGGGGGGCCAGCTGGTGCTGATGGTGGTGGTGCATCTGCTGGTAGTGGCAAAAGCACAATAGCAGCTAAGGCAGGAGGTGTTGAGCCTGCATCATGGTCTGTCTACGGAACGCTTGGAAGGCTACCTTTTCTGGAAGTAGGTTTACCGTTTTTAAAGCCGGAGCATGAGGAACTGGTTTGGTCTTACATTGTCGAAACAGACTCCAGCAAATATGCCCTCCTCTTCTGGAGTTTCAAAAAATGCAAGGACTGAGTCGTCAAGTGCTGGCTCCTGGTCAGGAAGAACCCCTTTCCTTGTCTCCTGCACCCCCACCCAAAGTGAATGATGCAGCAGGCCACACTTCACATTAGTCCATGTAGCTCTTTCTATCATACCATGCCTGGGTTATCAAGTCAAATCGTGAATTCCCCAGTCCAAGATGAATCTGACATGGAGTGTGGGTGGCCAGGCAGGGCAGTGGGGTTAATCGGTACCGGGACGGTGTCTCCCTGGGATGTGTCACAGTGGTGGTGACCCGTTCCGTGGCCCTGGGCGTCCATGCAAAGGGGTGAATTACGTTTATAGGTGAATGATACGTGACGCCACCTGTGGTTTCTGAGTAGATTGACCAGCGCTGCAGTGGCGCTTCTCTGGGACAGAAGTTGTGGTGCAGCTAAGATGTAGAAGCCCTAGAATCATAGAATTGTAGAGTTGGAAGGGACCTCCTGGGCCATCTGGTCCAACCCCCTGCTCAAAGCAGGATTCGCTAAATCATCCCAGTCAGATGTCTGTCCAGCCTCTGTTTGAAGACTTCCATTGAAGGAGAACTCACCACTTCTCGTGGCAGCCTGTTCCACTCATTGATCACTCTAACTGTCAAAAAGTTTTTTCTAATATCTAATCTGTGTCTCCTCCCATTCAGTTTCATCCCATTGCTTCTAGTCTTTCCTTGTGCAAATGAGAATAAAGTTGATCCTTCTACAATGTGACAGCCCTTTAGATATTTGTAGACAGCTATTAAGTCTCCTCTCAGTCTTCTCTTTTGCAAACTAAACATTTGCCCTGTGCCCTGCACAGGTATGTCCATTGTCGCAGGGCACATGAAAGAGTTGGTAGATGGTGTGCAGTGCAGGATGTAGCAGAGCCGTGTGCCAGGCACAGGAGAAAGAGGACAGACACAGTCGTGCAGTTCCTTTACCTGTACTTGGTAAGGACCCAGAGTACAGATGGAGAAGGAGTTAGTCAGCCTGGAAGCCAATTTGGAATTGTCTCTCTGCAGATAGGTAGTGTGGCCTCCGTTCTAGCGCTTATCTGAGGTAGTTGCAGTGCTGAGTTCAATGAAGTTCCCCCGTTGACTCTCTCTTGGAACTTTCTCGTATGGCAGGCAGCCATAGCCTTTTCCTTCTGGCTCCCACACGTCGCTGCTGGGGCCTCTGAGCCTTAGTTGGGTACAGAGCATTTACAGCTGCTACTTCCTCCGGATTCTGCTGCAGGAACGTCAGTGTCCCTACAAACTCGGAGACCGGAATCCGGACCATGCGCTCAAGCTAGGAGTGAGCCTTAACTCTGCTCATCCTCCAGCTCCCCTTCTCACGTCTACACACTTCCCCTTCCCTTCACAGACTGCCCTAACTTACCTCCTCCCGACCACAGACAGCAGCTCCTCAACAGTCAGGTTCAGAGGTCTCTCTGCTGGCCTGGAGTGGGAAATGTGTTGTGTGTTGGTTCAACTGCTAGCGAGATCCTTCGTTGCTCCCAAGCATGACATCACACTCCCTAGGAGGAAGGTAATGCCACTGTGGCGACCGTACTCCTGGGGGCGACACAAGTTCACTGAGGCCCAGCCACTGCTGGATGATTCTGCTGGTACATTGACCCAGACCACTACATTCCCCTCGCACTCTACACAGCCTGAATGTGACCCAGATGAAACTCAGGTTACCCTTCCCATATACTGTACCACCTTACACGGTGACAAAAAGGAAGGTGCAGATGAAAGTGCAGGTTCGGCCCACCTGCCGTCAGACACACCGCGTACTATGAGGGGCCCTGTGCCAGTGCCGTCGCCAAGGAGTGGGCCCCCCCTGCTTGCTCTGAATCACAGCGCTTGCAAAGTTGAAATACTTACCTCTCCTTGCTTCTGCGTTTCTTGACAGTGATATTCTGATCAGAGAGCGCAATGACATCACGTCTGTACGCCCAGACTAGTACAGGGATTCCCCAGCGAGGAGACTTATTTGAGGAGACTTATTTAATTGTTTTCAATGTTGGGACAGCAATTTTTGGGGAGCACTATACTCTGGAGAATGATATATGGGGCCCACCATACACTGGAGCATTCCAAAGGTGGACATCAGACACTGGAGCAGCATTTACAGGGCCCATTATACACTAGAGCATTAGAAATGGGGCCCATTATTTATAGAGCATTATTTGGGCCCATAAGACAATGCAGATTCATCCATGGTGACCAGCATATACTATAGCATTATGTGGAGCTCATCATATACTGTTTCAAACATTATATAGGACCAATGATTCTGTATGGTGAAATGTATGGGCCTCATTACTCTGTATAGCGCACTATGCGGTGGCTATAATACTCTATGGAGTGAGATACTGTCCATTTTTGGAGCTATTGGAGAATTTCAAATGGATATCAGTCATGAGATGTAAAAAGTGAAGTATTTTTCATTGTACTATTGATGTGGATTTTTTGGTTGGGTGAATTTACCCCTTGTGTGTACTGTGACCTGTCCTGATTAGACAGAGTGTTATTGAGCGCTCAAAGAAGGAAAGACACCACACATTGTTAGCAGCAATACCTTCCAGCAGAACTCTGGAAACTTTATTCATATTAATGGTCTTTTATCAGTTCGTATAAAGGAGTGGTTACTCATTACCATAAAGGCTTTACTTCTTAGCTAATTGGTCAGTTTAAATGCAAGAACATATATGGGTGTCCGACCTGAGGTTACTTATACACCACGTGATTTACTGTCCGGAGTCTTGCACTTGTCAGCAAGTCTCCAATATCGGCAGGACCATCTGGCCTTGCTTCCTCATTCCCTATGTCTGCTAGATATTTCTCAAGTCACAAGACAATGAGATGACTGGGTAGCAGGTTATTTCCACCAACTAGTTATAAGGTTCAAACTGTAAATATGTATCTGTGTGCATTATGGCTATATAAGAATACATGAGTATATAGCAGTATATGGAGTATATAGCCTATAGCAGGCAAGTGAGATCTATATGAAATACATATACATATATATTTCCATAACAATCCCCCCTTAGATATCACTTGCCCTAAAATCCTGCTCCTGGCCCAAAGCGCTGCAACTCTTTTATGCTGCCAGTGGGCTGACATATGCCTAGTGCATACATCCTCCTCTGTACAGACTTTCGCAAATGGGCGGTCAGGAGATCTGTCCCTAAAGGGGGTGTGGTGCAATGTAATCAAAGTCTCTTAGTTAGCAGTCTGTGCAGTCAGTGCATGTGTATTCTCCGTCAGGAAGGTAATTTATTCAGTCAGGGAGGTCATCCACAGCATCATTCCAGCTCAGGTGTGTCCTCTGGTATGAAGGCTTTTTCCTGCAATGCGGTGCGTGGATCCAGGTGGGGGTTCTCCCTCCAGGTTGGTGGCGTCAGCACTTGGTGAAGGGCCATCGGATCTGGGATCGAGTGCTTCTTTTTACGGACTTTTCCCACCAACACTCAGCAGTCTCCTGACTTCAGGGCGTGCATACCAGGCACCGAATCTGGACCTGGCAATGAAGGAGAAAACTCGAGAGTGGACATTAGCAAGATTCTTGATAAATTCAATTACACATGCAGACAAAGTATCATATTGCATAGTCAACTGCTAAGCGAAGAATACCCCTAAAATGGGTTTGGACACAAATAAAGTTTCATATTGGTGACAGCTTTTTCTGAGCCTATGGGAGTGTCTAATGCCAAGGTTTGTCTGTCTCTAGGGCAAATTTTTTAGCATGCTGCTCTTAAGTGTCCCACCTAGTCTATGATGCGGGATGGTGAGTAGTGTGTAGGCTTAAGTCTGACCCTACTGCTGATCAGTTCTCTTGTGTTAGGTTTGCTGTGTATGCGGGTCCCTGATCACTTGCTATTGCTTCTGGAAAACCCATATCTGCACACTATTTTTGAGAGTATCTTTTTTGCAGTAGTCTTCGCCAACTGGTTCCTTACTGAGAAGTCTTCAGGCCAGACGATGTGGGGGAACTTTTCCTGCTTGTCCGATGTTGAATTTTGTCGGAGGCCAAACAGCTGCTGGGAATCTTTGCTTTTAAGTGTGAGTTGAGTTCAATCAGGTCATTCATCTGTGTCTTCAATTCTGTGTGGGGGCCATGTGCCCATTGAACCACCGTCGGGTGCACACTTTGAGATAGACTGGGTCTGTCTTGAGGTAGACGGTTTGAGGTAGACTAGGTCTGTCTTGAGGTAGACGTTTTGATGTAGACGGTTTCTTGGAGCCCAGTGCTTTTGGCCTTCAGCTTCCAGCTTTCCTTCTCCTCCTTCTGAGTCTGATCCTGTTACTTCTTGTACAGGTTTCAGGAAGTCATTTTGTCAGGTTTAGTTGACTGGGTTGTGGTAATTCACATTCTCTGAGCTGATTGTGTGATTTTAGCTGAGGTTTCGTCTATGTCCGCGCCTCCCTCTGTATGAAGACTCGGGTTAGACTGTGTCAGAGGAGGACTTGGGACGACTCTTTGCATTGGTACCGATTCAGCCGACGTTCTCCTGTGGATGAGGGGGAAGGTCAAACTGTTGTAGCCTTGGGATGCCTTCGGACTCATGCAGCTCGTCTCGGGGAGTGTTGCCGTGGACTGCCAATCGTAGCACTGTGCTGGAAAAGAAGCTTCCCCATGAGAGGGTGGTGGAGGACAATCTTCTGGAATGTTCTCCATCAAATACGTCCTTTCTGGTAAAGGTGGGCACCATTCTTTTGCCTCAGAATTCATATCCACGTCAGAGTCTTCATCCTGGAAGTGATTCAGCTTGTTGGCTGGTGGAGGAGGAGGCAGCACTTCTGTCCAATTCAGAGATGGCATCTTCAACGGTTTTTCCATTGACTTCTGTATGCCAGGTTTTCTCGTCTTCAGTCGTCATGTAGTAGCCGTCCGGCTCTACGACCTCTCCCATTTTCCATATTGTCTTCCTCCGGCTGCTTCTTTGCCTGCCACGTCTGCCATGTTGATGCCCCGTATCTCTACTGTGTTCAGTTTTCCGTGTGCCTTGACCTTCAACACTGCCACCACTTTTAGTAGTTGAAGGACGTCCAGCAGGTCTCTGATGGCTCCATGGTGCTTCACGATCGATCCGCTTGCTGTGATGAAGTTTCTTGCAGCCCAGATGGGTCCGAAGTCGGGTGCCATGTCATGCGAGTACCTGGAAGTTTTTGTTCTTCGCAATCTGGCAGGTCTTTCATCAGCTCTATTAGCTCCGCTTCTTGGGCTCTTGGGGTGACAACCTTCTGGACCATAGAATGTCTTGATTGCTGGTCGCTGCACATCCCGTGTGGAACCTTCCTTCATCATCTGCAAAACTGGAGCCATCTACGGTATCTTGCAGATTTTTCATCTGAGGGTCCGTATCCACATCCCCCCTTGGGAGTGGGAGTAGA
Organism: Dendrobates tinctorius; assembly: GCF_039654945.1. NCBI lineage: Eukaryota > Metazoa > Chordata > Amphibia > Anura > Dendrobatidae > Dendrobates > Dendrobates tinctorius. Next base: position 5,223,746 of record NW_027361707.1, on the reverse strand, counting down.
GACAGGTAACAAGCACTGCTGCGAGCACTGAAGAGTGGTGGAGAGCAGCCTTGTCAGGAGGACGTGTGCTGCGGGTATTGTTTTCATGCAGGAGGGCCCACCCCCTTGCAACTGGATCCAGGCCGGCTGAGCGGTAGTCTAGAGGCCTCTGGTTTTCCTCCGTGGGTCTGTTTTAAGCCTGGCCAGTAGCATGACCTTCTCCATCTTGGTCCTTCTTTTTCTATTTGGTCAGGATGGGATGGCTTCTCGTACTCAGTGAGGCCTAGAGTTGGCGCAGAGACTATGAAGTCTTTCAGTTTCCTGTACGAGATGACGGTTGCAATGTGTTGATGCAATTATACAGAGGCTGCATTAAGCCTGGAGCACCAGGGATCCAAGTTCTGCAGTACGAGACTAGACTAAGTAAGGCCTGCATCTTCGGAGTTGTTGAGGGAGCCATCTTCTCCTCCGCGGTCCTCCGGTCATCTGTCAAGTGTTTCATCTAGTGGGCGATACGGTGTCTTCAGGAACTTGCTTTTGACACCACTGGACTCTGTTTTGCAGAACTTACGTTGCTGCTCCGCCAGGCAGAGTAGAGGAGACATGGAAAGCGCTGTGCAGGTAGTGATGTCGATGACTTCTGTATGCTCCGCAATCCAGTTGTCGGGGACGGAGGGCAATGCTTTGGTGAGCTGTGAAAGGCTGTTCCGGGCCCTCTTGGGCCTCACTGTCCATTTGTTCCGCACCCCCCTTGTGCGTGTTCAGGAACTGGTCGTCCAGGTGGGGGAATATTGAGGGGAGCTTCGGGCAGATCCATTGCCGTGAGCACCGTTGCTGTGGCTGGCACGTTTGTCAGCAGAGTGTGCAGATCTGGCACAACTGGGGTTTCAAACACGGTTGCTTCGCTCACAGCCCTCAGATTATGCACCATTCAATCTGGTCTGGTTCTCCTTTCACAGTCTTCCTCTTGATCGAGAGAAGCTGGGACCGCATGATGATTCCCGTGGGTGAGGCGGCTCAAACTGGCCTTGCTCTTCACAGTGCCATGAGTGATTCCCATCTTCTGGCACAGGGCCGGTAGGAAAACCATTTGCTGGGATCCTTTTTTCGTCAGAGGTGACGTTCAGCTGAGCGTTCTTGCTCTCACAGGGGGTCTTCTTGCTGGGGCATCTTCTTTACCAGCCAGCAGCAGTTCCTTTCACCCAGCTTGATTTCTGGTCAGCATCTTGTTAACCAATTTGAGGAGCTGAGTGGCTGTCTTCTGGTCCAGGGCCTGGATTAACTTCAGGGAGCACCTTCAGAATCTTGTCCAAGATGATCCTCTGGTGCTGGAGCCGGAAACAGTGCAGCCATTTCACGAAGTGGGTGTGGTCTCTCTGGGTTGAGAGTTTTCCTGGTCCATGCCAAAGTTCAAAGACCGTTTCTTGAACAGCAGTTCCACTGAGACCTCCAGGGCAGTTCTGCTCTGGGTGATGAGCAGCAGATGCTGGGCCTTCTAAGCGTCCGGGGTTCCAGACTTGAGTGACACCCGCACTGGCGCAACTTGAAGTCTCTCTTGGACCATAGGCTTCCGGGTGCTATGTCCAGCACCTCCTTGGGTAGGCTTGCACTGGTTATTCGAGCGAGGCTCTTGTACGGCCACCAGCATGGGCATGATTGATTCTTCTTGGGTCTGAGGTGGAGAAGAGGTTAATGTCACATCTTCATGGGACACTTTGGTCACCTTCAGTTCCTGCAGAAGGTCTGCGCTCATCAGGTGGGGCAGGCAGGTCTCCACCGTAAACTGAAACAGGATAGAGTATCCTGGCTGTGTCCACATGCTCAGGGGCTTGCGAGCTGGGGAACGTCTGTCTTGACCTTCAGCCCCCATACAAGACCCAGAGTGCTCTGATAGACTGGTGGGGTCGGGGATTTTCACTTCAGACTGTACCAGTGTCCACAAGGAAAGATATGACAGCCCCCAGTGATTTGAGGTATTAGGTCCGCTGATGGGGTTCACATGTCAGGGGCGTGACGTCTGGCGGACCTGGTTTGCCTCTGTCCTATGGACAGGGTTCTTCATTGTCTTCTGTGTTTCTTTCTTGGCCTATTCCTCTGCGGGATGACCTGGGTTGCCGGGGTGCTGTGCACTGGTTCCGGAAATGGCCAAAGTTGCCACAGTTGAAACACTTGCCAGCTCTCCTAACTCTGTGTGATAGTTGTTCCTCCATGTCAGTGGCCATCACGGGAGGGCCTGTCCTCCGTACTCCAGGGAGGGACTCAACTCTTCTGGCTACTGTAAGCAGGACATCTACTGCTATTGTCCTGTACTCAGGCCTGGCCACTATCAGCAGTCTCTTGATTGGTTCTCTTAGTCCATGCACAAAGGCCTGTGCCAACATCTGTCTGTGTATCTGATCATGAATGGTGAAGCCTAAAACTTGGAATACTTGCCTCACTCTGCCATGAAACTCGTCTACAGACTCTATCTTGGCTTGGCTCATGTTATGCAGGCTGAGTGCTTGTCTGGCGTTGGACCACTCTCTAAGCTGTTCAATTAGCTTTGATCCTGATTCCCAGGAATGCACATCTAATTCTGATGGAAGCTTGAAGTGTTCCTTCATGATTGGCCAGAATGTTTCACCTGCTTTAATCTCCATTATGGACCAGAGATCACTCCAGGTTGCAGCATATGTCTGCTGGCTCTGCTGCATTCTTCGGTAAAATGGCATGGGGTCCATATCTGGGTCTGGCAGATTTTTTAGAATACTGAACACCTGACTAGGGGTGAAAGGCACATAGTGTAAGAGTTCTGGCTCTATCTGCCCCTGCCTACTTGGTGTCTGTGAGTTTCTCCTAGTGCTAGGAGGAGGAGGAACTGTGCCATTGTGTGATTGTCTTTCTGTGTGTGGCACAGGTGTGTACTTCCCCCCCTGAGACTGCAGCTCCGTGTGGCACATAGGATCTTCAGTCTCAGCAGGTGCAGTGTCTGATGGCCCACACCTCCCTTCTGCTATCTGTTGTATCGGGAGGGCACCTGCGTTGTCATGTGTGGGGAGTGATTCACTTTCTTCTCCCGGTGTCATAACTGTCTCTCTAGAGAGGGTGTCCTGTGGATATAGGGACACCTCATTGTCTGGATCTGACACTGGGCCAGCGGGTGATGATGAACTGAGAGATGGGTGAGGAAAAGTAAGAGAGGGAAGGGTGGAGGAAAGATTTGGAATAGGAGAAGTGAGAGATAGTGGAGGAGAGTGGGGAGGAGACAAAAAGGGAGGAGATGGTGAAGACAAGGAGGAGGGAAGAGGAGAGGGATGAGAGGTGGGCGTTGATGATGAAGATGGAGAGGGAAAAGAGATAGGAGAGAGAAAAGGAGGAGGTGGAGAAGGGATAGGAGGAGAGATAGATGAGAGAGGGGAGGAGATTGAGAGAATAGCAGAGATAGAGGGAGGAGAGAGATGGGAGGAGGGAAGAGTGAGGAGAGAGGAGATGGGGGGAGCGGACTGCTTCCCTCCCTGCCGTCACGGAAGGCATTCTTAGACCTGTGGTCCTTCTCAGACGGCACAGATTAGTATGCCGCTGAAAACACTTTTCCTACACGTAAAAAAACAAACAAAAAAAAAGCAATCCTTTCTTGTTCACACTATCTGCTAGCACCTACTGCGCTGTTAAATCCTCTGTCACTTTAACAAAATGCAGACAGTAATTGAGCTCAACTAGCTACCTCCCTTTTTTTGCAATACATCATGTCATGCTACAGCTTAAAGAAAAAAACTGTTCTTGCAAAAGAAAAAAACACGTACTATGTCTGTTTTAAAACTGAAAAAGGTGATTAAAACTTTAAACACTTTGCAACCCCTTTTAACCTGCTTAAAAGGGAACAAAACAAGAATATTTAGTGAATAACCCAACGCAGGTAAAAATTCTCTTTTTAACAAAACTGAAAGAAAGAAGTGAAAACTAAACCTAAAAAACTGATAAAATGTCACAAAAAGTGGAAGAAAACTAAAAAGAGATAAAAAGGGAAAAATTACTTTTCTTTCTTTTTTTTTTTTCCTTAAAACGATTTTAAAGGATGAAACCCAAAAAATTGATAAAATCAAAAAGTATATAAACTTTAAAAAAAAACCACTTAGAAAAATAAAAAAAACAAATACGAGTACACTCCCAATAATAAAAGGGTTAATGCAGAATGCAGGCACCCAACTTCCTCTTTTTATGCCTGCGTCTCTGTAAAATCTGAGAACAATGGAAAACCAAAAAAAAAAAAAAACAGACTGTGATATGGTGGTATACTCAAAATGACCCAGCTTTCCCGAAAATTCTCATACTACAGTAACAAAAACCACTACCAAGAATACAAAATAAAACATAAAATAGGGAAAAGCAGAGTACAAAATATAACAATATGAAAAATATATATCTATATATCAGGGACACACTCTGCAGGCAAAAGAGGAAGTTTACAATAAAAAAAAAAGCAAAACTCTTTCTGCTTCAGATCTTCGCGGAAACCTGCATTGAATTCACATATAGACGTCCGGGGAGAGAGATCGAAAGCCCTTCTGTGACACGTCAAACAGCTGCTGACAACCGGTAACTGCCAATCACCCATGGCGCTTTGGTTAGCACCGGGATGTATCACCCTCCATCTGCTGGGAGAACGAGGGAGCCGTGATATCCCACTAGATTATCACCCCTCCGTGTGCACCCGGGGACCGTGGTAATCTCTCCAGTGATCAGTCTGTGATATCCCTCCAGTCTGCCAGCCTCCGCTTGATGCGGGGACGTGTGACAGCCGAGGGATTCACCTGTGATACCTCCCTTAAGCTGACACCTCCATGTATGTGTGCGGGGATCGTGACAGCCGTGGGATTCACCTGTGATACCCCCTTGAAGCTGACACCTCCGTGTATGTGTGCAGGGACCGTGACAGCTTTTTCAGAGGAATTCACCTGTGATATCCCGTCTAAGTCAAAACCTCCGCGTGGTGCGGGGACGTGATTTGACTTAGTCAGAGAGACTCAGTCTTGTTATCGGTGTCTCAGCAGCCACAAATCAAGTCACAGTCTCCACCAACTCTCTCACCCGGATCTCAGACACACAGGATCACAGTACACACTTAGCTTATCCCAGGGTTTGGATTTGCGCGTGGACTTTTTTACACTACCTGGGTTTGGTGACCACACTGACCGGCTAGAGTTGCTGACCCAGACTGGGCACAGGGAACATTCAGGTAAGATAACTAGATTTTCTTACCTTACTTATGGAGTTGCGCAAATCTCCATTCCCATGAGCCAAGACATTGGCCGGCACCTCTGTCCTCTCCGGTCAGCAAGATCCCCGTGCGTTTTCGTCCACGGCCCCACGTTGGGCGCCAATTGATGTGGATTTTTTGGTTGGGTGAATTTACCCCTTGTGTGTACTGTGGCCTGTCCTGATTAGACAGAGTCTTATTGAGCGCTCAAAGAAGGAAAGACGCCACACATTGTTAGCAGCAATACCTTCCAGCAGAACTCTGGAAACTTTATTCATATTCATGGTCTTTTATCAGTTCGTATAAAGGAGTGGTTACTCATTAACATAAAGGCTTTACTTCTTAGCTAATTGGTCAGTTTAACTGCATGAACATATATGGGTGTCCGACCTGAGGTTACTTAGACACCACGTGATTTACTGTCCGGAGTCTTGCACTTGTCAGCAAGTTTCCAATATCGGCCGGACCATCTGGCCTTGCTTCTTCATTCCCTATGTCTGCTAGATATTTCTCAAGTCACAAGACAATGAGATGACTGGGTAGCAGGTTATTTCCACCAACTAGTTATAAGGTTCAAACTGTAAATATGTATCTGTGTGCATTATGGCTATATAAGAATACATGAGTATATAGCAGTATATGGAGTATATAGCCTATAGCAGGCAAGTGAGATCTATATGAAATACATATACAGTGGGGCAAAAAAGTATTTAGTCAGTCAGCAATAGTGCAAGTTCCACCACTTAAAAAGATGAGAGGCGTCTGTAATTTACATCATAGGTAGACCTCAACTATGGGAGACAAACTGAGAAAAAAAAATCCAGAAAATCACATTGTCTGTTTTTTTTTCATTTTATTTGCATATTATGGTGGAAATTAAGTATTTGGTCAGAAACAAGCAATCAAGATTTCTGGCTCTCACAGACCTGTAACTTCTTCTTTAAGAGTCTCCTCTTTCCTCCACTCATTACCTGTAGTAATGGCACCTGTTTAAACTTGTTATCAGTATAAAAAGACACCTGTGCACACCCTCAAACAGTCTGACTCCAAACTCCACTATGGTGAAGACCAAAGAGCTGTCAAAGGACACCAGAAACAAAATTGTAGCCCTGCACCAGGCTGGGAAGACTGAATCTGCAATAGCCAACCAGCTTGGAGTGAAGAAATCAACTGTGGGAGCAATAATTAGAAAATGGAAGACATACAAGACCACTGATAATCTCCCTCGATCTGGTGCTCCACGCAAAATCCCACCCCGTGGGGTCAGAATGATCACAAGAACGGTGAGCAAAAATCCCAGAACCACGCGGGGGGACCTAGTGAATGAGCTGCAGAGAGCTGGGACCAATGTAACAAGGCCTACCATAAGTAACACACTACGCCACCATGGACTCAGATCCTGCAGTGCCAGACGTGTCCCACTGCTTAAGCCTGTACATGTCCGGGCCCGTCTGAAGTTTGCTAGAGAGCATTTGGATGATCCAGAGGAGTTTTGGGAGAATGTCATATGGTCTGATGAAACCAAACTGGAACTGTTTGGTAGAAACACAACTTGTCGTGTTTGGAGGAAAAAGAATACTGAGTTGCATCCATCAAACACCATACCTACTGTAAAGCATGGTGGTGGAAACATCATGCTTTGGGGCTGTTTCTCTGCAAAGGGGCCAGGACGACTGATCCGGGTACATGAAAGAATGAATGGGGCCATGTATCGTGAGATTTTGAGTGCAAACCTCCTTCCATCAGCAAGGGCATTGAAGATGAAATGTGGCTGGGTCTTTCAACATGACAATGATCCAAAGCACACCGCCAGGGCAACGAAGGAGTGGCTTCGTAAGAAGCATTTCAAGGTCCTGGAGTGGCCTAGCCAGTCTCCAGATCTCAACCCTATAGAAAACCTTTGGAGGGAGTTGAAAGTCCGTGTTGCCAAGCGAAAGGCCAAAAACATCACTGCTCTAGAGGAGATCTGCATGGAGGAATGGGCCAACATACCAACAACAGTGTGTGGCAACCTTGTGAAGACTTACAGAAAACGTTTGGCCTCTGTCATTGCCAACAAAGGATATATCACAAAGTATTGAGATGAAATTTTGTTTCTGACCAAATACTTATTTTCCACCATAATATGCAAATAAAATGAAAAAAAAACAATGTGATTTTCTGGATTTCTTTTTCTCAGTTTGTCTCCCATAGTTGAGGTCTACCTATGATGTAAATTACAGACGCCTCTCATCTTTTTAAGTGGTGGAACTTGCACTATTGCTGACTGACTAAATACTTTTTTGCCCCACTGTACATATATATTTCCATAACACTATGCCGCTATTTCTCTGCCGTATCGGAGCATCATGAGTTGTGGTATGTGTTAAAGGGGCGCTCTTTGGCCCAGGGCACATGAAAACCTGGAGCCAGCCCTACCCCCCCACAAATTTAGCCAAATAACCCCCATTTTTCAGTGCGTAACTAGTATTATGAAGTAAATTAAGGTTGAAAAGCTTCAGTAATAAGATTTGATGTTTCTGGCATTCAAAAGGGCACTGTAGGTGTGTTTCCTGGCCTCCACTCCCTGCCGACTTTGCTTCCCCATTGACTTGGATTGGGTTTTGTGTTTCAGTCGGCCCTCAACTTTTCACAAAAATCGGCCGATATCGTTCGACCCGACTTTTGTGAAAGTCGGGTTTCATGAAACCCGACTCGACCCAAAAAAAGGCAAAGTCGCTCAACTCTAGTTGACACTACGCGGAAACGGCAGGCGTGCTGGAACCAGGTTGGGCAGGAGGGAGTACCCGTGCCAAAGACACTGCCGAGAACCAGCTGACGGTGCTGGAACCCGGATGGGTAGCAGAAGCTACAAGAGTCAATGGAACTAGCGAGGACCAGCTGACGGTGCTGGAACCCGGATGGGCAGCAGAAGGAACAAGAGCCAATGGCACTACCGAGGACCAGCTGACGGTGCTGGAACACGGTTACTAAGCAGGAGGTACCTGTGCTAGAAAGCACTACCAAGGACCAGCAGACGTTGCTGGAACTCGGATACCGAGAAGGAGGCACCTTGGCCAAAGGCTCTGCCTGGAACCAGCTGACGGTGCTGGAACCCGGATGGGTAGCAGAAGCTACAAGAGTCAATGGAACTACCGAGACCCAGCTGATGGTGCTGGAACCCGGAGGGGCAGCAGAAGGAACAAAAGCTAATGGCACTACCGAGGTCCAGCTGACGGTGCTGGAACCCAGTTACTAAGCACGAGGTACCTGTGCTAGAAAGCACTAACAAGGACCAGCTGACGTTGCTGGAACTCGGATACCGAGAAGGAGGCACCTCAGCCAAAGGCACTGCTGAGAACCAGCTGACGGTGCGGGAACCCGGAGGGGTAGCAGAAACTACCCCTGAAAAACAACGTTGCAAGGCCGCAAGCCGGCCGCAGTAACCGAAACCCACAGTCCTACATGGGGTGCTTGTCCTATTGGCACTACGGAACCAGCCTTTATTACCAGAACCCGCAGGCCACATAGGAAGCACCTAAACTGCAGGCACCATAGACTCGACTAACCCGACCGCAACACGACTGGACAACGTTTTGGTGGCAAAGTGACGGCGTGCTGGAACCAGGATGGGCAGGAGGAAGTACACGTGCCAAAGACACTTCTGAGCAGCAACTGACGATGTTGGAGCCCAGGGTCAATCAGGGTGTAGGCTGATGCCTAATTTCATCAAGTTTATGTGTTGTTGACTACTATAGATTTTAACCGTGCTCCAATTAGGCCTCTGGCTCCAGTGTCTCTAGTATTTACCCTGGCCTCCAACACTGCCAGTTGCTGCTCAAAAGTGCGGTCTGCACAATCAACACTTGTTCCAGTGTTACTGGGATTCTGTAACGTCAGTTGATCCCCTGATGCGTGTCCGGCAATGTCTTTTGCTCTGTCCACATTCCCACTACTACATATCCGTTTTTTCCTTGCTCAGCATGGTTTGGGAGACCCCACCCCTCTCTTGTATGACATGCACATAAATGAGCTGTCTTAATCTTGTCTTGTTCATTTTCAGAAAAGTAAGCCGGTCAACCTTATCGGAGGATAGTCGCGTGCAACGGTCTGTTGGACGTGCTCCGATAATACAGTGGCAGCAGGGCAAGCCAGCACCTCCAATGCATACTGGCTAAGCTCTGGCCATGTATCCAGCTTAGAGACCCAAAACTTGAAGGGGGAAGAGCCGTCTGGGAGTACACTGACAGGGCAAGACATGTAGTCTGTCACCATCTGACGGAAACGTTGCCTCCTGCTGACTGGAGCCGTCTGTGATGGTGTAGACATTTGTTGTGGGCACACAAAAATTTGCCACATTTGGGCCATACTGGTCTTGCCTGGTGCTGAGGTGCTGCCTCTGCTCCCTCTTTGTGCAGAGCTTCCTCCACTGCCTCGATGCACAGAGCTGCTTTGTAAAGCAATAGCAGCACTGGTCTCGGGTGGAATGGAGAACATGATGGACTGCACCAGAGTCTCTTGGTACTCCCGCATTTTTTACACTCCCGGTTCAACGGTGCTATGAGGCTTTGTAAGTTGTCCCGGTAGCGAGGATCTAGGAGTGTGTACACCCAATAATCAGCCGTGATGAGAATGTGGGCGATGCGGCGGTCGTTTCTCAGGCACTGCAGCATGAAATTAATCATGTGCTGCAGACTCCCAACTGCCGAAGAAACGCTGTCCCCTTCTTGAGGCGTTATCTCTGCCTCCTCTGCATCACCTCACCCTCGCTGTACATACTGACTAGAGCATTGTGTACCTCCCTCCTCTGGCGAGATGTCTTCCTCCTCCATTGACTCCTCCTCATCCTCCTCACAAAGTGTTCCCTGCCTAGTCCTTTGTGAGGAACCACGTTGCACAGACTGTCCAGAAGCAGATGGCATTTGTGACTCCTCATCCTCCACCTCTTCCAAAACCTCCTCCCTTAGTGCTTGCAGTGTTTTTTGAAGCAGGCAGATAAGGGGGACAGTCATGCTGACTAGTGCATCATCTGCACTCGCCATTCATGTGGAATCATCAAAGGCACGCAAAACATGGCAGATGTCCTTCATAGAGGCCCAATCAGTGGTGCTGAAGTGTGACCGGCGCACAGTGCGACTTGTTTGCGCCTGATGCAGCTGGTACTCCATTACTGCTGCCTGCTGCTCATACATCCGCTCCAACATATGTAACGTTGAATTCCACCTGGTGGGTAGATCACATATGATGCGATGTTCCGGAAGGTGTAATCGGCGCTGCAGAGCTGCAATGCGCGATCTTGCCGTGCTGGAACGCCGCAAGTGAGCGCACTCTATGCGGACCTTGTGCAGCAGTGCATCAAGATCTGGATAGTCCCTCAGAAAGCTCTGCACAACCAAGTTGAGGACATGTGCCAGACATGGGATGTGAGTGAGTTTGCCTAGGCCCAGAGCTGCCACCAGATTTCGGCCATTGTCACACACTACCAAGCCTGGCTGGAGATTCGCTGGCACAAAACACACGTCGCTCTCCTGCTTGATGGCATTCCAGAGCTCCTGCGCTGTGTGGCTTCGATTCCCCACTGAAATTAATTTCAGTATGGCCTGTTGACGTTTGGCCACAGCTGTGCTCATATCGGTCGTAACAGGCTCCTGCAGCGCTGATTCTGAGGAACTTGAGTAGGAGGAGGAGTCAATTTGTACAGACTGGATTCCTGCGATCCTTGGAGTTGGCAGAACACGTACAGCGCCACTCTCAAGATCTGTACCCGGCTCCACAACATTGACCCAATGGGCAGTGAGGGAAAGGTATGATCCCTGTCCATGGGTACTGGTCCACGCATCGGTGGTCAGGTGGACCTTGCTACTGACGGCGTTTAGTAGCGCATGTTTAATTTTTGCCTCCACATGCTTTTGCAAAGCAGGGACGGCTTGCCTGCTGAACTAAAAGCGGCTGGGCACGGTGTATTGTGGGACTGCCAATGCCATGAAGTTCCTGAAGGTGTCGGTCTCCACCAGCCTGAATGAGAGCATTTCAAGGGCCAGTAACTTTGCAATGCCAGCATTCAGAGCCTGTGCTCAGGGATGGTTTGCCGAGTATAGCCGCCTTTTCTCCCATGCCTGTGCTACCGATGGCTGTAGAGTGGCCTGGGAGTGTGAGGATGAACGGGAACGTGGTGCTGTGGGTGGAATGCCACTGGGTCTCTGGACAACAGTGCCAGAGGTTCTTCCATGGCGATCCTGTGAGGAAGCCGAACCAGCTGTGTGTGAGCTGGAGGAAGAGGCTACAACACGAGCTGAAGAGGTGGTAGGTGGTGCTGTAGGTTGGCCTACGTCTTCAGTGTGTAGTTGTAACTCCACCACGTGCTTGGTCCGCACATGTTTCCACATATTTGTGGTATTGAGGTTGCTGACATTTTTCCCTCTTTTGACTTTCTGATGACACAGCTTGCATTTGACAAAGCAAATGTCATCTGCAACTATGTTAAAAAAGGACCACGCACTGCAAGTCTTGGGAGCGCCCGTTTTGGCTTTTGGAAGAGGAATGATCTTGCCGTGCTGGAACGCCGCAAGTGAGCGCACTCTATGCGGACCTTGCTCAGCAGTGCATCAAGATCCGGATAGTCCCTCAGAAAGCTCTGCACGACCAAGTTTAGCACATGTGCCATACATGGGATGTGAGTGAGGTTGCCTAGGCCCAGAGCTGCCACCAGATTTCGGCCATTGTCACACACTACCAAGCCCGGCTGGAGATTTGCTGGCACAAACCATACGTCGCTCTCCTGCTTGATGGCATTCCAGAGCTCCTGCACTGTGTGGCTTCGATTCCCCAAAGAAATTAACTTGAGTACGGCCTGTTGACGTTTGGCCATGGCTGTGCTCATATCGGTCGTAACAGGCTCCTGCAGCGCTGTTTCTGAGGAACTTGAGTAGGAGGAGGAGTCAAAGAGAACAGACTGGATTCCTGCAATCCGTGGAGTTGGCAGAACACGTACAGCGCCACTCTCCAGATCTGTACCCGGCTCCACAACATTGACCCAATGGGCAGTGAGGGAAAGGCATCGTCCCTGTCCATGGTTACTGGTCCACGCATCGGTGGTCAGGTGGACCTTGCTACTGACGGCGTTTAGTAGCGCATGTTTTAGTTTTCCCTCGACATGTTTTTGCAGGGCAGGGAGGGCGTGCATGCTGAAATAAAAGCGGCTGGGCACGGTGTATTGTGGGACTGCCAAAGCCATGAAGTTCCGGAAGGTGTCAGTCTCCACCAGCCGGAATGAGAGCATTTCAAGGGCCAGTAGTTTGGCAATGCCAGCATTCAGAGCCTGTGCTCGGGGATGGTTTGCTGAGTATGGCCGCCTTTTCTCCCATGCCTGTGCTACGGATGGCTGTAGAGTGGCCTGGGAGTGTGAGGATGACTGGGAACGTGGTGCTGTGGGTGGAATGTCACAGGGTCTCCGGACAACAGTGCCAGAGGTTCTTCCTTGGCGATCCTGTGAGGAAGCCGAACCAGCTGTGTGTGAGCTGGAGGAAGAGGTCCCAACACAAGCTGAAGAGGTGGTAGGTGATGCTGTACGTTGGCCTACGTCTTCAGTGTGTCTGTGTAACTCCACCTCGTGCTTGGTCCGCACATGTTTCCACATATTTGTGGTATTGAGGTTGCTGACATTTTTCCCTCTTTTGACTTTCTGATGACACAGCTTGCATTTGACAAAGCAAATGTCATCTGCAACTGTGTCAAAAAATGAACACGCACTGCAAGTCTGGGGAGCGCCCGTTTTGGCATTTGAAAGAGGAATGGTCCTAATGGGTGCCGAAGTGGAGGCTACAGGCAACCACGTCTGCCCCCTCCCTCTCCCTCCTGTTTTGGCCATTCGGGGAATCTTTTCCTCAGAGCTTCTCCCACCACCTTCCTGTTCCTCATGCCATGATGGGTCAAGGACCTCATCATCTACACTCCCCTCTTCAAACACCTGCTTCTCCTGGGTAGTTTCGCCAGCACCATACGCACCAGAAAGTGGCACCTGAGTCTCATCATCATCTGATGCGTACTGTGGTGTGCTGACCATAGGCACTGGCCCACCCACCTCTTCAGATTCAGAGGGACAAAGCAGTTGCGCATCACTGCATACTCCCTCTTCTTCACATTCTTGAATGCTGCTTGGCTGGCCCCCTCTTTCCAAGCCAACAGATTCAGAGAACAGAAGTAGAGACTGTTATGGCTCCTGTACAGGCCTCTCTGACTGCCTGGGCAATTTGGCAGGTGGTGAAGAGACAGATGGTTGTTCTTCAGTGCTCTGGCCCTGAGAGGATGTGGATGTCATTGAAGTCGATGCGTTAGCTGCCATCCTTCCGACAACGGCTTCAATTTGTTCGTCACGCAGCAGTGGGGTACGGCGAGGTCCTACAAAGCTGCGCATAAAGGACTGTTGCCTGGTAAAACTCGTGCCTGCAGCAGGCACAGAATCCCCACGTCCTCTCCCTGCTGAATCCCCACGTCCTCTCCCTGCTGCAACTCCACGCCCACGACCACGTGCCTTACTCCTTGCCTTCTTCATCTTGGTAGTCTGATAAAGATAGGTTTTAAAGTAGAAAGGGGGGGCTTAGTGTGATTATTCCTGAACAGCTGCTAACAGGTATAAGAAACACTAATTTTATAAAATGTGTGGACTACACTTTAATAGGAGCTAATGTGTCCTACACAACTGTCAAGTGGAGTGTTTGGTGAGCTTTATTTTTTTTTTTCATAAAAACAAAAAGGATGTGACAAAAGATTTGAAAGCGATAGTATCACAAACTTTTTGGAGCTATTACAATGCAGGAAGGTAACCTACAATGCAAAAGATGAGGCTCCAAAAAATAGGGTAATACTAATCTGGCTGTGCCTGCAGTGCACAAGCCAGCAAAAAGGCTCCTCTATCTACTTCTATATAGTGTTTGCAACCAATCAATGTAGATGGATACGGATGGATGCACACTAATAGGAGAATTAATGAAAAATGAGCTGCAATAAAAGAAAAATATGTATGAGGCAGTGACGCACGCTGAGCAGCCTACAAGCAGACGTGCATCAGGACACACTACAGCGTCAGCTGCACTCACACAGAGACCTCTCAGACAGCCGTGAACAGTGCAGAGAATTGGGCACTAGCACTGAAAGGCTGCAGAAAGGCTCCGCTCTCTAATCCTATAGTGTTTGCAACCAACGTATATGGATACGGATGGATGCACACTAATGGGAGAATGAAAAATTTGCAGCAAGAAAAAAAAAAAAATTTGTATGAGGCAGTGACACGCTGAGCGGCCTACAAGCAGATGTGCCTGCAGGACACACTACACAGCGTGAGCTGCACTCCCATAGACCTTGCAGACAGCTGTGACTAGCGCTGCTGCAAGGCAAACGAAAGCTACACTTATTGAGAATGTAGCCTGGGTAAAGCATGTGATTTGTAAAATCGCTCTCTAACTGTCCCTCACAGTCTTGAACAGCAGCCTGTCCCTAACTGAATTCACAGCAGAGTGAACCCTAAATGGCGGCGGCAGCGGCTTTTATAGTGCATCATGACATCATTTCAGCAGCCAATCACAGCCATGCCATTAGTTAACATGCCTACATGCCTAACAGGATGTGCCCACACTTCAGAGGATTAACATTGGCTGAATCAAATCAAACTGGCTCATAGCATTATGGGAACTTCCGATTCCGGTATTCGATATCCTAAAAGTATCGGAACTCAGTATAGGAATTCCGATACCGCGAATATCGGCCGATACCCGATACTTGCGGTATCGGACTGCCCAACACTACTAATGACATAGAATCATCAAGGCCAGAGGGAACAGGAAATCCCACCATAACATCTTTTACGGTCTCTGATAAACCCTTCCGAAAGAGAGCTGCCAATGCACCATCATTCCATGTAGTAAGGACTGCCCACTTTTGGAATTTTTGACAGTATAACTCTGAGGAATCCTGACCCTGGTTTAATGACAACAGGGTTTTCTCAGCTTGATCAACAGCATTAGGTTCATCATACAACAACCCCAAGGCTTGAGAAAATGCGTGCACATTAGTCAGAATAGGATTTTCAGGTGTCAGAGAAAAAGCCCAATCCTGGGGATCGCAGCGCAGCAAGGAGATGACAATTTTAACCTGCTGCACAGAGCTCCCCGATGAGTTAGGCTTCAAGGCAAGAAATAATTTACAATTATTCTTAAAATTCAAAAATTTTGACCGATCCCCAGAAAACACATCAGGAGTAGGGATCTTTGGTTCAACAAGAAAACAAGGACCAAGCTACGTCACAGAAAAAAACAGAGAGGTTGGTAACTATGCGGATTGCAGACCCCTGATCCTAACCACACAGCTAACAGTAAACGTGGAGCGTACCTACGATGATTCTAGACACCTCGTCACAGCCGGAAGACTAAATAAGCCTAAAGCAAGAAAAGGGGAAATCTAAACTGCCCCAGAGCAGACCCCAAAGCAATAGACAGCCCCCACACATGTATTGACGGTGAGACAAGGTGAAAGCACAAACACAGGTAGGAAAATAGGCTGAGCAAACAATGGGGCCCACACTAACTAGAAAGGACAGGAAAGGAAAGATACTGTTTGCAATCATGCCAAAAAACCCTGCAAAAATGTCCAACACTTCTGATAGCAAAAAACCCTGAAGTCACTTGAGTTCTCCCACTATATCAGCACTCTGGCATATTCTGAGAACAGAGCAAAAAGAGGCCAATTTAATAAGGGACAAAAAGCAAACTGGCACATACAGTGACATAAGAATGGAAATTCAGCACAGCCCCAGGCGGGGCTGGCTGACCACACAAAAATCTGAATAGACCAAACCAAATCAAATGTGAACATTAGCAGAAAACACTTAGCTTGAGAAGGCAGGAACTGAACTGGAAACTAAGACATCAGGAGGCAGGAAAAAATCACCAGCATGGGAATAGGGAGTCGGCTGTCTTAAATCCAGTCTGAGACTCCAGATGTCCAATCCTCATCCACATTATCAGGTGGCAGGTCTCTGTTAATTAGATCAGCTTCATTACCTCCTGCCACCACCAGAGGGAGCCCGGAAAGAGAACGCACAACTCTTCTGTCAGCACAGCCAGCTCCCTCACCAGAGACCAGAGGCAGACCAGAAAATGAGTTCACAACAGGGCCCATCATACACTGGAGCATTATATGAAGACTCATATGGGGCCCATTATTTATGGGGCATTATAAGGGGCCCATTCTGTTTGGAAAAATATAAGGGCCCCATCCTATTCTGTATGGAGCATTATATGGAGCCCATTCTGTATGGAGCAAGGTATGGGGCTCATTATACTGGATGGAGTATTATGTGGGACACATTATACTGTTTGGAGCATTATATGGGGCTCAAAATACTGCATGGAGCAATATATGAGGATCATTATTCTGTATGGAGCATTATGTGGTGCTCATTATACTTTATGGAGCACTATGTGGTACCCATAATACTGTATGGAACATTATTTGGGGCTCATTACTCTGTATGGAGTATTATATGGGGCTCATAATTCTGTATGGAGCGCTATGTGATACCCATAATGCTGTATGACGCAATAAATGGAGCACTATGCGGTACCCATAATACGGTATGGAGCATTATTTGGGGCTCATTTTTCTAAATGGAGCATTATATGGGGCTCATTTATCTGAAAGGAGCAATATAAGGAACTAATTTTTCTGAATGGAGCAATATATGGGGCTCATTATTCTGTATGGAGCATTATATGGGGCTCATTTTTCTGAATAGAGCACTATATGGAGCTCATTACAGTGTATGGAGCAATATATGGTGGCTCATTACTCTGAATGGAGCAATACATGGGGCTCATTATTGTGTATGGAGCATTATATGGGGCTCATTATTCTGTATGAAGCACTATGTGGTACTCATAATGCTGTATGAAGCAATATATGGGGCTCAGTATACTGTATGGAGCACTATGCGGTACCCATAATACTGTATGGAGCATTATATGGGGCTCATTTTTCTGAATGGAGCAATATATGGGGCTCATTATTCTGTATGGAGCATTATATGGGGCTCACTATTCTGAATGGAGCACAATATGGGGCTCATTACAGTGTATGGAGCAATATATGGGGGCTCATTATTCTGAATGGAGCAATATATGGGACTCATTATTCTGTATGGAGCATTATATGGGTCTCATTATACTGTATGGAGCATTATATGGGGCTCATTATTCTATATGGAGCATTATATGGGGCTCATTACAGTGTATGGAGCAAATATGTGGGGCTCATTATTCTGAATGGAGCAATATATGGGGCTCATTATTTTGTATGGAGCATTATATAGGGCTCATTTTTCTGAATGGAGCAATATATGGGGCTCATTATTCTGTATGGAGCATTATACGGGTTCATTATTCTGTATGGAGTAATATATGGGGCTCATTATTCTGTATGGAGCATTATATGGGGCTCATTAGTATGAATGGAGCATTATATGGGGCTCATTATTATGAATGGAACAATATATGGGGCCATTATACTGTATGGAACACTATATGGGTCTCATTATACTGTATGGAGCACTATGTGGCACCCATAATACTGTATGGAACATTATATATGGCTCATTATTCTGTATGGAGCATTATATGGGGCTCATTATTCTGAATGGATGACTATGTGGTGCCCATAATACTGTATGGAGGACAATACTGTCTGGTTTCTGACCTATTGTAGATTGTACAATAGATATCAGTTATGTAATGTAAGAAGTGAAATCTTTGACATTCTATACCTATATTTCTTTGCTGTATCTGTGCATTATGAATTGTTGTACGTGTTAAAGAGGCCCACTGAAACTTTCACCCTGGGCCCACAAAAACCTGGAGCCGGCCCTGTATGAACTGCACAGTACCACTTCGCCTGTCGATATTGTACTTTGGAAGGGTCAATATTGGTTTAGTGTTTTTAACATTACTATGGCCAATTAAACTAAAATATTGGAAAATTTGTTTAAATGTATTATCCCAAGTAATCTCCTTTCCTCTGGATAGGGGATAACTTTCCAATTGCTGGAGATCCGACTGCTGGGACCTTCAAGATCCTGAAAATCGGAGCTCTGTAGAGCACCATGTAAATGCAGCTGTGGTCGATCATGCGCACTGTGGCGCCATTGTCATGTGGCTCTTCAAATATCTCCTTTTAGGAGAGTGAGGGGCACAACAAAGTAAAGTAAAATTCACTGATCGGGGGGGAAGAGTCTTGTAGCTTGTGGGCTGGTGGGGTTTTATGTGGCAGGGCTGCTTTTTTTGTTCCAGTCCGGCCCTGCATCCAGATCTGCACTTCCGTGAAGGGCTACTTACAAAATTTACCATTTCGAGATGTACTCTTCATACCTGTTTGCTAGACCTGGAGCTAATGCACCAAGCTGGCAGACAGTCACGAGCCACAATTCATGGGACCGCGAGCCACATGTGGCTCCAGAGCTACAGGTTGGTGGACCCCTGTTCTAGAGGGTTGCTTTGGAATTTAGAGGTCACACAGAACCACACAGCAGGTGCATGACTCTGGAGAGGTCGATTCCTCCTGACCCAATCCCTCCGAAGGTCCCCCGGACCCTCTTTTACGTTAAGTAAATACAAGCGACAACCATTTTCTTTTGGGTAATAATGGCCACAGCAGCTCATTTATTGATATTCATTGGTAATCAACGACACTTGGTGAGGTCCTCGAAGTTATAACAGTCTGGTGGTTTTTAGAATGGCATTGCCCCTTTCCCCCAGCCTTACTCCTAGCCGCGTTTTCCTCCGACTCTGAAGCACCATGCACTGAGGGAAGGGGTGCACTCTTGACAATGTGATCCCGACATTCTACCGCCGGGAATCACCCAATCCCATACTGATGTGAACCCTGCGTTCCATCGCCGGGTATCACCCACCAACTCGTGTTACTGTGATCCCGACATTCCATCGCCAGGTATCACCCAAATCTCAAGTTAACGTGAATCCGACGTTCCATCGCCGGGTATCATCCAAATGTCTTTGTTCTTGCTGTCCAGTCCTTCGGAGGCCAGAAAGGGGCTTCCTACCCCTGGACAGTCCTTTTGTCTACATAACCCCACCTCTACTTATGTCATATCCCCTTTACCTCCAGACCCCTACCCCTCGGCTCATCTTAAAACAAACCCCCCCAGCTGTACCTATGTCGTCACGCCCTCACAGTGTCATGTCAGCTTCCCCTTATCTCTTCGTTCCCATGTCCAGCTGATACTGTAATAGGGATACATACGGCAGCAGCGGCTCAGCATTGGGGTATCAGCTGGAAGAGGAGTTTGTGCAGGTTGGGAATAGTCCCGTTTCGGACAGTGCTGAAAATGTGAGATGTGAAATGTGCCTTTGTTGTATTCTCTGTAGTCAAGTCCTGGCTGGAGGAGTCGTCATGTCAGTCTGGGTCAGATGGCAAAGGCGTGAAAAGTGAATGATTCCATCAGAAAGAATGTCAGCTGTAAGTCACTATCTGTAACTCTGCTGTGATCTCTTATATATTCTGTAGGACTGGTATTTACCACTGACCATACGGCGGTAATATCAATATTGGTCTTTATATAGAGATTATTTTCAGCAACAGCACGGTCATCTGCTTAGGTTCTCCTCCACTATTAGGGGGCATCACCCAGTTATAATGAAGTTTACCTGGTTAGGGGCCCACTCAGAAGTTCCTGCTTACCCATTGTTAATGTGGTAAATGACTATTCTAGCTGCAAACGTCTGGTTTGTAATGCAATATCTTCATAGGTGTATAGAGGCCCATTTCCAGCAACCATCACTCCAGTGTTCTTATGGTACTTTGTGCTTGCTAACTGTGTAAGAAGGCTAATGGATGGATAGCATACCCTTGAAAACCCTTGTGCAAGTATGTTAGCACAGCTGAAAACAGTATGGCTGATTAGAGAAGCTATAAACCTGACCTACCTTTGAGCTAGTTGAGAATCTGGAGCATTACATTTGTTGGTTTCATTAAACTCTCAAAATGGCCAGAAAAAACGAAATTTCATGTGAAACTCGACAGTCTATTCTTGATCTTATAAATGAAGGCTATTCCATGCGAGAAATTGCCAAGAAACTGAAGATTTCCTACAACAGTGTGTACTACTTCCTTCAGAGGAGAGCACAAACAGGATCTAACCAGAGTAGAAAGAGAAGTGGGAGGCCCCCCTGCACAACTGAGCAACAAGACAAGTACATTAGAGTCTGCAGTTTGAGAAATCGATGCCTCACAGGTGTTTAACTGGCAGCTTCATTAAATAGTACACGCAAAACGCCAGTGTCAACGTCTACAGTGAAGAGGTGACTCCGGGATGCTGGCCTTCAGGGCAGAGTGGCAAAGAAAAAGCCAAATCTGAGACTGGCTAATAAAAGGAAAAGATTAATATGGGCAAAAGAAGACAGACATTGGACAGAGGAAGATTGGAAAAAGTGTTGTGGACAGACAAATCCAAGTTTGAGGTGTTTGGATCACACAGAAGAACATTTGTGAGACGCAGAACAACTGAAAAGATGCTGGAAGAGTGCCTGACGCCATCAGTCAAACATGGTGGAGGTAATGTGATGGTCTGGGGTTGCTTTGGTGCTGGTAAAGTGGGAGACTTGTACAAGGTAAAAGGATTTTGAATACAGAAGGCTACAGTGCCTTGCGAAAGTATTCGGCTCCCTGGAACTTTTCAACCTTTTCCCACATATCATGCTTCAAACATAAAGATATCATATGTAAATTTTTGGTGAAGAATCAACAACAAGTGTAACACAATTGTGAAGTTGAACGAAATTTATTGGTTATTTAAGTTTTTGTGGAAATTAAAAAACTGAAAAGTGGGGCGTGCAATATTATTCGGCCCCTTTACTTTCAGTGCAGCAAACTCACTCCAGAAGTTCATTGTGGATCTCTGAATGATACAATGTTGTCCTAAATGACTAATGATAAATATAATCCACCTGTGTGTAATCAAGTCTCCGTATAAACGCACCTGCTCTGTGATAGTCTCAGGGTTCTGTTTCAAGCACTGTGAGCATCACGAAGACCAAGGAACACAACAGGCAGTTCCGTGATACTGTTGTGGAGAAGTTTAAAGCTGGATTTGGATGCAAAATGATTTCCCAAACTTTAAACATCCCAAGGAGCACTGTGCAAGCGATCATATTGAAATGGAAGGAGTATCATACCACTGCAAACCTACCAAGACCCGGCCGTCCCTCTAAACTTTCATCTCAAGCCAGAAGAAGACTGATCAGAGATGCAGCCAAGAGGCCCATGATTACTCTGGATGAACTGCAGAGATCTACAGCTGAGGGTGGGACAGTCTGTCCATAGGACAACATAGAATCATAGAATCATAGAATCATAGAATCGTAGAGTTGGAAGGGACCTCCTGGGCCATCTGGTCCAACCCCCTGCTCAAAGCAGGATTCGCTAAATCATCCCAGTTAGATGTCTGTCCAGCCTCTGTTTGAAGACTTCCATTGAAGGAGAACTCACCACTTCTCGTGGCAGCCTGTTCCACTCATTGATCACTCTAACTGTCAAAAAGTTTTTTCTAATATCTAATCTGTGTCTCCTCCCATTCAGCTTCATCCCATTGCTTCTAGTCTTTCCTTGTGCAAATGAGAATAAAGTTGATCCTTCTACAATGTGACAGCCCTTTAGATATTTGTAGACAGCTATTAAGTCTCCTCTCAGTCTTCTCTTTTGCAAACTAAACATTCCCAAATCCTGCAACCTTTCCTCATAAGACAGGGTTTGCAGACCGGTCACCATTCTGGTCGCTCTTTTCTGAACTTGCTCCAGTTTGTTGATGTCTTTTTTAAAATGCGGTGCCCAAAATTGGACACAATATTCCAGATGAGGTCTGACCAAAGAGGAGTAGAGGGAAATAATTACTTCACGTGATCTAGACTGTATGCTTCTGTTAATACATCCTAGAATTGCATTTGCCTTTTTTGCTGCTGCATCACACTGTTGACTCATATTCAGTCTGTGATCTATTAGTATACCCAAGTCTTTTTCACATGTGCTGTCACTTAGCCCTATTCCTCCCATTCTATATATGCTTTTTTCATTTTTATTGCCCAGATGTAGTACTTTGCATTTCTCCCTGTTAAAAACCATTCTGTTAGTTGCTGCCCACTTCTCCAGTTTATTTAAATCTTTTTGAATCCTCTCTCTCTCTTCTCTAGTATTAGCTATCCCTCCTAGCTTTGTGTCATCAGCAAATTTAATCAGTTTACCCTCAATTCCTTCATCTAAATCGTTGATAAAGATGTTGAACAATACAGGGCCCAGGACAGAGCCCTGTGGTACCCCACTTGAGACATTCTTCCAACTGGATGTGCAGCCATTTACGACCACTCTTTGGGTCCGATCACTAAGCCAGTTATGAATCCACCTAACAGTTGCCTTGTCCATTCCATACTTAGTCATTTTTTCAATAAGGATTGTATGAGAGACTTTGTCAAATGCTTTGCTGAAGTCAAGATATACTATATCTACAGCATTTCCTTGATCCACCCAATCAGTAATACCATCATAGAACGAAATTAAATTAGTCTGACATGACTTATTAGTTACAAACCCATGCTGACTCTGTTTAATCACTTCATTCTTATCCAGGTATTGACATACATGTTGTTTAATAATTTGTTCAAAGATCTTTCCTGGTATAGAAGTCAGACTCACCGGCCTATAGTTGCCTGGGTCCACCTTCTTCCCCTTTTTGAAGATAGGAACAACATTTGCTCTTCTCCAGTCTTCTGGCACTTCTCCTGTCGTACACTGCACAAATCTGGCCTTTATGGAAGAGTGGCAAGAAGAAAGCCATTTCTCAAAGATACCATAAAAAGTGTCTTTTAAAGTTTGCCACAAGCCACCTGGGAGACACACTAAACATGTGGAAGTAGGTGCTCTGGTCAGATGAAGCCAAAATTGAACTTTTTGGCAACAATGCCAAACGATATGTTTGGCGTAAAGGCAACATAGCTCATCACCCTGAACACACCATCCCCACTGTCAAATATGGTGGTGGCAGCATCATGGCTTGGGCCTGCTTTTCTTCAGCAGGGACAGGGAAGATGGTTAAAATTGATGGGATGATGGATGGATGCAAATACAGGACCATTCTTAAAGAAAACCTGTTGGAGTCTGCAAAAGACCTGAGCCTGGGATGGAGATTTGTCTTCCAACAAGACAATGATCCCAAACATAAAGCAAAATCTACAGTGGAATGGTTCACAAATAAACGCATCCAGTTGTTAGAATGGCCAAGTCAAAGTTCAGACCTGAATCCAATCGAGAATCAGTGGAAAGAGCTGAAAACTGCTGTTCACAAACGATCTCCAAACCTCACTGAGCTCGAGCTGATTGTCAAGGAAGAATGGGCAAGAATTTCAGTCTCTCGATGTACAAAACAGATAGAGACATACCCCAAGCGACTGCAGCTGTAATTGCAGCAACAGGTGGTGCAACAAAGTATTAAGTTAATGGGGCTGAATAATATTGCACGCCCCACTTTTTAGTTTTTGAATTTCCACAAATATTTAAAACAACCAATAAATTTCCTTCAACTTCACAATTGTGTCCCACTTGTTGTTGATTCTTCACCAAAAATTTACATTTGGTATCTTTATGTTTGAAGCATGATATGTGGGAAAAGGTTGAAAACTTCCAGGGGGCCGAACACCCTGTGGACAGCGCTTGATTGGAGCCAATTTCATCCTACAACAGGACAATGACCCAAAGCACACCTCCAAATTATGCAAGAACTATTTAGGGAAGAAGCCGGCAGCTGGTGTTCTATCTGTAATGGAGTGGCCAGCGCAGTCACCAGATCTCAGCCCCATTGAGCTGTTGTGGGAGCAGCTTGACCGTATGGTACGCAAAACGTGCCCATCAAGCCAAACCAACTTGTGGGAGGGGCTTCTGGAAGCATGGGGGGAAATTTCTCCAGATTACCTCAGCAAATTAACTGCTAGAATGCCAAAGGTCTGCAATGCTGGAATTGCTGCAAAGGGAGCATTCTTTGATGAAAGCAAAGTTTGAAGGAGAAAACTATTATTTCAAATAAAAATCTTTTTTTCGAACCTTGTCATTGTCTGGACGAGATTTTACATTCATTTGGTAACTCATTTGATTAATAAAAGTATGAGTTTTCATGGAAAACACAAAATTGTCTGGGTGACCCCAAACTTTTGAATGGTAGTGTATATGTATTCTATGTGTATATCTATCCTTTTCTAACCTGTCAGTGTGATTTTGCCGTACACCGCATATGAATTACTGGTTTTTCAAAGGACACCGGTGCGTAAAAATCAGACAGCACTCGCATGGTCTGAGTGCTGTGCGATATTTCTCTCGCACCCATTAACTTCTATTGAGGGATGCGATGCGAATACTGATTACAGTCGCAGCATGCTGCAAGTTTTTTCCAGTCCGATCGTGATCCGATCCGAGCTGGAAAATAAAAAAACCGCAGATGAAGACACAATCATAGAATACAATTGATCCGAATTCAATCTGATTTTTTATTGGATTGCATTCCTCCGATTTCATCACAAGTGGGAATGAGCCCGAGTTGATGTTTTAGCGTTTGTTTTCTGATGCAAAATCGCTGAGTTTTACAGTAGCAGCTTAGTGAAGGAGATTTCTGACATCCCATTCACACACAGGGTTTTAGTTGTTGCATTTTTTTAAAATCTGCATTACGTCAGGTCTTTCAGGGGTTTTGCCGCGTTTTTCATCCATTGAAATAAATGGAAGGAAAATGCAAATAAAAAACACCAAAAAATGTGTATATTGTGTCAAGTATTCTTTCTGGATTTTGGTGCAGAAAAAAATGCTACAAATAAGTAGCGTGTGAACCGACCCTAATCCTGGTGGTTCTGTTCTAATTAGAAATAAGAGAGAACGGCCAACAAAGCCTGGAGACATGTTTAATTCTATGGTGCTTCCACTTTACATATTGTCAGGCAGCATCTATTTGTGCAGAGTCACCCCTTGAAGATTCCATCACAAGATTCCATTATGACATCACTGGTCATTCTCAGCCATTATGACATCACTGGTCATTCTCAGCCATTATGACATCACTGGTCATTCTCAGCCATTATGACATCACTGGTCATTCTCAGCCATTATGACATCACTGGTCATTCTCAGCCATTATGACATCACTGGTCATTCTCAGCCATTATGACATCACTGGTCATTCTCAGCCATTATGACATCACAATGCACAGTGGCTACTTACACAATGCGCACAGGGTAACGGGTGCCATTTATGGTTCTATAGTGATTGAGCGCACTTGCAATGTTTCACTATGGCTGAATTACTTCTCGACAATCTTCAGGCAGAAGCTTTATCGGAGATTCTCACCACTAATCGCCGTGACATTGAGCTTCTACCTCCCGATGGCGTCCTCAGCTTCTCTCACCGGCTGGTGCTGGAGCTAGTAAAGGATTGCCTGACCAAATACCAACGAGGTCATCTCACCTCAGAGTATCTGACGGATTTATCTCAGAACATTAAGACATTACTACAGCAGGTAAATGGCGGACGCTCCGCACACCACTTCTCCATAATTATAGATCATCATGGTGGGATAGAAGCTTCTTCTTTCCTCCCATATAAAACACGACGAGTCCCCAGATATGGAGTCGTCGTATCTGCAGAGAGGAGACGATGTCACAGACAATGGCCGCCTCCATTTTGTCTTTTCTCATCTCAGAATTTGCCTTTTTGTGTCTTTTCTTCTTTATAGGCTGAAAATCGATCTCAACATGGAGATTTGGCTTTTATTAAAGACCTGGCCGAAAAAGTCCTGTCTGTACTGGAACGTCCGGCCCGCTCATCAGAACGCCCGGTAAGGAGCCATCATCTTCTCTATCACACGTCCTTGTTTTCTGATCTTCTCCAGATCACCAGTCACATATCAGATCTGGTTCAGTCTTTCCTGATTTATGTATTTGGGGATTTAGTGACATCTTCCACATATTAATGACATATATTATATCTATCAGGAAACAGCAGAAGGCGACAAAGAAGAGCAGAATGTCATCCCGGAAATCCCTGACCCTAATGGGAGTCAGCCGGAGCTGAACAGCGAACTGATTACAGGTGAGGCGATCACCCAACCTTCTACCGGGAATATCCAGTTATTACAGGGAGCAGGGAATAATGGCAGATTTACTCTTCCCACTCGGTGTAATGGGAACCTGTCAGCACACGTCACATATGGGAGTAGTGGGAGGACTGTGCCGGACATTTTCTCGCAATTTTTGCAGAAATCCAATGTCCCAGTCAGGAGAAATGTAACATAAAAGTCATATAAAAGGGAGGATGGAAGGGCACTGGGGGCGAGGAGGAAGAAATCAGAGTGCAGTGACACGCCCCTGTGCACTTACAGGCTAATTTGCATATGGCTGTTATGTTTCAGCTCTCTTATCACACGGACAGCGAGGGTGGGGGGCTCCTCATTCCTGTGGTGATTGAGGGTTCCTCCATCATTTACCTTACATTTATCTATGGATGCGCCCTACGCCCTCATATGTAGAA
The DNA here is from genome assembly GCF_039654945.1 of Dendrobates tinctorius. Taxonomy (NCBI): domain Eukaryota; kingdom Metazoa; phylum Chordata; class Amphibia; order Anura; family Dendrobatidae; genus Dendrobates; species Dendrobates tinctorius. The sequence continues at coordinate 5,196,936 of NW_027361707.1, read as the reverse complement.
TCCCCATATGACGACCATTAATCCCATTTACAGACGTCTTGTCATTTCCCCCTTATATTGCTGTATTATGTATGTTGGATTAATATCATCTAATACATTTTATGTCTTCATTGTTTTATCACTATTTTAGAAATAGCTTCCCTGGCGGATCCTGACAGTGTGATCTGCGAGATCCCGGAGATCCAAGAATCTGCTGATGTAAGTATCACTGATCATGGGGTGTGAATGACACATCCAGTATTATCCCCATATAACCACGGAACATCTCTATTCTAAGAGGAGATTACATTATTTATTACATAATAGCATTTATATTAAAGGGAATCTGTCACCAGGTTTTTGCTCCCGAGAGCAGCATGATGTAGGGGCAGAGACACTGATTCTAGAGATATATCCATTACCTTACTGGGTGCAGCATTTGTGATACAATCAGTATTTTCTCTGCTGCAGATTTGGCAGTGCTCTAAATGCTGAGCCCTGTATAACCCTGCCCACACCAGTGATTGGATGCTTCTGTATATCATCCCTCCCACACTTGTGATTGGCAGTACATGGTATTGGCAGAATTATGCTAATCAGTGTAGAGTTACTATTGGTGCATCTGTGAATGCAGGCTTAGTCTTTCCTGATTTATGTATTTGGGGATTTAGTGACATCTTCCACATATTAATGACATATATTATATCTATCAGGAAACAGCAGAAGGCGACAAAGAAGAGCAAAATGTCATCCCGGAAATCCCTGACCCCAATGGGAGTCAGCCGGAGCTGAACAGCGAACTGATTACAGGTGAGGCGATCACCCAACCTTCTACCGGGAATAACCAGATATTACAGGGAGCAGGGAATAATGGCAGATTTACTCTTCCCACTCGGTGTAATGGGAACCTGTCAGCACACGTCACATATGGGAGTAGTGGGAGGACTGTGCCGGACATTTTCTTGCAGAAATCCAATGTCCCAGTCAGGAGAAATGTAACATAGAAGTCAAATACAAATCAGGAAGGAAGTGCACTGGGGGCGTGGATGAAGATTTCAGAGTGCAGTGACACGCCCCCTGTGCACTTCCATGCTAATTTGCATATGGCTGTTATGTTTCTGCTCTCTTCTCATCACATGGACGGCGAGGGTGGGGGCTCCTCATTGCTGTGGTGATTGAGGGTTCCTCCATCATTTACCTTACATTTATCTATGGATGCGCCCTACGCCCTCATATGTAGAATCCCCATATGACGACCATTAATCCCATTTACAGACGTCTTGTCATTTCCCCCTTATATCGCTGTATTATGTATGTTGGATTAATATCATCTAATACATTTTATGTCTTCATTGTTTTATCACTATTTTAGAAATAGCTTCCCTGGCGGATCCTGACAATGTGATCTGCGAGATCCTGGAGATCCAAGAATCTGCTGATGTAAGTATCACTGATCATGGGGTGTGAATGACACATCCAGTATTATCCCCATATAACCACGGAACATCTCTATTCTAAGAGGAGATGACATTATTTATTACATAATAGCATTTATATTAAAAGGAATCTGTCACCAGGTTTTTGCTCCCATCTGAGAGCAGCATGATGTAGGGGCAGAGACACTGATTCCAGAGATATATCCATTACCTTACTGAGTGCAGCATTTGTGATACAATCAGTATTTTCTCTGCTGCAGATTTGGCAGTGCTCTGAATGCTGAGCCTTGTATAACCCTGCCCACACCAGTGATTGGATGCTTCTGTATATCATCCCTCCCACACTTGTGATTGGCAGTACATGGTATAGGCAGAAATATGCTAATCAGTGGTGGCGAGGTTACTCAGAACAAGGACTACATGGCACGAGACAGATAGTCCTCTAGTGATAATCTCCTGCTGATAAAACACTGATTTTATCGAAACAACCACAAGCAGCCCTTGTTTTGAACATGGCACATCATTTATAGAGTTACTATTGGTGAATCTGTGAATGCAGGCTCAGTCTTTCCTGATTTATGTATTTGGGGATTTAGTGACATCTTCCACATATTAATGACATATATTATATCTATCAGGAAACAGCAGAAGGCGACAAAGAAGAGCAAAATGTCATCCCGGAAATCCCTGACCCCAATGGGAGTCAGCCGGAGCTGAACAGCGAACTGATTACAGGTGAGGCGATCACCCAACCTTCTACCGGGAATAACCAGATATTACAGGGAGCAGGGAATAATGGCAGATTTACTCTTCCCACTCGGTGTAATGGGACCCTGTCAGCACACGTCACATATGGGAATAGTGGTAGGACTGTGCCGGACATTTTGCTCTAATATAAACGAACCTTTATTTGGCTGAAATACAATGTCTCAGATAGGAAAGAAATAATGTAGAAACCTTATGCAAATCAGGATGGAAGTGCATTGGGGGCGTGGAAGAAGTCAGTGCAGTGACACGCCCCCAGTGCACTTCCAGGTGTATTTGCATATGGCTGATGGGTTCCTCATTCATGTGGTAATTGGGGTTTCTTCCATCATTTACATGACATTTATCTGTCTATCAGTGGCGTAGCTGGGGGTTCAGCTCAGGAGGTGAAACATCTGTGACGGCCCCTAACCAAGTTACCCTGATTACTAGTGCGGTTGCGTTAGACATTAGATTTTCACATTTCCAGCCCCATCTGTTCCCAATCTGCACAAACTCCTCTTCCTGCTGATACCCCAATACTGAGCCGCTGCTTCCGTATGTGTCCTTATTACTGCACCTGATACCCCAATGCTGAGCCGCTGCTGCCGTATGTGTCCTTATTACTGCACCTCATACCCCAATGCTGAGCCGCTGCTGCCGTATGTGTCCTTATTACTGCACCTGATACCCCAATGCTGAGCCGCTGCTGCTGTATGTGTCCTTATTACTGCACCTGATACCCCAATGCTGAGCCGCTGCTGCCGTATGTGTCCTTATTACTGCACCTGATACCCTAATACTGAGTCGCTGCTGCCATATGTGTCCTTATTACTGCACCTGAAACCGTAATACTGAGTCGCTGCTGCCGTATGTGTCCATATTACTGCACCTGATTCCCCAATGCTGAGCCGCTGCTGTTGAATGTGTCCTTATTACTGCACCTGATACCCCAATACTGAGCCGCTGATGCGGTATGTGTTCTTTTTACTGCACCTGATACCCCAATGCTGAGCCGCTGCTGCCGTATGTGTCCTTATTACTGCATCTGATACCCCAATGCTGAGCCGCAGCTGCCGTATGTGTCCTTATTACTGCACCTGATACCCCAATGCTGAGCCACTGCTGCCTTATGTGTCCTTATTACTGCACCTGATACCCCAATGCTGAGCCGCTGCTGCAGTATGTGTCCTTATTACTGCACCTGATACCCCAATGCTGAGCCGCTGCTGCCGTATGTGTCCTTATTACTGCACCTGATACCCCAATGCTGAGCTGCTGCTGCCGTATGTGTCCTTATTACTGCACCTGATACCCCAATGCTGAGCTGCAGCTGCCGTATGTGTCCTTATTACTGCACCTGGTACCCCAATGCTGAGCCACTGCTGCCTTATGTGTCCTTATTACTGCACCTGATACCCCAATGCTGAGCCGCTGCTGCCTTATGTGTCCTTATGACTGCACCTGATACCCCAAAGCTGAGCCGCTGCTGCCGTATGTGTCCTTATTACTGCACCTGATACCCCAATACTGAACCGCTGCTGCCGTATGTGTCCTTATTACTGCACCTGATACCCCAATGCTGAGCCGCTGCTGCCGTATGTGTCCTTATTACTGCACCTGATACCCCAATGCTGAGCCGCAGCTGCCGTATGTGTCCTTATTACTGCACCTGATACCCCAATGCTGAGCCGCAGCTGCCGTATGTGTCCTTATTACTGCACCTGATACCCCAATGCTGAGCCGCAGCTGCCGTATGTGTCCTTATTACTGCACCTGATACCCCAATGCTGAGCCGCTGCTGCCTTATGTGTCCTTATTACTGCACCTGATACCCCAATGCTGAGCCGCTGCTGCCTTATGTGTCCTTATGACTGCACCTGATACCCCAAAGCTGAGCCGCTGCTGCCGTATGTGTCCTTATTACTGCACCTGATACCCCAATGCTGAACCGCTGCTGCCGTATGTGTCCTTATTACTGCACCTGATACCCCAATGCTGAGCCGCTGCTGCCGTACGTGTCCTTATTACTGCAGCTGATACCCCAATACTGAGCCGCTGCTGCCGTATGTGTCCTTATTACTGCACCTGATACCCCAATACTGAGCCGCTGCTGCCGAATGTGTACTTATTACTGCACCTGATACCCCAATACTGAGCCGCTGCTGCCGTATGTGTCCCTATTACTGCACCTGATACCCCAATACAGAGCCGCTGCTGCCGTATGTGTCCTTATTACTGCACCTGATATCCCAATACTCAGCCGCTGCTGCCGTATGTGTCCTTATTACTGCACCCGATACCCCAATACTGAGCCACTGCTGCCGTATGTGTCCTTATTACTGCACCTGATACCCCAATACTGAGCCGCTGCTGCCGTATTTGTTCTTATTACTGCACCTGCTGTGTGGCACAAAAGCAGCGCTCCTCTTAGTACCTCATATGGTAATGCCACCACTGAGCCCCTTACATAGTAAAATGCCCCTTTTTTTACTCTACATGGTAAAAATGCCACCTAGAAAATGTTATTGCCGTGTTAATGCCATGAAAATGTTAATTGCCCCTAAAAAGTGATAATTTCTACATGTGCAACTTTGTTGGTCAAAATAGTTTAGTGCCCCTATAATAATAATGCTAAAGTGCACATTTAATTATGTCCCCAGAATCCCCTCTTGTACAGCCCCACTATGCACAGTATGGTGCCCACATAGTTCCCCTAAGTACTGTATGATAGGCCCACAGCTCCCCTATACAAAGTATAATAACCCCCACAGTAGTCCTCACACTGTATAATGGCCATCATATTAGCTTGCACACTGTATAATGGCCCCTGCAGCAGCCTCACACTATATGATGGAACCCTCAGTAGTCCTTAAACTTTAAACTGTTTAATGGCCCTCACATTCACCCCCACACTATATAATGGCCCTCACACTTTATGATGGCCCTCTCAGAAGTTCTAATACTTTAGAATGGCCCCTTCAGTAGACCCCACACTTTATGAGCCCCCATACTGTATGATTGCCCCCACATTAGCCCCCATATTGTATGATTGCCCTCATATTAGCCCCCATACTGTATGATTGCCCTCACATTAGCCCCCATATTGTATGATTGCCCCAACATTAGCTTCCATTTGTATGATTGCCCTCATATTAGCCCCCATATTGTATGATTGCCCTCATATTAGCCTCCATATTGTATGACTGCCCTCATATTAGCCCCCATACTGTATGATTGCCCTCACATTAGCCCCCATATTGTATGATTGCCCTCATATTAGCCTCCATATTGTATGACTGCCCTCATATTAGCCCCCATATTGTATGACTGCCCTCATATTAGCCTCCATATTGCATGATTGCCCTCATATTAGCCCCCATACTGTATGATTGCCTCCACATTAGCCCCCATATTGTATGATTGCCCTCATATTAGCCTCCATATTGTATGATTTCCCTCATATTAGCCTCCATATTGTATGACTGCCCTCACATTAGCCTCCATATTGCATGATTGCCCTCATATTAGCCCCCATACTGTATGATTGCCCCCACATTAGCCCCCATATTGTATGATTGCCCTCATATTAGCCCCCATACTGTATGATTGCCCTCACATTAGCCCCCATATTGTATGATTGCCCCAACATTAGCTTCCATTTGTATGATTGCCCTCATATTAGCCCCCATATTGTATGATTGCCCTCATATTAGCCTCCATATTGTATGACTGCCCTCATATTAGCCCCCATATTGCATGATTGCCCTCATATTAGCCTCCATATTGTATGACTGCCCTCACATTAGCCTCCATATTGCATGATTGCCCTCATATTAGCCTCCATATTGTATGATTGCCCCCACATTATCCCCCATATTGTATGACTGCCCTCATATTAGCCTCCATATTGTATGACTGCCCTCACATTAGCCTCCATATTGCATGATTGCCCTCATATTAGCCTCCATATTGTATGATTGCCCCCACATTATCCCCCATATTGTATGACTGCCCTCATATTAGCCTCCATATTGTATGACTGCCCTCACATTAGCCTCCATATTGCATGATTGCCCTCATATTAGCCCCCATATTGTATGATTGCCCCCACATTAGCCCCCATATTGTATGATTGCCCCCACATTAGCCTCCATATTGTATGATTGCCCTCATATTAGCCCCCATACTGTATGATTTCCCCCACATTAGCCCCCATATTGTATGATTGCCCTCACATTTGCCCCCATATTGTATGAATGCCCTCACATTAGCCCCCATATTGTATGATTGCCCCCACATTAGTCCCCATATTGTATGATTGCCCTCACATTAGCCCCCATATTGTATGATTGCCCCCACATTAGCCCCCATATTGTATGATTGCCCCCACATTAGCCCCCATATTGTATGATTGCCCTCACATTAGCCCCCATACTGTATGATTGCCCCCACATTAGCCCCCATAATGTATGATGGCCCTTACATTAGTCCCCATAGTGTGCAAAAAACTCACACTTTATGGGCCCCCATAGTTGACTCTACAATGTATGAGGGTTCCTCCACGTGAAGGTATGAAGGTCCCTCACATTGTATGGTGCCCCCACAGTCACACCAAAAAGTTTTAAGTAAAATACACAGCCAATAGGTACTCATCTAGCCCCCCAGTATACTGATGAGACCACCGGGCAGACGAACGCACCGTAAGCTCAGAGTGACATACAGGTTGTCAGAATGCCGATGCATTCCGCGCCGTGATTCTGATGTCCTGTGAGTGCGCCGTCGCCTCGGTCACTGCATTATCCGGCTGTTCTGAAGGCCTCTGGCATAAAGTGATTTGGGGTCTACAGAATGGAGAGTGGCAGTGCGGGGAGATCATGTGTGCCGGCTCCACCGCAGAGATGAACTTTATCGGCATGTTCAGCTAACATAAGGGAAGTTAAGGTAGCGTTAGCTCCAGGTGGGACCCTCTGAATGCGGGGCCCAGGCGACCGCACCCTCTGCCCCCCACCTCCCCATGGGTAACTGCGCTACTGCTGTCTATGGATGCGCCGTCCGTCCTCATATGTAGAATCCCCATATGACGACCATTAATCCCATTAACAGACGTCTTGTCATTTCCCCCTTATATCGCTGTATGATGTATGTAGGATTAATATCATCTAATACTTTTTATTTCTTCATTATTTTATCACTATTTTAGAAATAACTTCCCTGGCGGATCCTGACAGTGTGATCCGCGAGATCCCAGAGATCCAAGAATCTGCTGATGTAAGTATCATAGAGGGAGATGTCTGTGCATCACTGATCATGGGGTGTGTTTGACACGTCCAGTATTATCCCCATATACCATGGGAGGAGGCCCCTTATATTACATCCGTGTCTGCGGAGCGTCCTGCTTGTATCATCCCTACAGCAGATCAGTGCACATCAGCTGGGACATAATATCGGAGAAGTTTCTGTATCTGGAGCTTTTTTCCTGCGGCTTCTATTTCCTAATATCATTTCTTCCTTTTTTATAGAACTTGATGAAATCATTGATCCCGGCGAGAAAGCCGCATATGGACGACTTTGAAACATACGATCTGATCAGCAGCGGAGCTTTTGGGTGAGATTTCTGTTCCCATAATCCCCATTTCTCAGGGTTCCCTATGACAATGCTTCAGCCTCTGTGCTCTGCCATTCAGTGTTATCATAGGGACATGGGAGGAGTCCACATCACTGTCCTCAATGTCACTATTCAGCTCCGTTATATATTATGTTATGGTGGGAGGATAATAAACGTCTTCTTACGGCAATTGGAGAAGTTTCAGTTTGGACCAATTTTTATTTGGACTGAATAGTATCTACTGGTCAGTTATAGCGAATCTGCCCGGGATGAATTTCAATAGATTCTCTCATCTGTAATGTGACCTGATGAGGGCAGACGGGGCATGTGCAGACCTCCCATCAGCTATGTAATGTTATTTCATGGCTTTCTAGATGTGGACTTCTAGTACTAAACATTAGTATAGAAGATCATATAATGACTTCTATAGACTCTTAATAAGGGTTCATTATAAACCATGGATTCTATTTCTTTCCAGGGCCGTCTACTTAGTGCGCCATAAAGACTCACAACAGACCTTCGCTATGAAGAAAATGGCCAAGACGAACCTGGATGTGGAAGATGTCTTTCTGGAGCGGGACATCCTAACATTCGCAGATTGTCCCTTTGTGGTCTCCATGCTCTGCTCCTTCCAAACTAAATCTCACCTGTGTATGGTCATGGAGTATGTAGGAGGTAGGACACGTACATTGTAATATATTCACCCCATGTCTGCTGACATCTTATCACCTCTCATATCATTAGGATTGTCCCCGTGGACGGTTACATCCCACGGAGCATTTACTATAGGTTATCTATTACCAAGATGCCCAGAAAGTCATTGATCTGTGTGATCTCCCTGTATGTCCGCACTGAGTACCTCAGTATCTCCAGATGTAGACGAGATGTGACATCACTTTAAGTTATTAGTTACATAGATGACATTTCACCCTAACTTCAGCCTAATATTCTGTGCACTCTACATTATATCTGTGTATATTGTCTCCTGCCCCAATGTCTCCGCTCACTTCCCATTATACTTCATGGTGATCTGCTGTATAAACCCCTCACCGGTCATATTTCCTTTCTTCTATAGGTGGAGACTGCAGGACCCTCCTAAGCACCAAGGGTCCATTATCTGTCCCCTTGGCCCGCTTGTATTTTGCAGAAGCAGTTCTTGCTGTAGAATACCTCCATAGCTATGGAGTAGTGCACAGAGATCTGAAGCCGGATAAGTAAGTGCCCCCTGTTGTATAATAAAGGGGAGGAATTATAGCTTATTATCACACAGTCAGTGAGGCTAAAACCATCTTTTCTTTCACAGCCTCCTGATTACATCTACTGGACACATCAAAGTCACCGATTTTGGACTTTCAAAAGTTGGTCGCATGATTCCAAAAACCAACACCCACAAGGAATCAGTGGTGGACATCTCCAAAGAGTTCCAAGACAAAGAGGTCGGCATCACTTACAGGAACTTAGCTTGTTTGTTAAATCTCATCATAATATTGTCTCTTCCCTACGATCTTCATTTCTAGAGAACTTTTCTACTGATATTTTATCTTCTGTCATTGTGTTTTTATGGAGAGAACTTGTCATAATTATCATTTCATCGATTCTCACCTCAATCTTCTCTTTATTTATAGATCTGTGGCACCCCACAGTACATGGCCCCTGAGGTCTTCCTGGAAGAAGGCTACGGAAGACCTGTGGACTGGTGGGCAATGGGGATCATCCTGCATGAATTTCTGTTAGGATTTGTACCATTTGATGAAAATACCCTAGCTGAGCTTTATGAAACTGGCCTAATTAGTAAGTAGAATAATCTGATCTTTGCCTTGACTGGTTACATTGGTTTAGTTATTTCCTTTATCTTACAGTCCAATACAGAGTTTTCATTTTCTGTAATTTTATATATAACAGGAGACATCATTTATGATTTGGATCACGCTCCTCCCCATGATGCTCAAAATCTCATCAATGAGCTGCTCAGAAGAGATCCGGCACAAAGACTTGGGACAGGTAACATATAAAATAGCATTAATATTTATTCATTACACTGAGGACGTATTGCTCATGTCCATGAAGATCAGCATTTCTCTATCAGCTTGCCTATTTCTAGACCTTCATACTATGACTTCCAATCTGATCCTTTCATGTTGGCTCAGTTATGTCAATAGCTCAGATTAAAATAAAATGTTCAGATATGGAACAGTCTATGACAATGTCCGCATCACTTCTGCTTTTCTTTTTCCAGGAGGATCATTTGAGATCAAGAGCCATCCATTCCTGAGTGACATAGACTTTGACCATCTTCTAAGTCAGAAGCCGGAGTACATTCCTCAGCTTGTGTCAGATGTGGACACCAGCTTATTTACCAGTAAGAAGGAGACGTCTTCAAGACTTAACAAATGTTTGTCTCATCTTCCCTATCATGTGACAATCAGTTCCCATTAATTTTAGTGATTAATGGCGACTGTGTTATACTGAAAACCTCTAATAACGCTTTATTACCTATGTTTTGTAGAGCACTCTGGTGTAAGCAAAGATCTGGTCACAGAGGATGAGGAGGACACGAGTAAGGACAATGAGAGTCTGGATTTACAAAATTTTATATCATCTTCTGAAAGGCTTTCTAAAGTAAGTATGTGATCAGTGAATCAAGAATATGTAAAAAAAAAGACCTCTAAAAGTAAAAGAAAAGTATTTAGTTGCTTATTTTTGTCTGTATTTAGCTTTGTACCCCTTCTACTGGGACGATGAATGATGAGGATCCCAAGTCCCCTCTAGAGTGTACCGTTGGATCAAGCATAAACGTATCCGAACTGTGAGTAGATTATATGATCATTACTGAGAGGCCCAGGCTGATATATGAGCACAACACCAAATATAGGACATAAATACCATACTATCAAATGCAGCATGCACAGCCCCATGATGAGCGGTCATTGCAGTTTTGGCTTCAGAAACCACTGGCAATGACAGTCCATAACCGCGGCCAGTCATTCTTTCTTACTGTTGCCCACACCATAGGAGAGATGTAGTATTACATGCCAGCCATTCTTGGTAGTTGTTTTCTGCTCTGATCCATAGAAGGTAGTTTTGAGCAGGAGATCTTCCTCACTATGACTTCCATATGTCTTATTGAGTCTTATAGTTGATGTTCTTATACTGAGACAATCCATTTTATACTACAACTGCATTTACTTGTGATTTACACACTTTTTCTTTTTCCAAACAGGCAGAAAGAATCTTTCCATGAATCTGACAGAGACAACGCTATAAGCAGCTTGCCATCTTCGTCCACAGTGTCAGGTATGTACATGTCTATAGCACCAAAAATGGAAATCAAAACTCAAATATTTCCACATAGTTTTTCTGTAATCGGTGTCTCCAATGTTATCCATGTTTCACGGATCCCAATTATATTGCCCATGGGCCCATATTGTATCTCTATTTCCCTAATGTTGGACAGTTTTACCAGATTATCAGGTCTATATGAGACAGGGCTAGAACAATTCTACTATATACAGGAGAGATACAAAGCAGATCCCATAACAATATGTTGTAACTGAGGTTTTTTTTTTTTTAATTTTGGATCAGAAGTTCCAGCTGAGGAGGAAAGAAAATCTGAAGACAATGTAAAAAAGGGGAAAAAGAGACGAGGTAAGTGTGAGAATCAGCTCCATGTCGTGTGATGTCTGTCAGTGGGAATCATTCATGTGGAGCAGATGTCATCTGTCAGTGATGGGATTATGACATGTATGATGGCTGACAATGATCCCTGACCTCTGTGTGATAATATTCCTCTGCTGTCTGGCCACAGTGACCGCACAGTAGTATCATGTCATATGGAGTCCCATCACTAACATTATATTTACTTCTCTTCTCATAGGTTCCATCTTCCGCCGGATCTTATCATCCTGCCGGCGTGGATTATCCAGGGCTGCTCGAGTATTTGCTTGTTGTCACTGTTGCCCTAGAACAAACACCTAAGTATCGAGCACCCTGAAGTCCAGCAGATCCACCATCACTGCTGGACCTGTTTACAAGCGGGACTAACTCCTAGCCGCGGTCTACGGACCAAACATTGGGCATGGGCAGGGCCTTGGGGGCAGATCCCAAGTGCGCTCAACCATGTGAAATAGCTTACGCTCAGGAACATTGAGGGATAGCGCTATCGGATAGCTCTACCCGTTCATTTCCTTTAGGAATAGAGCTATGGGATAGCTCTACCCGTGCACTTTCTTCATGGATAGCGCTATCAAATAGCTCTACCCGGACAGTATTAACGACAGAGCTTTTTCATACACACATTGATTCTGTTCCTAATTTTACCCCTCCCTTATCCTTCTATGCTAATTTTAATTAAAATTAAAAAAATTAAAAAAAATTCTAAGTTTACTTGATTTTTTTTCACATTTATTAAACTTATCTATGTATTTTGTTATCTGATAAAATTCAGTACATATACAGATACTGGCCAGTGGCCGAACCTTATACTACCAACACTTATTACCTTTTGTGTCCAATATTTTACTTATGAATTGTGCCCCTAAAGATATCTAAAATACAGGAAACCTCCACATCTTGCTCTCACAAGTCCAGCAGATCCACCATCACTGCTGGACCTGTATAGAAGGACCTTCACCATCTACCTGTGGCCTTCTGTTATATCTCTACCCGGACATGTATCACCTCTGTCACCAGGCTCTGCGGTAATCCTACTGCTCGCCTGACTGGGTTCTTACTGTATCTGACCCCGGCTGCCCTCCTGACTATGATTTCGACTACTGATTCTGTTCCCGATCTTCTCCCTCCCTGAAGTCCAGCAGATCCACCATCACTGCTGGACCTGTATAGAAGGACCTTCATCATCTACATGTGGCCTTCTACATCTCTACCCGGACATGTATCGCCTCTGTCACCAGGCTCTGCAGTATTCATACTGCTTGTCTGACTGGGCTCTTACTGGTATCTGACCCCGGCTGTCCTCCTGACTATGAAAATGAGGATGAGTGACTTTATGGAGATCAACATCCAACACTGTGGAGACACCATCACATGTTTCTCAGCGCAGTGATGCTAGAGCAATGCCCCCATCCCTTATGGGAAATATGCAAAAACATGTAAATCAACAGCCGCGGAGACACCATCACATGTTTCTCAACGCAAGCAATGACTAGCCAGGTCTTTCACCGGTAAGGAACAACCACAGGAAGGGCAGTCCACCTATGCCAAAACATGGCATCCATCCACAGACAGCTGTTTCGTATGATTTTGCCTGTTGATTCTGTTCCCGATCTCCTCCCTCCCTTTTCCTTCTATCCTATTATCAATAAAAAATTATAAATATTTTTACTGAGATTTTTTTCATCTTTTAATGATCAAACTTAACTGTGCATTTTGTTAATTGATAAAAATAATGCAGTGACATTTCTGTTTCTAAACATATGAATGTCTATATAAACAGCATATACATTATTGATTTTACTTATTATATAGCGCCATTACGTTCACAGCACTTTACAAACATTATTGAAATTGTCCCCATTGAGGCTCGCAATCTAAATTCCATATCAGAATGTTTTTGGAATGTGAGAGAAAACTAGAGAACCTGAAGGATACCCAAACAAACATGGGAGAGCATTCAAACTCATGGAAGATGTTGTCTATGTTGGGATGTGAACACAGGTCGTCAGTGCTGTATGATAACAGTGCTAACCACTGAGCCAACGTGCTGCTCAAATGTATGCAGTCTGTATATACTTTTGAAACTTCAGAAGTTCTGACTGTACCTCTGATTCCTTTTCATCTTGAACTTACTGCTAATTGCACTTCTCACTATATATATTTCTAACTTTCCTGAATGCAGCAGTCAGGCTCATATTTCAGTACAGCAGCTACACCGCCGCCTCCCCGCTGTACCAGTCATTGCACTCACCCACATAGCTCTCCTCAGAGCTGCACCATCCTAAATCTTCTACCACATCTCGATCTACTGCCATATCTACACTCCAAGGAGCTAAGGCTAACATCCTTCATAATCAGGACTTCGGGCAGCATGATGGCTCAGTGGTTAGCACTGCAGTCTGACTGCGGCGACCCCCAAACGAACACCCCTCATTAAACCTCTCTCCCTCCCCCTCCCGCAAACCGAATTACCAATAACGAGACAACACAAGAAATTGCCGGGTGAGGGTCACAGCTTTAATTTCTTTTATATAAACATATATAACAATAAAAGGAAGCACTTTACATTTCCATCAGACCAGTAGCCAAATGCCCTGCAACATCTACAGGCTAGTCAGCCTACTTAGCCTCAATATTCCAGTGCTTCCTTTGTTGAAACAGCCAAAGAGGATCCTGAGTAGCACTATACAGGACTCCGACCCCCACCCAACAAGCACAATGCTTGATCAATCCCATCCTGGAGCACCGACAAAAGGATATCAAAATCAATATCAGTAAGGCAGACACCGTCTGGTCTAAGGAGAGCTGAATTGTCACCCTCTAACTGGCGATGCCTTAACATCACACCAAACTTGTCCCGCACGAACCTGGACATACGTGCGTTTATAGTGTTTCTGGTCCACTCCACTGCGATCCCGTCCCGGGCACCCTGTCACACAGTTCTGGGGACTATCTCTGACCAAACTAATATGAGTTCCTGGAAAAAACTAGGAAACCGTTCTAGGTCCGATTTCATCATAGTCAACAGCTCGGCAATTTTATATGAACATAGGTCATTCCCCCCAGCATGTAGAACTAGTATTACTGGACCTATATCTCTCCCAATATCAACCACTTTCTGCAGCACCTGAGGTAATTTGAGACCCCTAATGACTCTCCAATGCACATCCAAACCCTGAAAACCCATATTTCTTCCACCAGGACAGCATTCCGCTCTCTGAGCTGACCAGAAAATGTACGAGTGGCTCAGGAGCCACACTGTTGGTCTGGAGGAACCTAGACAATCAAAAGAGAAATTAATTAAATCAGTAAATCCGGTATAATATACCTGGCATAGCAAGCAGAATGCCACTGTCCTATCCTTTGCACCTTTGCCTCTGGCAGATCAGCCTTTGCAGCCTCAGTAGCGACCCCTATATGAAAAGAATGTGTCCCATATTCTCCCGGCTGCACACCAGATGCCTGCAGGCATTTGCGAAAAATAGCCAGAAATTGAAATTTAGTCAAAGGGGACCCATTTGAATGTCCAAGGAAAAATGTACCCCTTCTTCTGTATTACAAATAATGGAAAACCAACTTAACTGGGCAAACTGGGCCTGAAACTAGGTTTAAAAGAATCCAAGAGCCTTTGCCTGAAGGGTCTGTCTTAGACCTGCGAATATGGAGACATATCACATCCTCTACTGCCATCACATCCTCAAAAAATAAGCCATTTACTGTCATATTTTTTGATTTGGGGACCAATTCACTAATTCGTAAGGCAACAAAATACAGGATTGCAAATGCAGCAGAGAAAAGGGCAGCTTCAAATTGAGAAGAACAACAAAAAGGGGTAAAGGAAACCATCTTATGTAATAAGGAAATAGAAATGGGACGTCTATTTTCCCTACTAGGTTGGGCCCTTTTCCAACCTTTAAAGGCCTACTTGATTATAAATGCCTTCGTGACATCCACCCAGCCTAACAATTGAAAATAAAACGTCAAACAGAAACCATGGATGAGCGAACCAATGGCATCAACTTTTGGCAACTATGTCCCACAGGAAAGAGGGGCAAGGCAAACCTTCCGGTCGGGAACTGGGTAGAAGCTCCCTGAAGACCTGCCAGTTAAAACGTGACAAAGCATCAACAATGCCATTTTCCACTCCTGGAACATGGCTGGCCCTGAACCATATGTTCTTTTTTAAACAAAGAAGAACTACATGCCGGAGTAAGCAAAGCACCTGGTGGGAAGATGAAGACAAGTGGTTACGCAATGCACCACGCTGACATTATCACACCAAAAAGCATATTTTTTTGTTAGCAAATTGTGAGCCCCAAATCTCCACAGCCGCTACAATGGGAAATAGTTCCAACAGCGTAAAGTTTTTGCAAAGCCCTTCTGCTCTCCAAGAATCCGGCCACGCGGCCACGCACCACTGATCTCAAAACATGGTGCCAAAACCAGCTGACCCTGCAGCATCAGAAAATAATTCCAATTCCCAGCTTGAAATCTCAGAAGACATGAAGCACATGTGGCCATTGAATGAAGTAAAAAATGCTCTCCAGATTTCTAAATCGGACCATACATTCCCTGTTAACCGGATTCTGTGGCCGGGACGGGTAACCCCTCTGGTCGCTAATGATCAACGTCTTGGAAAAACTCTACCCGCCGGCATGACTCTCCAGGCAAAAACCAACAGCCCGAGTAAAGACTGCATTTGGTGCAAGGTGACCTTTTTGACAGAACTAAAGCCTTCAATCATGCACATGAGCTTCTCCACCTTTTCCGCAGGCAACCAATAAACCATGTCGACAGTATCTATTTCGATTCCTAAAAAAGACAGGGTTGTTACAGGACTGACAGTCTTTTCTGCTGACACCAAACTGATGAGCTATATCCTTGAAAAATTCTAATAGCTGTGAACAAATAGCAGAATCTTTCGGTCTCACATATAAAAAATCCAAATAGTGTGTGACAGATCTAGGACCCGTACCAGATCTAACAACCCAATACAAAAGTGAACTGAATAGCTCGAAATATAAACACGATATTGAACAACCCATGGGGAGGCACATGTCGTAGTAAAAACCATCACTCACCTGGCAGCCCAAAAGATGGAAACAATCAGGGTGAACCGGTAATAGACGGAAAGCCAATTCGATATAAGACTTCGCAAGCTGGGCTCCGGGTACCAGCCTGACAAACCAAGGCTACTGTCCTGTCAAACTAAACGAACACTGATGTGCCCTCCAACGAAATGCTGTCATTAACAGACTCACCCTTGTGGTAGGATAGATGGTGTATAAGACAAAGCGTACCCGGTTTCTTTTTTAGTAACTAGACCCAATGGAGAAACTCTAAAGTTCCAAAAAGGAGGTGTTTTGAACGGGCCCGCCATCCTACCTAATCTCACTTCTTTTTTGAACTTCTCCCACAGGACCTCAGGATGGTCACGGGCCGACTTCAAATTGGCAGCAAACAATGGAAACCAACTAAATTTGAAAGGGATAAAAATCTGAATGAAAAGCTGCATAGAAGTTGACCCGCCGCGACTTTACTGGGGTATCGATTTAGCCAAGGGCCCATCGTGGTTACGCTCACCGGGGTCTCTATGTTCCTTATTTTCACTATAGGAAGACTTGACTTGTAATTTTCATGAGGGGCGGGGGCATCGGGTTGCGGGGTTAAGGAACATCCCTTCCAGGGTAATGACTTCTATATAAGGGAAAAAAATAACCAAAAACAAAAATGCTCATCTACACCTTGGGCTATGTTCACACGTAGCGCTTTTATGTGTTTTTCAACTTTAGCATTGCTTCAATCAAGACAAATGCATTCACTGGGAAATGTCATTTTAACATTTTACAACCTGGCCATGTGGTGTGTGACATATCATCATACACATCCTGTTTCATTTATGAAAGATGGACTCTGAAAGTCACAAAGCCTATTTTTATAGGCCCATCAGGTGGCCTTTATTATTTATCCATCAGCCAGCTATGCTTTGTTGTTCCCATTATTAAACAATGGGTCTCATATACTGCTATTGCCTATGCAATGAGTGGCAGGGCTGCCAAAAATTTGGATGCACCCCAATAACCCTTTGAAGAGACGTACAGGAGGGACGCATTAAAGCAATGTTCCCATTATTATGAAGTTGGTCATCCCATACTGTTTGCCTATGCAGTGAATCGCAGTGTTGAGGCTGAAGACCCGGCAGTGGAGAATTGCAATATTGAAGCAGAAAACGCTGCAGTGGAGAATTTCAAAGTTGAAGCTGAAGAAACTGCAGTGGAGAATTGCATTGTTGAACCTGAACATCATGCAGTGGAGAACTGCATTGTTGATGCTGAAGAATCTACAATAGAGAATTGCAATGTTGATGCTTTCATGATGGTGTTTGAAAGGGTCACCGAGAGGGAGAACCTCCTGCCAGAGCAGTGGGCACAGGTAGTGGTGCCATACTTGATGTGGAACCCCAGAAAGCATACTATGATTTAGCTTTGCAGGATGCTAAAGAGTATGGTAACTAAAAACGGAGATTCTTGCACGCTTGGGGTAACAATGACTCACAGGGCCTTGCGGGTTCACCGCTGGCCATATTACCGGGACAAACCACCGCGCTTGAAAATGTTTGACCTGTTGCACCTGATCCAGAAGTGGCTGCAGCAAGAGTCCTCTACGCCTGCACAGATGGTAGAACGGGTGGTGATGGACCGGTTTGTGCACTCCATGCCGAGACCCGTAGAGACTTGGGATACCCAGGGTGATCCCGGAAATGCCGATGAATTGGTCGGACTGGTCGAGAGATAACAGGGGATAGAAGGTTCCGTGGGAAAGAAGCCCACTCCATACTGGGGGTCGTCCCAACAGGGGGCAGAGGCCCAAAAGGTTGTGGGTCTCCCATACTGTTTGCCTATGCAGTGAATGCTTGAGCTGGCCCAAATTTGGACGCACCCCAATACCCCTTGGAAGAGACATGGGCCTCATAAAACAATTTTCCCATTATTTGAACTGGGTGTCCCATACTGATTGCCTATGCAGTGAATGGAAGGGCTGCCAAAAATTTGGATGCACCCCAATACCCCTTTCACGAGATGTGGAGGAGGGCCTCATAAAAAATGCTCCCATTAGAAAGGATCAGGTCTCCTATACTTGTAATGCCCGTGCACTAAGTGTATGGGCTGATAAACATTTACCCCTGGGGGGTATACATGAACATACTGCATAACCATTTTTTGGTACGGGAATCATAAACATCCTTTTAAAAATTATGTGGGTGTTGCATCACGGACCATGGTCACCTTGGTGAACTGTCCCACTTTGCACGGGTGAACGGAACACCACTTCTGAAGCCAGGCTAGTGCGAACAGGTGATTGGTTGGATAGCAGATAATGCTTTCAGCATGCTTGCCAGCACCATCTAGACTTCCACATGGTCCAGTCTCACCACCCGAGAGTCTGGATCACTTAATCACTTAACGACCAGAGGTATTTTTGGTTTTGCATTTTAATTTTTTGCTCCCCTTCTTCCCAGAGCCTTAACTTTTTTTATTTTTTGGTGGATGAGTTGTACTTTTGAACAACACCATTGGTTTTACCATGCTGTGCACTCGAAAATGGGAAAAAAATTCCAAGTGCGGTGCTATTTCAATCCCACACTTGTTTTTTGTTTTGCTTTTTTACTAGATTCACTAAATGCTATTACTGACATGCCGTTATGATTGTCCAGGTGATTGCGAGTTCATAGACACCAAACATGTCTAGGTTAGTTTTTTATCTAAGTGGTGAAAACAAACTCCAAACTTTGTTTAAAAAAAAAATAAATTTGTGCCATATTCTGATACCCATAGCGTCTCCATTTTTCGTGATCTCGTGTCTTTGTGCACCGAGCTGATGTCTTTAATAATACCATTTTGGTGCAGGTACGATTTTTTGATCACCAGTTATTGCATTTTAATTTAATATCGTGGCGACCAAAAAAACATAATTCTTGCGTTTTTACTTTTTTATCGCTACGCCTTTTAACAATCAGGTTAATCCTTTTTTATTGATAGATCAGGCGATTCTGAGCGCGGCGATATCAAATATCTGTAAGTTTGAATTTTTATATTGTTTTATTTTGAATGGGATGAAAGTGGGGTGATTTGAACTTTTATATTTTTTATTTTTTGTTAATATTTTTAAAAACTTTTTTTCACCTTCGGCATGCTTCAATAGCCTCCATGGGAGAGTAGATGCTGCCGTAACCTGATTGGCTCTGCTACATACAGATGATGATCAGATCAACTGTATGTACCAGATTTCCTCACTTGCTATGAGCGCCGACCACCAGGAGGCGCTCATAGCAATCCAGCAGTGACAACCATAGAGGTCTCCAGGAGACCTTTGGATGTCATGCCAACCCATCGGTGATCCACGATCATGTGATGGGTAGTGTTGAACATTCCGATACCGCAAGTATTGGGTATCGGCCGATAATCACTGTATCGGAATTCCGATACTGAGTTCCGATACTTTTATCATATCGAATACCGGAATCAGAAGTTCCCATAATGCTATGAGCCAGTTTGATTTGATTCAGCCAATTACAATCCTCAGAAGTGTGGGCACATCCTGTTAGGCATGTAGGCATCTTAACTAATGGCATGGCTGTGATTGGCTGCTGAAATGATGTCATGATGCACTATAAAAGCCACCGCAGCCGCCATTTCTGGTTCACTCTGCTGTGAATTCAGTTAGGGACAGGCTACTGTTCAAGACTGTGAGGGACAGTTAGAGAGCGATTTTACAAACCACATTGTGCTTTACCCAGGCTACATTCTTAATAAGTGTAGCTTTCTTTTGCCTTGCAGCAGTGTTCCACAGCTGTCTGCAAGGTCTGTGGGAGTGCAGCTCAGGCTGAGTAGTGTGTCCTGCAGCCACGTCTGGTTGTAGGACGCTCAGCGTGTCACTGTCTCATACATATTTTTCATTTTTTGCTGCTCATTTTTCATTCTCCTATTAGTGTGCACTGTGTATCCATCCGTATCCATATACGTTGGTTGCAAACACTATAGGAGTAGAGAGCGGAGCCTCTCTGCAGCCTTTCAGTGCTATTGCCCAGTTTGCTGCACTGTTCACGGCTGTCTGAGAGGTCTCTGACTGTGTGTGAGTGCAGCTCATGCTGAGTAGTGTGTCCTGCAGCTACGTCTGGTTATAGGCCACTCAGTGTGCGTCACTGCCTCATACATATTTTTCTTTTATTGCAGCTCATTATTCATTCTCCTATTAGTGTGCATCCATCCATATCCATCTACATTGGTTGGTTGCAAACACTATATAGGAGTAGATAGAGGAGCCTTTTTTCTGGCTTGTGTCCTTCATCTGCAGCCAGATTAGTATTACCCTATTTTTTGGAGCCTCATCTTTTGCATTGTAGGTTACCTTCCTGCATTGTAATAGCTCCAAAAAGTTAGTGATACTATCGCTTTCAAATCTTTGGTCACATCCTTTTAGTTTTTTTTCAAAAAAACAAAAACAAAATAAAGTTCACCAAACACTCCATTTGACAGTTGTGTAGGCCACATTAGCTCCTATTAAAGTGTAGTCCACACACACACTTCATAAAATTAGTGTTTATTATACCTGTAACCAGCTGTTCAGGAATAAGCACAATAAGGCCCCCTTTGTACTTTTCTGCCTATCAAGAGGGGGGCTGGAAATAAGCGCAGCTAAATGGAAGCCCCCCATGACTGCGTTGGGCAGGTCAGGGTTTTTGAAAAATGGGGGTGGACTTGGAAGGGATTGGGGGAGGCAGAAAAAAGGAGGCGTATTGGGAGTGGCAGAGGATGCTGGGGGAGAAAAGTGCGGGAAAAACCGCATTCTTGCACGGGAGGACGCCGAGAGAAGAAGACCCTGAACACTGATATTACCTGACCTGGCTGGATGGAGTCTGTGGAGGTGCTGGTCGGGAGGTTGTGGGATGTGACGAGGTCCAGGAGGGGAGGCTAGCTCCAGGAGCAGGTGTCTTCGCTGCTAAGTGAAGCCGGGACCCGGGAGAGTGCGGCCAGGAGGAGAACGCGGCCCCCAGAGAAACTTTCCCCGGAGGTAGCCACACGCGTCAGACGCAGGCTCCGGAGCCCCTCCGGCGACCCTGCGGAGGCTGGGTGCAGCGGTGCGGCTCCCCCCCGCTGCTCCACCTCCGGCAGGAATCCCACCAGCTGGCCAGCTGGCGCAGGAAGGCGGCGGGTCTCCGCTGTGCGGCCTGAACAGAAAGGGAGGGCCGCACCGGAAGTGCAGCCTGCTGCAGCACAGCGGGCAGCGGCGTGGGCCCGCTGCACACCCAGGAGGGGGCAGGCATCACCGAGGGAGGTACCGGCAGCAGTACCTGCGAGGAGGCCGGCGGCGGTGGCAGCCAGTCCAGATGGTGTCGGGGACACGAGGAGCAGCGGCGTGGCGGGCACCCCTAGTGGAGGTCGTCGGGGGGGCCCAGTGAGGAAGACCATGAAGCGGAGGACTTCGGCGGGCGGGCAGCAGGAGTGGGAAGCTCTGCTGCCAGGCCCTGGCACTCAGCAGCTGACGGGGGAGCGGCGGGCAGCAGGGTCGAGCTGCCTGGCAGGGGACGTGGATCGGACCAGGCTAGCCTGCCTGGGTCTCGCGGGCGGACTCGTTCGCGATCAAGGTTGAGGTCGGTGGTGCGGTGCGCCGCAGGCGCTCCGGTCCCCCCTGGTGACGAGGAGGCCAGGGGCGCGGGCCAGGGGCAGCCGAGCGGCGCAGAAGATTCCGACTCCACCAGCAAGCAGCGGCAGGATGGAGAGCAGCAGGATTCAGGATGTCCGGCTGGCGGGGACGCAACACCCGCGCAGCTTGGTGCGTGTGAGTCCATGTATCGTCTGTCGCCCATAGGGGCTGTAAATAATGTAGCGGGAGTGAGTCGGGGGTTTGAATCGGAAGAGAGGGGGATGGGGGGAGCGAATGGAGCGGAGGCGCCTGGCCTGCATGATATTTTGCTTAGCATGTCGCAAATGTTAAGGAGGATGGAAGGTGGGATGGCGAGCGGGTCTGGGGTGTCACCGGCGGTAGCATGGATCTCGGGGATGGGGCATGGCCCAGCCATGGCGGGGGAAGCATTGGGACCAGATGGAGAGGAGCGAGAATCTGTGGTGGGAGTACCCGTGTTCGGGGTGTCACCTGCGGGGGCGTGGATCCCGGGGATGGGGTCAGGAGCACACATGGCGAGCGAGGCAGTGAGGCCGGTTGGAGGGGGCCAAATACCAGTGGCAGGTGTATCTGTGTCGGTTCAGACAGAAAAAGAAAAAGAGGATTCGGTGAGATTGGATGACCGAGCAAAAGGGGAGGTATATGTGTGTTTTGAGGGGCCTTTGGGTGTGCATTTGAAGAACGAAGTGAAAGAGAAGATTTGGCGGGATGAGTACGTGGAGATTTTCTCCCTTCTTCCATTGGAAAAGTTTAATTTGGACAAGGGGAAGAAGGATGATAGTAAGAAGGAAGAAGACGAAAAGCGGAGGTGGCGGCTGATTCCGCAGAAATTTGTTAATTGGCAGCAGGCATTTGCGATATTGGCGAGTGTGATTGGAGAGAAGTCTCCTGGCAATTGTTCTGACTTGTTTTACTTTCTGAATGCGATTGGGGAGGCTTACCGTACGTATGGGGGTCAGCAATGGCTGCGCTACGATGAGCAATTTAGGCAGAGGAAGGCGGTGCGGCCGGAGATTCGGTGGGACCAAAAAGACATCAGACTTTGGTTAAAGGTGACGGCGCCAGTTAGGTATGGGCAGTCCTTTCTTGGCGGCGGAGGGAGTGGCAATCAGCAGGGAGGACACGGAAGTGGTAGTCAGGGGGCGTCAGGGGCAAAAGAGAAGTCAGGAGCGTGCTGGCAGTTCAACGAGGGTCAATGCAAGTATGGCAGTACCTGCAAGTTCAAGCATGTTTGCTCCCATTGCAACGGAAGTTCGCATGGGGCATCCAAATGTTTTAGGAAAGCAAGGGCTAAGCCAGCAGTGGCAGCCAGTCAAAGGGGAGACCCGGTGAGGCTTCAAAAGATGGCCCCCTTTCTAAGTAGGTACCCTGATCAAGAAAAGGCTGAGGTGATACGGGATGGTTTTGCGGATGGTTTTATAATCCCTTCTCCTAGCCATACGGTCCCCTTTTCGGTTAAGAATTTGAGGTCAGCTGACCTACATTCAGAGGTGGTGAGTGCCAAAGTAATGAAAGAAGTTGAATTGGGTAGGATGGCAGGCCAATTTCCGTTGGTCCCTGTAGAAGGGATGATTGTTTCCCCATTGGGGGTGGTTCCCAAGAAGGAACCGAATAAATTCAGGTTGATTCAACATCTATCTTACCCAAAGGGGTTGTCGGTAAATGACGGCATTGATCAGGAGTTGTGTTCGGTAGTATATACCTCATTTGACACGGCGGTGCAATGAGTTCGCAGGTACGGCAAGGGGGCCTTGTTGGCAAAAACTGACATTGAGTCTGCCTTCAGACTGCTACCGGTACACCCGGATAGCATCCCCTTGTTGGGATGTTTTTGGAAAGGAGGTTACTATTAGATGTTAGATGTTTGCCGATGGGTTGTGCAATTTTGTGTTCACTGTTTGAGAGTTCAGTACTTTTTTGGAATGGGTGGTTAGGGACGTTGCCGGCGTTCCGTCCGTGATTCATTATTTGGACGATTTCTTGTTCATAGGTCCACCGGATTCAGTTTTGTGTCAGAATATGTTGGCCGCGATGGAATGGGTGTCAGAGCTTTTTGGGGTGCCGTTGGCGAGAGATAAGACCGAGGGTCCTTGCACGGTGTTAAGTTTTTTGGGTATACTGATTGACTCGGAAAAAATGGAGTGTCGGTAGTGTTGAGCATTCCGATACCGCAAGTATCGGGTATCGGCCGATACTTGCTGTATCGGAATTCCGATACCGACTTCCGATATTTTTTCAATATCGGAATTCGGCATCGGAATCGGAAGTTCAGTTGATTGACGGCCTGACGTCATCATGATGCGCGGTGTGTGCGCATCATGATGCGCCGTCATTTCGGGCCTTCCGGGGGTCTCTGCCGGCCTGCCGGGGGGCTGTGCCGGCCTGCCGGGGGGCTGTGTGGACTGCCCGGGGTCTGTACCGGCCTGCCGGGGGGCTGTGCCGGCCTGCCGGTGGTCTGTGCACCCTGTGGGGGTCTGTACCGGCCTGCCGGGGGGCTGTGCCGGCTCCGGGGGGCTGTGCCGGCCTGCCGGGGGGCTGTGCTGATGTCCGGGGGTCTGTGCAAGCATCGTCCGATGGGACTACAAGTCCCATCGGGCGATGCCTGCTACCATGACAGTGATTGACACATTAGCCAATGATGGGACAGTAGTAGTCCCATCATCCGGCTAATGTGTTAAATGTTAAAAAAAAAAAAATACTACATACATACTACATGCATGCTACATACATACTACATGCATGCTACATACATACTACATATATACTACATACATACTACATACATACTGCATGCATGCTACATACATACTACATATATACTACATACATACTACATACATACTACATGCATGCTACATACATACTACATATATACTACATACATACTACATACATACTGCATGCTACATACATACTACATACATACTACATGCATGCTACATACATACTACATACATACTACATACATGCTACATACATACTACATACATACTGCATGCTACATACATACTACATACATACTACATGCATGCTACATACATACTACATATATACTACATACATGCTACATACATACTGCATGCTACATACATACTACATACATACTACATGCATGCTACATACATACTACATATATACTACATGCATGCTACATACATACTACATGCTACATACATACTACATATATACTACATACATGCTACATACATACTACATACATACTACATACATACTACATGCATGCTACATGCATACTACATGCATGCTACATACATACTACATGCATGCTACATGCATGCTACATACATACTACATGCTACATACATACCAC
The DNA here is from genome assembly GCF_039654945.1 of Dendrobates tinctorius. Taxonomy (NCBI): domain Eukaryota; kingdom Metazoa; phylum Chordata; class Amphibia; order Anura; family Dendrobatidae; genus Dendrobates; species Dendrobates tinctorius. The sequence goes on along the minus strand of NW_027361707.1, from coordinate 5,171,483 downwards.
ATATATACTACATACATACAATACATTCATACAATACATACATAGACATACAGTACATATAACATAGAGTAACATACTTACCAATACTTGTCACATTGTTCCCCGAAGCCATTGTCTTTTCCGGGATAAATATTAACATAACAAACCACAAAAATACTCACCCACGATCCGAAGCAGTCCACGAGTGTGTCCCACGACGATCTTGGGTAGAGAACTGCAGCATCAGATGATGCTGCCATTCTCTACGGGCTGCAGGAATCCAATGACGGAAGGTAGGTATCCTTCCGCACTGTATTCCTCCGCCACTTAAAAAAAAAAAGTCCCTAGTCTCACTTTATGCCATTGCTGTGTGGGAAATTCCCACACAGCAATGGCATAAAGTGAGACTAGGGACTTTTTTTTTTTAAGTGGCGGAGGAATACAGTGCGGAAGGATACCTACCTTCCGTCATTGGATTCCTGCAGCCCGTAGAGAACGGCAGCATCATCTGATGCTGCAGTTCTCTACCCAAGATCGTCGTGGGACACACTCGTGGACTGCTTCGGATCGTGGGTGAGTATTTTTGTGGTTTGTTATGTTAATATTTATCCCGGAAAAGACAATGGCTTCGGGGAACAATGTGACAAGTATTGGTAAGTATGTTACTCTATGTTATATGTACTGTATGTCTATGTATGTATTGTATGAATGTATTGTATGTATGTAGTATATATGTGGTATGTATGTAGCATGTAGTATGTATGTAGCATGCATGTAGTATGTATGTAGCATGCATGTAGTATATATGTAGTATGTATGTAGCATGTAGTATGTAGCATGCATGTAGTATATATGTAGTATGTATGTAGCATGTAGTATGTATGTAGCATGCATGTAGTATATATGTAGTATGTATGTAGCATGTAGTATGTATGTAGCATGCATGTAGTATATATGTAGTATGTATGTAGTATGTATGTAGCATGCATGTAGCATGCAGTATGTATGTAGCATGCATGTAGTATATATGTAGTATGTATGTAGCATGCATGTAGTATATATGTGTTATGTATGTAGCATGTAGCATGCATGTAGCATGCATGTAGTATGTATGTAGTATATATGTGGTATGTATGTAGCATGCAGTATGTATGTAGCATGCATGTAGTATATATGTAGTATGTATGTTGCATGTAGTATTTATGTAGTATGAATGTAGCATGTATGTAGTATGTAGTATGAATGTAGCATGTATGTAGTATGCATGTTGTATGTATGTAGCATGTAATTTTTTTTTTTTTTTTTTTTTTTTTTTTACATTTAACACATTAGCCGGATGATGGGACTACTACTGTCCCATCATTGGCTAATGTGTCAATCACTGTCATGGTAGCAGGCATCGCCCGATGGGACTTGTAGTCCCATCGGACGATGCCTGCACAGACCCCCGGAGCCTGCACAGACCACCGGCAGGCCGGCACAGCCCCCCGGCAGGCCGGCACAGCCCCCCGGCAGGCCGGCACAGCCCCCCGAAGCCTGCACAGACCACCGGCAGGCCGGCACAGACCACCGGAGCCTGCACAGACCCCCTGGCAGGCCGGCACAGCCCCCCGAAAGGCCCGTACAGACCCCAGAGAGGCTGTACAAGGGCAGGAAAGGGTTTTTCTTATTCCGATACCGGAAGTCCCATAGACTTGAATGGGACTTCCGGTATCGGAATCGGCGATACCGATACTTTTTTTTAAGATCGGCCGATACCATCCGATACGATACTTTGAAGTATCGGACGGTATCGCTCAACTCTAAGTGTCGGTTATCGGAGGACAAATTGTCGTTGCTGAGGCTGGAAGTGCGGCGAGTCAGGAGATTGCGAAAGGTGACATTAAAAGAATTGCAGTCACTTTTAGGCAGGTTGAACTTTGTCTGCAGGATCATGCCCATGGGCCGGATTATTTGCCGAAGGTTGTCGGGCGGGAGCTCGGTCGGCGCACCACTTTATTCGTTTGAATAGGGAACACCGGGATGATTTGGCGGTGTGGCAGCGGTTTTTGGAGACTTACAATGGTAGATCTCTGATTCAACAGGAGATATTGAATGATTTCGACTGTGAAATCTATACGGATGCAGCAGGTGGCGTTGGTTACAGGGCTTTTTGTAAGGGGCGTTGGAGCGTTGGGAGCTGGCCGGATTGGTGGCGGCAGAGAGGCTTCACAAAAAATCTTCCTTTGTTGGAGTTGTTCCCCATTGTTGTGGCAGTAGTAATTTGGGGTGAAATGTTCGAGAACCGCAGAGTTAGGTTTCACTGTGACAACATGAGTGTGGTGTCAGTGATCAACACTTTGTCCGCCTCTTCCCCCCCTGGTTATTAAGCTAGAGAGAGAATTCGTTTTGCGGTGCCTGGAATTGAATGCGTGGATTTCGGCCGTGCATATGCCGGGAGTGCAAAATTCTATAGCGGATGCTTTGTCTCGTTTACAGTGGGAGCGGTTTCGGGAGCTGGCACCAGGCGCGGAGATCTCCGGAACGGAATGCCCTTCTCACTTGTGGCGGATTGCTATGGAGGAGCAGGAAGGTTGATTCGTGAGTCGGTTACAAGCCAGACTTGGGCGTCATATGAGGCATCATGGCAAATATGGCGGAGTTGGGAGTCCCATTGGGGAGGTTTGGGGTCTGTGGAGGATAAAACGTCGGGGGTTTTGTTTTTGGTTGGTAGGGCAGCAGAGATGGGCTGGTCTATTTCAAGGGTTAACAAACTTATTGCTGGCCTTGCTTTTGGCTTTAAGTTGGAGGGTTCGGTGGATGTGACGAAGGATTTTCGGGTCAAACAGGCTCTAAAAGGTTTTCGGAAGTGTAACCAGGTTTTTGACAGGCGTAGACCGATCTCTTTTAGTATTTTGGAACAATTGGGTAGAGTCCTAGAGACAATTTGCTGTTCTAATTTTGAGGCGGCATTGTTCAGGTTAGCTTTTTCTCTAGCATTCTTTGGGGCTATGCGGTTGGGTGAACTAGTGTCACTCAGTAGGGGCAGGGCAGGTGGCCTGCTTGCTGAGGATGTTGAATTGGGGTCATCAGATATTGCCTTTTGGATTCGGCGTTCAAAAACTGATCAGCTCGGAAAAGGTAAGCGTGTGGTGTTGGGGAGTGTGAAGGGGGCTTTGATGTGCCCGAAAAGGTGTTTGGAGTTGTATTGGCGTTTGTGGCCGGGTCGGGTCGGCCCATTGTTATGCCATGAAGACGGGGCGTTCTTGTCCCATTTCCAGTTTATTGCGCTGCTAAAAAGGGGTTTGGGAGAGTTGGGCCTCCCACCAGGCATGTATGGGTCGCATTCCTTTAGGATTGGGGAAGCATATGAAGCTGATAGTCTTGGCATGGAGGCGGACGCGATCAAGCGGATTGGTCGTTGGAGTTCGGGCTGCTACCGAACATATGTACGTCATTGATTGGAGTGGCATGGCTTGGACGGGGGGGGAATTAACGATTTTGTTGTGGTTATGTATTTCAGGTCGGCAGCCCTACTTGGCTTGGATTCTTGGACACTCATTCGTTCATTGGGGTGCACTTCGGGCGGACGTGAGGCCGGATGGCAGGCAGCTGGGTTTTAACAGGGACATGGTCGTCATTTGCTGGTTGGGTTTTCGGGGGATGGTATGGAACAGGGCGTTACCTGAGTTTGCCAAATTTGCTCATTTGGATAAAGCGCCCGACATCTTGGTTGTGCATTTGGGAGGGAATGATTTGAGCGTTAGACCTGTTCGGGAGTTGATCAGAGATATTCGATTCGACTTCCTTAGGTTGTGGTCGTCTTTTCCCGGGGTCGTTACTGTATGGTCGGATATCGTTCCCAGGCTAAAATGGAGAGCAGCCCAATCTGTGAAGGGAATCAATAGGGCTAGGGTAAAGTTGAATAGGGCCGTGTCGAGTTTTGTTTCAAGGAATGGGGGTATCAGCATGCGACATTTCGAATTGGAAGCTGGGGTGGGTAATTTTTGGAGAAATGATGGGGTTCATTTGAATGAGATATGGATTGATTTGTGGTCACTTGTGATGCAAGAAGGAATTGAGAGAGCGGTGGCGGTGTTGGGGCACTCACGAGCCTGAGGTGGTCAGGGCTGTTCGTGTGTGGCGGGGGGTGGGGTTCTTGGAGTTGACACTGATTCAGCGTAAAAAGGAATTGTAGGTAAAATTCCAGACAGTTAAATTCTGTGGGTGATCTGGCATTTTGGTTACGGGCTCTGGACGGGGGTTTTTTACCCTGGGAGCTGTTTGGTGGCTGGCCTTCCCGGAACGGGATTTATGGTGCCCTCGAGATGGTGGTGTACGGCTGAGGGTAACTTGGCGATTGAAGTTCTCGTTGGACATTTTGCCAAAATTTTTAAGCCAGATTTTTATGGGCTCCAAGAACCCTCCCCTCATGTCATTACATATGACATATTTAATATTTATTGTTAAACGTGGTTTATGTTTTTGTTTGTTAATAAACTGGCCGCTGTGGACAAAATTATCCAAAATATTTCGCATAGTGTTGTTATTTTAAAGAAAGATTGGTGTTGCCTACCAGTACGGGTGGGGCATAAGACAGGTTCTCAGGTAAGGAAAACCCATATTGGCCATACGCGGTCATTATCAGTCTACCAAGATAAAGAAGGCAGGGAGTAAGGCACGTGGGCGTGGAGTTTCAGCAGGGAGAGGACGTGGGGATTCTGCAGGGAGAGGACGTGGGGATTCTGCAGGGAGAGGATGTGGGGATTCTGTGCCTGCTGCAGGCACCAGTGAGTCAGCATCCCCCAGTTTTAGCAGGCAACAGTCCTTTATGCGCAGCTTTGTAGGACCTCGCCGTACCCCACTGCTGCGGGAGGAACAAATTGAAGCCGTTGTCGGATGGATGGCAGCTAACGCATCGACTTCAATGACTTCCACGTCCTCTCAGGGCCAGAGCACTGAAGAGCAACCATCTGTCTCTTCACCACCTGCCAAAGTGCCCAGGCAGTCAGAGAGCCCTGGACAGGAGCCATCACAGTCTCTACTTCTGTTCTATGAATCTGTTGGCTTGGAAAGAGGGGGACAGCCAAACAGCATTCAAGAATGTGAAGAAAAGGGAGTATGCAGTGATGCGCAACTTCTTTGTCCCTCTGAATCTGAAGAGGCGGGTGGGCCATTGCCTATGGTCAGCACACCTCAGTCAGTACGCATCAGATGATGACGAGACTCAGGTGCCACTTTCTGGTGCGTACGGTGCTGGCGAGACAACCCAGGAGAAGCAGGTGTTTGAAGAGGGGAGTGTAGATGATGAGGTCCTTGACCCATCATGGCGTGAGGAACAGGAAGGTGGTGGGAGCAGCTCTGAGGAAGTGATTCCCCAAATGGCCAAAACAGGAGGGAGAGGGAGGGGGCAGACTTGGTTGCCTGTAGCCTCCACTTCGGCACCCGTTAGGAGCATTCCTCTTTCAAAAGCCAAAACGGGCGCTCCCAAGACTTGCAGTGCGTGGTCCTTTTTTGACACAGTTGCAGATGACATTTGCTTTGTCAAATGCAAGCTGTGTCATCAGAAAGTTAAAAGAGGGAAAAATGTAAGCAACCTCAATACCACAAATATGTGGAAACATGTGCGGACCAAGCACGAGGTGGAGTTACACAGACACACTGAAGATGTAGGCCAACGTACAGCACCACCTACCACCTCATCAGCTCGTGTTGGGGCCTCTTCCTCCAGCTCACACACAGCTGGTTCGGCTTCCTCACAGGATCGCCAAGGAAGAACCTCTGGCACTGTTGTCCGGAGACCCAGTGACATTCCACCCACAGCACCATGTTCCCAGTCATCCTCACACTCCCAGGCCACTCTACAGCCATCGGTAGCACATGCATAGGATAAAAGGCGGCCATTCTCGGCAAACCATTCCCGAGCACAGGCTCTGAATGCTGGCATTGCCAAACTACTGGCCCTTGAAATGCTCTCATTCAGGCTGGTGGAGACTGACACCTTCCGGAACTTCATGGTATTGGCAGTCCCACAATACACCGTGCCCAGCCGCTTTTATTTCAGCAGGCAAGCCGTCCCTGCCCTGCAAAAACATGTGGAGGGAAAAATAAAACATGCGCTACTAAACGCCGTGAGTAGCAAGGTCCACCTGACCACTAATGCGTGGACCAGTAACCATGGACAGGGACGATACCTTTCCCTCTCTGCCCATTGGGTCAATGTTGTGGAGCCGGGTACAGATCTGGAGAGTGGCGCTGTACGTGTTCTGCCAACTCCAACGATTGCAGGAATCCAGTCTCTACACATTGACTCCTCCTCCTACTCAAGTTCCTCAGAAACAGCGCTGCAGGAGCCTTGTTGTGAGTTCATTTTCCCCTTCATTACTGAGGCCCGAGGAACTCCCTCTTCTGGTAAAGAAAGGTAGTGAGCCTGATTGTCAAACACCTGAGGCTGATGATGAGGACTGGCTGAGTGGAGTTACGGACTGGATATAAGGCTGCCGACGCCCTTCTGCCCTGCGGGTGATTTCTCTGTGGGATCCTTGGAGACCAGTCTGAATTCCTGCTCCTCCAAAGCTAAGTTTGCTGCTCGGCCTTTTGCTTTTGTTCTTTGACTTTGTTTTTGCTTTGTTTTCTGGATTTCTGCCATTCCCTGCTGGGGTGTGCTGAATTCATTTAGCTCTGTCTTCTGAAAATACCTGAGTGCTGATTCAGTTTTTGAAGCCTAGCTGCTTCAGGGCCTTTTTCATATCAGCTAGGTTGGCTTATGTCTTTGATAGGGTTTTGGCAGATTGCAGACAGCAGCCTTCCTGTCCTTTCCTATCTAGGTAGTTTTGGGGCCCCGTCTTTGCTCAGTCTATCTTTCTGTCTGTGTTAGTATTTTCATCTTGCTTCACCGTCATTATATGTTGGGGGCTGCCTATTGCTTTGGGGTCTGCTCTGGGGCAGTTTAGATTTCCCCTTCCTTTCTTTAGGCCTATGTATTTCTCCGGCTGTGAACGAGGGGTCTAGGGCATCGTAGGAACCCCCCACGGCTACTGCTAGTTGTGTTGATAGGTTCAGGGGTCTGCAATCTGATAGTTGCCAACTTCTCTGGTTTTCTGGACTTAGCTTGTATTTCTGCTTTTTCCTCCTCTGGTGACTCATTCATAACAGAATCACCCGCCATACTGCAGATTCTAGGGTACTCAATAGCAGGAAAGAATTGTAAAAAAAAAAAAAAAAGTGTATATTTTTTCCTCTATATCTCTGAGGCCGTAGGGGGAATTTTTTTTTCTCTCAATGGAGATAAAGCAATTGTCTGATCGTGTGGAGCAGCTCGCTGCGGAAGTGCGGGGAATTTCTGCCTACCTTGCTCACTCACATGCTGCTGAACCAAAGATTCCTACACCTGATGTATTTTTTGGGGATCGGTCTAAATTTTTGAATTTCAAAAATAATTGTAAATTATTTTTTGCCTTGAAGCCTATCTCGTCAGGGAGCTCCGCGCAGCAGGTTAAAATTGTAATCTCTTTGCTGCGTGGCGATCCCCAGGATTGGGCGTTTTCTTTGAAACCAGATGATCCTATTCTGACTAATGTGAACGCATTCTTTCAAGCTTTGGGGTTGTTGTATGACGAACTTAATGCCATTGATCAGGCCGAAAAGACCCTGCTGGCATTGAGCCAGGGTCGTGATTCTGCAGAATTGTACTGTCAAAAATTCCGAAAGTGGGCAGTACTTACTACCTGGAATGATAATGCCTTGGCTGCTCTCTTTTGGAAGGGGTTATCAGAAGCCGTAAAAGATACTATGGTGGGATTTCCTGTTCCCTCTGGTCTTGACGATTCTATGTCGTTAGCCATTCAGGTTGATCGGCGTTTGCGAGAACGCAAAGCTGTACGAGAGTTGTTGCCACCTGTTGAACAAATGTCTGAACCTATGCAATGTGATAGAGTTTTTTCCAGAGAGCAGCGTCAGGAGTTCAGAAGGCGTAATAAGTTGTGTTTTTTCTGTGGAGATGCCTCGCATATTATTTCTGTCTGTCCCAAACGAGAGAAATGCTTTGCACACACGTTTTCTGTTGGGGGTGTTCAACCTAAGTTTCTTCTGGCTATTACTCTGATCTGCTCCCTGTCCACATTTTCCGCCAAGGCGTTTGTGGATTCGGGAGCAGCCCTAAACCTAATGGACTTGGATTTTGCTAAACGTTGTGGATTTCCGATGACACCTCTGCAGACGCCTATCCCTTTGAGGGGAATTGATGCTACTCCTTTGGCTAAAAATAAACCCCAGTTTTGGACCCAGGTGGTAATGCGGGTCGCCCCAGACCATCAAGAAAATTGCAGATTTTTGGTGTTGCATAATCTGCATGATACTGTTGTTCTGGGGTTTCCCTGGTTACAGATTCATAATCCAGTTTTGGATTGGAAATCTTTGTCTGTGGTGAGTTGGGGTTGTCGGTGTGCCTTTAGTGAGGCTCCGGTGTTTTCCACCTCTCCTCAGTCGCATGATGTTCCTGATTATTTGGCGGACTTTTATGATGTATTTAGTGAGAATGAGTCTGCGTCTCTGCCTCCTCATAGGAGTTATGACTGTGCAATTGAAGTGAGCCCGGGGTGTAAATTTCCCAAGGGTCGGCTCTTCAATTTATCTGTACCCAAGCACGAGGCTATGCGATCCTGTATTAAGGAGGCGTTGGAGAAGGGTCATATTAGACCATCCTCGTCACCCTTGGTTGCCGTTTTTTTTTTGTAGCCAAAAAGGATGGATCATTAAGACCTTGTATTGATTATCGTGCCCTCAACAAAATTACTGTTAAATATCAGTATCCGTTACCCCTGATTTCTGATCTATTCTCCAGAGTTAAAGGTGCTTGCTGGTTTACCAAGCTTGACCTCAGGGGGGCGTATAATCTTATTCGCATTAAGCATGGGGATGAATGGAAGACGGCGTTTAATACTCCGGAGGGACATTTTGAGTACCTGGTGATGCCTTTTGGGCTCACTAATGCCCCTTCTGTCTTCCAGTGCTTCATGAACGATATTTTCCGAGATTTTGTCGATAAAGTTTTGATTATCTATCTGGATGATATTTTGATCTAAAAAGGATTGGGATTCTCATGTGGAACATATTCGGACTGTGTTCCGGATCTTGAGGGAGAATTCCCTGTATGTCAAGGGATCTAAATGCCTTTTTGGAGTACAGAGGATTTCTTTTTTGGGATTTATTTTGTCCCCATCAACTATTGAAATGGACCCGGCCAAGGTACAGGCCATTCACGATTGGGTTCAGCCCACTTCTTTGAAGGCCCTCCAGAAGTTTTTGGGTTTTGCTAATTTTTATCGGAAATTTATAGCAAAATTTTCTAGTATTGCCAAGCCATTGACTGATTTGGCTAAAAAGGGTGCTGATGTGTTAAATTGGTCTTCGGAGGCTGTTTCTTAATTTGAGGAGTTGAAGCGAAGATTCACCTCCGCCCCGGTTTTGCGGCAACCTGATGTCTCACTTCCATTCCAGGTAGAGGTGGATGCTTCTGAGATTGGTGCAGGAGCTGTTTTGTCCCAAAAGGATCCTGTAACATCTAAAATGAATCCCTGTGCTTTCTTTTCCTGAAAGTTCTCTCCATCTGAGCGTAACTATGATGTGGGGAATAGGGAACTGTTGGCCATGAAATGGGCATTTGAGGAGTGGAGACATTGGTTGGAGGGAGCTAAGCATCAAGTCGTGGTCCTCACTGACCACAAGAATTTGATTTACCTAGAGTCGGCTAAGCGCTTGAACCCTAGACAGGCTAGGTGGGCCTTGTTTTTTACACGTTTTGATTTTGTGGTTTCTTTTCTTCCTGGAACAAAGAATGTCAAGGCAGACGCCCTCTCTAGGAGCTTCCTTGCTGATTCTCCTGTGGTGACCAAGCCTGCTACCATCTTAGGCGAAGGGGTAGTTCTTTCTGCCATCTCGCCCGATTTGAGACGTGCTCTGGAAGAGTTCCAGGAGGACAAACCTGAGCGTTGTCCCAGTGGAAAGTTGTATGTTCCTGACCAGTGGAAGAAGAGAGTGATGTCTGAAGTTCATTGCTCTGCTTTGGCTGGTCATCCAGGTATTTTTGGTACTAGAGATCTGGTGAGTCGGTTTTTTTGGTTGCCCTCCTTGTCTCGTGATGTCAGGAATTTTGTGCAGTCCTGTGGGACGTGCTCCCGGTCTAAATCGTGTTCTCGCTCTAGTGGGTTGTTGATGCCTTTGCCTGTCCCCAAGAGGCCATGGACCCATATTTCAATGGATTTCATCTCTGATATGCCTGTCTCTCAGAGGATGACTGTTATTTGGGTGATTTGTGATAGGTTTTCTAAGATGGTTCATCTTGTACCAATCCCTAAGTTGCCGTCTTCCTCTGAGTTGGTGCCCCTGTTTTTACAACAGGTGGTTCGTTTGCACGGGATTCCTGAGAACATTGTATCTGACAGAGGAGTCCAGTTTGTGTCTAGATTTTGGAGAACTTTCTGTTCCAGGCTGGGAATTCAGTTGTCCTTCTCCTCTGCTTTTCACCCTCAGACCCATGGGCAGACAGAGAGAACAAACCAGACCTTGGAGTCTTATTTGAGATGTTTTATTTCTGCTGATCAGGATGATTGGGTTTCATTTTTGCCCTTGGCTGAATTTGCTTTGAATAATAGAGCTAGTTCTGCCACTTTGATGTCACCTTTTTTTGTAACTTTGGGTTTCATCCTCGATTTTCTTCAGGGCAGGTGGAGCCCTCTGCCTGCCCAGGTGTTGACACTGTGGTGGAGAGAATGCACCAGATCTGGGACCAAGTGGTGGATAAGTTATCTCTCTCCCAGGAGAAGGCCCAGCGGTTTTCCATCCGACATAGGACCATTGGTCCCCAGTTTAAGGTTGGTGATATGGTGTGGTTATCATCAAAAAATATTGCTTTGAAGGTGGCTTCTCCTAAGTTTAAGCCTAGATTTATTGGACCTTACAAGATTGTGGAGATTATTAATCCGGTCTCTTTTCATTTGGCTCTTCCTGTCACATTTAAAATCCATAATGTGTTCCATAAATCTTTGTTGAAGAGGTTTGTTGAACCTGTTGTTCCGGGGGTGGCACCTCCAGACCCTGTATTGGTTGAAGGTAACATGGAGTATGAGGTAGAGAAAGTACTGGATTCCCGTCTGGCTAGACGGAGACTCCAGTATTTGGTTAAGTGGAAGGGTTATGGTCAGGAGGATAATTCCTGGGTCTCTGCCTCTGATATTCATGCCAAACGATTGGTGCGTGCCTTTCATCGGGCTCACCCTGATCGCCCTGGTGGCGTAGTTGTGGGTTCGGTGACCCCTCCTCAAGGGGGAGGTACTGTTGTGAGTTCATTTTCCCCTTCATTACTGAGGCCCGAGGAACTCCCTCTTCTGGTAAAGAAAGGTAGTGAGCCTGTTTGTCAAACACCTGAGGCTAATGATGAGGACTGGCTGAGTGGAGTTACGGACTGGATATAAGGCTGCCGACGCCCTTCTGCCCTGCGGGTGATTTCTCTGTGGGATCCTTGGAGACCAGTCTGAATTCCTGCTCCTCCAAAGCTAAGTTTGCTGCTCGGCCTTTTGCTTTTGTTCTTTGACTTTGTTTTTGCTTTGTTTTTCTGGATTTCTGCCATTCCCTGCTGGGGTGTGCTGAATTCATTTAGCTCTGTCTTCTGAAAATACCTGAGTGCTGATTCAGTTTTTGAAGCCTAGCTGCTTCAGGGCCTTTTTCATATCAGCTGGTTGGCTTATGTCTTTGATAGGGTTTTGGCAGATTGCAGACAGCAGCCTTCCTGTCCTTTCCTATCTAGGTAGTTTTGGGGCCCCGTCTTTGCTCAGTCTATCTTTCCGTCTGTGTTAGTATTTTCATCTTGCTTCACCGTCATTATATGTTGGGGGCTGCCTATTGCTTTGGGGTCTGCTCTGGGGCAGTTTAGATTTCCCCTTCCTTTCTTTAGGCCTATGTATTTCTCCGGCTGTGAACGAGGGGTCTAGGGCATCGTAGGAACCCCCACGGCTACTGCTAGTTGTGTTGATAGGTTCAGGGGTCTGCAATCTGATAGTTGCCAACTTCTCTGGTTTTCTGGACTTAGCTTGTATTTCTACTTTTGCCTCCAACGGTGACTCATTCATAACAGAGCCTGTTACGACCGATATGAGCACAGCCGTGGCCAAACATCAACAGGCCGTACTCAAATTAATTTCTTTGGGGAATCGAAGCCACACAGCGCAGGAGCTCTGGAATGCCATCAAGCAGGAGAGCGACGTGTGGTTTGTGCCAGTGAATCTCCAGCCGGGCTTGGTAGTGTGTGACAATGGCCGAAATCTGGTGGCAACTCTTGGCCTAGGCAACCTCACTCACATCCCATGTCTGGCACATGTGCTGAACTTGGTCGTGCAGAGCTATCTGAGGGACTATCCGGATCTTGATGCACTGCTGCACAAGGTCCGCATAGAGTGCGCTCACTTACGGCGTTCCAGCATGGCAAGATCGCGCCTTGCTGCTCTGCAGCGCCAATTACGCCTTCCGGAACATCGCATCATATGTGACCTACCCACCAGGTGGAATTCAACGTTACATATGTTGGAGCGGTTGTGTGAGCAGCAGGCAGCAGTCATGGAGTACCAGCTGCATCAGGCGCAAACAAGTCGCACTGTGCGCCGGTCACACTTCAGCACCACTGAGTGGGCCTCTTTGAAGGACATCTGCCTCGTTTTGCATGCGTTCGATGATTCCAGGCGGATGGTGAGTGCGGATGATGCACTAGTCAGCATGACTGTCTCCCTTATCTGCCTGCTTCAAAAAACACTGCAAGCACTAAGGGAGGAGGTTTTGGAAGAGGTGGAGGATGAGGAGTCACAAATGCCATCTGCTTCTGGACAGTCTGCGCTACGTGGTTCCTCACAAAGGCCTAGGCAGGGGACACTTTGTGAGGAGGATGAGGAGGAGTCAATGGAGGAGGAAGACATCTCTCCAGAGGAGGGAGGTACACAATGCTCTAGTCAGTATGTACAGCGAGGGTGGGGTGATGCAGAGCAGGCAGAGATGGCGACTCAAGCAGGGGACAGCGTTTCTTTGGCAGTTGGGAGTCTGCAGCACATGGTTGATTTCATGCTGCAGTGCCTGAGAAATGACCGCCGCATCACCCTCATTCTCAACACGACTGATTATTGGGTGTACACCCTCCTAGATCCTCGCTACCGGGACAACTTACAAAGCCACATACCACCGTTGAACCAGGAGCGTAAACCGCGGGAGTACCAAGACACACTGGTGCAGTCCATCATGTTCTCCGTTCCAACCGACAGCAGTGCTGCTAGTGCTTTACAAAGCAGCTCTGTGCGTCGAGGCAGTGGAGGAAGCTCGGCACAAAGAGGGAGCAGAGGCAGCGCCTCAGCACAAGGCAAGACCACTATGGCCCAAATGTGTCAAAGTTGTGTGTCCGCCACAAATGTCTACACCATCACAGACGGCTCATGTCAGCCGGAGGCAACGTTTCCGTCAGATGGTGACAGACTACATGTCTTGCCCTGTCAGTGTACTCCAAGATGGCTCTTCCCCCTTCAAGTTTTGGGTCTCAAAGCTGGATACATGGCCAGAGCTTAGCCAGTATGCATTGGAGGTGCTGGCTTGCCCTGCTGCCAGTGTATTATCGGAACGTGTCTTTAGTGCCGCAGGTGGTGTACTAACAGAACGTCGCACGCGACTATCCTCCGATAACGTTGACCGGCTCACTTTTCTGAAAATGAACAACGCCTGGATCTCGCCAGAATTTGCCAGTCCTCTACTAGAATAAATAATTGGTTGGCAACAGTATCCAGGTCTCCTGTTGTGTTCATGTTTCTACCACCTGAACTGTAATCCCTGGGCTTCAACACAGCCAGTTGTCGCTCAGAAGTGCCGTCTGGACAGAGAAAAACACTAGCTCCTGTGTTAGTGGGGTTCAGTAACGCCATCTGCTCCCCTGCTGTGTGGACGGCAAAGTCTCTTGCTCCCTCCACAATCGAAGTACTACTGATTTTTAACCGTGCTCCACTTAGGCCTCTGGCTCCACTGTCTCTAGTATTTCCCCTGGCCTCCAACCCAGCCAGTTGCTGCTCTGAAGTGGCGTCTGCTCAATCCACACTTGTTCCTGTGTTCCTGGGGCTCAGTCACGTCAGTTGATCGCCTGATATATGTCCGGCAAGGTCTCCTGCTCTGTCCACATTCCCACTACTAGTAGTGGGAATGTGGACAGAGCAGGAGACCTTGCCGGACACACAACAGGGGATCAACTGACGTGACTGACCCCCAGTAACTCAGGAACAAGTGTGGATTGTGCAGACGCCACTTCAGAGCAGTAACTAGCGGGGTTGGAGGCCAGGGGAAAAACTAGAGACAGTGGAGCCAGAGGCCATAGTGGAGCACGGTTACAATCAGTAGTAGTCTACAATCTATATAAAACTTGCTGCAAGTTGGCCTCCGCCTGCTGCATGATTGATCCTGGGCTTCAACACAACCAGTTGTCACTCAGAAGTGCTGTCCGCACAGAGAAAAACACTAGCTCCTGTGTTAGTGGGGTTCAGTAACATCTGCTGTTCCCCTGCTGTGTGGATGAAAATGTCTCCTGCTGCCTCCACATTCAAAAACCATCAGGCCTCAGCCTGCTCCATGCTTGATCCTGGGCTCCAACAACGCCAGTTGGTGTTCAGAAGTGCCGTCTTCACAGAGAAAAACACACTAGCTCCTGTGTCAGTGGGGTTCAGTAACGTCAGCTTTTCCCCTGCTGTGTGAACGACAAAGTCTCCTGCTGCCTCCACATTCAAAAACCATCAGGCCTCAGCCTGGTCCATGCTTGATCCTGGGCTCCAACAATGCCTGATGGTGTTCAGAAGTGCCGTCTTCACAGAGAAAATCACACTAGCTTCTGTGTTAGTGGGGTTCAGTAACGTCAGCTGTTCCCCTGCTGTGTAGACGACAAAGTCTCCTGCTGCCTCCACATTCAAAAACCATCAGGCCTCAGCCTGCTCCATGCTTGATCCTGGGCTCCAACAACGCCAGTTGGTTGTTAGCTTTGTACTAGGCAAGGTGGACTTCCTGCAGTGGACCCTCTGGACCGTGACACCGAGGGACCCCGGACGAGCCACCAGGTGGAATCGACCCCTATACAGGGATCGTTAGGGGCAGGTCCAGGGGTTCGAATGCCACGGTAGCCAGAACCAAGAGGGGCGGCTCGGAGTGGAGTGCGGGGACTAACACGGGAAAGCAGGTCTGGAGTAGAACAGTAGATACAATCATGGGTAGGCTGGACTGGAACAGGACTGCAGGTGCGGACACCGACAGGCAGGACCGGAGTAGGACTGCAGGTACGGACACGGGTAGGCTGGACTGGAACAGGACTGCAGGTGCGGACACAGACAGGCAGGACCGGAGTAGGACAGCAGGTACGGACACGGGTAGGCTGGACTGGAACAGGACTGCAGGTGCGGACACAGACAGGCAGGACCGGAGTAGGACAGCAGGTACGGACATGGGTAGACTGGACATGGAACAGGACTGCAGGTGCGGACACGGACAGGCAGGACCGGAGTAGGACAGCAGGTACGGACATGGGTAGACTGGACATGGAACAGGACTGCAGGTGCGGACACAGACAGGCAGGACCGGAGTAGGACAGCAGGTACGGACACGGGTAGGATGGACTGGAACAGGACTGCAGGTGCGGACACGGACAGGCAGGACCGGAGTAAGACAGCAGGTACGGACATGGGTAGACTGGACATGGAACAGGACTGCAGGTGCGGACACGGACAGGCAGGACCGGAGTAGGACAGCGGGTACGGACACGGGTAGGCTGGACTGGAACAGGACTGCAGGTGCGGACACGGACAGGCAGGACCGGAGTAGGACAGCGGGTACGGACACGGGTAGGCTGGACTGGAACAGGACTGCAGGTGCGGACACGGACAGGCAGGACCGGAATAGGACAGCGGGTACGGACACGGGTAGGCTGGACTGGAACAGGACTGTAAGGAAGCACAAGGCAGTGAGAGGGAGTGGAAGCTGCAAGGCTATCCACAGGACCTGGATGGAAGTATGAAAACAAACAACGATCAGGTGCCTCCATTAAGGGAGGGCGGCCTGATATAGCTGCAGATGTGCCCCCATTGGTCCGCCGGTGCTACCGGGTCAGTGCACCGCCGGCCGATAAGATCAAAGGCAGAGGGCCGGCCGTGGCCTATGGCGCATGCGCAGAGCACGCAATGACGTCACAGGCCGCGGGCCGGTCAGAGGAGGACAGCGACGCTCGAGCAGGGGAAGAGAGGCTGCGGCGCTGTGTAAGAATGAGCGCTCGTGACGGGAGGGGCGGCGCGGCGCATGGCTGGAGGCACGGGGGCCGTGACAGTACCCTCCCCCTTTAGTCGCTCCCTGCTGCGATTGAGAAGAAATCTCCTGAGAATGCGGGGAGCGTTGATGTTCTCCCGGGGCTCCCAGGACCTCTCATCAGGACCAAAACCCTTCCAGTTAATAAGGAAAAAGGTCTTCCCTCTGACTCTCCACATGGCGAGAATATCTCTTACCTCGAAGGTGTCGTCAGAACCCACTGGCCGAGGAGCAGGACATGGTGAAGGGTGGAACTGATTTAGTACCACAGGTTTCAGGAGTGAGACGTGGAAGGTGTTCGGGATGCGGAGCGAAGCAGGTAACCTCAGCCTGTAGGCGGCTTCATTGATACGATCCAGGATCTCAAAAGGACCAATGTACTGGGCACCCAGCTTGTAAGAGGATAACTTTAGCCGGACATACTTGGACGAGAGCCAGACCTTATCCCCGATGCGAAATGGTGGAGGATCCAGCCTCCTCTTGTCTGCGTGATTCTTCATCCGGACACTAGCCCTATTGAGGGCAGTATTGGTCTCGGACCAGATTTCAGAAATGTCTTGGAACAAGGAGTTGGCTGCCGGTACCTCGGAGGTTGGGGCCACAGGAAGAGGTATACTGGGGTGTTTGACGTACACCACGAAAAAGGGCGACTTGGTCGAGGATTCACTGACATGATTGCTATAGGCAAACTCTGCCCACGGAAGCAGGTCGACCCAGTCATTCTGATGGGCATTGGAGAACTGACGAAGGTATGCAATCAACGTCTGGTTGGTTCGCTCTACTTGCCCATTGGTTTGCAGATGATAGGCAGAAGAGAAGTCCAGGGCTATTTTTAGAAGTAGGCAAAGCACTCTCCAAAACTTGGAAGTAAACTGGACTCGACGATCCATTGAGGTAGGCCGTGAAGCCTAAAAATCTGATGGACGAAAATCTTGGCCAGTCCAGGAGCTGAAGGGAGACCGCTTAAAGGGATAAAATGTGCCATTTTGAAGAAGCGGTCCACAACCACTAGAATCACCGTACAGCCGGAGGAGCGGGGCAAATCAGTGATAAAGTCCATGGCGACATTCTCCCAAGGTGAAGTAGGTACCGACAGAGGATGTAGTAGACCAAACGGAGGCAGACGAGGTGTTTTATTCCTAGCGCAGGAGGAACAGGAGGCAACGAAGTCAACTACATCTTGGCGGAGAGTTGGCCACCAATAATACCGGGATATGAGAGCAAGGGTCTTCTGGATTCCGGCATGACCAGCCAATTTAGAGGAATGCCCCCAAAGAAGAACTTTTCTTTTGGCACTCTCCGGCACGAGAGTCTTGCCAGGAGGTGGAGAGAGCAGCCTCAGTGGTGCCACAGTGATAATCTTCGCGGGCTCGATGATGTGGAACGGTTCCTCCCCGACCTCAGGCGGTTGAAAGACTCTGGACAGGGCATCGGCTTTGGCGTTCCTGTCCCCTGGGCAAAAGTGGAGCTCGAAATCAAAGCGAGCAAAAAACAAGGACCATCTGGCCTGTCAAGGATTAAGTCTCTGGGCGGACTGAAGGTAGGCCAGATTCTTGTGGTCCAAGTAAACGACAAATGGGTGAACTGCTCCTTCCAGAAGATGGCGCCACTCCTCCAAGGCCAATTTGATGGCCAAAAGCTCACGGTCGCCAATCGAGTAATTGCATTCGGAAGAGGAGAAGGCTTTGGAGAAGAATCCACAAGGCCGCAGGCGACCAGAAGAGGTCTTCTGGGATAAGACAGCCGTGGCTCCTGTCGAGGAAGCGTCCACCTCCAACACGAAGTGTTTGCAGCTCTCAGGACGGGACAGCACAGGAGCCGTGGAAAAAGCCCGTTTTAGCGACTGGAAGGCCTCCCTCCTCGGCCTCTGGCATCCAGGAGTTAGAAGAGCTCCCCTTACGAGTAAGGGCGGAAATAGGCTTGGAAAGTGAAGAAAAGTGTGGAATAAACTGCCTGTAGTAGTTGGCGAATCCGAGGAAACGTTGGATGGCTCTTAGGCCGACAGGACGGGGCCATTTGAGAATGGCGGACAGTTTCTATGGATCCATCTGCAGCCCGGCGTCGGATACAATGTAGCCCAGAAATGGCAGCGAGGTCTGCTCGAATAGGCATTTCTCCATCTTAGCATACAAACGATTCTCCCGAAGGCGCTGAAGAACCAGTCGGACCGTCCTCCTATGGGATGAAAGATCAGAGGAGAAGACAAGGATGTCGTCCAAGTACACCACCACACAGGAGTACAGGAGGTCCCGAAAGATCTCATTGACGAATTCCTGGAACACTGCCGGAGCGTTGCACAGACCGAAGGGCATCACCAGGTATTCACAGTGACCATCACGGGTGTTAAAGGCGGTTTTCCATTCATCGCCGGCACGGATGCGGATAAGATTGTATGCTCCCCTGAGATCCAACTTGGAGAAGATCCGTGCCCCTCTGAGACGGTCAAACAACTCCGGAATGAGTGGGAGGGGGTACCGGTTCTTGATGGTGATGTTGTTTAGACCTCTTTAGTCGATGCATGGACATAGCGACCCGTCCATTTTTTTAACAAAGAAAAAACCGGCTCCTGCGGGGGAGGAGGACCTATGAATAAAACCCTTGGCAAGATTCTCCTGGACGTATTCAGACATGGCGGCGGTTTCCGCGGGAGAGAGTGGGTAGATTCTACCCCTAGGCGGAGTGGAACCGGGGATTAACTCGATAGGACAGTCGAAGGACCGGTGTGGTGGAAGGACCTCCTCCTCCTTTTTGTCAAAGACGTCTGCATAGGCCCAGTAAGCAGAAAGCAGCCCCGAAAGCTCCAGGGGTGGACGAGCGGAGACAGGTGGACCAATGGGTTTCAGGCACTGGCCCTGACACCCATCTCCCCAGTGCAGAACCTCTCCTGAAGACCAGTTGAGAACCGGCTGATGAGTCCTTAGCCACGGGAGCCCTAGCAGAATGGCGTGAGACAGATCAGGCAACACGTAGAAGGCCACTCTCCCCCCCGGTGGAGGGCGCCGATTTGCAAAACCACCTCCTCTGTGACCGCCGTGATGGGTTCCTGTAGTCCACCAAAACGATTAGTCTAGGATTCTTCAGGGTAACCACGGGAATCCGGTATTTGTCCACCACTTCACGCCGAATGAAGCTACCTGCAGCGCACGAATCCACGTAGGCGACCTCGGACCCATGCCTCTCCCCTGAAAGTAAAAGAACAGATAACGTGAGAGCTTGAGAGGAGTCATTTACACCTAGGGAGGCCTCTCTTACCTGACCTAGGTGGAAGAGTTTCCTGGTCTCTCAGGGCAAGAACGGATGAAGTGGGATGCTCCTCCACAATAAAGACAGAGACCCTGCACCCGTCTCTCTCTCTGATGTGACTCAGCCATCCGGACCCGATCTACCTGCATGGGCTCGGGAGGCGAAGTGTGACCGGACCCAGCTGGTCGCGAACTAAAGGAACGAGTAGTGGTCGGGGCTGGCCTAGTGGGTCTCCTGTCCCTAGCAGACTCCCGCATGCGCTCCTGGAACCGGAGGTCTATTCGAGTTGCCAAAGAGATAAGGTCCACGAGGGTGGTAGGAGTATCCCGACCCGCTAATTCATCCTTTATCCTGCCTGACAACCCACACCAGAAGGCTCCGACCAATGCCGAGTTATTCCAACCCAATTGAGAAGATAACGTGCGGAACCGGATGGCATACTGACCAACCGTCAGGTTGCCCTGGTGAAGGTTGAAAAGCGACTCGGTGAGGAAGGCTACCCGTCCCGGCTCATCAAACACTCTACGAAAGGTGTCCAGAAAAGCCAGAATGTTTAAAACCATGGGGTCATCCCTCTCCCAGAGCGGATTCAGCCAGGATAAGGCCTCCCCCTCTAGATGGGACATGATAAAGGCCACCTTGGCCCTATCGGAGGGATACTGGTGAGCTTGAAGTTCGAAGTGCAGGCTACATTGGTTTAAGAACCCTCTACACTGTTTGAGGTCACCACTGTACCGAGTGGGCTTGGCCAGGCGAGGAGAGGGAAGCGAAGCGGGATCGGGGGTAGCGGACGCGGCTGCAGAGGTGGACTGGAGAGCCCCCAGACGGTTCTCTACAGAGGCCATATAGGACAGAATATGGGACTGGGCGTCGTGCTGTTGACCCAGTTCCTGCCAGAGGCCGGCCAACTGAGCGGCGTTCCCTGGATCGGCAGCCTGTAGGGCAGACAGGCGTGACTCCATGGATTTCATTACGGACATGATGCGCCCCTGGTTCTCCCGTAAGAAGAGCAACTCCATTTGATCGGGAGCCGAGGCATTGGCGGGATCCATGGCCTGATCGTACTGTTAGCTTTGTACTAGGCAAGGCGGACTTCCCGGAGTGGACCCTCTGGACCGTGACACCGAGGGACCTCGAACGAGCCACCAGGTGGAACCGACCCCTATACAGGGATCGTTAGGGGCAGGTCCAGGGGTTCGAATGCCACGGTAGCCGGAACCAAGAGGGGCGGCTCGGAGTGGAGTGTGGGGACTAACACGGGAAAGCAGGTCTGGAGTAGAACAGTAGATACAAACACGGGTAGGCAGGACTGGAACAGGACTGCAGGTGCGGACCCCGACAGGCAGGACCGGAGTAGGACTGCAGGTACGGACATGGGTAGGATGGACTGGAACAGGACTGCAGGTGCGGACACAGACAGGCAGGACCGGAGTAGGACAGCAGGTACAGACACGGGTAGGCTGGACTGGAACAGGACTGCAGGTGCGGACACAGACAGGCAGGACTGGAGTAGGACAGCAGGTACGGACACGGGTAGGCTGGACTGGAACAGAACTGCAGGTGCGGACACGGACAGGCAGGACCGGAGTAGGACAGCGGGTACGGACACGGGTAGGCTGGACTGGAACAGGAATGTAAGGAAGCACAAGGCAGTGAGAGGGAGTGGAAGCTGCAAGGCTATCCACAGGACCTGGATGGAAGTCTGAAAACAAACAACGATCAAGCGCCTCCATTAAGGGAGGGCGGCCTGATATAGCTGCAGATGTGCCCCCATTGGTCTGGCGGTGCTACCGGGTCAGGGCACCGCCGGCCGATAAGATCAAAGGCAGAGGTGTTATGATTGAGTCACCGTAGGAGGCAAAAACAGAAATGCTAGCTAAGTCCAGAAAACCAGAGAAGCTGGCAGCTATCGGATTGCAGACCCCTGAACCTATCAACACAACTAGCAGTAGCCGTGGGGGGTTCCTACGATGCCCTAGACCCCTCGATCACAGCCGGAGAAATAGCTAGGCCTAAAGAAAGAAAGGGGAAAACTAAACTGCCCCAGAGCAGACCCCAAACCAATAGGCAGCCCCCAACATATAATGACGGTGAAGCAAGATGAAAACACTAACACAGGCAGAAAGATAGACTGAGCAAAGATGGGGGCCCAATCTAGCTAGATAGGAAAGGACAGGAAGGCTGCTGTCTGCAATCCGTGAAAAACCCTATGAAAATAAGAGCCAACAGACTGACAGTGAAAAAGGCCCTGAAGACGCTAGGCTTCAAAAAAGCTATGTCAGTACTCAGGAATATACTGAAGACAGAGCTACAGGCAAAAGGAGATTCAGCTCACCCCAGCAGGGAATGGCAGAATCCAGAAAAGCAAGGAAAACAAAAACAAAACACCAATGCAAACAGGCAAAGCAGAAAAACTTAGCTTAGAGGAGCAGGAATCAGACTGGTGTCCTAGAAGTCCACAGAGAAATCACCCGCAGGGCAGAAGGGCGTCGGCAGCCTTATATCCAGTCCGTGACTCCACTCAGCCAGTCATCCTCATCAGGTTCAGGTGCCTGATAAACAGGCTCATTACCTTCCTTCACCAGAATAGGGAGTTCACCAGACCTCAGTGACGAAGGGGAAAATGAACTCACAACAGTACCTCCCCCTTGAGGAGGGGTCACCGAACCCTCAACCACGCCACCAGGGTGATCAGAGTGAGCCCGATGAAAGGCACGCACCAATCTTTGGGCATGAATATCAGAGGCAGAGACCCAGGAATTATCCTCCTGACCATAACCCTTCCACTTAACCAAATACTGGAGTCTCCGTCTAGCCAGACGGGAATCCAGTATTTTCTCTACCTCATATTCCATGTTACCTTCAACCAATACAGGGTCTGGAGGTGCCACCCCAGGAACAACTGGTTCAGCAAACCTCTTCAACAAGGACTTATGGAACACATTATAGATTTTAAATGTGACAGGAAGAGCCAAACGGAAAGAGACCGGATTAATAATCTCCAAAATCTTGTAAGGTCCAATAAATTTAGGCTTAAACTTAGTTGAAGCCACCTTCATAGCAATATTTTTTGATGATAACCACACCATATCACAAATCTTAAACTGGGGACCAATGGTCCTATGTCAATTGGAAAACCGCTGGGCCTTTTCCTGGGAGAGAGATAACTTATCCACCACTTGGTCCCAGATCTGGTGCATTCTCTCCACCACAGTGTCAACACCTGGGCAGGCAGAAGGCTCCACCTGCCCTGAAGAAAATCGAGGATGAAACCCAAAGTTACAAAAAAAAAGGTGACATCAAAGTGGCAGAACTAGCTCTATTATTTAAAGCAAATTCGGCCAAGGGCAAAAATGAAACCCAATCATCCTGATCAGCGGAAATAAAACATCTCAAATACGACTCCAAGGTCTGGTTTGTTCTCTCTGTCTGCCCATTGGTCTGAGGGTGAAAAGCAGAGGAGAAGGACAACTGAATTCCCAGCTTGGAACAGAAAGTCCTCCAAAATCTAGACACAAACTGAACTCCTTTGTCAGATACAATGTTCTCAGGAATCCCGTGTAAGCGAACCACCTGTTGCAAAAACAGGGGCACCAACTCAGAGGAAGATGGCAACTTAGGGAGTGGTACAAGATGAACCATCTTAGAGAACCTATCACAAATCACCCAAATAACAGTCATTCTTTGAGAGACCGGCATATCAGAGATGAAATCCATTGAAATATGGGTCCATGGCCTCCTGGGGACTGGCAAAGGCATCAACAACCCACTAGAACGAGAACAAGATTTAGACCGGGAGCAAGTCCCACAGGACTGCACAAAATTCCTGACATCATGAGACAAGGTGGGCCACCAAAAAGAGCGACTCACCAGATCTCTAGTACCAAAAATACCTGGATGACCAGCTAATGCAGAGCAATGAACTTCAGACATCACTCTCTTCTTCCACTGGTCAGGAACATACAACTTTCCACTGGGACAACACTCAGGTTTGTCCTCCTGGAACTCTTGCAGAGCAAGTCTCAAATCGGGCGAGATGGCAGAAAGAACTACCCCTTCGCCTAAGATGGTAGCAGGCTTGGTGACCACAGGAGAATCAGCAAAGAAACTCCTAGAGAGGGCGTCTGCCTTGACATTCTTAGTTCCAGGAAGAAAAGAGACCACAAAATCAAAACGTGTAAAAAACAAGGCCCACCTAGCTTGTCTAGGGTTCAAGCGTTTAGCCGACTCTAGATAAATCAAATTCTTGTGGTCAGTGAGGACCACAACTTGATGTTTAGCTCCCTCCAACCAATGTCTCCACTCCTCAAATGCCCATTTCATGGCCAACAGTTCCCGATTCCCCACATCATAGTTACGTTCAGATGGAGAGAACTTTCGGGAAAAGAAAGCACAGGGATTAATTTTAGCTGTTACAGGATCCTTTTGGGACAAAACAGCTCCTGCACCAATCTCAGAAGCATCCACCTCTACCTGGAATGGGAGTGAGACATCAGGTTGCCGCAAAACCGGGGCGGAGGTAAATCTTCGCTTCAGCTCCTGAAAGGAAGCAACAGCCTCCGGAGACCAATTCAACACATCAGCACCCTTCTTAGTCAGATCAGTCAATGGCTTGGCAATACTAGAAAATTTTGCTATAAATTTCCGATAAAAATTAGCAAAACCCAAAAATTTCTGGAGGGCCTTCAAAGAAGTGGGCTGAACCCAATCATAAATGGCCTGTACCTTGGCCGGGTCCAATTCAATAGTTGACGGAGACAAAATATATCCCAAAAATGAAATCCTCTGTACTCCAAAAAGGCATTTCGATCCTTTGACATACAGGGAATTCTCCCTCAAGATCCGGAACACAGTCCGAATATGTTCCACATGAGAATCCCAATCCTTGGAGAAGATCAAAATATCATCCAGATAGATAATCAAAAATTTATCGACAAAGTCTCGGAAAATATCGTTCATGAAGCACTGGAAGACAGAAGGGGCATTAGTGAGCCCAAAAGGCATCACCAGGTACTCAAAATGTCCCTCCGGAGTATTAAACGCCGTCTTCCATTCATCCCCCTGCTTAATGCGGATAGGATTATACGCCCCCCTGAGGTCAAGCTTGGTAAACCAGCAAGCACCTCTAACTCTAGAGAATAGATCCGAAATCAGGGGTAACGGATACTGATATTTAATAGTAATTTTATTGAGGGCACGATAATCAATACAAGGCCTTAAAGAACCATCCTTTTTGGCCACAAAAAAAACCCCGGCACCTAAGGGTGAAGAGGATGGTCTAATATGACCCTTCTCCAACGCCTCCTTAATATAGGACCGTATAGCCTCGTGTTCGGGTACAGATAAATTGAAGAGCCGACCCTTGGGAAATTTACACCTAGGCTTAGTTCAATTGCACAGTCATAACTCCTATGAGGAGGCAAGGACGCAGACTCATTCTCACTAAATACATCATAAAAGTCCGCCAAATAGTCAGGAACATCATGCGACTGAGGAGAGGTGGAAAAAACCGGAGCCTCACTAAAGGTACACCGACAACCCCAACTCACCACAGACACAGATTTCCAATCCAAAACTGAATTATGAATTTGCAACCAGGGAAACCCCAGAACAACGGCATCATGCAGACCATGCAACACCAAAAATCTTCAATTTTCTTGATGGTCTGGGGCGACCCGCATGACCACCTGGGTCCAAAACTGAGGTTTATTTTTAGCCAAAGGAGTAGCATCAATCCCCCTCAAAGGGATAGGCATCTGCAGAGGTGTCATCGGAAATCCACAACGTTTAGCAAAATCCAAGTCCATTAGGTTTAGCGCTGCTCCCGAATCCACAAAAGCCTTGGCGGAAAATGTGGACAGGGAGCAGATCAGAGTAATTGCCAGAAGAAACTTAGGTTGAACACCACCAACAGAAAACGTGTGTGCAAAGCGTTTCTCTCGTTTAGGACAAACAGAAATAATATGCGAGGCATCTCCACAGAAAAAACACAGCTTATTACGCCTTCTGAACTCCTGACATTGCGCCTTAGGCAAAACTCTATCACATTGCATAGGTTCAGACGTCTGTTCAACCGGTGGCAACACCTCTCGTGCAATCCTGCGTTCACCTAAACGCCGATCAACCTGAATGGCTAATGACATAGAATCGTCCAGACCAGAGGGAACAGGAAATCCCACCATAGTATCTTTTACGGCTTCTGACAAACCCTTCCGAAAGAGAGCAGCCAAGGCATTATCATTCCAGGTAGTAAGGACCGCCCACTTTTGGAACTTTTGACAGTACAACTCTGCAGAATCTCGACCCTGGTTCAATGCCAACAGGGTCTTTTCAGCCTGATCAATAGCATTAGGTTCGTCATACAACAACCCCAAAGCTTGAAAGAATGCGTTCACATTAGTCAGAATAGGATCATCTGGTTTCAAAGAAAACGCCCAATCCCGGGGATGACAATTTTAACCTGCTGCGCGGAGCTCCCTGACGAGTTAGGCTTCAAGGCAAAAAATAATTTACAATTATTTTTGAAACTAAAAAATTTAGATCGATCCCCAAAAAATACATCAGGTGTAGGGATCTTTGGTTCAACAGCATGCGAACGAGCAAGATAGGCGGAAATTCCCCGCACTTCCGCAGCGAGCTGCTCCACACGATCAGACAATTGCTTTATCTCCATTGAGAGAAAAAAAAAAAATTCCCCCTACGGCCTCAGAGGTATAGAGGAAAGAATATAGGCACACCTTTTTTTTTTTTTTTTTAAACACAATTCTTTCCTGCTATTGAGTACCCTAGGATCTGCGGTATGGCGGGTGATTCTGTTATGATTGAGTCACCGTAGGAGGCAAAACCAGAAATGCTAGCTAAGTCCAGAAAACCAGAGAAGTTGGCAGCTATCGGATTGCAGACCCCTGAACCTATCAACAGAACTAGCAGTAGCCGTGGGGGGTTCCTACGATGCCCTAGACCCCTCGATCACAGCCGGAGAAATAGCTAGGCCTAAAGAAAGAAAGGGGAAAACTAAACTGCCCCAGAGCAGACCCCAAAGCAATAGGCAGCCCCCAACATATAATGACGGTGAAGCAAGATGAATACACTAACACAGGCAGAAAGATAGACTGAGCAAAGACGGGGCCCAATCTAGCTAGATAGGAAAGGACAGGAAGGCTGCTGTCTGCAATCCGTGAAAAACCCTATGAAAATAAGAGCCAACAGACTGACAGTGAAAAAGGCCCTGAAGACGCTAGGCTTCAAAAAAGCTATGTCAGTACTCAGGAATATACTGAAGACAGAGCTACAGGCAAAAGGAGATTCAGCTCACCCCAGCAGGGAATGGCAGAATCCAGAAAAGCAAGGAAAACAAAAACAAAACACCAATGCAAACAGGCAAAGCAGAAAAACTTAGCTTAGAGGAGCAGGAATCAGACCGGTGTCCTAGAAGTCCACAGAGAAATCACCCGCAGGGCAGAAGGGCGTCGGCAGCCTTATATCCAGTCCGTGACTCCACTCAGCCAGTCATCCTCATCAGGTTCAGGTGCCTGATAAACAGGCTCATTACCTTCCTTCACCAGAATAGGGAGTTCACCAGACCTCAGTGACGAAGGGGAAAATGAACTCACAACACAGAGGGCCGGCCGTGGCCTATGGCGCATGCGCAGAGCACGCAATGACGTCACAGGCCGCGGGCCGGTCAGAGGAGGACGCTGAAGCAGGGGAGAGCGAGGCTGCGCGGCCGGGTAAGAATGAGCGCTCGAGACGGGAGGGGCGGCGCGGCGCATGGCTGGAGGCACGGGGGCCGTGACATTGGTGTTCATAAGTGCCGTCTTCACAGAGAAAAACACACTAGCTCTTGTGTTAGTGGGGTTCAGTAACGTCTGCTGTTCCCCTGCTGTGTGGACGACAATGTCTCCTGCTGCCTCCACATTCAAAAACCATCAGGCCTCAGCCTGCTCCATGCTTGATCCTGGGCTCCAACAACGCCAGTTGGTGTTCAGAAGTGCCGTCTTCACAGAGAAAAACACACTAGCTCCTTTGTCAGTGGGGTTCATTAACATCAGCTGTTCCCCTGCTGTGTGGACGACAAAGTCTCCTGCTGCCTCCACATTCAAAAACCATCAGGCCGCAGCCTGCTCCATGCTTGATCCTGGGCTCCAAAAACGCCAGTTGGTGTTCAGAAGTGCCGTCTTCACAGAGAAAAACACACTAGCTCCTGTGTTAGTGGGGTTCAGTAACGTCAGCTGTTCCCCTGCTGTGTGGACGACAAAGTCTCCTGCTGCCTCCACATTCAAAAACCATTAGGCCTCAGCCTGCTCCATGCTTGATCCTGGGCTCCAACAACGCCAGTTGGTGTTCAGAAGTGCCTTCTTCACAGAGAAAAACACAATAGCTCCTGTGTTAGTGGGGTTCAGTAACGTCAGCTGTTCCCCTGCTGTATGGACGACAAAGTCTCCTGCTGCCATCACATTCAGAAACCATCAGGCCTCAGCCTGCTCCATGCTTGATCCTGGGCTCCAACAACGCCAGTTGGTGTTCAGAAGTGCCGTCTTCACAGAGAAAAACACACTAGCTCCTGTGTCAGTGGGGTTCAGTAACGTCTGCTGTTCCCCTGCTGTGTGGATGACAATGTCTCCTGCTGCCTCCACATTCAAAAACCATCAGGCCTCAGCCTGCACCATGCTTGATCCTGGGCTCCAACAACGCCAGTTGGTGTTCAGAAGTGCCGTCTTCACAGAGAAAAACACACTAGCTCCTTTGTCAGTGGGGTTCATGAACATCAGCTGTTCCCCTGCTGTGTGGACGACAAAGTCTCCTGCTGCCTCCACATTCAAAAACCATCAGGCCGCAGCCTGCTCCATGCTTGATCCTGGGCTCCAAAAACGCCAGTTGGTGTTCAGAAGTGCCGTCTTCACAGAGAAAAACACACTAGCTCCTGTGTTAGTGGGGTTCAGTAATGTCAGCTGTTCCCCTGCTGTGTGGACGACAAAGTCTCCTGCTGCCTCCACATTCAAAAACCATTAGGCCTCAGCCTGCTCCATGCTTGATCCTGGGCTCCAACAACGCCAGTTGGTGTTCAGAAGTGCCTTCTTCACAGAGAAAAACACAATAGCTCCTGTGTTAGTGGGGTTCAGTAACGTCAGCTGTTCCCCTGCTGTGTGGACGACAAAGTCTCCTGCTGCCATCACATTCAGAAACCATCAGGCCTCAGCCTGCTCCATGCTTGATCCTGGGCTCCAACAACGCCAGTTGGTGTTCAGAAGTGCCGTCTTCACAGAGAAAAACACACTAGCTCCTGTGTCAGTGGGGTTCAGTAACGTCAGCTGTTCCCCTGCTGTGTGGACGACAAAGTTTCCTGCTGCCTCCACATTCAAAAACCATCAGGCCTCAGCCTGCTCCACGCTTAATCCTGAGCTCGAACAATGCCAGTTGGTGTTCAGAAGTGCCGTCTTCACAGAGAAAAACACACTAGCTCCTGTGTCAGTGGGGTTCAGTAATGTCAGCTGTTCCCCTGCTGTGTGGACGACAAAGTCTCCTGCTGCCTCCACATTCACAAACCATCAGGCCTCAGCCTGCTCCATGCTTGATCCTGGGCTCCAACAACACCAGTTGGTGTTCAGAAGTGCCGTCTTCACAGAGAAAAACACACTAGCTCCTGTGATAGTGGGGTTCAGTAATGTCAGCTGTTCCCCTGCTGTGTGGACGACAAAGTCTCCTGCTGCCTCCACATTCAAAAACCATCAGGCCTCAGCCTGCACCATGCTTGATCCAGGGCTCCAACAACGCCAGTTGGTGTTCAGAAGTGCCGTCTTCACAGAGAAAAACACACTAGCTCCTGTGTTAGTGGGGTTCAGTAACTTCAGCTGTTCCCCTGCTGTGTGGACGACAAAGTCTCCTGCTGCCTCCACATTCAAAAACCATCAGGCCTCAGCCTGCTCCATGCTTGATCCTGGGCTCCAACAACGCCAGTTGGTGTTCAGAAGTGCCGTCGTCACAGAGAAAAACACACTAGCTCCTGTGTTAGTGGGGTTCAGTAATGTCAGCTGTTCCCCTGCTGTGTGCATGACAAAGTCTCCTGCTGCCTCCACATTCACAAACCATCAGGCCTCAGCCTGCTCCATGCTTGATCCTGGGCTCCAACAATGCCAGTTGGTGTTCAGAAGTGCCCTCTTCACAGAGAAAAACACACTAGCTCCTGTGTTAGTGGGGTTCAGTAACGTCAGCTGTTCCCATGCTGTGTGAATGACAAAGTCTCCTGCTGCCTCCACATTCAAAAACCATCATGCCTCAGCCTGCTCCATGCTTGATCCTGGGCTCCAACAACGCCAGTTGGTGTTCAGAAGTGCCATCTTCACAGAGAAAAACACACTAGCTTCTGTGTTAGTGGGTTTCAGTAATGTCAGCTGTTCCCCTGCTGTGTGGACGACAAAGTCTCCTGCTGCCTCCACATTCAAAAACCATCAGGCCTCAGCCTGCTCCAAGCTTGATCCTTGGCTTCAACAACGCCAGTTGGTGTTCAGAAGTGCGGTCTTCACAGAGAAAAACACACTGGCTCCTGTGTTAGTGGGGTTCAGTAATACCAGCTGCTCCCCTGCTGTGTGGACGACAAATGCTCCTGCTGCCTCCAAAATCACACTACATCTTACTTTCTACTCGCTCCAAGTAGGCCTCAGCCTGCTCCTTGATTGATCCTGGGCTTCAACACAGCCAGTTGTTGCTTGGAAGTACCATCCGCACAGAGAGAAACACTAGCTCCTGTGTCAGTGGGGTTCAGTAACGCCAGCTGCTCCCCTGCTGTGTGGATGGCAAAATCTCCTGCTGCCTACACAGTCACAAAACTACTGATTTTTAACCGCGCTCCACTTAGGCCTCTGGCTCCACTGTCTCTAGTATTTCCCCTGGCCTCCAACCTCACCAGTTGCTGCTCTGACGTGGCGTCTGCACAATCCACACTTGTTCCTGTGTTACTGGGGCTCAGTCACGTCAGTTGATCCCCTGATGTGTTTCCAGCAATGTCTCCTGCTTTGTCCACTTTCCCATAACTAGTAGTGGGAAGGTGGACAGAGCAGAAGATCTTGCCGGACACACATCAGGGGATCAACTGACGTGACTGAGCCCCTGTAACCCATGAACAAGTGTGGATTGTGCAGACGCCACTTCTGAGCAGCAACTGGCGGGGTTGGAGGCCGGGGGAAATACTAGAGACAGTGGAGCCAGAGGCCTAAGTGGAGCACGGTTACAATCAGTAGTAGTGTACAACCGATATAAAATTTGCTTCTAGTAGGCCTCAGCCTGCTCCATGATTGATCCTGGGCTTCAACACAACCAGTTGTTGCTTGGAAGTGCCGTCTGCACAGAGAAAAACACATGCTCTAGTGTTAGTGGGGTTCAGTAACGCCAGCTGCTCCCCTGATGTGTGGACGACAAAGTCTCCTTCTGCCTCCAAAATCACACTACATCTTACTTTCTACTCGCTCCAAGTAGGCCTCAGCCTGCTCCATGATTGATCCTGGGCTTCAACACAGCCAGTTGTTGCTCGGAAGTGCCGTCTGCACAGAGAAAAACACATGCTCTAGTGTTAGTGGGGTTCAGTAACGCCAGCTGCTCCCATGCTGTGTGGACGACAAACTCTCCTGCTGCCTCCAAAAAACACTACATCTTACTTTCTACTCGCTCCAAGTACGCCTCAGCCTGCTCCATGATTGATCCTGGGTTTCAACACAGCCAGTTGTTGCTCGTAAGTGCCGTCTGCACAGAGAAAAACACATGCTCTAGTGTTAGTGGGGTTCAGTAGCGCCAGCTGCTCCCCTGTTGTGTGGACGACAAAGTCTCCTGCTGCCTCCAAAATCACACTACATCTTTCTACTCGCTCCAAGTAGGCCTCAGACTGCTCCATGATTGATCCTGGGCTTCAACACAGCCAGTTGTTGATCGGAAGTGCCATCTGCACAGAGAAAAACACATGCTCCTGTGTTAGTGGGGTTCAGTAACGCCAGCTGCTCCCCTGCTGTGTGGACGACAAAGTCTCCTGCTGCCTCCAAAATCACACTACATCTTACTTTCTACTCGCTCCAAGTAGGCCTCAGCCTGCTGCATGATTGACCCTGGGCTCCAACATTGCCAGTTGCTGCTCAGAAGTGTCTTTGGCACGGGTACTCCCTCCTGCCCAGCCTGGTTCCAGCACGCCTGCTGTTTCCGGGGATTGTCAACGTCACTTTGCCACCAATGCATAGTCCTGTCGTGTTGCGGTCGGGTTAGCCGAGTCTATGGTGCCTGCAGTTTATGTGCTTCCTATGTGGGCTGCGGGTTCTGGTAATAAAGTCTGGTTCCATAGTGCCAATAGGACAAGCACCCCCTTTAGGACTGTGGGTTTCGGTAACTGTGGCCGGCTTGCGGCCTTGCAACGTTGTTTTTCAGGGGTAGCTTCTGCTACCCATCCGGGTTCCTGCACCGTCAGCTGGTTCTCGGCAGTGCCTTTGGCCTAGGTGCCTCCTTCTCGGTATCCGAGTTCCAGCAACGTTTGCTGGTCCTTGGTAGTGCTTTGTAGCACAGGTACCTCCTGCTTAGTAACCGTGTTCCAGCACTGTCAGCTGGTCCACGGTTGTGCCATTGGCTCTTGTTCCTTCTGCTGCCACTCTGGGTACCAGCACCGTCAGCTGGTTCTCGGTAGTTCCATTGACTCTTGTAGCTTATGCTACCCATCCGGGTTCCAGCACCGTCAGCTGGTTCTCGGCAGTGCCTTTGGCCTAGGTGCCTCCTTCTCAGTGTCCGAGTTCCATCAACGTCTGCTGGTCCTTGCTAGTGCTTTGTAGCACAGGTACCTCCTGCTTAGTAACTGTGTTGCAGCACCGTCAGCTGGTCCACGGTTGTACCATTGGCTTTTGTTCCTTCTGCTGCCACTCTGGGTACCAGCACCGCCAGCTGGTTCTCGGTAGTTCCATTGACTCTTGTAGCTTCTGCTACCCATCCGGGTTCCAGCACCGTCAGCTGGTTCTTGGCAGTGCCTTTGGCCTAGGTGCCTCCTTCTCGGTATCCGAGTTCCATCAACGTCTGCTGGTCCTTGGTAGTGCTTTGTAGCACAGGTACCTCCTGCTTAGTAACCGTGTTCCAGCACCGTCAGCTGGTCCACTGTTGTGCCATTGGCTCTTGTTCCTTCTGCTGCCCTTCCTGTTCCAGTATCATCAGCTGGTTCTCGGCAGTTCCTCAGCCTTCTTGTACCTTCTGCTACTTTTCAAAGTTCACGCTTGTGGAAATAGTTTTTGGTTCTCACTCTGGATCTCCCTGACGACGACCCTGAAGATGACGACCCTGAAGACCACATCGAAGAAGACCAAAAAGATGACCCTGAAGAAGATGAGCAAGATGACAAAGAACATGAAGACAGCCACCAAGATGTAGAACAACAACAGACAGAAGACCAAGAAGCAGAAGAACAAAAAGCAGAAGGACCAAAAGCAGAAGAACAATAAGCATACGACTAAAAATCAGAGCAAAAGATATTATCTAAATTCTAAGCAGAAGAAGACTAAGCAGTGTATGGGGGTGAGTCCGTTCCTCCTCGTGGTGCCCCTGGAAAATGCCTGCTGCTGCAGGCCAAACTGAACGCGGACAAATCCTGTTGTAAATCTTTTATGACAGGCAAAACGGAAGGTGTAATCTTCAAACTTTTATAGATAACAACTACAGGAATGCCTGTCACAAATAAGAATATGATGATGAAGAAGAATAGGAAGAAGATGAAGAAGTAGAATATGAAGAAGAATAATAGTTGAATAAGAAGAATATGAAGAATGTAAAAGAAAAGAATAATAGGAAGAAGGTGAAGATGAAGAAGATGAATACGGTGAAGAAGAAGTTGATGAAAAAGATGCTGCTGCTGAGGATGATGAAGGAGAATTAAACTACAAGGAAAGAAAGGGGTTTTTTTAATTCCAATATTTCTGTTCCATTGACTTGAATGGGACTTCCGGGATCAGAATCGGCGATACCCGATACTTTTTTCATATCGGCCGATCCAATCCGATCCGATATTTTTCAATATCGGGTGGTATCGCTCAACACTAGTGACGGGGTCACCTATGGGCGGATTTCTGGCACGATTGATGGCAGCGCATGTTAAATTCTGCTGTCAGGTGCGGGTGAATCTCGATTCCATCTGGTGCTATTCTGGGCACAAGTCAGCCCACATCAAAGCGACGGAGTCCGGCATTGGCGTAAATTTATGCTCGATGTCGGAAAGGGGTTAATCTTCACCCTGATCCCCCTTCTTCCCACCATTTCGAGTCGCATGAGTCCAGTGATCCCACACTAGCACACTCCAAGGAGCTCTTTACAACATTATTTCTTGATTGTGGCCCCTCAACTGCATGTTCCGAGGGTCAGGAGGACATACTGTTTAGTGATGCGCAAAACTTAGAGCAGCCACGGTCACAACAAGATTATAGTGAGGAATGGAAAATGTTGTCTAAGGAGGTAAATGATGATTAGATACAGTTATCAATAAGTCAGGTTGTTAAGTCACCGAGTCAGGAGGACCAGGGTGCAGTGGTGGAAGATGAGGGGCTGGATGAAGAAGTCACCAACTCAACTTGTGAAGCTGGCATGCAGAGCGAGGCCCGCAAAGGCTGAAAGGGATGGAACGGCAGCCATGAAACAGGCAGGAAGCAGAGATGGAGTGACCAGAGGGAGAAAATGGGCAACTGTCCCCGTGTAGCACCGACACAAATTTCTCCATTAAAGCGTTAGGTGTTCACCAGTCTGGGACATTTTTAAAGACAGTTCAGAGACAAAAAAAAAATAATTAGCAGCCTGTGCCATGCCAACATCAGCAGGGACTGACCACTAAGCGCCTAACGACCACTGGCATGATCAGACACATGTCATTTAAGCACCCGACTCGGTGGGCCAAACGCCTGTTTCCATTATTTGTGCCTGTGGGTGACACCACTGCCTCTTCCCCAGTTCTTGGTGCTTCACAATTACCTGTCAATGACAAAGGCGCAGATTCATCCCACCCTGCACCTGTTCTTGCACATTCTGAGGCACTATCAACAGGCACTTTCAAATCCAGCACACATTCAGCTGTCCCTACCCTAGGTCTTGGAATGAAAAATAAAGTTGGTGTGTGACATCACCACGTGCTGGAACTCCACAGTGTAAATGCTGGGAAAGCTTTATGAGTAGCAGAGGCCAGTTGTCAAATACGAGCTCCAACATGCCCATTAGTATTCTGGTCAGCCTCCGCACTGAAGAGTGAACATGGATGTCTAACATTTTTGTTGTTCTCCAAGACTTTGAGGACTTCACAAAGATGGTGACCAGTGATGATGCAGTAATCAGCGCATGGATCTCACTTCTGTTCCTACAGTACCGGCTCATAATTAAATATGAAGTTTTGCATGTGGACCAGGCGGCGATGGAGGAAGACATGAAACAGAGAAACTGCTCAGGCTATCTCTCATAAAAATGAACAAAGCCTGGATTAGATCTGACTTTTCCACACCACCAGAAGACAGCAGCATATATAATGTTTTTATCTTCAATATTTGACTGAGGCATTCCAATTGTTGCCTTCAAGGGTCTATGGATGACCCTTCTTATAATTTGTTCCTGGCGTTGCACTATGTGCATCGCCTTTGAGTGTAGTAGTGCATCAACTACACTTTCATAATATTTTAATGAGGCCCGCCAGTTGTTGCCTTCAAGGGTCTATGGATGACCCTTCTTATAGTTTGTTCCTGGTGTTAAACTATGTGCAGCGCCTTTGTGAGTGTAGGAGTACAGCAACTACACTTTCATAATATTTTAGTGAGGCCCTCCATTTGTTGCCTTCAAGTGTCTATGGATGGCTGGATGACCCTTCTTATACTTTTTTCATGGCTTTGCACTGTGTCATAAAGAAAACGAAAAAAGAAAGAAAGAAAAAGAATTGAACAACAAGGTAAATTGCATACTGCAGACTCTTGTAAGTTCCTGATGGGATCCCTAATAGCAGTTCATAATAAAAGTCTATTTACACTGCATGATTATTGCACAGTCTAAACAGGCTGTCAATCACCTGATTGGCTTGTTCTTCAGATGAAATTATCTTTTGGGCTGCACAAATGATCATAATTCTCAACAGCTCATCATCCTGTGTAAACATGACCTGTGCTTCTGAAAACAATGGCAACATGTGTGCAATGAACGATCTGTTACATTACATCTAAAGAGAGGTCTGCTGGTGATCGTCGGTCATTGAATTGTAAGGAGGTAGCGGGGACCATCAGTTGCTCCCTCTCTCCTTTATGCTGGGCACGTGTCCCCTAACACGAGTGGACACAAATAGACAAGCAATTCCTACCCATCATAACCCCAATGTGGACATGTGAAAAGGAACAGCCCCAACGCGCGTTTCGCCCTCAAGGAAGCCAATGCGAAATGCGCATTGGGGCTGTTCCTTTTCACATGTCCACATTGGAGATCACAATCTAAACAATCTAAATTCCCTATCAGTATGTCTTTAGAGTGTGGGAGAAGACAGGAGACCACAGAGGAAAACCACGCAAACACAGGGAGAACATACAAACTCCTTGCAGATGTCCATAAAGGGACTTGAACCCAGAACCCCAGTGGATTGCCAGTGTACTGCACATGTACAATTAAACAATAAAAATACTTTATTTCAAAATCAAGACCACAAATCTTACTGGACATAATATATAATTAATAAAACCGGAAGAAACAGTATGTATCAATATTGTAAATTCTGAATTAATAGTTTTGAGCAATCCAGAATTACATGATAAAGATGTAGACAAAGGCAATGGGGACAACCCTAAAAAGGTAGAGATGATCAAAATCACCACAGATAGAAGAAAATAACAAATAATTCATGTGATTACTGTTTAGGCTGTAAAAAAAAGCAAAAAAAAAAGAATAATGGATACAATGTCCATAATAATAAATATTGCACAATCCTCATATTAAAACCATGCAATGGAAGTATGAAGAGTTCCAGAGCCAAACATTATCTAAAAAAACCATAAGTAATATTATTGATCAATTGTATGATGATACGCGCCTATTCCCCAGTTACACCACTCCAAAGCACGTTTCGCATCAGCTTCTTCAGGGAGTTAATTTTTATCCTTTCCAGGGTGAAGTGTTTTTTTTCTTAATTGTAGCATTTTCTGAAATGAAGTATTTTTGGAGTTTAATTATATTAAAGCTTTCTTGCCTGTCATTTTGGATATCCCGTTTTTGTTCTTTCACTTATTTTAGCTGGATTCTAGAAGCGCCAATTTTAACATTAGGCATACACAGTCATTCAATGTGTATTTTCATAGTAATTTCACCAGTCTTATCAGGACTAATATCTATTTACTACTATATACAGTTTGTATTCTGTAATATTGTGAGAAATCAACTTTAATTTCTGACCCCAACAGGCCTGTCATACACTGTACACCCATGTGAACTCAAAGTACTAGTTCAGCAATGACGAGATGTTAATTAGGTGAGACTTAACATGAGTTAAAATATCTTAAATATGAGTGTACATGGCTCAACAAAAAATATATAATCAATAGTAATAATTGCCCAAAAGATTTAGCTCTGGTATATACTGTATGTGCAATGCATTCTTTGTCTCAAATGCTTAGCATCTGGACAGCAAAGAGGACTGTTTTCTTTGTAAGAGCACCAGGGGGTCGTAGAAAAAATGAGAAAGAACAGATATCTCCTTACTTTTACAACTTTTTGTACACAGAACAGTTTTTATAGAATGTGAAAAATAGTGATGGGTCGAGGGTTCCAAGTAGCTCAGTATCCAAAATCCAACCTGAATTATTGATTCCAATGTAGTAGATCACCGAGTGAGCTGCCATATAAACCTTAGTTAGTTACTGTACTTTAAATTTTTGCAACCGGTAATCATAGTAGTAAAAGAAGTCACAAATGCTGCAACATATATAAATTTGTCTAATTTGGAACCACTTTATCCGTAATATCAGTGAATTTCAAAGTTTTTGGCATTTTTTAAAATTATTTTCCTTTTTTAGTCTTGCGGGTTTCATTGATTTTTATTTTTCAAAATTTGCGGTTTATAAATTGTGCACAAAAATTTGTCTTTTGCCTTTTTGAGCCTTTTTAGAGTAATGTTCCGTTAAAATGTTGCAAACTTTGCAGAAAAATTTCAGGCGTATATAAAATCACTCTGGGGGGAAACTAAGGTACATTTGTACAAAAATGTAGCAAGTTTTTAAATATTCACAATAGATGAATCAGCCCAAAAAACCTCCAACCACGCCCAAAATTGCAAACATAAAAAAATATATAAAAACAGGAGAACATATATAAAATAGACTTGGAGCTTAGTAATGGAGGAAGAATACAGAGCAGATCATTATGGAAGCAGGGACAGGTTACATATTGGGTTGTTATTTTTTAATTGCAGCTTGAAGAAGACCAGGATGAGGGCACTTGTCACGCTGTGGCGGATTTCTGTAAGGAAGGGGGGCCTTAAACTGTCCCTGGAACTGGGATCCTAACTATCCCTGTCCCAGGGCTACTCTTGAAGGTAGAGAGGCCTGGTCTCTGACCTTACTATGCTTCTGTTAAACCCTGATCTTTCCCCACCCACACACCATGGGGCATAGGATAGAAATGTAATGTAAAGACACAAAGACAAAACAGGGATAACAGAAAATCTCTATTATACAAAAGCATTAACCAACAATAGGGAGGAGGATAGGGACAGCAACACACACATACTACAGAAAACCACAGATCGCTACTACAACAACTTCACTCAAAACACTTAGCATTAGCACACAGCACAGGAAGATGAATCTTTCACTGGCAGAGATAAGAAGGTCTGTCCAGTTTTTATAGGAAGAAATAATGACCAGATCAGAAGCAGCTGAAATGAAGTTGCATGTTTCTGACCAGCATAGAAAGGGTTGTTATTAACTTGTTAACCTCTTCAGCACCAGAAGAAATTAAATCCATATAATCTGGGACACGAATCACACCATCTCTAAAGAAGACCAGCAATTCATTACCCGACATGGCCCTCTAACTCCAGGTCTTCCAAGGGGATGTGACACCCTTGTGACAATACTATTATAAACATTCATATTGGAACATTATCAGAGCCACTTAAGGTGATGTTATTATTGTTTGGGAACCACATAGGGAGATGCTAGTAAGAGAGTGCACATGGCAGCATGGCAAACACTGGATGTTCAGGTCCCCCATTCAACTGAATGGGGTCCGGGTTCGGGTTCTGGTCTGGTACCCGAACCCGAACTTTTTGTCACTTTTCGGCCGAACCCGCTGGACCTGAACATCCAGGTGTCCGCCCATGTCTAATGGAGACCATTGGGGAGGACATTATCAATGTATGGGGGCCACATAGAAAGACATTAAGATGACTACACAAGGGGACATTGTTAATATAAAATGGAACCATTAGTATTGTATTTCTAGTATAAAGGTGACCACAAAGAGGGACATTTGTATATTAAGGTGTATGGTACTACTGTATGGGTGTCAAGGTGGGGGGTAAATTCTACTGTATTTGGGCACAAAGGGTAATTTTACTAATGCATGGGGACCACAAAAGGGGATCTAAATATTACTACACTAAGGATGTACACAGAGTGGCACATTTCTACTGAGCGGTGGGATATCACTGCTGTAATGTGTTTCATTTGTGGGGATACAGTTACTGTTAGACAAATGGCAGGTACTGTTACTATAGAAGTGTGGGGGGGGAGTAGGGAGGGTGCTCTAGAAGTGATCAGCCACAAATGTTATATTCTGCAGAGACAAGTCTTGGCTAGTAGGAATAACAGTCATCTGCGAAGGATGTAAAAAAGTAAAAATGATTTACTTCAATTGGCGGCATCACGGGTGATCACTCTACTACCTGAACTGTATATACTTCTACTATCTACAGAGCTCCTGTGTATAATGCTGTAAGGGGGGGATTTAACCAATATCTATAGCCACACCCCAAAACACCTTAAATAGGGTCCTCCGGTGTGTGTGGTTGTGTTTCATTTTGAATACTCTGATTTTGTTTTTTCACTTATTTTATCTGGATTCTTGAAGTGCCCATATTAATATTAGGAATACACAGTAATTCGTATATGTATTTTCATAGCAATTACACCAGTCTTATCGGGACTAATATCTATTTCCTACTATATACAGTTTGTATTCTGTAATATTGTGAGAAATCGAGTTTATTTTCTGACCCCCAACAGGCCTGTCATACACAGTACACCCTTGTGAACTCAAAGTACTAGTTCAGCAATGTCGAAATGTTAATTAGGTGTGACTTAGCATGAGTGAAAATATCTTAAAAATCAGTGTGCATGGCTCAACAAAAAATATATAACCAAAAGTAATAATTGCCCAATACACCATCAGATAACGTTCTGGTACAATTTGTGGACACCGGACCCCTCTAACTTCCCGGTGAGGAAACCATACGGTTTTACAAAAATAAATTCTTGTTTACTTACATTAGATGGTTGGCAGGAACAATGATTTTTTTCTTCGGCACATCACAGAAGCATATTCTTTGTGGTTCTGGACGGTGGCACATTACTTGTGAGAAACGTTACAGATGCATAATAGATTACACTGGGGGCCTCCATGTTCCTGGTACAGGGGCAACCGCATGGGTCAATGTGTTACGCTGCGGCACTCTACCCGAGCTGCACTCTTGTGAACAATGTAAGGGAGCTCTCATTAGCTACCACCTTACTGACGTGCCCCAGCCTGGATGCAATGTCACTGCTGGTAACAATAGTGATCATAGTCTGGTGTTTATTATTGAACAGTACGGTTGTATTACGGTTGCAAAAATTTCTACATTTCTCTTTTTTTCAGTCAAGATGGGGTGCAGAGTGTACATTAATGATAAAAAGTGAACTTTTTTGAATTTACCAAATGGCTGCAATGAAACAAAGAGGAAAAAATTTAAATGGGTCTGAATACTTTCCGTTTATATATATAAACTTTCTTCTCACCCCGACTGGGGATGGTCTTTGTTGTCCTTTCTCATTCTCGGGTCCTCTACCAGAGGCCTGGGAGTTTGAGGGTTCTGCGCCAGATCTTACTTGTTTCCCTGTATTGTTCTTTTCTGGATAGAGATCTCAGATGTTACTTCTGGGATCTGTTGCAGCCATTCTTCCAACTTATGGGTCACTGCTCCAAGAGCTCCTATCATCACTGGAATCACTATTGTATATATGTAGGGAAGGTGACCTGACGGACGGACGGACTAGTCAGAGTGATGAAGAAAAGGTTTGCACAGTGTAGGTAGGTGTCAGTTATTACAGTGGGGAAACAGCTAGGAAAGTGTAGTGGACGTGCAGTACCTTGGGTTGACCATTAGATGGCAGGGAGGAGTGTGAGCAAAGGATTTGACATGAGCTTAGGGCTTTAGAAACCGTTGGTCATGGGGGGCGGGGTTACAGTGACAGGGGACCGGGAGAGCTCTAAATACTGAGGGAGGGTTCCAGAAGGATCGAGTCCCCAGGGGGAGCTCCAGTGACAGGAGGACTACGACAGTCTGTGCGCTGTGAGGAGAATCTAAACCAGGGGGACTGAGGAGAGAGAACGTCAGGGGGGTGGTCCTGACAGGAAGGACCGCAGAAGGGACGAGGCATTGGGTGTGAGACACTATATTTGACACGACGACTGATCAGTGGAAGCGCTGTTGGTTTACGGGCCTAAGGCGGCCACAATGACGGACCTGTCAGCAGCATCGACGAAGTTAAGGAGGGACGGTACGTGCATGAACGTCCCTGGTGCTAAGGTATGGTGTGTAAAGCAGGCCTTGAAACGGAGGCCCAGGAAAGTGAAGTGTATTGAAGTGAAGTGCGGTGTACTTCAGAGGCCGTCAGGCGGACGGCCAGCGAATAAACCTGTACCCGAATGTTGCCTCCAGTTGTCTCTGTACGTCTCTGCGCGGTATAAAGAGGGACCACCCCCCCAGCTCGCCCGGCCACCCTCTACATATATACTTCGTTTTTGTTTTTCAGGGACGAACGGAGACAATCAACACCCCTGGGCCCATATATCAGACCAACATGCAGCTTGTTTGATGAGGATGGTGGCCCACTTCCAAATTTTGCCCTGGAACCCATAAAACTCCAGTTACGCCATTAGTGAGACTTATTGGATTGTGAGGGTTACATTACCTTCTACGATAGAAAAACTAGGCACTTCTTTTGCACGTCAATAAAGACAGTGAAGGACTGAGGGTAAAGAATCCAGTTTCATAGATGCCAGACGTGAAAGATTTTTTGGCCTCTCCACTAGTGATGAGTGAGCGTGCTCGGATAAGGTGTTATCGGAGCATGCTCGTGTCCTAATCAAGTGTAATCAGTGTGCTCCAAAAATATGCTGAAGGCTCCGCGCCTTCATGATGTGGCTGTTCGACAGATGCAAAACATGCAGAGATTTCCTAATAAACAGGCCACCCTTGCATGTGTTGTGTTTGTCGAAAAGCCGCGGCAACGCAAACATATTTTTCGAGCGTGCTGAAAATACTCAATTAAGACATGAGCGTGCATGAATAATACTTTATCTGAGCACGTTCTCTCATCACTACTCGCCATTAGAGTTGAGCGAAACGGGTCGAAAAAATTCAAAAGTCGCCGACTTTTGGCAAAGTCGGGTTTCATGAAACGAAACCCGACCCTAGGATGAGGTCGGCCACGAGGTCGGCGACTTACGCGCCAAAGTCGCGTTTCAAAAGTTTGTTTTGCGCTCTTTTTCAGCCAATCAGGATCCACGGACACTGTGGGCAACGTGATGACCTAGGCACGGGTCACCACCATCTTTCAGAAGGACATGCAAGTGATTGGCTTGCTTTGGTGGGCGTCACAGGGGGTATAAAAGGGCGTGCACGCCGACCGCCATCTTACTTCTGCCGATCTTAGTATAGGGAGAGGTTGCTGCTGATTCTGTAGGGAGAGCGTTAGGCAGGGAAGAAGACAAAAAAACTGCTTCTGCTGCTAGCGATTTGGCCTGCACAACACACAAGTCACTGTGTGTGCAGTGCAAGGGGAGGCTATATAGTGGTGTATCAGTGGTGTTGGTTGTTGGGCTGCCTTTTAAGGCTTCCTGACACGCTGGCATTGCTGTTTACCCACTGCTCCGCAAACTGCTTTTTTAAAAGCAATCCAATCTCCCTTATCCTCTAGTCACTTTTGTCACAGCTGTGCCATCGAGCGTGTCACATAGCGCTCAGATATCAGTGGGCCTCACACAATCCACAAGTGTCCAGTGTCCAAAAGTGTGCGCAGAGATTCAAAATCTCCATTATCCTCTCGTCACTTTGGTCACAGGCAGCTGT
Source organism: Dendrobates tinctorius (assembly GCF_039654945.1). NCBI lineage: Eukaryota > Metazoa > Chordata > Amphibia > Anura > Dendrobatidae > Dendrobates > Dendrobates tinctorius. The sequence goes on along the minus strand of NW_027361707.1, from coordinate 5,128,579 downwards.
GCCATCGAGCGTGTCACATTGCGCTCAGATATCAGTGGGCCTCACACAATCCACAAGTGTCCAGTGTCCAAAAGTGTGCGCAGAGATTCAAAATCTCCATTATCCTCTCGTCACTTTGGTCACAGGCAGCTGTGCCATCGACCGTGTCACATAGCGCTCAGATATCAGTGGGCCTCACACAATCCACAAGTGTCCAGTGTCCAAAAGTGTGCGCAGAGATTCAAAATCTCCATTATCCTCTCGTCACTTTGGTCACAGGCAGCTGTGCCATCGAGCCTGTCACATAGCGCTCAGATATCAGTGGGCCTCACACAATCCACAAGTGTCCAGTGTCCAAAAGTGTGCGCAGAGATTCAAAATCTCCATTATCCTCTCGTCACTTTGGTCACAGGCAGCTGTGCCATCGAGCCTGTCACATAGCGCTCAGATATCAGTGGGCCTCACACAATCCACAAGTGTCCAGTGTCCAAAAGTGTGCGCAGAGATTCAAAATCTCCATTATCCTCTCGTCACTTTGGTCACAGGCAGCTGTGCCATCGAGCGTGTCACATAGCGCTCAGATATCAGTGGGCCTCACACAATCCACAAGTGTCCAGTGTCCAAAAGTGTGCGCAGAGATTCAAAATCTCCATTATCCTCTCGTCACTTTGGTCACAGGCAGCTGTGCCATCGAGCGTGTCACATAGCGCTCAGATATCAGTGGGCCTCACACAATCCACAAGTGTCCAGTGTCCAAAAGTGTGCGCAGAGATTCAAAATCTCCATTATCCTCTCGTCACTTTGGTCACAGGCAGCTGTGCCATCGAGCGTGTCACATAGCGCTCAGATATCAGTGGGCCTCACACAATCCACAAGTGTCCAGAGTCCAAAAGTGTGCGCAGAGATTCAAAATCTCCATTATCCTCTCGTCACTTTGATCACAGGCAGCTGTGCCATCGAGCGTGTCACATAGCGCTCAGATATCAGTGGGCCTCACACAATCCACAAGTGTCCAGTGTCCAAAAGTGTGCGCAGAGATTCAAAATCTCCATTATCCTCTCGTCACTTTGGTCACAGGCAGCTGTGCCATCGAGTGTGTCACATAGCGCTCAGATATCAGTGGGCCTCACACAATCCACAAGTGTCCAGTGTCCAAAAGTGTGCACAGAGATTCAAAATCTCCATTATCCTCTCGTCACTTTGGTCACAGGCAGCTGTGCCATCGAGCGTGTCACATAGCGCTCAGATATCAGTGGGCCTCACACAATCCACAAGTGTCCAGTGTCCAAAAGTGTGCGCAGAGATTCAAAATCTCCATTATCCTCTCGTCACTTTGGTCACAGGCAGCTGTGCCATCGAGCGTGTCACATAGCGCTCAGATATCAGTGGGCCTCACACAATCCACAAATGTCCAGTGTCCAAAAGTGTGCGCAGAGATTCAAAATCTCCATTATCCTCTCGTCACTTTGGTCACAGGCAGCTGTGCCATCGAGCGTGTCACATAGCGCTCAGATATCAGTGGGCCTCACACAATCCACAAGTGTCCAGTGTCCAAAAGTGTGCGCAGAGATTCAAAATCTCCATTATCCTCTCGTCACTTTGGTCACAGGCAGCTGTGCCATCGAGCGTGTCACATAGTGCTCAGATATCAGTGGGCCTCACACAATCCACAAATGTCCAGTGTCCAAAAGTGTGCGCAGAGATTCAAAATCTCCATTATCCTCTCGTCACTTTGGTCACAGGCAGCTGTGCCATCGAGCGTGTCACATAGCGCTCAGATATCAGTGGGCCTCACACAATCCACAAATGTCCAGTGTCCAAAAGTGTGCGCAGAGATTCAAAATCTCCATTATCCTCTCGTCACTTTGGTCACAGGCAGCTGTGCCATCGAGCGTGTCACATAGCGCTCAGATATCAGTGGGCCTCACACAATCCAAAAGTGTCCACTGTCCACAAGTGTGTGCAGAAATTCTAAATCTCCCCTGTCCTATAGACACCTTGTACCTTGTTTTACATTACTATATAGTTTGTTGGATTTTGTCTACATTTCTACCAAAAATGAGGAAGGCTGGTGGAAGAGGCCGTGGAATTGGGCGGGGGTTGGCAGCTGGTAATGATGGTGTTGGTGGTGGATCTGATGGTAGTGGCAAGAGCAAAATAGGACCGAATGCAGGAGGTGCTGACCCTGCGTCATCGTCTGTCTACATAAGGCCTCGAACGCTTAGTTTTCTAGGAGTTGGCAAACCGCTTTTAAAGGCAGAGCATCAGGAAAAAGTTTTGTCTTACATTGCTGACTCAGCCTCCAGCTCTATCGCCTCCTCTTCTTCAGTTGTAAAAAGTAAAAGCACTGAGTCGTCATTGGAGGCTCATGTTCATGAACCACACCTTTCCTTGTGTCCTTCACCCCAACCAAGATTGAAGGATGACGCAGGCCATACTACTGATTACTCCATGGAGCTGTTTTCACATACCATGCCTGGATTATCAAGTCAAATGGTGAATTACCCAGGCCAAGATGAATCTGACATGGAGTGCACTGATGCACAGCCGCTGATGGATGATTCTGCTGGTACATTCACTCAGAGCACTACATTGTCCTCGCAGTGTACAGAGCCAGATTTTGACCCTGATGAGACTCAGGTGCCCCTTCCCGCACACTATACCACCATACACGGTGACACAGAGAAAGGTGCACATGACATAGAAGAGGAGGTGATGGATGACCCAGTTGTTGACCCAGATTGGCATCCATTGGGGGAAGAGGGTGCTGCTTCCAATAGCTCAGATGAGGAGCATCCACAGCAGACATCGACATCGCAACAGCTGTTATCTGGCAGGCCCGGAGCACTCCAAAGACAGGTTCCAAACATCAAAAGAGTTGCTGGACAGCTTGTCCAGAGGGTCAAAAGATCACAGCGTGCTAGGCCGCAAAATGTCTGCCAAAGTAGGAAGAGTGCAGTGTGGCACTTTTTTGAACAAAATCCTCATGATCAGGCCAAGGTTATCTGTAAGAAGTGCGCAAAGACCTTTAGCCGAGGGAAAAATCTGAAAAATTTGAATACCAGTTGCATGCTTAGACATTTAACCAGCATGCACTTGCAAGCGTGGACACAACACCAAACCTCAAGTGCCACATGTGCAACTGATCACAACGAAGGTAGTCAGCAACGCTACATTCTTTCCCCCACTGTAAGCCCACCGGTTAGCACAGCAGCAAATGTTGAGGTGTCGTTGCAAGGCCACAGCAGTCAGGGAATCCCACTGTTATATCAACGAAAGACTGATTCTAGGCCATCAGAAAGAACACCAACTCCATCACCATCATCAACCCTCTCTCAGTCTGCCCTGTCCACCGCTACTTCCACCATATGCAGCTCTCAAGTCCAGCTCACCCTCCCAGACACTATGAGTAGGTCAAGAAAGTACTCAGTCTCTCATCCGCGTACACTGGGTTTGAACGCCCACATTGCCAAACTAATCTCGTTTGAGATGATGCCCTTTCGGTTGGTGGAAAGCACAGCTTTCCGCGAACTCATGGCCTATGCAGTACCACGCTATGACCTACCCAGTCGCCACTTCTTCTCTCGCAAAGCCATCCCAGCCCTCCACCATCATGTGAAAGACCGCATTGTCCATGCACTCAAGCAGTCAGTGAGCGGAAAGGTGCACCTCACAACTGATGCATGGTCCAGTCGGCATGGCCAGGGCCGTTACGTGTCCATCACTGCGCACTGGGTTAATGTGGTGGATGCAGGGTCCACAGGGGACAGCGGTGGTGGGACAGTGCTGCCTAGCCCACGGTATAGGAAACAGTTGGCTGTAGGCGTTCGACCCTCCTCCTCCTCCTCCTCCAGAAGCGAAAGCTCGTCCACAGAGCGCAGTCATACGAGCACTCCATCTGCAGCTGCCACTGTTGCACACGATGTGTCCCCCTATCGAGCAGCTAGTGGAAAGCGTCAGCAGGCTGTGTTGCAGATGATGTGTTTGGGCGACAGACACACCGCCGAGGTGCTGGCCGAGTACTTGAAGCGACAAACTGAGTCATGGCTGGGCAGTGTACATCTTGAGGCAGGCAAGGTAGTTAGTGATAACGGGCGTAATTTTGTGGCAGCCATAGCCCTTTCAAAACTCAGCCACATACCTTGCTTGGCTCACACCTTGAACCTGGTGGTGCAGTGCTTCCTCAAAAATTATCCAGAGATAACAGCCCTGCTCCAGAAGGTGCGAAGACTGTGCGCGCACATCCGCCGGTCGCCTGTACACTCCGTTCGTATGCAGAAGCTGCAGCGATTGCTCCACCTTCCCAACCACTGCCTCATTATCGACATTGCAACAAGGTGGAACTCCACCCTGCACATGGTGGAGCGGCTGTGCGAGCAGAGGCAGGCCATAATGCATTTGTGGGAGGATACACGGCCAGGCACTTTGAGAGCAGACATGGAGTTGACAGGCGTGCAGTGGTCGAAGCTGAAAGACCTTTGTAAAGTCCTTCAGTGTTTTGAGGAATGCACACGGCTGGTAAGCGCAGACGACGCCATCCTAAGCATGAGCATCCCACTTATGCGTCTGCTCATGCAAACTTTGACGCACCTTAAGGAGCAGGCGTCTGCAGCCAATGTTGATGAGGAGGAAAAGGAGGAGGGAATCCTTGATGACATTCAGCCATTGTCTGCTCAGGGACCTCTCCTGGACGAGGTGGAGGAAGAAGAGGAGGAGGATGATGGGGATGATTACTTAGGGGAGGAGGATGCATCTCGTGGGGCAAGTGAAAATGTTGGCGTGGCAAGGTCTGGTACAGGGTTTGTGCGTGACTGGAGGGATGTGGATTTGCCAGAAAGTGCTCCTCCAACCAGCACTCGCAGTGCATCATTGACACCGGGAACATTGGCCCACATGTCAGATTATGCCTTGCGGATCCTAAAAAGGGACCCCCGCATTGCCAAAATGATGAACGATGACGACTACTGGTTGGCCAGCATCCTGGATCCACGCTATAAAGTCAAATTACAAAACATCATGCCACAGGAGAACCTTGACCTAATATTGGCTAATAAACAAGCAACTCTGGTAAATCGGTTGCTTGAGGCATTCCCAGCACACAGCAGCGGTGATGGTTCTCACACGAGCCGTACGGGCCGGGGGCAGCTTGGCAGAGGTGTTCGTGGTGCACACAGCAGAAGTGGCGTTGGAGACAGGGGTTTCATGACAATGTTGTGGACTGATTTTTCAAATACCGCTCACACAACTGGTAATACTGCATCGATGGAAAGTGACAGGAGACAGCAGTTGTCAACTATGGTTACAAACTACTTTTCCTCCCATATCGATGTTCTCCCACACAGGTCATTCCCCTTTGACTATTGGGCCGCTAAACTGGACACCTGGCCTGAATTGGCCCAATATGCCTTACAGGAGCTCGCTTGCCCAGCTGCAAGTGTGCTATCGGAAAGAGTCTTCAGTGCAGCTGGATCAATCCTGACAGAAAAAAGGACCCGTCTGTCAACCCAAAATGTGGATGATCTAACCTTCATTAAAATGAACCACGCATGGGTTTCCAAGGATTTTGTCCCACCTTCCCCTGATGACACATAGGGTGACAGAGAAATGGCTTGCTTTGGTCCACCTCTTCCTGGTACTTCACCTATTTCGCCTTTTGCATCAGCTGAATGTCCAACATCAACATATGCCACTTTCTAAAACTCCATAACTGTGCTGCCTCCCCCCCCATGGCCGGGGTCACCACCTAGCGCACGACACCGTGCGAGTGCCGTTGCCCTGGACAGGTGGGTAGGCCGACACTTGGGCGCGGGCACTGGCACAGGGTCCCTCATAGTGCAATCAAGTGTCTCTGACGGTGGTGGTGCACACCCGCCGTCAGACACACCGCTGTACTATGAGGGGCCCAGTGCCAGTACCGACGCCCACGAGTGGGCCCCCCTTGCTTGGGCAGGGCCCCAGCATTTGCAATCTTTACCTCTCCCTGCTCCTCCGCTGTGTAATCTGGGCCGTCAAATCCATACTGTGCCTGACACCGTCTGAGCCTGCCTCCTGAGACATATATTTTGAATGTGTACGCTATCCATACATGTTATCCGGGGATACGGTACCCTTTCTAACCTTTGTGCAATCACGTGCAATCCATACTGGGCCTAACACCATCTGAGCCTGCCTCCTGAGACATATATTTTGAATGTGTACGCTATCCATACATGTTATCCGGGGATACGGTACCCTTTCTATCCTTTGTGCAATCACGTGCAATCCATACTGGGCCTAACACCGTCTGAGCCTGCCTCCTGAGACATATATTTTGAATGTGTACGCTATCCATACATGTTATCCGGGGATACGGTACCCTTTCTAACCTTTGTGCAATCACGTGCAATCCATACTGGGCCTAACACCGTCTGAGCCTGCCTCCTGAGACATATATTTTGAATGTGTACGCTATCCATACATGTTATCCGGGGATACGGTACCCTTTCTAACCTTTGTGCAATCACGTGCAATCCATACTGGGCCTAACACCGTCTGAGCTTGCCTCCTGAGACATATATTTTGAATGTGTACGCTATCCATACATGTTATCCGGGGATACGGTACCCTTTCTAACCTTTGTGCAATCACGTGCAATCCATACTGGGCCTAACACCGTCTGAGCCTGCCTCCTGAGACATATATTTTGAATGTGTACGCTATCCATACATGTTATCTGGGGATACGGTACCCTTTCTAACCTTTGTGCAATCACGTGCAATCCATACTGGGCCTAACACCGTCTGAGCCTGCCTCCTGAGACATATATTTTGAATGTGTACGCTATCCATACATGTTATCCGGGGATACGGTACCCTTTCTAACCTTTGTGCAATCACGTGCAATCCATACTGGGCCTAACACCGTCTGAACCTGCCTCCTGAGACATATATTTTGAATGTGTACGCTATCCATACATGTTATCCGGGGATACGGTACCCTTTCTAACCTTTGTGCAATCACGTGCAATCCATACTGGGCCTAACACCGTCTGAGCCTGCCTCCTGAGACATATATTTTGAATGTGTACGCAATCCATACATGTTATCCGGGGATACGGTACCCTTTCTAACCTTTGTGCAATCACGTGCAATCCATACTGGGCCTAACACCGTCTGAGCCTGCCTCCTGAGACATATATTTTGAATGTGTACGCTATCCATACATGTTATCCGGGGATACGGTACCCTTTCTAACCTTTGTGCAATCACGTGCAATCCATACTGGGCCTAACACCGTCTGAGCCTGCCTCCTGAGACATATATTTTGAATGTGTACGCTATCCATACATGTTATCCGGGGATACGGTACCCTTTCTAACCTTTGTGCAATCACGTGCAATCCATACTGGGCCTAACACCGTCTGAGCCTGCCTCCTGAGACATATATTTTGAATGTGTACGCTATCCATACATGTTATCCGGGGATAAGGTACCCTTTCTAACCTTTGTGCAATCATGTGCAATCCATACTGGGCCTAACACCGTCTGAGCCTGCCTCCTGAGACATATATTTTGAATGTGTACGCTATCCATACATGTTATCCGGGGATACGGTACCCTTTCTAACCTTTGTGCAATCACGTGCAATCCATACTGGGCCTAACACCGTCTGAGCCTGCCTCCTGAGACATATATTTTGAATGTGTACGCTATCCATACATGTTATCCGGGGATACGGTACCCTTTCTAACCTTTGTGCAATCACGTGCAATCCATACTGTGCCTGACACCGTCTGAGCCTGCCTCCTGAGACATATATTTTGAATGTGTACGCTATCCATACATGTTATCCAGGGATACGGTACCCTTTCTAACCTTTGTGCAATCACGTGCAATCCATACTGGGCCTGACACCGTCTGAGCCTGCCTCCTGAGACATATATTTTGAATGTGTACGCTATCCATACATGTTATCCAGGGATACGGTACCCTTTCTAACCTTTGTGCAATCACGTGCAATCCATACTGGGCGTGAGAACGGCTGGCGAGCTGTTAAGCAAGCTACAGCACCTGTCCAGACAAGTACAGGGATTCCCTAGCGAGGAGACTTATTTGATTGTTTTCAATGTTGGGACAGCAATTTTTGGGGAGCACTATACTCTGGAGAATGATAGATGGGGCCCACCATACACTGGAACATTCCAAAGGTGGACATCAGACACTGGAGCAGCATTTACAGGGCCCATTATACACTAGAGCATTAGAAATGGGGCCCATTATGTTTGGAGCATTATTTGGGCCCATAAGACAGTGGAGCTTCATCCATGGGGACCAACATATACTGTAGCATTATGTGGAGCTCATCATATACTGTTTCAAACATTATATGGGACCAATGATTCTGTATGGAGAAATAGATGGGCCTCGCCATGAGATGTAAAAAGTGAAGTATTTTTCATTGTACTATACCGCTATTTATCTGCCGTATCGGAGCATGATGAGTTGTGGTATGTGTTAAAGGGGCGCTCTTTCGCCCAGGGCACATGAAAACCTGCAGCCAGCCCTCCCCCCCCCACAACTTTAGCCAAATAACCCCCATTTTTCAGTGCGTAACTTATATTATGAAGTTAATTAAGGTTGACAAGCTTAAGTAAGAAGAATTGATGCTTTTGGCATTCAAATGGGCACTGTAGGTGTGTTTCCTGTCCTCCTCTCACTGCCGACTTTTATTCCCCATTGACTTACATTGGGTTTCGTGTTTCGGGACGACCCCGACTTTTCCCTATAATTGGACGATCTTGCTCGACCCGACTTTTGGAAAAGTCGGGTTTCACGAAACGAAACGCGACCCTAAAAAACCAAAAGTCGCTCAACTCTACTCGCCATGTCTCTTATAGACGAGAATCGACAGGTTCACCAAACCTCCATTCATTTTTTTCAACTGATTAGCAATTTTTTTTTCTAAACAATTGTAAAAGTCAGATTTTTTTTTACCCCAAATTGATGCTTTTTTCCAACTCTAATTATGAACTCAGATCTCATCAGATCTCATTGTTTTATGCATTACTCTTCTCGCTGATCTCATCGTTATGATAGTCGGAGCACAGTGACATTGACCTGGACTTCGTATCTTTCTCCGAGTTGTCGGTCAAGACTGACGCTGTTTCTTTAGCAGCTACTTTATTATATTCATGCTGTGTTGGGAATGCATAGGACATATTATTACTCTGCAGCACAGCAGAATGATAAAACACAATATACACAATCATTGCAGGAAAAATACAAAAAACAGATAAGATTTGTATTTACGTTGTTTCTACGGAAGTTGTTCCAAAATAACTTCTGATAGTGGAAAAATGTGAAATTTTCATTAATAGAATCACCTTTTTAAACAATGTTTGAGTTTTCTTGTAAAATCTTTATCATTTGCAGCACAGGTACATAATTATAATAGAAAACTTACTACCCATGGAAAAGGGGACTTTTAATAGGAATCTGCTTAATTCTCACCGAACGACATTTAATATTGTGAATGCAGGACACTTAGGCGCCGCATCCAGAAACACAGCCAAGGCCAGGGTCAGACTTCCGAGAAACTCGCATGAGTCTCGCACGTCAATGCCCAGCACTGACGTCGGCACTCGGAGCGGAGCGTTCAGCTGCATAAAATACATGCACCTGAACACTCCGATACCGAGTGCCGGCGGCAGTTCCGTGTATTGACGTGCGAGACTCTTGCGAGTTTCTCGCAAATCTGACCCCAGCCAAAAACTGACACTTTTGGGCTGAGGTTTTGTGAATTACCTACTCGCTGTCAGGACTCAAATGTCAGAACCCTGTCAGTGTCGGCAAACTGCCACGCCGAGCAGGGTGACTTACCCCCACTATGGGAGAGCGCGGGGTCCAATACAGTAGTGACGGTTCAAGCAGACAGGACCTGCGGCATTGAAAATAGTAAGGTGTCCCAGGACCTAGATCATGTGACTGCAGGGGGCGGGGCTTAGCGTCCTACTGCTGCAGATGATATAATGTACCTACTGCAGGGAAACTGTAGTAGAGGAAAACGCAGGTCAGACAAGCGAGGGTTCGTACACGGAGAGGGCTGTGCGGTACCAGAGGGACGAGCAGAGAATTGTCAAGTCACAGGAAGAGGGTCATACACAGAGAGGTAGCGCAGTACAAGAGGGACAGGCAGACTCGTATCAGGGACAGAACCGGATCAAAACCAATCAAGCAAGCAAGATATCAGGCACAAGGCACAAGTACGCACGAGGTCAACTAACTCAGCCGAGGGAAGGAGTATAACTGACACCGGACCTAGGTCAAGTGAGCATTAAATAGTCGCCCTCTGCCAGAGAGAGGCAGAAACAATTAACCCCTGTCTGACCAGGACCGGCCAAAGACAAAGCCTATCCTGGATCATGACAGTACCCTCCTCTCAATGGGGGGCCACTGGACCCCCGGGTCTCTCAGGGTACTTGGCGCTAAAGGCCCGGACCAACCGATCCGCATGAACCGATCGAGCAGGAACCCACGACCGGTCTTCAGGACCGTAGCCTTTCCAATGTACAAGATATTGAAGGGCACGACTGACCAACCTAGAGTCAACAATTCGTTCCACCTCATACTCAGACTGGAGAGAAAACTGAGCAAAGCTCCAAAAAAAGCGACTATAAGTCCAAAGTAAAGTCAAAAAGTTTTTTATTTTAATTAAGACACATCCAGATACAAATGGGGGGAGTGGGCAATAAAGTGCGAAACCGCACACCGCATGGATAAAAAAAGGATTGTTGTACAACCAGAACCTATGCAGTAACAAGACATACATAAAGTTACTAAATTGTCACAAAGTGCATATGGTGCATGGCAATGTATGGCAATTAAGAATGGACCGCAAAACAGTATATATGTATATATATATATATATATATATATATATATCTTTATACCAGCTCCATCCATCAAGTAAACAGCTAAATACACAGATCATTATCAGATAGCAGGTGACCATTCACCATGGTTAGACAGATATATGACGCCTAGGAAGCATAGTAATAAGAGAGGAAGCATAAATTACCTAATGAAATGGCGGGCAGAGGTTCCAGCAGTCAGCAATCCACCCCAACGATTGTTTCGGAGGGTTACTCCTTCATCAGGAGAACCTTGACCTAATATTGGCTAACAAACAAGCTACTCTGGTAAACCGGTTGGTTGATGCATTCCCAGCACACAGCAGTGGTGATGGTTCTCACACGAGCCGTAGGGGCCGGGGGCAACTTGGAAGCGGTGTTGGTGGTGGACACAACAGAAGTGGCGTTGGAGACAGGGGTTTCATGACCATGTTGTGGACTGATTTTTCAAGTCCCGCTCACACGACTGGTAAAACTGCATCGATTGAAAGTGACAGGAGACAGCACTTGTCAAGTATGGTTACAAACTACTTTTCCTCCCATGTCGATGCTCTCCCTCACAGGTCATTCCCATTTGACTATTGGGCAGCTAAACTGGACACCTGGCCTGAATTGGCACAATATGCCTTACAGGAGCTCGCATGCCCAGCTGCAAGTGTGCTATCGGAAAGAGTCTTCAGTGCTGCTGGATCAATACTGACAGAAAAAAGGACCCGTCTGTCGACCCAAAATGTGGATGATATAACCTTCATTAAAATGAACCATGCATGGGTTTCCAAGAATTTTGTCCCACCTTACCCTGATGACACATAGGTTGCAAGAAAATTTGTTTTCTTTGGACTGCCTGTTCCTGGGACTTGACCAATTTCGCCTTTAGCAGCAGGTGAATGTCCCACATCAACATATGCCATTTTGTAAACCTCCCTAACTGGGCAGCCTCCTCCCCCCAATGGCCGGGGTCACCACCGAGCGCACGCAACCGTGCGAGTGCCATTGCCCTGGACAGGTGGGTGGGCCGACTCGTGGGCGCGGGCACTGGCACAGGGTCCCTCGTAGTGCAATCAAGTGTCTCTGACGGTGGTGGTGCACACCCGCCGTCAGACACACTGCCGTACTATGAGGGGCCCAGTGCCAGTGCCGACGCCCACGAGTGGGCCCCCTTGCTTGGGCAGGGCCCCAGCATTTGCAATGTTTACCTCTCCCTGCTCCTCCGCTGTGTAGTCTGGGCTGTCAAATCCATCACTGGGACTGGCACTTCAAATTTGGTGAACTGATAGAAGATGAAGGTTAAGACGTAGCTATGCCCTGTCCTGCTGGCCGGGATCCAGCTTCAGATGATCAATGGCTTCCATTTCTTATGGACGTCAACTCACAATGAGATGCAGAAGTGGTTTCTCATCAGCTTTAACAGTTTTTCTACCCACAGACGTGTGACATTCCAGCGCACATTTTTAAATGTACCCTCCCTCTCATGCCAATCCAACTGAATCGCCTATGGCCTGTGGCTTCTGTGTTTTGCACTCCAAAGTTACGTGACAGATCATGATAGGCAGTGAGCACCATGTTTACATCTCTCCCTGTGATCAAAATTGGATGGATATGAGTAACGGCGATGGGATCAACGGTACTGCGATACAGCAACACTTTCTTCACAAAGAAAGGTTTTTGCTGCGTCCACACACTAATTAATTGAGGGTCAGCATCGCCTCTGAGAATTGTGACGGAAGTTGTTCCCGTGAATAGTAATTCATAGATTTCTGCAATCACTAGACTTTAGGTAAATAAGTGTATGCATCTAATTTTCTATTGCAGAGAGTCTGGGCTGTCTTCCTGAGACAGAAAGATAAATGAAGATTTAAAAATACCACCAAAGGTGTATCATGGTGTACGCTTGAAATACATTTCCTTTTTTCTAGTTTTTAGATTGTTGTTTAATCCATGCAGAGAACACGGAGATTTTGACTGTTTAAACTATGCTCTATCACTGCTATCCAGTGATAATGTACCCTATCTCAACTTTGTAAAATCTGGTCTAATCATACTGGGCCTGAGACCCTCTGAGCCTGCCTCCTGATCGATACACATAGGTTTTTAGTGTGTAAACTATGCAACATATATACGTGTTAACCGGTGAAACTGTACCCTTTATCAACTTTCTCGAATCTTGTAGAATCCATACTGGGCCTGAGAACTGCTGCAGAGCTGTTAAGCAAGCTACAGCACCTGTGGTTTGGACACGTAATATTTTGCATTTTTTCTGGAATGGCGGTTAGGCCGAAATCAGGAATTGCTGTTGACCTGCACTTACTGGGAAATCATCGTTCACGGAAAATTATTGGAATCCCAGATCACTAACGGTGTTCAGCGGGTTATCTGCACCTGTAAGCGACAAAAGATGGTCCTTTCAGTGTAGCGCTCATGTAGCCCCGGACATGGAAGGCCATGATAGCCCTGTTATTGCTCGATCACGCGTGCCAGAGCCTCGCGTATCCCTCTAGTAAACTTTACACGTACCGCAGGGGCATGCCGGAGTCTCGTTCGTTAACAGAATAAAGCTGACAAATCGCTAGCACAACTACAAACGGACATACCACACCACACACACACACAATCGACAAAGCTTTCAATGTGTGCATCTTTTTTTGAGGTGGCATGGTTGTGGTTTCCTGGGTGGAGTCCAATTAAGCCGCAGGTTCCACTCCTGGTGGTGCCCTTTTGGACATTCCTTTAAGGTTCAGCTTTGCAATCATACTGCCCCCGGAAATCAAACACTTTGGCTTCATGGACGCTGTTTGAAGGTTCATGGGAATAACGCCGCCCGATCGCCAGTTGCCATAATTTATTGGTGGGAAGTACGATGGTATATGATCGTGTTCGTTTTCAGATTTTGTTTTTTTGGGTTTGGTTTTTACATTTTTAGTTCAGACTTTCTTGACTTCAAAGGGCATGACAAGCCTTGATCTGTGTCTCCTCCACCTCCTCCTTTTACTCCTCCACCTCTTTTGTAAAAGTAGTTGCCCTTTTCCATATGTTATTTATGGCTTCTGAGCATTTTGTCGGCTTTGGAACACCTTTTAAGGTGTTTTGTAATTGTTTTGTATGTGTTAGTATGTGTTTGCCTGCCATTGTTTTCAACGTGGTTCGACGAACATTCGACGAACTTGCCTCCTGTGCGAAGAACCAAAACACTAGCGGGGTGGCTCAACACTACTCATAATATATAGACGTACATTGTTAATGTTTAAACTATGCTATATATACCTGCTATCTGATGATACTGTACACTTTGTCTACTTTTTATATTCTTGTCTAATCCATACTGAGCCTGGGAGTGTCTCTGTGTGGCTGATGGAATATATATGGAGATTGACAATTATCCTTTGACTGAATAGAGCTGTACGCTTCTGATACAGTACCATATATGTGATGTTATTTTGTGTCTATTTTGTGCTAAATTTGGAAGTTTGGTGGAAGAGGCCGCGGACGTGGGCGTGGGGGGGCCAGCTGGTGCTGATGGTGGGGGTGCATCTGCTGGTAGTGGCAAAAGCACAATAGCAGCTAAGGCAGGAGGTGTTGAGCCTGCGTCATGGTCTGTCTACGGAACGCTTGGAAGGCTACCTTTTCTGGAAGTAGGTTTAGCGTTTTTAAAGCCGGAGTATGAGGAACTGGTTTGGTCTTACATTGCCGAAACAGACTCCAGCAAATATGCCCTCCTCTTCTGAAGTTTCAAAAAATGCAAGGACTGAGTCGTCAAGTGCTGGCTCCTGGTCAGGAAGAACCCCTTTCCTTGTCTCCTGCACCCCCACCCAAAGTGAATGATGCAGCAGGCCACACTTCACATTAGTCCATGTAGCTCTTTCTATCATACCATGCCTGGGTTATCAAGTCAAATCGTGAATTCCCCAGTCCAAGATGAATCTGACATGGAGTGTGGGTGGCCAGGCAGGGCAGTGGGGTTAATCGGTACCGGGACGGTGTCTCCCTGGGATGTGTCACAGTGGTGGTGACCCGTTCCGTGGCCCTGGGCGTCCATGCAAAGGGGTGAATTACGTTTATAGGTGAATGATACGTGACGCCACCTGTGGTTTCTGAGTAGTTTGACCAGCGCTGCAGTGGCGCTTCTCTGGGACAGAAGTTGTGGTGCAGCTAAGATGTAGAAGCCCTGCACAGGTATGTCCATTGTCGCAGGGCACATGAAAGAGTTGGCAGATGGTGTGCAGTGCAGGATGTAGCAGAGCTGTGTGCCAGGTGCAGGAGAAAGAGGACAGAGACAGTCGTGCAGTTCCTTTACCTGTACTTGGTAAGGACCCAGAGTACAGATGGAGAAGGAGTTGGTCAGCCTGGAAGCCAATTTGGAATTGTCTCTCTGCAGATAGGTAGTGTGTCCTCCGTTCTAGTGCTTATCTGAGGTACTCGCAGTGCTGAGTTCAATGAAGTTCCCCCTGTTGACTCTCTCTTGGAACTTTCTCGTATGGCAGGCAGCCATAGCCTTTTCCTTCTGGCTCCCACACGTCGCTGCTGGGGCCTCCGAGCCTTAGTTGGGTACAGAGCATTTACAGCTGCTACTTCCTCTGGATTCTGCTGCAGGAACGTCAGTGTCCCTACCAACTCGGAGACCGGAATCCGGACCATGCACTCAAGCTAGGAGTGAGCCTTAACTCTGCTCATCCTCCAGCTTCCCTTCTCACGTCCACACACTTCCCCTTCCCTTCACAGACTGCCCTAACATACCTCCTCCCGACCACAGACAGCAGCTCCTCAGCAGTCAGGTTCAGAGGTCTCTCTGCTGGCCTGGAGTGGGAAATGTGTTGTGTGTTGGTTCAACTGCTAGCAAGATCCTTCGTTGCTCCCAAGCATGACATCACACCAATGGCAGATCTTAATAGGGGCGGATGGGGCGGTCGCCCCGGGCCCAAGGTTTTTTTAGGTGCCCAGGGCACTGGCGTAGCGTGGTGGGGGGGCGGTCCGCCCCAGGCGGCATGTGTGTGGGGGCGGCGCGGCAGCAGCAATTCCACCCTGCAGTGCAGTGCAGCGGCGGGCAGGGAGCGATGCGATCACGGCAGCTCCGCTGCCTGCAAGAGTGAATAGCAGGAGCGGAGAGGCAAGGGTCCGTCCTGCTTCCTGCCCGGAGGCCGCGCTTCCTGTTTCACACAGAGGAGCGCCGCTGAATGACATCATCATTCAGCGGCCGCTGCTGTGTGAGGGAGGAAGCTCGGGCGATGCTGCGGACAGGTGAGAGGAGAGAGGTGGTGTCTTGTGTGTATGTATGTATGTCTGTGTGTGTGTGTGTGTGTGTGTGTGTGTGTATGTCTGTGTGTATGATGGAGCAGGCAATGATGGGAGTGATGGTCTAGAAGGCAGTGATGGGGTGAAGGAGCAGGCAATGAGGGGAGTGATGGGGTGATGGAGCAGACAATGATGGGGGTGATGGAGCAGGCAATGATGGGGGTGATGGAGCAGGCAGTGATGGGGTGATGGAGCAGGCAATGAGTGGAGTGATGGGGTGATGGAGCAGGCAGTGATGGGGTGAAGGAGCAGGCAATGAGGGGAGTGATGGGGTGATGGAGCAGGCAATTATGGGGTGATGGAGCAGACAATGATGGGGGTGATGGAGCAGGCAATGATGGGGTGATGGAGCAGGCAGTGATGGGGTGATGGAGCAGGCAGTGATGGGGTGATGGAGCAGGCAATGAGGGGAGTGATGGGGTGATGGAGCAGGCGGTGATGGAGCAGGCAATGAGGGGAGTGATGGGGGTGATGGAGCAGGCAATGATGGGGGTGATGGAGCAGGCAATGATGGGGTGATGGAGCAGACAATTATGGGAGTGATGGAGCAGACAATGATGGGAGTGATGGGGTGATGGAGCAGGCAATGATGGGGGTGATGGAGCAGACAATGATGGGGTGATGGAGCAGGCAATGAGGGGGGTGATGGAGCAGGCAGTGATGGGGTGATGGAGCAGGCAATGATGGGAGTGATGGGGGTGATGGAGCAGGCAATTATGGGGTGATGGAGCAGACAATGATGGGGGTGATGGAGCAGGCAGTGATGGGGTGATGGAGCAGGCAATGATGGGGTGATGGAGCGTGATTTTGTGCGTATTGGCCGTAGGCCTACAGCTTATGTGCAACGTCTTTTTAGGCCATGTCCACACGTGGTGGAATGGTGGCGGGTTTTCCGTATGGACCCGCAGCAAACCAAGTGCTGTGGTCCGTACGGCTGTCAATTCCCGCACGGGGACCACAGCGCTCAGGTGGGAAGGGGGGTACAGGGGACCAGGTTTTATGAACAGCCCCGGGCCTATAGTCCACTTAATCCGCCACTGCATCACACTCCCTAGGAGGAAGGTAATGCCACTGTGGCGACCGTACTCCTGGGGGCGACACAAGTCCACTGAGGCCCAGCCACTGCTGGATGATTCTGCTGGTACATTGACTCAGACCATTACATTCCCCTCACACTCTACACAGCCTGAATGTGACCCAGATGAAACTCAGGTTACCCTTCCCATATACTGTACCACCTTACACGGTGACAAAAAGGAAGGTGCAGATGAAAGTGCAGGTTCGGCCCACCTGCCGTCAGACACACCGCGTACTATGAGGGGCCCTGTGCCAATGCCATCGCCAACGAGTGGGCCCCCCCTGCTTGCTCTGGATCACAGCGCTTGCAAAGTTGAAATACTTACCTCTCCCTGCTTCTGAGTTTCTTGACAGTGATATTCTGATCAGAGAGCGCAATGACATCACGTCTGTATGCCCAGACTAGTACAGGGATTCCCTAGCGAGGAGACTTATTTGAGGAGACTTATTTAATTGTTTTCAATGTTGGGACAGCAATTTTTGGGGAGCACTATACTCTGGAGAATGATATATGGGGCCCACCATACACTGGAGCATTCATTCCAAAGGTGGACATCAGACACTGGAGCAGCATTTACAGGGCCCATTATACACTAGAGCATTAGAAATGGGGCCCATTATATATAGAGCATTATTTGGGCCCATAAGACAATGCAGATTCATCCATGGTGACCAACATATACTGTAGCATTATGTGGAGCTCATCATACACTGTTTCAAACATTATATGGGACCAATGATTCTGTATGGTGAAATATATGGGCCTCATTACTCTGTATAGCGCACTATGCGGTGGCTATAATACTCTATGGAGTAAGATACTGTCCGTTTTTGGAGCTATTGGAGAATTTCAAATGGATATCAGTCATGAGATGTAAAAAGTGAAGTATTTTTCATTGTACTATTGATGTGGATTTTTTGGTTGGGTGAATTTACCCCTTGTGTGTACTGTGACCTGTTCTTATTAGACAGAGTCTTATTGAGCGCTCAAAGAAGGAAAGACGCCACACATTGTTAGCAGCAATACCTTCCAGCAGAACTCTGGAAACTTTATTCATATTCATGGTCTTTTATCAGTTCGTATAAAGGAGTGGTTACTCATTAACATAAAGGCTTTACTTCTTAGCTAATTGGTCAGTTTAAATGCATGAACATATATGGGTGTCCGACCTGAGGTTACTTAGACACCACGTGATTTACTGTCTGGAGTCTTGCACTTGTCAGCAAGTCTCCAATATCGGCCGGACCATCTGGCCTTGCTTCCTCATTCCCTATGTCTGCTAGATATTTCTCAAGTCACAAGACAATGAGATGACTGGGTAGCAGGTTATTTCCACCAACTAGTTATAAGGTTCAAACTGTAAATATGTATCTGTGTGCATTATGGCTATATAAGAATACATGAGTATATAGCAGTATATGGAGTATATAGCCTATAGCAGGCAAGTGAGATCTATATGAAATACATATATATTTCCATAACAATCCCCCCTTAGATATCACTTGCCCTAAAATCCTGCTCCTGGCCCAAAGCCCTGCAACTCTTTTTTGCTGCCAGTGGGCTGACATATTCCTAGTGCATACATCCTCCTCTGTACAGACTTTCGCAAATGGGCGGTCAGGAGATCTGTCCCTAAAGGGGGTGTGGTGCAATGTAATCAAAGTCTCTTAGTTAGCAGTCTGTGCAGTCAGTGCATGTGTATTCTCCGTCAGGTAGGTAATTTATTCAGTCAGGGAGGTCATCCACAGCATTATTCCAGCTCAGGTGTGTCCTCTGGTATGAAGGCTTTTTCCTGCAATGCGGTGCGTGGATCCAGGTGGGGATTCTCCCTCCAGGTTGGTGGCGTCAGCACTTGGTGAAGGGCCATCGGATCTGGGATCGAGTGCTTCTTTTTACGGACTTTTCCCACCAACACTCAGCAGTCTCCTGACTTCAGGGCGTGCATACCAGGCACCGAATCTGGACCTGGCAATGAAGGAGAAAACTCGAGAATGGACATTAGCAAGATTCTTGATAAATTCAATTACACATGCAGACAAAGTATCATATTGCATAGTCAACTGCTAAGCGAAGAATACCCCTAAAATGGGTTTGGACACAAATAAAGTTTCATATTGGTGACAGCTTTTTCTGAGCCTATGGGAGTGTCTAATGACAGGGTTTGTCTGTCTCTTGGGCAAATTTTTTAGCATGCTGCTCTTAAGTGTCCCACCTAGTCTATGATGCGGGATGGTGAGTAGTGTGTAGGCCTGTCTGACCCTACTGCTGATCAGTTCTCTTGTGTTAGGTTTGCTTTGTATGCGGGTCCCTGATCACTTGCTATTGCTTCTGGAAACCCCATATCTGCACACTATTTTTGAGAGTATCTTCTTTGCAGTAGTCTTCGCCAACTGGTTCCTTACTGGGAAGTCTTCAGGCCAGACGATGTGGGGGAACTTTTCCTGCTTGTCCGATGTTGAATTTTGTCGGAGGCCAAACAGCTCCTGGGAATCTTTGCTGTTAAGGTGTGAGTTGAGTTCAATCAGGTCATTCATCTGTGTCTTCAATTCTGTGTGGGGGCCATGTGCCCATTGAACCACCGTCGGGTGCACACTTTGAGATAGACTGGGTCTGTCTTGAGGTAGACGGTTTGAGGTAGACTAGGTCTGTCTTGAGGTAGACGTTTTGATGTAGACGGTTTCTTGGAGCCCAGTGCTTTTGGCCTTCAGCTTCCAGCTTTCCTTCTCCTCCTTCCGAGTCTGATCCTGTTACTTCTTGTACAGGTTTCAGGAAGTCATTTTGTCAGGTTTAGTTGACTGGGTTGTGGTAATTGACATTCTCTGAGCTGATTGTGGGATTTTAGCTGAGGTTTCGTCTATGTCCGCGCCTCCCTCTGTATGAAGACTCGGGTTAGACTGTGTCAGAGGAGGACTTGGGACGACTCTTTGCATTGGTACCGATTCAGCCGACGTTCTCCGGTGGATGAGGGGGAAGGTCAAACTGTTGTAGGCTTGGGATGCCTTCGGACTCATGCAGCTCGTCTCGGGGAGTGTTGCCGTGGACTGCCAATCGTAGGGCTGTGCTGGAGAAGAAGCTTCCCCATGAGAGGGTGGTGGAGGACAATCTTCTGGAATGTTCTCCATCAAATACATCCTTTCTGGTAAAGGTGGGCACCATTCTTTTGCCTCAGAATTCATATCCACGTCAGAATCTTCATCCTGGAAGTGATTCAGCTTGTTGGCTGGTGGAGGAGGAGGCAGCACTTCTGTCCAATTCAGAGATGGCATCTTCAACGGTTTTTCCATTGACTTCTGTATGCCAGGTTTTCTCGTCTTCAGTCGTCATGTAGTAGCCGTCCGGCTCTATGACCTCTCTCATTTTCCATATTGTCTTCCTCCGGCTGCTTTTTTGCCTGCCATGTCTGCCATGTTGATGCCCCGTGTCTCTACTGTGTTCAGTTTTCCGTGTGCCTTGACCTTCAACACTGCCACCACTTTTAGTAGTTGAAGGGTGTCCAGCAGGTCTCTGATGGCTCCATGGTGCTTCACGGTCGATCCGCTTGCTGTGATGAAGTTTCTTGCAGCCCAGATGGGTCCGAAGTCGGGTGCCATGTCATGCGAGTACCTGGAAGTTTTTGTTCTTCGCAATCTGGCAGGTCTTTCGTCAGCTCTATTAGCTCCGCTTCTTGGGCTCTTGGGCTGACAACCTTCTGGACCATAGAATGTCTTGATTGCTGGTCGCTGCACATCCCGTGTGGAACCTTCCTTCATCATCTGCAAAACTGGAGCCATCTACGGTATCTTGCAGATTTTCATCTGAGGGTCCGTATCCGCATCCCGCCTTGGGATTGGGAGTAGAGACAGGTAACAAGCACTGCTGCGAGCACTGAAGAGTGGTGGAGAGCAGCCTTGTCAGGAGGACGTGTGCTGCGGGTATTGTTTTCATGCAGGAGGGCCCACCCCCTTGCAACTGGATCCAGGCCGGCTGAGCGGTAGTCTAGAGGCCTCTGGTTTTCCTCCGTGGGTCTGTTTTAAGCCTGGCCAGTAGCATGACCTTCTCCATCTTGGTCCTTCTTTTTCTATTTGGTCAGGATGGGATGGCTTCTCGTACTCAGTGAGGCCTAGAGTTGGCGCAGAGACTATGAAGTCTTTCAGTTTCCTGTACGAGATGACGGTTGCAATGTGTTGATGCAATTATACAGAGGCTGCATTAAGCCTGGAGCACCAGGGATCCAAGTTCTGCAGTACGAGACTAGACTAAGGAAGGCCTACATCTTCGGAGTTGTTGAGGGAGCCATCTTCTCCTCCGCGGTCCTCCGGTCATCTGTCAAGTGTTTCATCTAGTGGGCGATACGGTGTCTTCAGGAACTTGCTTTTGACACCACTGGACTCTGTTTTGCAGAACTTACGTTGCTGCTCCGCCAGGCAGAGTGGAGGAGACATGGAAAGCGCTGTGCAGGTAGTGATGTCGATGACTTCTGTATGCTCCGCAATCCAGTTGTCGGGGACGGAGGGCAATGCTTTGGTGAGCTGTGAAAGGCTGTTCCAGGCCCTCTTGGGCCTCTCTGTTCATTTGTTCCACACCCCCCTTGTGCGTGTTCAGGAACTGGTCGTCCAGGTGGGGGAATATTGAGGGGAGCTTCGGGCAGATCCATTGCCGTGAGCACCGTTGCTGTGGCTGGCACGTTTGTCAGCAGAGTGTGCACATCTGGCACAACTTGGGTTTCAAACACGGTTGCATCGCTCACAGCCCTCAGATTATGCACCATTCAATCTGGTCTGGTTCTCCTTTCACAGTCTTCCTCTTGATCGAGAGAAGCTGGGACCGCATGATGATTCCCGTGGGTGAGGCAGCTCAAACTGGCCTTGCTCTTCACAGTGCCGTGAGTGATTCCCATCTTATGGCACAGGGCCGGTAGGAAAACAAACCGTTTGCTGGGGTCCTTTTTTCGTCAGAGGTGACGTTCAGCTGAGCTTTCTTGCTCTCACAGGGGGTCTTCTTGCTGGGGCATCTTCTTTTCCAGCCAGCAGCAGTTCCTTTCACCCAGCTTGATTTCTGGTCAGCATCTTGTTAACCAATTTGAGGAGCTGAGTGGCTGTCTTCTGGTCCAGGGCCTGGATTAACTTCAGGGAGCACCTTCAGAATCTTGTCCAAGATGATCCTCTGGTGCTGGAGCCGGAAGCAGTGCAGCCATTTCACGAAGCGGGTGTGGTCTCTCTGGGTTGAGAGTTTTCCTGGTCCATGCCAAAGTTCTTAGGCCGTTTCTTGAACAGCAGTTCCACTTAGACCTCCAGGGCAGTCTGCTCTGGGTGATGAGCAGCAGATGCTGGGCCTTCTGAGCGTCCGGGGTTCCAGACTTGAGTGACACCCGCACTGGCGCAACTTGAAGTCTCTCTTGGACCATAGGCTTCCGGGTGCTATGTCCAGCACCTCCTTGGGTAGGCTTGCACCGGTTATTCTAGCGAGGCTCTTGTAGGGCCACCAGCATGGGCATGATTGATTCTTCTTGGGTCTGAGGTGGAGAAGAGGTCAAGGTCACATCTTCATTGGACACTTTGGTCACCTTCAGTTCCTGCAGTAGGTCGGTGCTCATCAGGTGGGGCGGGCAGGTCTCCACCGTAAACTGAAACAGGATAGAGTATCCTGGCTGTGTCCACATGCTCAGGGGCTTGCGAGCTGGGGAACGTCTGTCTTGACATTCAGCCCCCATACAAGACACAGAGTGCTCTGATAGACTGGTGGGGTTGGGGATTTTCACTTCAGACTGCACCAGTGTCCACAAGGAAAGATATGACAGCCCCCCGTGATTTGAGGTATTAGGTCCGCTGATGGGGTTCACATGTCAGGGGCGTGACGTCTGGCGGACCTGGTTTGCCTCTGTCCTATGGACAGGGTTCTTCATTGTCTTCTGTGTTTCTTTCTTGGCCTATTCCTCTGCGGGATGACCTGGGTTGCCGGGGTGCTGTGCACTGGTTCCGGAAATGGCCAAAGTTGCCACAGTTGAAACACTTGCCAGCTCTCCTAACTCTGTGTGATAGTTGCTCCTCCATGTCAGTGGCCATCACGGGAGGGCCTGTCCTCCGTACTCCTGGGAGGGACTCAACTCTTCTGGCTACTGTAAGCAGGACATCTACTGCTATTGTCCTGTACTCAGGCCTGGCCACTATCAGCAGTCTCTTGATTGGTTCTCTTAGTCCATGCACAAAGGCCTGTGCCAACATCTGTCCGTGTATCTGATCATGAATGGTGAAGCCTAAAACTTGGAATACTTGCCTCACTCTGCCATGAAACTCGTCTACAGACTATCTTGGCTTGGCTCATGTTATGCAGGCTGAGTGCTTTTCTGGCGTTGGCCCACTCTCTAAGCTGTTCAATTAGCTTTGATCCTGATTCCCAGGAATGCACACCTAATTCTGATGGAAGCTTAAAGTGTTCCTTCATGATTGGCCAGAATGTTTCACCTGCTTTAATCTCCATTATGGACCAGAGATCACTCCAGGTTGCAGCATATGTCTGCTGGCTCAGCTGCATTCTTCGGTAAAATGGCATGGGGTCCATATCTGGGTCTGGCAGATTTTTTAGAATACTGAACACCTGACTAGGGGTGAAAGGCACATAGTGTAAGAGTTCTGGCTCTATCTGCCCCTGCCTACTTGGTGTCTGTGAGTTTCTCCTAGTGCTAGGAGGAGGAGGAACTGTGCCATTGTGTGATTGTCTTTCTGTGTGTGGCACAGGTGTGTACTTCCCCCCCTGAGACTGCAGCTCCGTGTGGCACATAGGATCATCAGTCTCAGTAGGTGTAGTGTCTGATGGCCCACACCTCTCTTCTGCTATCTGTTGTATCGGGAGGGCACCTGCGTTGTCATGTGTGGGGAGTGATTCACTTTCTTCTCCCGGTGTCATAACTGTCTCTCTAGAGAGGGTGTCCTGTGGATATAAGGACACCTCATTGTCTGGATCTGACACTGGGCCAGCGGGTGATGATGAACTGAGAGATGGGTGAGGAAAAGAAAGAGAGGGAAGGGTGGAGGAAAGATTTGGAATAGGAGAAGTGAGAGATAGTGGAGGAGAGTGGGGAGGAGACAAAAAGGGAGGAGATAGTGAAGACAAGGAGGAGGGAAGAGGAGAGGGATGAGAGGTGGGCGTTGGTGATAAAGATGGAGAGGGAAGAGAGATAGGAGAGAGAAAAGGAGGAGGTGGAGAAGGGATAGGAGGAGAGATAGATGAGAGAGGGGAGGAGATTGTGAGAATAGCAGAGATAGAGGGAGGAGAGAGATGGGAGGAGGGAAGAGTGAGGAGAGAAGAGATGGGGGAGAGGACTGCTTCCCCCCCTCTGCCGTCACGGAAGGCATTCTTAGACCTGTGGTCCTTCTCAGACGGCACAGATTAGTATGCCGCTGAAAACACTTTTCCTACACGTAAAAAAACAAACAAAAAAAAAAGCAATCCTTTCTTGTTCACACTATCTGCTAGCACCTACTGCGCTGTTAAATCCTCTGTCACTTTAACAAAATGCAGACAGTAACTGAGCTCAACTAGCTACTTCCCTTTTTTTTTCAATACATCATGTCATGCTACAGCTTAAAGAAAAAAACTGTTCTTGCAAAAGAAAAAAAACACGTACTATGTCTGTTTAAAAACTGAAAAAGGTGATTAAAACTTTAAACACTTTGCAACCCCTTTTAACCTGCTTAAAAGGGAACAAAACAAGAATATTTAGTGAATAACCCAACGCAGGTAAAAATTCTCTTTTTAACAAAACTGAAAGAAAGAAGTGAAAACTAAACCTAAAAAACTGATAAAATGTCACAAAAAGTGGAAGAAAACTAAAAAGAGATAAAAAGGGAAAAATGATTTTTCTTTCTTTTTTTTTCCTTAAAAAGATTTCAAAGGATGAAACCCAAAAAATTGATAAAATCAAAAAGTGTATAAACTTTAAAAAAAAAACACTTAGAAAAATAAAAAAAAACAAATACGAGTACACTTCCAATAATAAAAGGGTTAATGCAGAATGCAGGCACCCAACTTCCTCTTTTTATGCCTGCGTCTCTGTAAAATCTGAGAACAATGGAAAACCAAAAAAAAAAAAAACAGACTGTGATATGGCGGTATACTCAAAATGACCCAGCTTTCCCGAAAATTCTCATACTACAGTAACAAAAACCACTACCAAGAATGCAAAATAAAACATAAAATAGGGAAAAGCAGAGTACAAAATATAACAATATGAAAAATATACATCTATATATCAGGGACACACCCTGCAGGCAAAAGAGGAAGTTTACAATAAAAAAAAAAAGCAAAACTCTTTCTGCTTCAGATCTTCGCGGAAACCTGCATTGAATTCACATATAGACGTCCGGGGAGAGAGATCGAAAGCCCTTCTGTGACACGTCAAACAGCTGCTGACAACCGGTAACTGCCAATCACCCATGGCGCTTTGGTTAGCACCGGGATGTATCACCCTCCGTCTGCTGGGAGACGGGAGCCGTGATATCCCACTAGATTATCACCCCTCCGTGTGCACCCGGGGACCGCGGTAATCTCTCCAGTGATCAATCTGTGATATCCCTCCAGTCTGCCAGCCTCCGCTTGATGCGGGGACGTGTGACAGCCGAGGGATTCACCTGTGATACCTCCCTTAAGCTGACACCTCCATGTATGTGTGCGGGGACCGTGACAGCCGTGGGATTCACCTTTGATACCCCCTTGAAGCTGACACCTCCGTGTATGTGTGCAGGGACCGTGACAGCTGTTTCAGAGGAATTCACCTGTGATATCCCGTCTAAGTCAAAACCTCCGCGTGGTGCGGGGGGACGTGATTTGACTTAGTCAGAGAGACTCAGTCTTGTTATCGGTGTCTCAGCAGCCACAAATCAAGTCACAGTCTCCACCAACTCTCTCACCCTGATCTCAGACACACAGGATCACAGTAGACACTTAGCTTATCCCAGGGTTTGGATTTGGGCGTGGATTTTTTTACACTACCTGGGTTTGGTGACCACACTGACTGGCTAGAGTTGCTGACCCGGACTGGGCACAGGGAACATTCAGGTAAGATAACTAGATTTTCTTACCTTACTTATGGAGTTGCGCAAATCTCCATTCCCATGAGCCAAGACATTGGCCGGCACCTCTGTCCTCTCCGGTCAGCAAGATCCCAGTGCGTTTTCGTCCACGGCCCCACATTGGGCGCCAATTGATATGGATTTTTTGGTTGGGTGAATTTACCCCTTGTGTGTACTGTGGCCTGTCCTGATTAGACAGAGTCTTATTGAGCGCTCAAAGAAGGAAAGACGCCACACATTGTTAGCAGCAATACCTTCCAGCAGAACTCTAGAAACTTTATTCATATTCATGGTCTTTTATCAGTACGTATAAAGGAGTGGTTACTCATTAACATAAAGTCTTTACTTCTTAGCTAATTGGTCAGTTTAAATGCATGAACATATATGGGTGTTCGACCTGAGGTTACTTAGACACCACGTGATTTACTGTCCAGAGTCTTGCACTTGTCAGCAAGTTTCCAATATCGGCCGGACCATCTGGCCTTGCTTCTTCCTTCCCTATGTCTGCTAGATATTTCTCAAGTCACAAGACAATGAGATGACTGGGTAGCAGGTTATTTCCACCAACTAGTTATAAAGTTCAAACTGTAAATATGTATCTGTGTGCATTATGGCTATATAAGAATACATGAGTATATAGCAGTATATGGAGTATATAGCCTATAGCAGGCAAGTGAGATCTATATGAAATACATATACATATATATTTCCATAACACTATACCGCTATTTCTCTGCCGTATCGGAGCATCATGAGTTGTGGTATGTGTTAAAGGGGCGCTCTTTGGCCCAGGGCACATGAAAACCTGGAGCCAGCCCTACCCCCCACAAATTTAGCCAAATAACCCACATTTTTCAGTGCGTAACTAGTATTATGAAGTAAATTAAGCTTGAAAAGCTTCAGTAATAAGATTTGATGTTTCTGGCATTCAAAAGGGCACTGTAGGTGTGTTTCCTGGCCTCCACTCCCTGCCGACTTTGCTTCCCCATTGACTTGCATTGGGTTTTGTGTTTCAGTCGGCCTTCAACTTTTCACAAAAATCGGCCGATATCGTTCGACCCAACTTTTGTGAAAGTTGGGTTTCATGAAACCCGACTCGACCCAAAAAAAGGCAAAGTCGCTCAACTCTTGTTGACACTATGCGGAAACGGCAGGCGTGCTGGAACCAGGTTGGGCAGGAGGGAGTACCCGTGCCAAAGACACTGCCGAGAACCAGCTGACGGTGCTGGAACCCGGATGGGCAGCAGAAGGAACAAGAGCCAATGGCACTACCGAGGACCAGCTGACGGTGCTGGAACATGGTTACTAAGCAGGAGGTACCTGTGCTAGAAAGCACTACCAAGGACCAGCAGACGTTGCTGGAACTCGGATACCGAGAAGGAGGCACCTTGGCCAAAGGCTCTGCCTGGAACCAGCTGACGGTGCAGGAAACCGGATGGGTAGCAGAGGCTACAAGAGTCAATGGAACTACCAAGACCCAGCTGATGGTGCTGGAACCTGGAGGGGCAGCAGAAGGAACAAAAGCTAATGGCACTACCGAGGACCAGCTGATGGTGCTGGAACCCGGTTACTAAGCAGGATGTACCTGTGCTAGAAAGCACTACCAAGGACCAGCAGACGTTGCTGGAACTCGGATACCGAGAAGGAGGCACCTTGGCCAAAGGCTCTGCCTGGAACCAGCTGACGGTGCAGGAAACCGGATGGGTAGCAATGGCTACAAGAGTCAATGGAACTACCAAGACCCAGCTGATGGTGCTGGAACCTGGAGGGGCAGCAGAAGGAACAAAAGCTAATGGCACTACCGAGGACCAGCTGATGGTGCTGGAACCCGGTTACTAAGCAGGAGGTACCTGTGCTAGAAAGCACTACCAAGGACCAGCTGACGTTGCTGGAACTCGGATACCGAGAAGGAGGCACCTCAGCCAAAGGCACTGCTGAGAACCAGCTGACGGTGCGGGAACCCGGAGGGGTAGCAGAAACTACCCCTGAAAAACAACGTTGCAAGGCCAATTGTCCTATTGGCACTACGGAACCAGCCTTTATTACCAGAACCCGCAGCCCACGTAGGAAGCACCTAAACTGCAGGCACCATAGACTCGGCTAACCCGACCGCAACACGACTGGACAACGTTTTGGTGGCAAAGTGACGTTGACACTACCCGGAAACAGCAGGCGTGCTGGAACCAGGATGGGCAGGAGGAAGTACAAATGCCAAAGACACTTCTGAGCAGCAACTGACGATGTTGGAGCCCAGGGTCAATCAGGGTGTAGGCTGATGCCTAATTTCATGAAGTTTATGTGTTGTTGACTACTATAGATTTTAACCATGCTCCAATTAGGCCTCTGGCTTCAGTGTCTCTAGTATTTACCCTGGTCTCCAACACCGCCAGTTGCTGCTCAAAAGTGCGGTCTGCACAATCAACACTTGTTCCTGTGTTACTGGGATTCTGTAACGTCAGTTGATCCCCTGATGCGTGTCCGGCAATGTCTTTTGCTCTGTCCACATTCCCACTACTACATATCCGTTTTATCCTTGCTCAGCATGGTTTGGGAGACCCCACCCGTCTCTTGTATGACATGCACATAAATGAGCTGTCTTACACCACAAGCCCATATACTAGGAGGCACCTGTCTGTATCCTGTTCATTTAGACACTGTTCACATGTTCAGGTTTTAAATACATTAGATAGGGACTGCTTCATGAAGGGTTACCGTGACGTTGTGAGGCAGCTTGGTATACACTTTTTACTAAAAACATATCGACTAAATACCCTGTATTTGTTATCCAGCACTTGCTGATTACTGTCATGTTTTTTACTGCAGAGTATTTTTGCAAATTTGTCATTTTGTGTTTTCTTGTCTTGTTCATTTTCAGAAAAGTAAGCCGGTCAACGTTATTGGAGGATAGTCGCGTGCAACGGTCTGTTGGACGTGCTCCGATAATACACTGGCAGCAGGGCAAGCCAGCACCTCCAATGCATACTGGCTAAGCTCTGGCTATGTATCCAGCTTAGAGACCCAAAACTTGAAGGGGGAACAGCCGTCTGGGAGTACACTGACAGGGCAAGACATGTAGTCTGTCACCATCTGATAGAAACGTTGCCTCCTGCTGACTGGAGCCGTCTGTGATGGTGTAGACATTTGTGGTGGGCACACAAAACTTTGCCACATTTGGGCCATACTGGTCTTGCCTTGTGCTGAGGCACTGCCTCTGCTCCCTCTTTGTGCAGAGCTGCCTCCACTGCCTCGACGCACAGAGCTGCTTTGTAAAGCAATAGCAGCACTGGTCTCGGGTGGAATGGAGAACATGATGGACTGCACCAGTGTCTCTTGGTACTCCCGCATTTTACACTCCCGGTTCAATGGTGCTATGAGGCTATGTAAGTTGTCCCGGTAGCGAGGATCAAGGAGGGTGTACACCCAATAATCAGCCGTGTTGAGAATGTGGGCGATGCGGCGGTCGTTTCTCAGGCACTGCAGCATGAAATTAACCATGTGCTGCAGACTCCCAACTGCCGAAGAAACGCTGTCCCCTGCTTGAGGCGTCATCTCTGCCTCCTCTGCATCACCCCACCCTCGCTGTACATACTGACTAGAGCATTGTGTACCTCCCTCCTCTGGAGAGATGTCTTCCTCCTCCATTGACTCCTCATCCTCCTCACAAAGTGTCCCCTGCCTAGGCCTTTGTGAGAAACCACGTTGCGCAGACTGTCCAGAAGCAGATGGCATTTGTGACTCCTCATCCTCCACCTCTTCCAAAACCTCCTCCCTTAGTGCTTGCAGTGTTTTTTGAAGCAGGCAGATAAGGGGGACAGTCATGCTGACTAGTGCATCATCTGCACTCGCCATCCATGTGGAATCATCAAAGGCACGCAAAACGTGGAAGATGTCCTACATAGAGGCCCACTCAGTGGTGCTGAAGTGTGACCGGCGCACAGTGCGACTTGTTTGCGCCTGATGCAGCTGGTACTCCATTACTGCTGCCTGCTGCTCACACAACCGCTCCAACATATGTAACGTTGAATTCCACCTGGTGGGTAGATCACATATGATGCGATGTTCCGGAAGGTGTAATCGGCGCTGCAGAGCTGCAATGCGCGATCTGCCGTTCTGGAACGCCGCAAGTGAGCGCACTCTATGCGGACCTTGTGCAGCAGTGCATCAAGATCCGGATAGTCCCTCAGAAAGCTCTGCACAACCAAGTTGAGCACATGTGCCAGACATGGGATGTGAGTGAATTTGCCTAGGCCCAGAGCTGCCACCAGATTTCGGCCATTGTCACACACTACCAAGCCTGGCTGGAGATTCACTGGCACAAACCGCACGTCGCTCTCCTGCTTGATGGCATTCCAGAGCTCCTGCACTGTGTGGCTTCGATTCCCCACTGAAATTAATTTCAGTACGGCCTGTTGACGTTTGGCCACGGCTGTGCTCATATCGGTCGTAACTGGACTGGATTCCTGCAATCCTTGGAGTTGGCAGAACACGTACAGCGCCACTCTCAAGATCTGTACCTGGCTAAACAACATTTACCCAATGGGCAGTGAGGGAAAGGTATCGTCCCTGTCCATGGTTACTGGTCCACGCATCGGTGGTCAGGTGGACCTTGCTACTGACGGCATTTAGTAGCGCATGTTTTAGTTTTCCCTCCACATGTTTTTGCAGGGCAGGGAGGGCTTGCCTGCTGAAATAAAAGCGGATGGGCACGGTGTATTGTGGGACTGCCAAAGCCATGAAGTTCCGGAAGGTGTCAGTCTCCACCAGCCTGAATGAGAGCATTTTAAGGGCCAGTAGTTTGGCAATGCCAGCATTCAGAGCCTGTGCTCGGGGATGGTTTGCTGAGTATGGCCGCCTTTTCTCCCATGCCTGTGCTACGGATGGCTGTAGAGTGGCCTGGGAGTGTGAGGATGACTGGGAACGTGGTGCTGTGGGTGGAATGTCACTGGGTCACCGGACAACAGTGCCAGAGGTTCTTCCTTGGCGATCCTGTGAGGAAGCCGAACCAGCTGTGTGTGAGCTGGGGGAAGAGGTCCCAACACAAGCTGAAGAGGTGGTAGGTGGTGCTGTACGTTGGCCTACGTCTTCAGTGTGTCTGTGTAACTCCACCTTGTGCTTGGTCCGCACATGTTTCCACATATTTGTGGTATTGAGGTTGCTGACATTTTTCCCTCTTTTGACTTTCTGATGACACAGCTTGCATTTGACAAAGTAAATGTCATCTGCAACTGTGTCAAAAAATGACCACGCACTGCAAGTCTTGGGAGCGCCTGTTTTGGCTTTTGAAAGAGGAATGGTCCTAACGGGTGCCGAAGTGGAGGCTACAGGCAACCAAGTCTGCCCCCTCCCTCTTCCTCCTGTTTTGTCCATTCGGGGAATCTTTGCCTCAGAGCTGCTCACACCACCTTCCTGTTCCTCATGCCATGATGGGTCAAGGACCTCATCATCTACACTCCCCTCTTCAAACACCTGCTTCTCCTGGGTAGTCTCGCCAGCACCGTACGCACCAGAAAGTGGCACCTGAGTCTCATCATCATCTGATGCGTACTGAGGTGTGCTGACCATAGGCACTGGCCCACCCGCCTCTTCAGATTCAGAGGGACAAAGAAGTTGCGCATCACTGCATACTCCCTCTTCTTTACATTCTTGAATGTTGCTTGGCTGGCCCCCTCTTTCCAAGCCAACAGATTCAGAGAACAGAAGTAGAGACTGTGATGGCTCCTGTACAGGCCTCTCTGACTGCCTGGGCAATTTGGCAGGTGGTGAAGAGACAGATGGTTGTTCTTCAGTGCTCTGGCCCTGAGAGGATGTGGATGTCATTGAAGTCGATGCTTTAGCTGCCATCCTTCCGACAACGGCTTCAATTTGTTCGTCACGCAGCAGTGGGGTACGGCGAGGTCCTACAAAACTGCGCATAAAGGACTGTTGCCTGGTAAAACTCGTGCCTGCAGCAGGCATAGAAACCCCACGTCCTCTCCCTGCTGAATCCCCACGTCCTCTCCCTGCTGCAACTCCACACCCACGACCACGTGCCTTACTCCCTGCCTTCTTCATCTTGGTAGTCTGATAAAGATAGGTTGAAAAGTAGAAAGGGGGGGGCTTAGTGTGATTATTCCTGAACAGCTGCTAACAGGTATAAGAAACACTAATTTTATAAAGTGGGTGGACTACACTTTAGTAGGAGCTAATGTGGCCTACACAACTGTCAAGTGGAGTGTTTGTTGAACTTTATTTTTTTTTTCAAAAAAACAAAAAGGATGTGACAAAAGATTTGAAAGCGATAGCTCCAAAAAGTTTGTGATACTATTACAATGCAGGAAGGTAACCTACAATGCAAAAGATGAGGCTCCAAAAAATAGGGTAATACTAATCTGGCTGCGCCTGCAGGGCACAAGCCAGCAAAAAGGCTCCTCTATCTACTTCTATATAGTGTTTGCAACCAACCAATGTAGATAGATATGGATGGATGCACACTAATAGGAGAATTAATGAAAAATGAGCTGCAATAAAAGAAAAATATATATGAGGCAGTGACGCACGCTGAGCAGCCTACAAGCAGACGTGCTGCAGGACACACTACAGCGTGAGCTGCACTCACACAGAGACCTCTCAGACAGCCGTGAACAGTGCAGAGAATTGGGCACTAGCACTGAAAGGCTGCAGAAAGGCTCCGCTCTCTAATCCTATAGTGTTTGCAACCAACGTATATGGATACGGATGGATGCACACTAATGGGAGAATGAAAAATTTGCAGCAAGAAAAAAAAAAAAATTTGTATGAGGCAGTGACATGCTGAGCGGCTTACAAGCAGATGTGCCTGCAGGACACACTACACAGCGTGAGCTGCACTCACACAGACCTTGCAGACAGCTGTGACTAGCGCTGCTGCAAGGCAAACGAAAGCTACACTTATTGAGAATGTAGCCTGAGTAAAGCACAATGTGGTTTGTAAAATCGCTCTCTAACTGTCCCTCACAGTCTTGAACAGCAGCCTGTCCCTAACTGAATTCACAGCAGAGTGAACCCTAAATGGCGGCGGCAGCGGCTTTTATAGTGCATCATGACATCATTTCAGCAGCCACTCACAGCCATGCCATTAGTTAACATGCCTACATGCCTAACAGGATGTGCCCACACTTCAGAGGATTATCATTGGCTGAATCAAATCAAACTGGCTCATAGCATTATGGGAACTTCCGATTCCGGTATTCGATATCCTAAAAGTATCGGAACTCAGTATAGGAATTCCGATACCGCGAATATCGGCCGATACCCAATACTTGTGGTATCGGAATGCTCAACACTACTAATGACATAGAATCATCAAGACCAGAGGGAACAGGAAATCCCACCATAACATCTTTTACGGTCTCTGATAAACCCTTCCGAAAGAGAGCTGCCAATGCACCATCATTCCTTGTAGTAAGGACCGCCCACTTTCGGATTTTTTGACAGTATAACTGCGGAATCCTGACCCTGGTTTAATGCCAACAGGGTTTTCTCAGCTTGATCAACAGCATTAGGTTGATCATACAACAACCCCAAGGCTTGAGAAAATGCATGCACATTAGTCAGAATAGGATTTTCAGGTGTCAGAGAATAAGCCCAATCCTGGGGATCGCAGCGCAGCAAGGAGATGACAATTTTAACCTGCTGCACAGAGCTCCCCGATGAGTTAGGCTTCAAGGCAAGAAATAGTTTACAATTATTCTTAAAATTCAAAAATTTTGACTGATCCCCAGAAAACACATCAGGAGTAGGGATCTTTGGTTCAACAGCATGTGACTGAGTGAGATAGGCGGAAATTCCCTGCACTTCAGCAGCAAGCTGCTCCACATGATAAGACAATTGCTTAATCTCCATTAGAGAAAAAATCCTCCTACGGTCCTAGAGAAAAAGAGGAAAAAATACATATAAAAAAAAAATTCTGACGCTTTTTTTTTTTTAAAACAGTTCTTTCCTGCTTTTGAGTACACTAGAATCTGCAGTATGGCTGGTGATTCTGTTATGATTGGGTCACCAAGGAGGAAAACAAGACCAAGCTACGTCACAGAAAAAAAACAGAGAGGTTGGTAACTATGCGGATTGCAGACCCCTGATCCTAACCACACAGCTAACAGTAAATGTGGAGCGTACCTACGATGATTCTAGACACCTCGTCACAGCCGGAGGACTAAATAAGCCTAAAACAAGAAAAGGGGAAATCTAAACTGCCCCAGAGCAGACCCCAAAGCAATAGACAGCCCCCACACATGTATTGACGGTGAGACAAGGTGAAAGCACAAACACAGGTAGGAAAATAGGCTGAGCAAACAATGGGGCCTACACTAACTAGAAAGGACAGGAAAGGAAAGATACTGTCTGCAATCATGCCAAAAAACCCTGCAAAAATGTCCAACACTTCTGATAGCAAAACACCCTGAAGTCACTAGAGTTCTCCCTCTATATCAGCACTCTGGCATATTCTGAGAACAGAGCAAAAAGAGGCCAATTTAATAAGGGACAAAAAGCAAATTGGCACATACAGTGACATAAGAATGGAAATTCAGCACAGCCCCAGGCGGGGCTGGCTGACCACACAAAAATCTGAATAGACCAAACCAAATGTGAACATTAGCAGAAAACACTTAGCTTGAAAAGTCAGGAACTGAACTGGAAACTAAGACCTCAGGAGGCAGGGAAAAATCACCAGCATGGGAATAGGGAGTCGGCTGTCTTAAATCCAGTCTGAGACTCCAGATTTCCAATCCTCATCCACAATGGTATAGGGCTCATTATACTGGATGGAGTATTTTGTGGGACACATTATACTGTTTGGAGCATTATATGGGGCTCAATATACTGCATGGAGCAAACAGGGGAGAAAACAAGGGGAACTGCTACCTTGGATCTAATCCTTATAAACAGGGAGGAAATGGTTGAGGAGGTAAAAGTGGCTGGAACCCTAGGAGGTAGCGACCATGCTATTTTAGAATTTTGGTAACTAGAGGTGGAAGACCTGTGAAGACTCAGACGTCAAGGTTAGATTTCAGAAAGGCAGATTTTAAGGGATTCAGAAAGATAATTGGAGGGATCCAATGGCTGGATATCCTTAAAGACAAAAATGTCCAGGAAGGATGGGAAATCTTGAAAAATGAAATTCTCAGAGCACAGTTGTTAACAATTCCGAAAAGAGGGAAGAATAGGAAGCATTTAAGGAAACCAGGATGGATGAACACAGAACTTAAGCACATGCTAAAAAGGAAGAAAAAAATGTTTATAAAATGGAAAGAGGGAGGCATATCTAAAGAAGAATATAATGCTGTCTGCAGAACCTGCAGGGCACAAATCAGATTATCTAAAGCTGAAAATGAATTGAGGCTTGCAAGAGATGTCAAAAGCAATAATAAAGGATTTTGGGGATATGTCAACAGTAAAAGAAAAGTCAAAGATGCTATAGGATTTTTACAGGATGAAAATGATGAAATGGTAAGACAGGATGTTGAGAAGGCTGAACTTTTAAATTCCTATTTTGCATCTGTTTTCTCTCAGAAAGGAAATGTAACATCAACTGTTATTCACTGTCCTATTAAGGGAATAGAAGAATCCAGGATATCTATAAACAGAAAGATAGTGAGGAAACACTTAGCTAACCTAAATGAATTCAAGTCTCCAGGTCCAGATGAATTACACCCCAGAGTACTGAAGGAGATAGCAGAAGAAATTTTTGAACCCCTCTCCATAATCTTTGAAAATTCTTGGAGAACAGGAGAAGTGCCAGAAGACTGGAGAAGAGCAAATGTTGTTCCTATCTTCAAAAAGGGGAAGAAGGTGGACCCAGGCAACTATAGGCTGGTGAGTCTGACTTCTATACCAGGAAAGATCTTTGAACAAATTATTAAACAACATGTATGTCAATACCTGGATAAGAATGAAGTGATCAAACAGAGTCAGCATGGGTTTGTAACTAATAAGTCATGTCAGACTAACTTAATTTCCTTCTATGATGGTATCACTGATTGGGTGGATCAGGGAAATGCTGTAGATATAGTATATCTTGACTTCAGCAAAGCATTTGACAAAGTATCTCATACAATCCTTATTGAAAAAATGACTAAGTATGGAATGGACAAGGCAACTGTTAGGTGGATTCATAACTGGCTTAGTGATCGGACCCAAAGAGTGGTCGTAAATGGCTGCACATCCAGTTGGAAGAATGTCTCAAGTGGGGTACCACAGGGCTCTGTCCTGGGCCCTGTATTGTTCAACATCTTTATCAACGATTTAGATGAAGGAATTGAGGGTAAACTGATTAAATTTGCTGATGACACAAAGCTAGGAGGGATAGCTAATACTAGAGAAGAGAGAGAGGATTCAAAAAGATTTAAATAAACTGGAGAAGTGGGCAGCAACTAACAGAATGGTTTTTAACAGGGAGAAATGCAAAGTACTACATCTGGGCAATAAAAATGAAAAAAGCATATATAGAATGGGAGGAATAGGGCTAAGTGACAGCACATGTGAAAAAGACTTGGGTATACTAATAGATCACAGACTGAATATGAGTCAACAGTGTGATGCAGCAGCAAAAAAGGCAAATGCAATTCTAGGATGTATTAACAGAAGCATACAGTCTAGATCACGTGAAGTCATTATTTCCCTCTACTCCTCTTTGGTCAGACCTCATCTGGAATATTGTGTCCAGTTTTGGGCACCACATTTTAAAAAAGACATCAACAAACTGGAGCAAGTTCAGAAAAAAGCGACCAGAATGGTGACCGGTCTGCAAACCCTGTCTTATGAGGAAAGGTTGCAGGATTTGGGAATGTTTAGTTTGCAAAAGAGAAGACTGAGAGGAGACTTAATAGCTGTCTACAAATATCTAAAGGTGTGACGGACTCAGCTCCTGCTGAGCCCATTTTTTGAGTGGACCCTCTGGGTCGTGGCACCCACCCACCGAGGGCGAGCTGACCTTGTGAGAATCCACCCCCTATACAGGGAGTGTCAGGGGCAAGACCAAGGGGGTGAGCCACCACGTCTGCTGGGACCAGACGGCCGGCTCAGGGGACACTAGACGAGTGTCTGACGACAAGGACGAGCAGGAAGCAAGACGAGACTAGACGTAGGTGCAAGGTATCTTCATTAGAATAACACAAGATCACATACAGAGAAAACAAGCAAAACGTGCAAGGTGCGCGCGTGGGCACGCCAAGGTCCATAACATGGTACGTGCCAGATGGCACGCCTAGGCACAGGTAATGGCATGATGGCATCGGACTCCGGACTGCTGGCAAACCGACAGGGTCCAGGGATCAGGCTGCGGACGTCAGCTCCGGACATCAGGCCGCAGTCATCTGGTTCCGGACCTCTGGCAACGGTCGGCAGGTTCCGGGCATCCGGCAGGCAAACCAGGGTTCCGGCAAGGAGGCACGACAGATATCCAGACAGGGTGCGTGTTTAGGGAACACGCCAAGGTCCAAGGCTAGGTGCGTGTGTAGGGGACACGCCAGGGTCCAAGGCTAGGTGCGTGTGTAGGGGACACGCCAGGGTTCAAAGCAAGGTGCGTGTGTAGGGGACACGCCAGGGTTCACAAACGAGACAGGGTGCATGTGTAGAGCCACGCCAAAGCATAGGATAAGACAGAGTGCGTGTAGAGACACGCCAAGGTTCAAGGTACAAGACAGAGTGCGTGTTGAGACACGCAAAGGCACAAGACAGGGTGCGTGTAGAGACACGCCAAGGCACAAGACAGGGTGCGTGTAGAGACACGCCAAAGCATAGAATAAGACAGTGCGTGTAGAGACACGCCAAGGCACAAGGTACAAGACAGTGCGTGTAGAGACACGCCAAGGTACAAGGTATAAGACAGAGTGCGTGTAGAGACACGCCAAGGTTCAAGGTACAAGACAGAGTGCGTGTTGAGACACGCAAAGGCACAAGACAGGGTGCGTGTAGAGACACGCCAAGGCACAAGACAGGGTGCGTGTGTAGCCACGCCAAAGCATAGAATAAGACAGTGCGTGTAGAGACACGCCAAGGCACAAGGTACAAGACAGTGCGTGTAGAGACACGCCAAGGTACAAGGTATAAGACAGAGTGCGTGTAGAGACACGCCAAGGTTCAAGACAGAGTGCGTGTTGAGACACGCAAAGGCACAAGACAGAGTGCGTGTAGAGACACGCCAAGGTTCAAGGCAGGATGCGTGCTAGAAGCCACGCCAGGCACAAGGAAGGGCTGCGTGCTAGGAGCCACGCCGGGACGCACACCTCACTGGCCAATGCACACGGCTGTAACGCCAGCATGAGGCACGACTAAGGCACAGGAGGGGGCAAAGGAACCTTCGTGCTAGGAGCCACGCCAGGTTCAGGGCAGGGTGCGTGCTAGGAGCCACGCCAGGGTTCAAGGCAGGGTGCGTGCTAGGAGCCACGCCAGGGTTCAAGGCAGGGTGCGTGCTAGGAGCCACGCCAGGGTTCAAGGCAGGGTGCGTGCTAGGAGCCACGCCAGGGTTCAAGGCAGGGTGCGTGCTAGGAGCCACGCCAGGGTTCAAGGCAGGGTGCGTGCTAGGAGCCACGCCAGGGCACAAGGAAGGGCTGCGTGCTAGGAGCCACGCAGGGGGCACGCCACACTGGCCAGTACACACGGCTGTACACAAACACGTGGCACTTACCACGGCACAGGAGACGGCCAAGGGGAACCCACGCCGGGGTTCAATGCAAGGACAAGGCAGGGAACAAGGCAAGGAACACAAGCAGAAACAGAGCCAGGTCAGAGCGAGGACAGAGTCTAGCAGCGGAGCGTAGGCAGAAGCCCAGAGCCGGGCCAAGGGAAGACCTTGGGACTAGACAAAGAAACGAGCACTAAGGAGAGGAGAAATGGTGCGTGTGCCAGGGAGCACTACAGAGCACCATAGGAGAGAGCGAGGCAGAGCAAGCAAAGACTGAGACCATAGGGAGGAACACAAAGCAAGGAATAGCAAGGCAGAGAACACAGGGAGGACTACAAGTCAAAGCATAGCAAAAGCAAGACATGGCAAAACAGGCGAGGCAGAGAACACAGGAAGGACTACAAGTCAAAGCAAAGCAAAAGCAAGACATGGCAAAACAGGCGAGGCAGAGAACACAGGAAAAACATGGCACGAGAGACAACACAAGACATGGCACAAGACAAGAGGCGGAATACGAGCACGGAGCGTGTGCAGAGACGCACTACAGAGCAAAGTGCAAGGGCACAGAATAGAGGGAGCAACCCCACAGACCCAGAGCCTTGCAGGGAAGCAACACAATAATCAGGCCCTGAACATAGGAAGAGGCGGCCTGATATAGGGCATAGCACCTCCTCCTCCAGGTCAGGACCAGGGGAGCACTTCCGGGATTCTAGACATGACGAGATGATAGCAGAACCAGACAGTGCAGGATCTTAGGAAACGTCACATGATCAGGGTTTCAGACATGACGAGATGATCACCGAACCAACCAGTGCAGGATCCTAGGAAGAACACATGATCCGGGATTCTAGACATGACGAGATGATTGCAGACCAGACAGTGCAGGATCTTAAGAAACATCACATGATCAAGGACTCCAGACATGACGAGAAGATCACAGAAGGCAGAGCAGAAACGCAGGGATCCTGCAGCTCAGACATGAGGTGAGTCTGCACACAGCTCTAGCGAACATGCAGGACAGCAGACAAAACATGCGCATGCACATCGCTCCAGGAGTTCTTGAGACAAACAGACATGGCAGACATGGCGGACGTGACAAAAGGGCTGTCACATTGTAGAAGGATCAACTTTATTCTCATTTGCACAAGGAAAGACTAGAAGCAATGGGATGAAACTGAATGGGAGGAGACACAGATTAGATATTAGAAAAAACTTTTTGACAGTTAGAGTGATCAATGAGTGGAACAGGCTGCCACGAGAAGTGGTGAGTTCTCCTTCAATGGAAGTCTTCAAACAGAGGCTGGACAGACATCTGACTGGGATGATTTAGCGAATCCTGCTTTGAGCAGGGGGTTGGACCAGATGGCCCAGGAGGTCCCTTCCAACTCTACCATTCTATGATTCTATGATTCTATATGAGGATCATTATTCTGTATGGAGCATTATGTGGTGCTCATTATACTTTATGGAGCACTATGTGGTACCCATAATACTGTATGGAACATTATTTGGGGCTCATTACTCTGTATGGAGTATTATATGGGGCTCATAATTCTGTATGGAGCACTATGTGATACCCATAATACTGTATGATGCAATAAATTGGGCTCATTGTACTGTATGGAGCACTATGCGGTACCCATAATACGGTATGGAGCATTATTTGGGGCTCAATTTTCTAAATGGAGCATTATATGGGGCTCATTTATCTGAATGGAACAATATAAGGAAACTAATTTTTCTGAATGGAGCAATACATGGGGCTCATTATTCTGTATGGAGCATTATATGGGGCTCATTTTTCTGAACAGAGCACTATATGGAGCTCATTACAGTGTATGGAGCAATATATGGGGGCTCATTATTCTGAATGGAGCAATATATGGGACTCATTATTCTGTATGGAGCATTATATGGGGCTCATTATACTGTATGGAGCATTATATGGGGCTCATTATTCTATATGGAGCATTATATGGGGCTC
Organism: Dendrobates tinctorius; assembly: GCF_039654945.1. Classification (NCBI taxonomy): domain Eukaryota; kingdom Metazoa; phylum Chordata; class Amphibia; order Anura; family Dendrobatidae; genus Dendrobates; species Dendrobates tinctorius. The sequence goes on along the minus strand of NW_027361707.1, from coordinate 5,087,677 downwards.
ATTACAGTGTATGGAGCAAATATGTGGGGCTCATTATTCTGAATGGAGCAATATATGGGGCTCATTATTTTGTATGGAGCATTATATAGGGCTCATTTTTCTGAATGGAGCAATATATGGGGCTCATTATTCTGTATGGAGCATTATACGGGTTCATTATTCTGTATGGAGTAATATATGGGGCTCATTATTCTGTATGGAGCATTATATGGGGCTCATTATTATGAATGGAGCATTATATGGGGCTCATTATTATGAATGGAACAATATATGGGTCCATTATACTGTATGGAGCACTATATGGGTCTCATTATACTGTATGGAGCACTATGTGGCACCCATAATACTGTATGGAGCATTATATAGGGCTCATTATTCTGTATGGAGCATTATATGGGGCTCATTATTCTGAATGGAGGACTATGTGGTGCCCATAATACTGTATGGAGGACAATACTGTCTGGTTTCTGACCTATTGTAGAATGTACAATAGATATCAGTTATGTAATGTAAGAAGTGAAATCTTTGACATTCTATACCTATATTTCTTTGCTGTATCTGTGCATTATGAATTGTTGTACGTGTTAAAGAGGCCCACTGAAACATTCAACCGGGGCCCACAAAAACCTGGAGCTGGCCCTGTATGAACTGCACAGTACCACTTCTCCTGTCGATATTGGACTTTGCGAGGGTCAATATTGGTTTAGTGTTTTTAACATTACTATGGCCAAATAAAATAAAATATTGGAAAATTTGTTTAAATGGATTATCCCAAGCAATCTCCTTTCCTCTGGATAGGGGATAACTTTCCAATTGCTGGAGATCCGACTGCTGGGACCTTCAAGTTCCTGAAAATCGGAGCTCTGTAGATCACCATGTAAATGCAGCTGTGGTCGATCATGCACACTGTGGCGCCATTCACATGTGGCTCTTCAAATATCTCCTTTTAGGAGAGTGAGGGGCACAACAAAGTAAAGTAAAATTCACTGATTGGGGGGGAAGAGTCTTGTAGCTTGTGGGCTGGTGGGGTTTTATGTGGCAGGGCTGCTTTTTTTGTTCCAGTCCGGCCCTGCATCCAGATCTGCACTTCCGTGTAGGGCTACTCACAAAATTTACCATTTCGAGATGTACTCTTCATACCTGTTTGCTAGACCTGGAGCTAATGCACCAAGCTGGCAGACAGTCACGAGCCACAATTCATGGGACCGCAAGCCACATGTGGCTCCTGAGCTACAGGTTGGGGACCCCTGTTCTAGAGGGTTGCTTTAGAATTTAGAGGTCACACAGAACCACACAGCAGGTGCACGACTCTGGAGAGGTCGATTCATCCTCACCCAATCCCTCCGAAGGTCCCCCGCACCCTCTTTTACGTTAGGTAAATACAAGCGACAACCATTTTCTTTTGGGTAATAATGGCCACAGCAGCTCATTTATTGATATTCATTGGTAATCAACGACACTTGGTGAGGTCCTCGAAGTTATAACAGTCTGGTGGTTTTTAGAATGGCATTGCCCCTTTCCCCCAGCCTTACTCCTAGTCGCGTTTTCCTCCGACTCAGAAGCACCATGCACCGAGGGAAGGGGTGCACTCTTGACAATGTGATCCCGACATTCCACCGCCGGGAATCACCCAATCCCATACTGATGTGAACCCGGCGTTCCATCTCCGGGTATCACCCACCAACTCGTGTTACTGTGATCCCGACGTTCCATCGCCAGGTATCACCCAAATCTCAAGTTAACGTGAATCCGACGTTCCATCGCCGGGTATCATCTAAATGTCTTTGTTCTTGCTGTCCAGTCCTTCGGAGGCCAGAAAGGGGCTTCACTACCCCTGGACAGTCCTTTTGTCTACATAACCCCACCTCTACCTAAGTCATATCCCCTTTACCTCCAGACCCCTACCCCTCGGCTCATCTTATACAAACCCCCCCAGCTGTACCTATGTCGTCACGCCCTCCCAGTGTCATGTCAGCCTCCCCTTATCTCTTCGTTCCCATGTCCAGCTGATACTGTAATAGGGATACATACGGCAGCAGCGGCTCAGCATTGGGGTATCAGCTGGAAGAGGAGTTTGTGCAGGTTGGGAATAGTCCCATTTCGGACAGTGCTGAAAATGTGAGATGTGAAATGTGCCTTTGTTGTATTCTCTGTAGTCAAGTCCTGGCTGGAGGAGTCGTCATGTCAGTCTGGGCCAGATGGCAAAGGCGTGAAAAGTGAATGATTCCATCAGAAAGAATGTCAGCTGTAAGTCACTATCTGTAATTCTGCTGTGATCTCTTATATATTCTGTAGGACTGGTATTTACCACTGACCATATGGCAGTAATATCAATATTGGTCTTTATATAGAGATTATTTTCAGCAACAGCACGGTCATCTGCTTAGGTTCTCCTCCACTATTAGGGGGTATCAATCAGTTATAATGAAGTTTACCTGGTTAGGGGCCCACTCAGAAGTTCCTGTTTACCCATTGTTAATGTGGTAAATGACTATTCTAGCTGCAAACGTCTGGTTTGTAATGCAATATCTTCATAGGTGTATAGAGGCCCATTTCCAACAACCATCACTCCAGTGTTCTTATGGTACTTTGTGCTTGCTAACTGTGTAAGAAGGCTAATGGATGGATAGCATACCCTTGAAAACCCTTGTGCAAGTATGTTAGCACAGCTGAAAACAGTATGGCTGATTAGAGAAGCTATAAACCTGACCTACCTTTGAGCTAGTTGAGAATCTGGAGCACTACATTTGTTGGTTTCATTAAAATCTCAAAATGGCCAGAAAAAACGAAATTTCATGTGAAACTCGACAGTCTATTCTTGTTCTTATAAATGAAGGCTATTCCATGCAAGAAATTGCCAAGAAACTGAAGATTTCCTACAACAGTGTGTACTACTTCCTTCAGAGGAGAGCACAAACAGGATCTAACCAGAGTAGAAAGAGAAGTGGGAGGCCCCGCTGCACAACTGAGCAACAAGACAAGTACATTAGAGTCTGCAGTTTGAGAAATCGATGCCTCACAGGTAGTGTTGAGCATTCCGATACCGCAAGTATCGGGTATCGGCCGATATTAGCTGTATCGGAATTCCGATACTTAGTTCCGATACTTTTTTCATATCGAATACCGGAATCGGAAGTTCCCATAATGCTAGGAGCCCGCTCGATTTGATTCAGCCAATGGGGATCCTCAGAAGTGTGGGCACATCCTGTTAGGCATGTAGGCATGTTAACTACTGGCATGGCTGTGATTGGCTGCTGAAATGATGTCATGATGCACTATAAAAAGTGCTGCAGCCGCCATTTCTGGTCACTCTGCTGTGAATTCAGTTAGGGACAGGCTGCTGTTGAAGACTGTGAGGGACAGTTAGAAATAGCGATTCCACAAAACATATAGTGCTTAACCCAGGCTACATAAACCACCACTGTAGCTTGCTTTTCCCTAGCAGCACTGTTTTCACAGCTGTTTGCAAGGGCTGTGTGAGTGCAGACCCACGCTGTGTAGTGTGTCCTGCAGGCACATCTGCTTGTAGGCCGGCCAGCGTGTGTCTCTGCCTCATACACATTTTTCTTTTATTGCTGCTTTTTTTTTCTCCTGTATAGTGTGCTTCCATACGTATCCATATACGTTGGTTGCAAACACTAAAGGAGTGGACAGCGGAGCCTTTCAGCAGCCTTTCAGTGCTATAGCCCATTTCTCTGCACTGTTTTTGGCTGTCTGATAGGTCTCTCTGTGTGTGAGTGCAGCTCACGTTGCAGTGTGTTCTACAGCCACCGCTAGCTGTAGTCCGCTCAGCGTGCGTCACTGCCTCATACATAGTCCTTTTTTTGCAGCTAATTTAGCCAGATTTTTGCTCCTATATTAGTGTGCTTCCAACCGCATCCATTGTCATTGGTTGGTTGCAAACACTATATAGGATTAGATAGAGGAGCCTTTTTGCTGGCTTGTGCCCTTCAGGACCAGCCAGGCTAGTATCACCCTATTTTTTGGAGCCTCATCAATTGCATTGTTGGTTAGCTTCCTGCATTGTAATCGCTCCAAAAAGTTTGTGATACTATAGCTTTCAAACTTGGGTCACATCCTTTCCTTTCTCCCCACCCAAAAAAAAGGAAATAAAGTTCACCAAACACTCCACTTTACAGTTGTCTAGGCCACATTAGATCATATTAAAGTGTAGTACACACACTCTTAGCCAAATTAGTGTTTCTTATACTGGTTAGCAGGTGTTCAGGAATAAAAACACTAAGCCACTCCTTTTTTACTTTTCTGCCTATCTTTATCAGTCTACCAAGATGAAGAAGGCAGGGAGTAAGGCACGTGGTCGTGGCTGTGGAGTTTCAGCAGGGAGAGGACGGGGGGATTCAGCAGGGAGAGGACGTGGGGATTCGATGTCTGCTGCGGCCACCAGTGACCCGGCATCCCCCACTTTTACCAGGCAACAGTCCTTCATGCGCAGCTTTGTAGGACCTCGCCGTACCCCACTGCTGCGTGATGAACAAATTGAAGCCGTTGTCGGATGGATGGCAGCTAACGCATCCACTTCAATGACTTCCGCATCCTCCCAAGGCCAGAGCACTGAAGAGCAACCATCTGTCTCTTCACCACCTGCCAAATTGCCCAGGCAGTCTGAGAGCCCTGGACAGGAGCCATCTCAATCTTTACTTCTGTTCTCAGAATCTGTTGGCTTGGAAAGAGGTGGCCAGCCAAGCAGCATTCTAGAGCGTGAAGAAGAGGGAGTATGCAGTGATGCGCAACTGCTTTGTCCCTCTGAATCTGAAGAGGCGGGTGGGCCAGTGCCTATGGTCAGCACACCTCAGTATGCATCAGATGATGATGAGACTCAGTTGCCAATTTCTGGTGCGTACAGTGCTGGCGAGACAACCCAGGACCAGCCGGTGCTTGAAGAGGGGAGTGGAGATGATGAGGTCCTTGACCCATCATGGCGTCAGCCACAGGAAGGTGGTGGGAGCAGCTCTGAGGAAGAGATTCCCCGAACGGCCAAAAGAGGAGGGAGAGGGCGGGGGCAGACTTGGTTGCCTGTAGCCTCCACTTTGGCACCCATGAGGAGCAATCCTCTTCCAAAACACAAAACGGGCGCTCCCAGGACTTGCAGTGCGTGGTCTTTTTTTGACACAGTCGCAGATGACATTTGCTTTGTCAGATGCAATCTGTGTCATCAGAAAGTGAAACGAGGGAAAAATGTGACCAACCTCAATACCACAAATATGTGGAAACATGTGCGTACCAAGCACGAGGTGGAGTTACACAGACACACTGAAGATGTAGGCCAACCTTCAGCAGCACCTACCACCTCTTCAGCTCGTGTTGGGGCCTCTTCCTCCAGCTCACACACAGCTGGTTCGGCTTCCTCACTGGAACGCCATGGAAGAACCACTGCCACTGTTGTCCAGAGACCCAGTGAAATTCCACCCACTGAACCACGTTCGCAGTCATCAGCACACTCCCAGGCCACTCACCAGCAATCGGTAGCACAGGCATGGGAGAAAAAGCGGCCATACTCGGCAAACCATCCCCGAGCACTGGCTCTGAATGCCGGCATTGCCAAACTACTGGCCCTTGAGATGCTGTCATTCAGGCTGGTGGAGACTGACACCTTCCGGAACTTTATGTCATTGGCAGTTTCACAATACAATGTGCCCAGCCGCTTTTATTTCAGCAGGCAAGCTGTCTCTGCCCTGCAAAAGCATGTGGAGGGAAAAATTAAAAATGCGCTACTAAATGCCGTCAGTAGCAAGGTCCACCTGACCACCGATGCGTGGACCAGTAGCCATGGACAGGGACGATACCTTTCCCTCACTGCCCATTGGGTCAATGTTGTGGAGCCGGGTACAGATCTGGAGAGTGGCTCTGTACGTATTCTGCCAACTCCAAGGATTGCAGGAATGCAGTCTGTACATATTGAGTCCTCCTCCTACTCTAGTTCCTTGGAATCAGCACTGCGTGAGCCTGTTAGGCCAGATATGAGCACAGGTGTGGCCAAACGTCAACAGGCCGTCCTTAAATTAATTTGGTAGTGAGTAATTTGGTTTGGTAGTGAGTGACAATGGCCAAAATCTAGTGGCAGCTCTGGGCCTAGGCAACCTCACTCACATACCATGTCTGGCACACGTGCTCAATTTGGTCGTGCAGAGCTTTCTGAGGGACTATCAGGATCTTGATGCACTGCTGCACAAGGTTCGCCTAGAGTGTGCTCACTTGCGGTGTTCCAGCATGGCAAGATCGCGCATTGCATCTCTGCAACGCCGATTCCGCCTGCCAGAACATCGCATCATATGTGACCTCCCCACCAGGTGGAATTCAACATTACATATGTTGGAGCGGTTGTGCGAGCAGCAGGCAGCAGTAATGGAGTACCAGCTGCATCAGGCGCAAACAAGTCGCACTGTGCGCCGGACACACTTCACCACCACTGAGTGGGCCACTATGAGGGACATCTGCCAAGTTTTGCGTGCCTTCGATGACTCCACGCGGATGGCCAGTGCAGATGATGCACTAATCAGCATGACTGTCCCCCTCATCTGTCTGCTTCAAAAAACCTTACAAGCACTAAGTGAGGAGGTTTTTGAAGAGGTCGAGGATGAGCAGTCAGAAATGCCATCTGCTTCTGGCAAGTCTGCGCAACGTGCTTCCCCACAAAGGCCCAGGCAGGGGACACTTAGTGAGGAGGATGACGAGGAGTCAATGGAGGAGGAGGAACACATCTCTCCAGAGGAGGGAGGTACACAAGGCTCTAGTAGTCAGTGTGTACAGCGAGGGTGGGGTGATGCTGAGCAGGCAGAGATGCTGCCTCAAGCTGGGGACAGCGTTTCCGGTCCAGTTGGCAGTCTGCAGCACATGGTTGATTTCATGCTGCAGTGCTTGTTAAATGACTGCCGCATCGCCAACATTCTCCACACGGCTGATTATTGGGTGTACACCCTCCTAGATCCTCGCTACCGGGACAACTTACAAAGCCTCATACCACAGTTGAACCGGGAGCGAAAAATGCGGGAGTACCAAGAAACACTTGTGCAGGCCATCATGTTCTCCATTCCCCCCACAAGTGTTGCTGGTAGTGCTTTTCAAAGCAGCCATGTGGGTAGAGGCAGTGGAGGAAGCTCTGCACAAAGAGGTAGCAGAGGCAGTGCCGCAGGACAAGGCAAGGCCAGTATGGCCCAAATGTGGAAAAGTTTTGTGGGACCGCCACAAACGGCTACACCATCACAGACGGCTCCAGTCAGCAGGAGGCAACGTTTCCGTCAGATGGTGACAGACTACTTGTCGTGCCCTGTTAGTGTTCTCCCAGACGGCTCTTCCCCGTTCAAGTATTGGGTCTCTAAGCTGGATACATGGCCAGAGCTTAGCCAGTATGCATTGGAGGTGCTGGCTTGCCCTGCTGCCAGTGTATTATCGGAACGTGTCTTTAGTGCTGCAGGTGGTGTGGTAACAGACCGTCGCACGCGACTATCCGCCGATAATGTTGACAGGCTTACTTTTGTGAAAATGAACAAGGCCTGGATCTCACCTGAATTTGCCAGTCCTCTTCCAGAATAAATAATTGGCTGGCAACAGGATCCAGGTCTCCTGTTGTGTTCATGTTTCTATGACCTGAACTTTATTTCCTGGGCTACAGCAACGCCCGTTGTTGCTCAGAAGTGCTGTCCACACAGACAAAACACTCGCTCATGTGTAAGTGGGGTTCGGTAACGTCAGCTGATCCCCTGCTGTGTGTACGGCAAACTCTCCTGCTGCCTACAACTTCTGACTACCTCTGATTTAATATGTTCTCTGATTTGCCCTCTGTCTCCACTCTGTTTTGAGTATTTCCTCCGGCCTACAACACCGCCTGTTTCTGCTCTCAAGTGCCGTCTGCACAATCCACACTTGTTCCTGTGGTACCTGGGTCCTGTAACATCTGCTCATCTCCAGAGTTGAGCACGGCAATGTCTCCTGCTTTGTCTACATTCCCACTACTTGTAGTGGAAATGTGGACAGAGCAGGAGACATTGCCTGACTCACCTCTAGGGAGAAGCTGCTGTTACAGAACCCCAGTAACACAGGAACAAGTGTGGGTTGTGCAGACGGCATTTCAGAGCAGCAACTGGCGTGGTTGGAAGCCAGAGGAAATACTCGAAACAGAGTGAAGACAGAGGCCTAATTGGAGTACGTTGACAGTTAGTAGTAGTCTAGAAACAATCGCAAACTGCCACCAAGTAGGCCTCGGCCTACTACCTGATTTTCCCTGGGCTCCGACACCGCCAGTTGGTGCTCAGAAGTGCTGTCCGCACAGACAAAACACTCGCTCATGTGTAAGTGGGGTTCGGTAACGTCAGCTGATCCCCTGCTGTGTGTATGGCAAAGTGTCCTGCTCCCTCCACAGTCAAGCAACCTCAGATTTACACCTGGCTCCAAGTAGGCCTCGGCCTACTACCTCATTTTCCCTGGGCTCCGACAATGCCAGTTGGTGCTCGGAAGTGCTGTCCACACAGAAAAACACACTCGTTCATGTGAAAGTGGGGTTCGGTAACGTCAGCTGATCCCCTGCTGTGTGGAGGGCAAACTGCTGTTGCCTCCAAATTTTAGCTACTTCAGATTTAAACATTCTCTGATTTGGCCTCTGTCTCCACTCTGTCTCTAGTATTTCCCCTGACCTCCAACACCGCCAGTTCCTGCTCACAGTTGCCGTCCACGCATTCCACACTTGTTCCTGTGTTCCTGGTGTTCTGTAACGTGAGCTGATCCCCCAATGTGTGTCCGGCACTGTCTCCTGCGCTGTCCACCTTCCCACTGCAAGTGGTGGGAATGTGGACAGAGCAGGAGACATTGGCAGACAAACATCAGGGGATCTGCTGACATTACAGAGCACCAGTAACACAGCAACACGTGTGGATTGGGCAGACGGCTACTGTACGCATAAACTGGCGGTGTTGGTGGTCACTTGAAATCCTGGAAACAGAGTGGAGACAGATGCCTAATTGGAGCACGTTGACAGTCTGTTGTAGCCTACAAACAATCTAAAACTGCCACCAAGTAGGCCTCGGCCTGCACCCTGGTTCTCCCTGGGCTCCAACAACGCTAGTTGGTGCTCGGAAGTGCTGTCCACACAGAAAAACACACTCGTTCATGTGAAAGTGGGGGTCAGTAATGTCAGCTGATCCCCTGCTGTGTGGAGGGCAAACTGCTGCTGCCTCCAAATTCAAACAACGTCTTATCTTAAACTGCCTCCAAGTAGGCCTCAGCCTACAAAATGACTATCCCTGGGCTCCAACATCGTCAGTTGTTGCTCGGAAGTGCCGTCCACACAGAAAAACACACTCGTTCATGTGAAAGTGGGGTTCGGTAACGTCGGCTGATCCCCTGCTGTGTGGAGGGCAAAGTGTCCTGCTCCCTCCAAAGTCAAAATACCTCAGCTTTACACCTGGCTCCTAGTAGGCCTCGGCCTGCACCATGATTGTCCCTGGGCTCCAACAATGCCAGTTGGTGCTCGGAAGTGCTGTCCACACAGAAAAACACTCGTTCATGTGAAAGTGGGGTTCGGTAACGTCAGCTGATCCCCTGCTGTGTGGAGGGCAAAGTGTCCTGCTCCCTCCAAAGTCAAAATACCTCAGCTTTACATCTAGCTCCTAGTAGGCCTCGTCCTGCACCATGATTGTCCCTGGGTTCCAACAACGCTAGTTGGTGCTCGGAAGTGCTGTCCACACAGAAAAACACACTCGTTCATGTGAAAGTGGGGTTCGGTAACGTCAGCTGATCCCCTGCTGTGTGGAGGGCAAACTGATGCTGCCTCCAAATTGTAACTACTTCAGATTTAAACATTCTCTGATTTGGCCTCTGTCTCCACTCTGTCTCTAGTATTTCCCCTGACCTCCAACATCGCCAGTTCCTGCTCACAGTTGCCGTCCACGCATTCCACACTTGTTCCTGTGTTCCTGGTGTTCTGTAACGTGAGCTGATCCCCCAATGTGTGTCCGGCACTGTCTCCTGCGCTGTCCACCTTCCCACTGCAAGTGGTGGGAATGTGGACAGAGCAGGAGACATTGGCAGACAAACATCAGGGGATCTGCTGACATTACAGAACACCAGTAACACAGGAACACGTGTGGATTGGGCAGACGGCTACTGTACGCATAAACTGGCGGTGTTGGTAGTCACGTGAAATCCTGGAAACAGAGTGGAGACAGATGCCTAGTTGGAGCACGTTGACAGTCTGTTGTAGCCTACAAACAATCTAAAACTGCCACCAAGTAGGCCTCGGGTCTGCACCCTGGTTCTCCCTGGGCTCCAACAACGCTAGTTGGTGCTCGGAAGTGCTGTCCACACAGAAAAACACACTCGTTCATGTGAAAGTGGGGGTCGGTAACGTCGGCTGATCCCCTGCTGTGTGGAGGGCAAAGTGTCCTGCTCCCTCCAAAGTCAAAATACCTCAGCTTTACACCTGGCTCCTAATAGGCCTCGGCCTGCACCATGATTGTCCCTGGGCTCCAACAACACCATTTGGTGCTCGGAAGTGCTGTTCACACAGAAAAACACACTCGTTCATGTGAAAGTGGGGTTCGGTAACGTCAGCTGATCCCCTGCTGTGTGGAGGGCAAAGTATCCTGCTCCCTCCAAAGTCAAAATACCTCAGCTTTATACCTGGCTCCTAGTAGGCCTCGGCCTGCACCATGATTGTCCCTGGGTTCCAACAACGCTAGTTGGTGCTCGGAAGTGCTGTCCACACAGAAAAACACACTCGTTCATGTGAAAGTGGGGGTCGGTAACGTCGGCTGATCCCCTGCTGTGTGGAGGGCAAAGTGTCCTGCTCCCTCCAAAGTCAAAATACCTCAGCTTTACACCTGGCTCCTAATAGGCCTCGGCCTGCACCATGATTGTCCCTGGGCTCCAACAACGCCAGTTGGTGCTCGGAAGTGCTGTCCACACAGAAAAACACACTCGTTCATGTGAAAGTGGGGTTCGGTAACGTCAGCTGATCCCCTGCTGTGTGGAGGGAAAAGTGTCCTGCTCCCTCCAAAGTCAAAATACCTCAGCTTTATACCTGGCTCCTAGTAGGCCTTGGCCTGCACCATGATTGTCCCTGGGTTCCAACAACGCTAGTTGGTGCTCGGAAGTGCTGTCCACACAGAAAAACACACTCGTTCATGTGAAAGTGGGGGTCGGTAACGTCGGCTGATCCCCTGCTGTGTGGAGGGCAAAGTGTCCTGCTCCCTCCAAAGTCAAAATACCTCAGCTTTACACCTGGCTCCTAATAGGCCTCGGCCTTCACCATGATTGTCCCTGGGCTCCAACAACGCCAGTTGGTGCTCGGAAGTGCTGTCCACACAGAAAAACACACTCGTTCATGTGAAAGTGGGGTTCGGTAACGTCAGCTGATCCCCTGCTGTGTGGAGGGAAAAGTGTCCTGCTCCCTCCAAAGTCAAAATACCTCAGCTTTATACCTGGCTCCTAGTAGGCCTCGGCCTGCACCATGATTGTCCCTGGGCTCCAACAACGCCAGTTGGTGCTCGGAAGTGCTGTCCACACAGAAAAACACACTCGTTCATGTGAAAGTGGGGTTCGGTAATGTCAGCTGATCCCCTGCTGTGTGGAGGGCAAACTGCTGCTGCCTCCAAATTGTAACTACTTCAGATTTAAACATTCTCTGATTTGGCCTCTGTCTCCACTCTGTCTCTAGTATTTCCCCTGACCTCCAACACCGCCAGTTCCTGCTCACAGTTGCCGTCCATGCATTCCACACGTGTTCCTGTGTTACTGGGGTTCTGTAACGTCAGCAGATCCCCCAATATGTGTCCGCCACTGTCTCCTGCGCTGTCCACCTTCCCACTGCAAGCGGTGGGAAAGTGGACAGAGCAGGAGACAGTGGCAGACACACATCAAGGGATCTGCTGACATTACAGAATCCCAGTAACACAGCAACACGTGTGGATTGGGCAGACGGCTGCTGTACGCTTAAACTGGCGGTGTTGGTGGTCACATGAAATCCTGGAAACAGAGTGGAGACAGATGCCCAATTGGAGCACGTTGACAGTCTGTTGTAGCCTACAAACAATCTAAAACTACCACCAAGTAGGCCTCGGCCTACACCATGATTGTCCCTGGGTTCCAACAACGCTAGTTGGTGCTCGGAAGTGCTGTCCACACAGAAAAACACACTCGTTCATGTGAAAGTGGGGGTCGGTAACGTCGGCTGATCCCCTGCTGTGTGGAGGGCAAAGTGTCCTGCTCCCTCCAAAGTCAAAATATCTCAGCTTTACACCTGGCTCCAAGTAGGCCTCGGCCTGCACCATGATTGTCCCTGGGTTCCAACAACGCTAGTTGGTGCTCGGAAGTGCTGTCCACACAGAAAAACACACTCGTTCATTTGAAAGTGGGGTTCGGTAACGTCAGCTGATCCCCTGCTGTGAGGAGGGCAAACTGCTGCTGTCTCCAAATTGTAACTACTTCAGATTTAAACTTTCTCTGATTTGGCCTCTGTCTCTAGTATTTCCCCTGACCTCCAACACCGCCAGTTCCTGCTCACAGTTGCCGTCCACGCATTCCACACTTGTTCCTGTGTTCCTGGTGTTCTGTAACGTGAGCTGATCCCCCAATGTGTGTCCGGCACTGTCTCCTGCGCTGTCCACCTTCCAACTGCAAGTGGTGGGAATGTGGACAGAGCAGGAGACATTGGCAGACAAACATCAGGGGATCTGCTGACATTACAGAACACCAGTAACACAGCAACACGTGTGGATTGGGCAGACGGCTACTGTACGCATAAACTGGCGGTGTTGGTGGTCACGTGAAATCCTGGAAACAGAGTGGAGACAGATGCCTAATTGGAGCACGTTGACAGTCTGTTGTAGCCTACAAACAATCTAAAACTGCCACCAAGTAGGCCTCGGCCTGCACCCTGGTTCTCCCTGGGCTCCAACAACGCTATTTGGTGCTCGGAAGTGCTGTCCACACAGAAAAACACACTCGTTCATGTGAAAGTGGGGGTCAGTAATGTCAGCTGATCCCCTGCTGTGTGGAGGGCAAACTGCTGCTGCCTCCAAATTCAAACAACGTCTTATCTTAAACTGCCTCTAAGTAGGCCTCAGCCTACAAAATGACTATCCCTGGGCTCCAACATCATCAGTTGTTGCTCGGAAGTGCCGTCCACACAGAAAAACACACTCGTTCATGTGAAAGTGGGGTTCGGTAACGTCAGCTGATCCCCTGCTGTGTGGAGGGCAAAGTGTCCTGCTCCCTCCAAAGTCAAAATACCTCAGCTTTACACCTGGCTCCTAGTAGGCCTCGGCCTGCACCATGATTGTCCCTGGGCTCCAACAACGCCAGTTGGTGCTCGGAAGTGCTGTCCACACAGAAAAACACTCGTTCATGTGAAAGTGGGGTTCGGTAACGTCAGCTGATCCCCTGCTGTGTGGAGGGCAAAGTGTCCTGCTCCCTCCAAAGTCAAAATACCTCAGCTTTACACCTGGCTCCTAGTAGGCCTCGGCCTGCACCATGATTGTCCCTGGGTTCCAACAACGCTAGTTGGTGCTCAGAAGTGCTGTCCACACAGAAAAACACACTCGTTCATGTGAAAGTGGGGTTCGGTAACGTCAGCTGATCCCCTGCTGTGTGGAGGGCAAACTGCTGCTGCCTCCAAATTGTAACTACTTCAGATTTAAACATTCTCTGATTTGGCCTCTGTCTCCACTCTGTCTCTAGTATTTCCCCTGACCTCCAACATCGCCAGTTCCTGCTCACAGTTGCCGTCCACGCATTCCACACTTGTTCCTGTGTTCCTGGTGTTCTGTAACGTGAGCTGATCCCCCAATGTGTGTCCGGCACTGTCTCCTGCGCTGTCCACCTTCCCACTGCAAGTGGTGGGAATGTGGACAGAGCAGGAGACATTGGCAGACAAACATCAGGGGATCTGCTGACATTACAGAACACCAGTAACACAGCAACACGTGTGGATTGGGCAGACGGCTACTGTACGCATAAACTGGCGGTGTTGGTAGTCACGTGAAATCCTGGAAACAGAGTGGAGACAGATGCCTAATTGGAGCACGTTGACAGTCTGTTGTAGCCTACAAACAATCTAAAACTGCCACCAAATAGGCCTCGGCCTGCACCCTGGTTCTCCCTGGGCTCCAACAACGCTAGTTGGTGCTCGGAAGTGCTGTCCACACAGAAAAACACACTCGTTCATGTGAAAGTGGGGGTCGGTAACGTCGGCTGATCCCCTGCTGTGTGGAGGGCAATGTGTCCTGCTCCATCCAAAGTCAAAATACCTCAGTTTTACACCTGGCTCGTAATAGGCCTCGGCCTGCACCATGATTGTCCCTGGGCTCCAACAACGCCAGTTGGTGCTCGGAAGTGCTGTCCACACAGAAAAACACACTCGTTCATGTGAAAGTGGGGTTCGGTAACGTCAGCTGATCCCCTGCTGTGTGGAGGGCAAAGTGTCCTGCTCCCTCCAAAGTCAAAATACCTCAGCTTTATACCTGGCTCCTAGTAGGCCTTGGCCTGCACCATGATTGTCCCAGGGTTCCAACAACGCTAGTTGGTGCTCGGAAGTGCTGTCCACACAGAAAAACACACTCGTTCATGTGAAAGTGGGGTTCGGTAACATCAGCTGATCCCCTGCTGTGTGGAGGGCAAAGTGTCCTGCTCCCTCCAAAGTCAAAATACCTCAGCTTTATACATGGCTCTTAGTAGGCCTCGGCCTGCACCATGATTGTCCCTGGGTTCCAACAACGCTAGTTGGTACTCGGAAGTGCTGTCCACACAGAAAAACACACTCGTTCATGTGAAAGTGGGGGTCGGTAACGTCGGCTGATCCCCTGCTGTGTGGAGGGCAAAGTGTCCTGCTCCCTCCAAAGTCAAAATACCTCAGCTTTACACCTGGCTCCTAATAGGCCTCGGCCTGCACCATGATTGTCCCTGGGCTCCAACAACGCCAGTTGGTGCTCGGAAATGCTGTCCACACAGAAAAACACACTCTTTCATGTGAAAGTGGGGTTCGGTAACGTCAGCTGATCCCCTGCTGTGTGGAAGGCAAACTGCTGGTGCCTCCAAATTGTAACTACTTCAGATTTAAACATTCTCTGATTTGGCCTCTGTCTCCACTCTGTCTCTAGTATTTCCCCTGACCTCCAACACCGCCAGTTCCTGCTCACAGTTGCCGTCCACGCATTCCACACGTGTTCCTGTGTTACTGGGGTTCTGTAACGTCAGCAGATCCCCCAATATGTGTCCGCCACTGTCTCCTGCGCTGTCCACCTTCCCACTGCAAGCGGTGGGAAAGTGGACAGAGCAGGAGACAGTGGCAGACACACATCAGGGGATCTGCTGACATTACAGAATCCCAGTAACACAGCAACACGTGTGGATTGGGCAGACGGCTGCTGTACGCATAAACTGGCGGTGTTGGTGGTCACGTGAAATCCTGGAAACAGAGTGGAGACAGATGCCTAATTGGAGCACGTTGACAGTCTGTTGTAGCCTACAAACAATCTAAAACTACCACCAAGTAGGCCTCGGCCTACACCATGATTGTCCCTGGGCTCCAACAACGCCAGTTGGTGCTCGGCAGTGTCTTTGGCACGGGGACTCCCTGTTGCCCAGCCTGGTTCCAGCACGCCTGCTGTTTCCGGGTAGTGTCAAGGTCACTATGCCACCAATCCGTTGTCCTGTCATCTTGCGGCCGGGTTAGCCGACTCTACGGTGCCTGCAGTTTAGGTGACTCCTATGTGGGCTGCGGGAACTGGCACTGAAGGCTGGATCCGTAGTGCCAATGGGACATGGACCCCCTGTAGGACTGTGGGTTTCGGTAACTGCGGCCGGCTTGCGGCGTGGCTACTTTGCTTTGAATGGGTACCTTCTGCTACCCACCCGAGTTCCAGCACTGTCTGCTGGTTCTCGCCAGAGCCTTTGGCCTAGGTGCCTCCATCTTGGTATCCGAGGTCCAGCACCATCAGCTGGTCCTTGGTAGTGCTTTTTAGCACAGGTACCTTCTGTGCTAATGGGACATGGACCCCCTGTAGGACTGTGGGTTTCGGTAACTGCGGCCGGCTTACCTTCTGCTACCCACCCGGGTTCCAGCACTGTCTGCTGGTTCTCGCCAGAGCCTTTGGCCTAGGTGCCTCCATCTCGGTATCCGAAGTCCAGCACCGTCAGCTGGTCCTTGGTAGTGCTTTTTAGCACAGGTACCTTCTGCTTAGTAACCGTGGTCCAGCACCGTCAGTTGGTCCTCGGTAGTGCCATTGGCTCTTGTTCCTTCTGCTACCCACCCGGGTGCCAGCACTGTCTGCTGGTTCTCGCCACAGCCTTTGGCCTAGGTGCCTCCATCTCGGTATCCGAGGTCCAGCACCATCAGCTGGTCCTTGGTAGTGCTTTTTAGCACAGGTACCTTCTGCTTAGTAATCATGGTCCAGCACCGTCAGTTGGTCCTCGGTAGTGCCATTGGCTCTTGTTCCTTCTGCTACCCATCCGGGTGCCAGCACTGTCTGCTGGTTCTCGCCACAGCCTTTGGCCTAGGTGCCTCCATCTCGGTATCCGAGGTCCAGCACCATCAGCTGGTCCTTGGTAGTGCTTTTTAGCACAGGTACCTTCTGCTTAGTAACCGTGGTCCAGCACCATCAGTTGGTCCTCGGTTGTGCCATTGGCTCTTGTTCCTTCTGCTACCCATCCGGGTGCCAGCACTGTCTGCTGGTTCTCGCCAGTTTCTCAGCCTTCTTGTACCTTCTGCTACATTTCCAAGATCAAGCTTTTTGAAATTGTCTTTGGTAATCCTTATTGATCTCCATGACGACGACCCTGATGACGATGACCCTGAAGACCACACCAAAGAAGACCAGAAATATGACCCTAAATAATAAGACCAAGAGGACAAAGAACATGAAGACAACCACCAAGATACAGAACAAACGACAGAAGAACAAGAAGCAGAAGAAGCAAAAGCAGAAGAACAGAAAGCAGAAGAACATTAAGCATAAGACTAAAAATCAGCATAGAAGAAATCAAAATTATAAGCAGAAGAAGACTAAGCAGTAAATGGGGGTGAGTCCGTTCCTCCTCGTGGTGCCCCTGGAAAATGCCTGCTGCTGCAGGCCAAATTGAACGCGGACAAATCCTGTTGTAAATCTTTAGTGACAGGCAGAACGTAAGGTGTAATCTTATAACTTTTATAGATAAGTAGTACAGGAATGCCTTTCACCATAAGAAAATGAAGACAAAGAAGAATAGGAAGCAGATGAAGAAATAGCATATTAAAATTGATAATAGCTGAATAAGAAGAATATGAAGAATGGAAAAAAACATTAATGGGAAGAAGATGAAGAAGAAGAAGATGAATAAGGTGAAGAAAAAGTTGATGAAATAAATGCTACTGCTGCGGATCATGAAGGAGAAAGTGTGGGAGAAGTACAAAAGAACGTGAAGAGCATAGAAGTTGTGAAACATACATATCTGACAAAATATAAAAAAGGTTAACATAGTCAATATCTTTTTAACTCCGAACGTACTGAAAAAAAAAATTGGAATTAATGCTATGCCATGTGATTTGAATAAACCACTATGCTTTTAATGTCTCCTCCACCTCCCACAATACATTCTACATGATTCTTATTTGTTTTCAATTATGTAGAATTAGCCAACAAGGAAATAAAGGGCTTTTTTTAATTCCGATACCGGAAGTCCCATTGACTTGAATGGGACTTCCGGTATCGAAATCGGCGATACCCGATATTTTTTTCATATCGGGCGATACCATCCGATACGATATTTTTGGGTATCGAACGGTATCGCTCAACACTACTCACAGGTGTTTAACTGGCAGCTTCATTAAATAGTACACGCAAAACGCCAGTGTCAACGTCTACAGTGAAGAGGCGACTCCAGGATGCTGGCCTTCAGGGCAGAGTGGCAAAGAAAAAGCCAAATCTGAGACTGGCTAATAAAAGGAAAAGATTAACATGGGCAAAAGAACACAGACATTGGACAGAGGAAGATTGGAAAAAGTGTTATGGACAGACAAATCCAAGTTTGAGGTGTTTGGATCACACAGAAGAACATTTGTGAGATGCAGAGCAACTGAAAAGATGCTGGAAGAGTGCCTGACGCCATCTGTCAAACATGGTGGAGGTAATGTGATGGTCTGGGGTTGCTTTGGTGCTGGTAAAGTGGGAGACTTGTACAAGGTAAAAGGATTTTGAATACGGAAGGCTACAGTGCCTTGCGAAAGTATTCGGCTCCCTGGAACTTTTCAACCTTTTCCCACATATCATGCTTCAAACATAAAGATACCATATGTAAATTTTTGGTGAAGAATCAACAACAAGTGGAACACAATTGTGAAGTTGAACGAAATTTATTGGTTATTTAAATTTTTGTGGAAATTAAAAAACTGAAAAGTGGGGCGTGCAATATTATTCGGCCCCTTTACATTCAGTGCAGCAAACTCACTCCAGAAGTTCATTGTGGATCTCTGAATGATACAATGTTGTCCTAAATGACTAATGATAAATATAATCCACCTGTGTGTAATCAAGTCTCCGTATAAACGCACCTGCTCTGTGATAATCTCAGGGTTCTGTTTCAAGCACAGTGAGCATCATGAAGACCAAGGAACACAACAGGCAGTTCCGTGATACTGTTGTGGAGAAGTTTAAAGCCGGATTTGGATGCAAAATGATTTCCCAAACTTTAAACATCCCAAGGAGCACTGTGCAAGCGATCATATTGAAATGGAAGGAGTATCATACCACTGCAAACCTACCAAGACCCAGCCGTCCCTCTAAACTTTCATCTCAAGCCAGGAGAAGAATGATCAGAGATGCAGCTAAGAGGCCCATGATCACTCTGGCTGAACTGCAGAGATCTACAGCTGAGGGTGGGACAGTCTGTCCATAGGACAACAATCAGTCATACACTGCACAAATCTGGCCTTTATGGAAGAGTGGCAAGAAGAAAGCCATTTCTCAAAGATACCATAAAAAGTGTCTTTTAAAGTTTGCAACAAACCACCTGGGAGACACACTAAACATGTAGAAGTAGGTGCTCTGGTCAGATGAAGCCAAAATTGAACTTTTTGGCAACAATGCCAAATGATATGTTTGGCGTAAAGGCAACATAGCTCATCACCCTGAACACACCATCCCCACTGTCAAATATGGTGGTGGCAGCATCCTGGCTTGGGCCTGCTTTTCTTCAGCAGGGACAGGGAAGATGGTTAAAATTGATGGGATGATGGATGGAGGCAAATACAGGACCATTCTTAAAGAAAACCTGTTGGAGTCTGCAAAAGACCTGAACCTGGGATGGAGATTTGTCTTCCAACAAGACAATCATCCCAAACATAAAGCAAAATCTACAGTGGAATGGTTCACAAATAAACGTATCCAGGTGTTAGAATGGCCAAGTCAAAGTTCAGACCTGAATCCAATCGAGAATCAGTGGAAAGAGCTGAAAACTGCTGTTCACAAACGATCTCCAAACCTCACTGAGCTCGAGCTGATTGTCATGGAAGAATGGGCAAGAATTTCAGTCTCTCGATGTACAAAACTGATAGAGACATACCCCAAGCAACTTGCAGCTGTAATCGCAGCAACAGGTGGTGCAACAAAGTATTAAGTTAAAGGGGCTGAATAATATTGCACGCCCCACTTTTCAGTTTTTGAATTTCCACAAATATTTAAAATAACCAATAAATTTCCTTCAACTTCACAATTGTGTCCCACTTGTTGTTGATTCTTCACCAAAAATTTACATTTGGTATCTTTATGTTTGAAGCATGGTATGTGGGAAAAGGTTGAAAACTTCCAGGGGGCCGAACACCCTGTGGACAGCGCTTGATTGGAGCCAATTTCATCCTACAACAGGACAATGACCCAAAGCACACCTCCAAATTATGCAAGAACTATTTAGGGAAGAAGCCGGCAGCTGGTGTTCTATCTGTAATGGAGTGGCCAGCGCAGTCACCAGATCTCAGCCCCATTGAGCTGTTGTGGGAGCAGCTTGACCGTATGCAGGGCCGGATTATAGGCAGGGCAGGCGGGGCTTCAGCCCCGGGGCCCCCACCACAAGAGCTTCTAAGGGGGCCCCCACCACATTCCTGCTGGCTGCTGCAATGGCAGTCCATCTTCTCCCCACCTAAAAGTGAGTGACCGTGGGGGCGGCATTATGTGCTCTGCTACCAGCAGCATCTACAAGTAGCGTGAACGCTGATGCTGCTGGTAGCGTGCAAAGGCTTGTGATGAGATCACAGGAGGTAAGGTGTCAGGGCCTGCGATCATGTGACCCCTGTCTCCTCCCCTCCTGTGACCTCATCACAGGTCCTGTGCGCACAGCACTGACAGCACTGAGAGCAGCCATGTATGTGGAGTGCGGCTCTGCGGGTGGAGGTCGGTGCTGGAGGCTCCATTATTCTCTATGTGGAGTGCGGCTCTGCGGGTGGAGGTCGGTGCTGGAGGCCACATTATTCTCTATGTGGAGTGCGGCTCTGCGGGTGGAGGTCGGTGCTGGAGGCCCCATTATTCTCTATGTGGAGTGCGGCTCTGCGGGTGGAGGTCGGTGCTGGAGGCTCCATTATTCTCTATGTGGAGTGTGGCTCTGCGGGTGGAGGTCGGTGCTGGAGGCCCCATTATTCTCTATGTGGAGTGTGGCTCTGCAGGTGGAGGTCAGTGCTGGAGGCCCCATTATTCTCTATGTGGAGTGCGGCTCTGCGGGTGGAGGTCGGTGCTGGAGGCCCCATTATTCTCTATGTGGAGGGCGGGTGGAGGTCGGTGCTGGAGGCCCCATTATTCTCTATGTGGAGTGCGGCTCTGCAGGTCGAGGTCGGTGCTGGAGGCCCCATTATCCTCTATGTGCAGGGCGGCTCTGCGGATGGAGGTCGGTGCTGGAGGCTCCATTATTCTCTATGTGGAGTGCGGCTCTGCGGGTGGAGGTCGGTGCTGGAGGCCCCATTATTCTCTATGTGGAGTGCGGCTCTGCGGGTGGAGGTCGGTGCTGGAGGCTCCATTATTCTCTATGTGGAGTGCGGGTGGAGGTCAGTGCTGGAGGCCCCATTATTCTCTATGTGGAGTGCGGCTCTGCGGGTGGAGGTCGGTGCTGGAGGCCCCATTATTCTCTATGTGGAGTGCGGGTGGAGGTCAGTGCTGGAGGCCCCATTATTCTCTATGTGGAGTGCGGCTCTGCGGGTGGAGGTCGGTGCTGGAGGCCCCATTATTCTCTATGTGGAGTGTGGCTCTGCGGGTGGAGGTCGGTGCTGGAGGCCACATTATTCTCTATGTGGAGTGCGGCTCTGCGGGTGGAGGTCGGTGCTGGAGGCTCCATTATTCTCTATGTGGAGTGCGGGTGGAGGTCGGTGCTAGAGGCTCCATTATTCTCTATGTGGAGTGCGGCTCTGCGGGTGGAGGTCGGTGCTGGAGGCTCCATTATTCTCTATGTGGAGTGCGGCTCTGCGGGTGGAGGTCGGTGCTGGAGGCCACATTATTCTCTATGTGGAGTGCGGCTCTGCGGGTGGAGGTCGGTGCTGGAGGCCCCATTATTCTCTATGTGGAGTGCGGCTCTGCGGGTGGAGGTCGGTGCTGGAGGCTCCATTATTCTCTATGTGGAGTGTGGCTCTGCGGGTGGAGGTCGGTGCTGGAGGCCCCATTATTCTCTATGTGGAGTGTGGCTCTGCAGGTGGAGGTCAGTGCTGGAGGCTCCATTATTCTCTATGTGGAGTGCGGCTCTGCGGGTGGAGGTCGGTGCTAGAGGCTCCATTATTCTCTATGTGGAGTGCGGCTCTGCGGGTGGAGGTCGGTGTTGGAGGCTCCATTATTCTCTATGTGGAGTGCGGGTGGAGGTCGATGCTGGAGGCTCCATTATCCTCTATGTGGAGTGCGGCTCTGCAGGTCGAGGTCGGTGCTGGAGGCCCCTTTATCCTCTATGTGCAGGGCGGCTCTGCGGATGGAGGTCGGTGCTGGAGGCTCCATTATTCTCTATGTGGAGTGCGGCTCTGCGGGTGGAGGTCGGTGCTGGAGGCCCCATTATTCTCTATGTGGAGTGCGGCTCTGCGGGTGGAGGTCGGTGCTGGAGGCTCCATTATTCTCTATGTGGAGTGCGGGTGGAGGTCAGTGCTGGAGGCCCCATTATTCTCTATGTGGAGTGCGGCTCTGCGGGTGGAGGTCGGTGCTGGAGGCCCCATTATTCTCTATGTGGAGTGCGGGTGGAGGTCAGTGCTGGAGGCCCCATTATTCTCTATGTGGAGTGCGGCTCTGCGGGTGGAGGTCGGTGCTGGAGGCCCCATTATTCTCTATGTGGAGTGTGGCTCTGCGGGTGGAGGTCGGTGCTGGAGGCCACATTATTCTCTATGTGGAGTGCGGCTCTGCGGGTGGAGGTCGGTGCTGGAGGCTCCATTATTCTCTATGTGGAGTGCGGGTGGAGGTCGGTGCTAGAGGCTCCATTATTCTCTATGTGGAGTGCGGCTCTGCGGGTGGAGGTCGGTGCTGGAGGCTCCATTATTCTCTATGTGGAGTGCGGGTGGAGGTCGGTGCTGGAGGCCCCATTATTCTCTATGTGGAGTGCGGGTGGAGGTCGGTGCTGGAGGCCCCATTATTCTCTATGTGCAGGGCGGCTCTGCGGATGGAGGTCGGTGCTGGAGGCTCCATTATTCTCTATGTGGAGTGCAGCTCTGCGGGTGGAGGTCGGTGCTGGAGGCCACATTATTCTCTATGTGGAGTGCGGCTCTGCAGGTGGAGGTCGGTGCTGGAGGCTCCATTATTCTCTATGTGGAGTGCGGGTGGAGGTCGGTGCTGGAGGCCCCATTATTCTCTATGTGGAGTGCGGGTGGAGGTCGGTGCTGGAGGCCCCATTATTCTCTATGTGCAGGGCGGCTCTGTGGGTGGAGGTCGGTGCTGGAGGCTCCATTATTCTCTATGTGGAGTGCGGCTCTGCGGGTGGAGGTCAGTGCTGGAGGCTCCATTATTCTCTATGTGGAGTGCAGCTCTGCGGGTGGAGGTCGGTGCTGGAGGCCCCATTATTCTCTATGTGGAGTGCGGATGGAGGTCGGTACTGGAGGCCCCATTATTCTCTATGTGCAGGGCGGCTCTGCGGGTGGAGGTCGGTGCTGGAGGCTCCATTATTCTCTATGTGGAGTGCGGCTCTGCGGGTGGAGGTCAGTGCTGGAGGCTCCATTATTCTCTATGTGGAGTGCGGATGGAGGTCGGTGCTGGAGGCTCCATTATTCTCTATGTGGAGTGCGGATGGAGGTTGGTGCTGGAGGCCCCATTATTCTCTATGTGGAGTGCGGATGGAGGTCGGTGCTGGAGGCTCCATTATTCTCTATGTGGAGTGCGGCTCTGCATGTGGAGGTAGGTGCTGGAGATTCCCCATTACTGGGCAGAGGGGGCAGTAACCTTTTCAGAGCTGAGACCATCTTGGTGCTTTTTTGTTGTCACTTTCTAAGAATCATAGCATTTTGTTCCTTGTACATGTGACCCAAGTATGGAAAACAGGAAGTAACAAAACACATATTGCAATGTCCCTTTCCTGTCCCCACATACAGTATAATTTTCCCACAGTATCACGTCCCCACATACAGTTTAATGTTCCCACAGTATCACCATCCCCCCACATACAGTATAATGTTCCCCACTACCGTCACCCCCACACAGTATAATATTCACACAGTATAATATTCCCACAGTACTGCCATCCCCCACACAGTATAATGTTCCCCCAGTACCGCCATCCCCCCATACACAGTGTAATGTTCCCCCAGTACCCAGTATCAGCCCTTGGTTTATGCAGGACTCTGCTGTCTGTGCTGGTTCTCATCGTCCTGGATGAGGTGAAGTTTGTGTGGGGTCAGGGAGGGTTTACAGGGTGGATATAGCAGAGACGTGTGTGTACAAGGTGTACGGAGCAGAGCCGCGAGTGTGTGAGGTGTACTGAGCGGAGCCGCACGTGTACGGAGCTGAGCCCCACGTGTGTGTATGGAGCGGAGCTGCGTGTGTGCAAGGTGTGTGGAGCGGAACCGCATGTGTACGAGGTTTGCGGAGTGGAGCCATGTGTGTACTGAGTTGAGCAGTGTGTGTGTGTGCAAGGTGTACAGAACGGAGCCGTGTGTATGAGGCATAAAAAGCGGAACCGTGTGTGTATGATGTATGCGGTGCCATACGTGTACAAGGTGTATGGTGGGGAGCATTCATACCTCCCAGCGAGACAGTCCCGATTTTGAGAGAGATACTGCCCCGGATCTAACTTTTCGTGCGGACACAGGAGTACACGGCGGAGCCCCTAGGAGCACTTTAAAATTCGCATGTGACGTTCCACCGGAAGTGACGTGCTAGAAGCTGACCGGAAATTAGGTAATTTCGGGAGGAGATTGTGACGGAACCATGGAGGCACTTTAGGGAATGCTTCAGATCCATCACCATGTCCTCCTCCAACAGCGCGGACAGCAGGATCGCCTTGAACTTGGGGATGTCGGCCATGTGAGCGGATCGTTATATTTCCTGCATCGGGAGGCTCAGGTGGGCACTACAGTGGGAGCCGGGCTGCTATAGTATCTTTATAGAATCTTTCTATCTCTGTTTCTTTATCTCTCTAATCTTTCTTTTTTTTTTTCTCTCTCTCTCTCTGTTCTTTCTTCTTTCTTTCTCTGTTCTTTCTTTCCATTCTTTCTCTCTCTCTGTTCTTTCTTTCTCTGTTTTCTTTTTTCTCAGTTCTTTCTTTCTGTCACGCCTCCTCTCCTGTCACGCCTCCTGTCCTGTGGATCTCCTCTGCCTGCTCGCCGCGTTCACGAGCATCGTGCGCCCGCCGCCTGCTGTGTACCCGCCAATCAACTCTGCAGCGCCACGGTGATTAACCCCCTTGCCTCCAGGCTCTAGCTAGCTATATATTGATCGGGGGAGCTGTACATTTGGGCCTGTATACCTGGAGGAGGGAACTGTATAAAGACGAAACATTGGAGAACTGTATAACCTTGGGGGGGGGGGGGGGGGGGGGGTTACAGCTGCCTGTATACCCTTGTAGGGGGCAAGAGCTGTATACCCGTTGGGGGGGGGGAGTTGTATTCCCATGGGGGGGAAAGCTGCCTGTATACCCTTGTAGGGGGCAAGAGCTGTATACCCTTGCGTGGGGAGGGAGCTGTACTCCGGAGATAATACAATAGAGAGCATATTGTTATACAGTAGTTAGCAACAATTGCTGCCGGTGAAAACTTTCCCTTTCTGCATTTTTATTATTCCTTGGCTGTCTTAACATTGGGTTCAATAAAAAAAAGTGAGTAACTCTTTCTGTCTATAATTGGACTGCTTTGAGTTATCCTGGACTGTATCTCTATTGTAGTACTGTAAAGGGCATGTCACACTAAGAGATATCGCTAGCAATATCGCTTTAACTAGTGACGTTATAGCGATATTGCTAGCGATATCGCTATGTCTGATACTTACCTCCGACCGGCTCCCCCGCTGCTTATCGCTGATCGCGCGAGAACGTTCAGGACTGTTTCTCGTCGTCCGCTTCCTGTGGCGCTTCCTGCTGTGACGACGAGCGACGCGTGGAGCCGGGCGGAAGGACGCAGGATCGCCTGGTGTGACAGGTAAGTAGCGATCCCCGTCCCCAGCGATGTCGCTGGTGAGATCTGCCTGTGTGGCAGCTCACTAGCGACCACTTAGCGATGTACCAGCGATCCTGACCGCGTCATATCGCTGGTCAGGATCGCTGGTACATCGCTAAGTGTTACAGTACCTTTAATCTGAATGTGGCAGAACAAGAGGATAAGATTAGATTGTACATCTGAGTGCTACAGTTCGCGCTCTACTGTTATGGCTAAAATGTTAATGATATGGGGGCCCCCACCAGATTTTCTGCCCAGGGGCCCCCACCAACCTTAATCCGGCCCTGACCGTATGATACGCAAAACGTGCCCATCAAGCCAAACCAACTTGTGGGAGGGGCTTCTGGAAGCATGGGGTGAAATTTCTCCAGATTACCTCAGCAAATTAACTGCTAGAATGCCAAAGGTCTGCAATGCTGGAATTGCTGCAAAGGGAGCATTCTTTGATGAAAGCAAAGTTTGAAGGAGAAAACTATTATTTCAAATAAAAATCTTTTTTTGGAACCTTGTCAATGTCTGGACGAGATTTTACATTCATTTGGTAACTCATTTGATTAATAAAAGTATGAGTTTTCATGGAAAACACAAAATTGTCTGGGTGACCCCAAACTTTTGAACGGTAGTGTATATGTATTCTATGTGTATATCTGTCCTTTTCTAACCTGTCAGTGTGATTTTACCGTACACCTCATATGAATTACTGGTTTTTCAAAGGACACCGGTGCGTAAAAATCAGACAGCACTCGCATGGTCTGAGTGCTGTGCGATATTTCTCTCGCACCCATTGACTTCTATTGAGGGATGCGATGCGAATACTGATTACAGTCGCAGCATGCTGCAAGTTTTTTCCAGTCCGATCGTGATCCGATCCGAGCTGGAAAATAAAAAAACGCAGATGAAGACACAATCATAGAATACAATTGATCCGAATTCAATCTGATTTTTTATTGGATTGCATTCCTCTGATTTCATCACAAGTGGGAATGAGCCCGAGTTGATGTTTTAGCGTTTGTTTTCTGATGCAAAATCGCTGAGTTTTACAGTAGCAGCTTAGTGAAGGAGATTTCTGACATCCCATTCACACACAGGGTTTTAGTTGTTGCATTTTTTTAAAATCTGCATTACGTCAGGTCTTTCAGGGGTTTTGCCGCGTTTTTCATCCATTGAAATAAATGGAAGGAAAATGCAAATAAAAAACACCAAAAAATGTGTATATTGTGTCAAGTATTCTTTCTGGATTTTGGTGCAGAAAAAAATCCTACAAATAAGTAGCGTGTGAACCGACCCTAATCCTGGTGGTTGTGTTCTAATTAGAAATAAGAGAGAACGGCCAACAAAGCCTGGAGACATGTTTAATTCTATGGTGCTTCCACTTTACATATTGTCAGGCAGCATCTATTTGTGCAGAGTCGCCCCTTGAAGATTCCATCACAAGATTCCATTATGACATCACTGCTCATTCTCAGTCATTATGACATCACTGGTCATTCTCAGCCATTATGACATCACTGGTCATTCTCAGCCATTATGACATCACTGGTCATTCTCAGCCATTATGACATCACTGGTCATTCTCAGCCATTATGACATCACTGGTCATTCTCAGCCATTATGACATCACTGGTCATTCTCAGCCATTATGACATCACAATGCACAGTGGCTACTTACACAATGCGCACAGGGTAACGGGTGCCATTTATGGTTCTATAGTGATTGAGCGCACATGCAATGTTTCACTATGGCTGAATTACTTCTCGACAATCTTCAGGCAGAAGCTTTATCGGAGATTCTCACCACCAATCGCCGTGACATTGAGCTTCTACCTCCCGATGGCGTCCTCAGCTTCTCTCACCGGCTGGTGCTGGAGCTAGTAAAGGATTGCCTGACCAAATACCAACGAGGTCATCTCACCTCAGAGTATCTGACGGATTTATCTCAGAACATCAAGACATTACTACAGCAGGTAAATGGCGGATGCTCCGCACACCACTTCTCCATAATTATAGATCATCATGGTGGGAGAGAAGCTTCTTCTTTCCTCCCATATAAAACACGACGAGTCCCCAGATATGGAGTCGTCGTATCTGCAGAGAGGAGACGATGTCACAGACAATGGCCGCCTCCATTGTGTCTTTTCTCATCTCAGAATTTTCCTTTTGTGTCTTTTCTTCTTTATAGGCTGAAAATCGATCTCAACATGGAGATTTGGCTTTTATTAAAGACCTGGCCGAAAAAGTCCTGTCTGTACTGGAACGTCCGGCCCGCTCATCGGAACGCCCGGTAAGGAGCCATCATCTTCTCTATCACACGTCCTTGTTTTCTGATCTTCTCCAGATCACCAGTCACATATCAGATCTGGTTCAGTCTTTCCTGATTTATGTATTTGGGGATTTAGTGACATCTTCCACATATTAATGACATATATTATTTCTATCAGGAAACAGCAGAAGGCGACAAAGATGAGCAAAATGTCATCCCGGAAATCCCTGACCCTAATGGGAGTCAGCCGGAGCTGAACAGCGAACTGAATACAGGTGAGGCGATCACCCAACCTTCTACCGGGAATATCCAGATATTACAGGGAGCAGGGAATAATGGCAGATTTACTCTTCCCACTTGGTGTAATGGGAACCTGTCAGCACACGTCACATATGGGAGTAGTGGGAGGACTATGCAGGACATTTTCTCGCAATTTTTGCAGAAATCCAATGTGCCAGTCTGGAGAAATGTAACATAAAAGTCATATAAAAGGGAGGATGGAAGTGCACTTGGGGCGTGGAGGAAGAAATCAGAGTGCAGTGACACGCCCCTGTGCACTTACAGGCTAATTTGCATATGTCTGTTATGTTTCAGCTCTCTTATCACACGGACAGTGAGGGTGGGGGCTCCTCATTCCTGTGGTGATTGAGGGTTCCTCCATCATTTACCTTACATTTATCTATGGATGCGCCCTGCGTCCTCATATGTAGAATCCCCATATGGCGACCATTAATCCCATTTACAGACGTCTTGTCATTTCCCCCTTATGTTGCTGTATGATGTATGTTGGATTAATATCATCTAATACATTTTATGTCTTCATTGTTTTATCACTATTTTAGAAATAGCTTCCCTGGCGGATCCTGACAGTGTGATCTGCGAGATCCAGGAGATCCAAGAATCTGCTGATGTAAGTATCACTGATCATGGGGTGTGAATGACACATCCAGTATTATCCCCATATAACCACGGAACATCTCTATTCTAAGAGGAGATGACATTATTTATTACATAATAGCATTTATATTAAAGGGAATCTGTCACCAGGTTTTTGCTCCCAAGAGCAGCATGATGTAGGGGCAGAGACACTGATTCTAGAGATATATCCAATACCTTACTGAGTGCAGCATTTGTGATACAATCAGTATTTTCTCTGCCGCAGATTTGGCAGTGCTCTAAATGCTGAGCCCTGTATAACCCTGCCCACACCAGTGATTGGATGCTTCTGTATTCCATCCCTCCCACACTTGTGATTGGCAGTACATGGTATTGGCAGAATTATGCTAATCAGTGTAGAGTTACTATTGGTGCATCTGTGAATGCAGGCTTAGTCTTTCCTGATTTATGTATTTGGGGATTTAGTGACATCTTCCACATATTAATGACATATATTATATCTATCAGGAAACAGCAGAAGGCGACAAAGAAGAGCAAAATGTCATCCCGGAAATCCCTGACCCTAATGGGAGTCAGCCGGAGCTGAACAGCGAACTGATTACAGGTGAGGCGATCACCCAACCTTCTACCGGGAATATCCAGATATTACAGGGAGCAGGGAATAATGGCAGATTTACTCTTCCCACTCGGTGTAATGGGACCCTGTCAGCACAAGTCACATATGGGAGTAGTGGTAGGACTGTGCCGGACATTTTCTCGCAATTTTTGCAGAAATCCAATGTCCCAGTCTGGAGAAATGTAACATAAAAGTCATATAAAAGTGAGGATGGAAGGGCAGTTGGGGCGCGGAGGAAGATTTCAGAGTGCAGTGACACGCCCCTGTGCACTTACAGGCTAATTTGCATATGGCTGTTATGTTTCAGCTCTCTTATCACATGGACAGTGAGGGTGGGGGTTTCCTCATTCCTGTGGTGATTGAGGGTTCCTCCATCATTTACCTTACATTTATCTATGGATGCGCCCTACGCCCTCATATGTAGAATCCCCATATGACGACCATTAATCCCATTTACAGACGTCTTGTCATTTCCCCCTTATATTGCTGTATGATGTATGTTGGATTAATATCGTCTAATACATTTTATTTCTTCATCGTTTTATCACTATTTTAGAAATAGCTTCCCTGGCGGATCCTGACAGTGTGATCTGCGAGATCCCAGAGATCCAAGAATCTGCTGATGTAAGTATCACTGATCATGGGGTGTGAATGACAGGTCCAGTATTATCCCCATATAACCACGGAACATCTCTATTCTAAGAGGAGATGACATTATTTATTACATAATAGCATTTATATTAAAGGGAATCTGTCACCAGGTTTTTGCTCCCATCTGAGAGCAGCATGATGTAGGGGCAGAGACACTGATTCTAGAGATATATCCATTACCTTACTGGGTGCAGCATTTGTGATACAATCAGTATTTTCTCTGCCACAGATTTGGCAGTTCTCTGAATGCTGAGCCCTGAATAACCCTGCCCACACCAGTGATTGGATGCTTCTGTATATCATCCCTCCCACACTTGTGATTGGCAGTACATGGTATAGCCAGAAATATGCTAATCAGTGGTGGCGAGGTTACACAGAACAAGGACTACATGGCACGAGACAGATAGTCCTCTAGTGATAATCTCCTGCTGATAAAACACTGATTTTATTGAAACAATCACAAGCAGCCCTTGTTCTCAACATGGCACATCATTTGTAGAGTTACTATTGGTGCATCTGTGAATGCAGGTGTAGTCTTTCCTGATTTATGTATTTGGGGATTTAGTGACATCTTCCACATATTAATGACATATATTATATCTATCAGGAAACAGCAGAAGGTGACAAAGAAGAGCAAAATGTCATCCCGGAAATCCCTGACCCCAAAGGGAGTCAGCCGGAGCTGACCAGCGAACTGATTACAGGTGAGGCGATCACCCAACCTTCTACCGGGAATATCCAGATATTACAGGGAGCAGGGAATAATGGCAGATTTACTCTTCCCACTTGGTGTAATGGGACCCTGTCAGCACACGTCACATATGGGAGTAGTGGGAGGACTGTGCCGGACATTTTCTTGCAGAAATCCAATGTGCCAGTCAGGAGAAATGTAACATAGAAGACAAATGCAAATCAGGAAGGAAGTGCACTGGGGGCGTGGATGAAGATTTCAGAGTGCAGTGACACGCCCCCTGTGCACTTCCATGCTAATTTGCATATGGCTGTTATGTTTCTGCTCTCTTCTCATCACATGGACGGCGAGGGTGGGGTTTCCTCATTCCTGTGGTAATTGAGGGTTCCTCCATCATTTACCTTACATTTATCTATGGATGCGCCCTGCGTCCTCATATGTAGAATCCCCATATGGCGACCATTAATCCCATTTACAGACGTCTTGTCATTTCCCCCTTATATTGCTGTATTATGTATGTTGGATTAATATCGTCTAATACATTTTATGTCTTCATCGTTTTATCACTATTTTAGAAATAACTTCCCTGGCGGATCCTGACAGTGTGATCTGCGAGATCCAGGAGATCCAAGAATCTGCTGATGTAAGTATCACTGATCATGGGGTGTGAATGACACATCCAGTATTATCCCCATATAACCACGGAACATCTCTATTCTAAAGGCCCCGTCACACTAAGCGACTTACCAGCGATCCCGACACCGATATGAAGGTGTCAGGATCGCTGGTAAATCGCTATGTGATCGCTGATGAGCTGTCACACAGACAGCTTCACCAGCGATCAGCACAGCGATGCCGAGCGCCCGGCATCGCTGGCCATCCTGTAAAAAATAGAATCAAAATAAAAAATATAGTTATTCTCACCTTCCGACGTCGCGTTCAGCCATCCTGCCTCTCTCCACGCTCCGGTCCCAGTGATCCTTTGCACGAATGACCGCGAGATGTCGCGGTCTCGCGGGATAACAAAGTCTCGCGGTCATTCGTGCAAAGGATGACTGGGACCGGAGCGTGGAGAGAGGCAGGATGGCTGAACGCGACGTCGGAAGGTGAGAATAACTATTTTTTTTTATTTTTTTTATTATTTTTTACACCTGATCGCTGGTCTCCCGCTGTCACACACAGCGATGCGTGCGAGCCAGCGGGAGACCAGCGACCAAAGAAATGTCCAGAGATTTCTTGCAGCGATCAGCGATACCGGCAGGGGGGCCGCTCGCTGATCGCTGTCACACACAGCTATCTCGCTGGTGAGATCGCTGTTACGTCATAAAAGTTGTGACTCAGCAGCGATCTTGCTACCGAGATTGCTTAGTGAGACAGGGCCATAAGAGGAGATGACATTATTTATTACATAATAGCATTTATATTAAAAGGAATCTGTCACCAGGTTTTTGCTCCCATCTGAGAGCAGCATGATGTAGGGGCAGAGACACTGATTCCAGAGATATATCCATTACCTTACTGAGTGCAGCATTTGTGATACAATCAGTATTTTCTCTGCTGCAGATTTGGCAGTGCTCTGAATGCTGAGCCCTGTATAACCCTGCCCACACCAGTGATTGGATGCTTCTGTATATCATCCCTCCCACACTTGTGATTGGCAGTACATGGTATAGCCAGAAATATGCTAATCAGTGGTGGCGAGGTTACACAGAACAAGGACTACATGGCACGAGACAGATAGTCCTCTAGTGATAATCTCCTGCTGATAAAACACAGATTTTATTGAAACAACCACAAGCAGCCCTTGTTCTCAACATGGCACATCATTTGTAGAGTTACTATTGGTGCATCTGTGAATGCAGGCTTAGTCTTTCCTGATTTATGTATTTGGGGATTTAGTGACATCTTCCACATATTAATGACATATATTATATCTATCAGGAAACAGCAGAAGGCGACAAAGAAGAGCAAAATGTCATCCCGGAAATCCCTGACCCTAATGGGAGTCAGCCGGAGCTGACCAGCGAACTGATTACAGGTGAGGCGATCACCCAACCTTCTACCGGGAATATCCAGATATTACAGGGAGCAGGGAATAATGGCAGATTTACTCTTCCCACTCGGTGTAATGGGAACCTGTCAGCACACGTTACATATGGGAGTAGTGGTAGGACTGTGCACGACATTTTGCTCTAATATAAAGGAACCTTTATTTGGCTGAAATCCAATGTCTCAGCTAGGAAAGAAATAATGTAGAAACCTTATGCAAATCAGGATGGAAGTGCATTGGGGGCGTGGAAAAAGTCAGTGCAGTGACACGCCCCCAGTGCACTTCCAGGTGTATTTGCATATGGCTGACTGGTTCCTCATTCATGTGGTAATTGGGGTTTCTTCCATCATTTACATGACATTTATCTGTCTATCAGAGGCGTAGCTGGGGGTTCAGCTCAGGAGGCGAAACATCTGTGACGGCCCCTAACCAAGTTACCCTGATTACTAGTGCGGTGGCGTTAGACATTAGATTTTCACATTTCCAGCCCCATCTGTTCCCATTCTGCACAAACTCCTCTTCCTGCTGATACCCCAATACTGAGCCGCTGCTGCCGTATGTGTCCTTATTACTGCACCTGATACCCCAATACTGAGCCGCTGCTGCCGTATGTGTCCTTATTACTGCACCTGATACCCCAATGCTGAGCCGCTGCTGCCGTATGTGTCCTTATTACTGCACCTGATACCCTAATACTGAGCCGCTGCTGCCGTATGTGTCCTTATTATTGCACCTGATACCCCAATGCTGAGCCGC
The DNA here is from genome assembly GCF_039654945.1 of Dendrobates tinctorius. Taxonomy (NCBI): domain Eukaryota; kingdom Metazoa; phylum Chordata; class Amphibia; order Anura; family Dendrobatidae; genus Dendrobates; species Dendrobates tinctorius. Next base: position 5,054,183 of record NW_027361707.1, on the reverse strand, counting down.
TGCTGCCGTATGTGTCCTTATTACTGCACCTGATTCCCCAATGCTGAGCCGCTGCTGCTGAATGTGTCCTTATTACTGCACCTGATACCCCAATACTGAGCCGCTGCTGCCATATGTGTTCTTATTACTGCACCCGATACCCCAATGCTGAGCCGCTGCTGCCTTATGTGTTCTTATTACTGCACCCGATACCCCAATGCTGAGCCGCTGCTGCCGTATGTGTCCTTATTACTGCACCCGATAACCCAATGCTGAGCCGCAGCTGCCTTATGTGTCCTTATTACTGCACCCGATACCCCAATGCTGAGCCGCTGCTGCCTTATGTGTCCTTATTACTGCACCTGATACCCCAATGCTGAGCCGCTGCTGCCATATGTGTCCTTATTACTGCACCTGATACCCCAATGCTGAGCCGCTGCTGCCATATGTGTCCTTATTACTGCACCTGATACCCCAATGCTGAGCCGCTGCTGCCGTATGTGTCCTTATTACTGCACCTGATACCCCGATGCTGAGCCGCAGCTGCCGTATGTGTCCTTATTATTGCACCTGATACCCCAATGCTGAGCCGCTGCTGCCGTATGTGTCCTTATTACTGCACCTGATTCCCCAATGCTGAGCCGCTGCTGCTGAATGTGTCCTTATTACTGCACCTGATACCCCAATACTGAGCCGCTGCTGCCATATGTGTTCTTATTACTGCACCCGATACCCCAATGCTGAGCCGCTGCTGCCTTATGTGTTCTTATTACTGCACCCGATACCCCAATGCTGAGCCGCTGCTGCCGTATGTGTCCTTATTACTGCACCCGATAACCCAATGCTGAGCCGCAGCTGCCTTATGTGTCCTTATTACTGCACCCGATACCCCAATGCTGAGCCGCTGCTGCCTTATGTGTCCTTATTACTGCACCTGATACCCCAATGCTGAGCCGCTGCTGCCATATGTGTCCTTATTACTGCACCTGATACCCCAATGCTGAGCCGCTGCTGCCATATGTGTCCTTATTACTGCACCTGATACCCCAATGCTGAGCCGCTGCTGCCGTATGTGTCCTTATTACTGCACCTGATACCCCGATGCTGAGCCGCAGCTGCCGTATGTGTCCTTATTACTGCACCTGATACCCCGATGCTGAGCCGCAGCTGCCGTATGTGTCCTTATTACTGCACCTGATACCCCGATGCTGAGCCGCTGCTGCCTTATGTGTCCTTATTACTGCAACTGATACCCCAATGCTGAGCCGCTGCTGCCATATGTGTCCTTATTACTGCACCTGATACCCCAATGCTGAGCCGCAGCTGCCGTATGTGTCCTTATTACTGCACCTGATACCCCAATGCTGAGCCGCAGCTGCCGTATGTGTCCTTATTACTGCACCTGATACCCCAATGCTGAGCCGCTGCTGCCGTATGTGTCCTTATTACTGCACCTGATACCCCAATGCTGAGCCGCTGCTGCCGTATGTGTCCTTATTACTGCACCTGATACCCCAATGCTGAGCCGCTGCTGCCGTATGAGTCCTTATTACTGCACCTGATACCCCAATACTGAGCCGCTGCTGCCGTATGTGTCCTTATTACTGCACCTGATACCCCAATACTGAGCCGCTGCTGCCGAATGTGTCCTTATTACTGCACCTGATACCCCAATGCTGAGCCGCTGCTGCCGTATGTGTCCTTATTACTGCACCTGATACCCCAATGGTGTGCCGCTTCTGCCGTATGTGTCCATATTACTGCACCTGATACCCCATTGCTGAGCCGCTGCTGCCGTATGTGTCCTTATTACTGCACCTGACACCCCAATGCTGAGCCACTGCTGCCGTATATGTCCTTATTACTGCACCTGATACCCCAATGCTGAGCCGCTGCTGCCGTATGTGTCCTTATTACTGCACCTGATACCACAATGCTGAGCCGCTGCTGCCGTATGTGTCCTTATTACTGCACCTGATACCCCAATGCTGAGCCGCTGCTGCCATATGTGTCCTTATTACTGCACCTGATACCCCAATGCTGAGCCGCTGCTGCCGAATGTGTCCTTATTACTGCACCTGATACCCCAATACTGAGCCGCTGCTGCCGTATGTGTCCTTATTACTGCACCTGATACCCCAATACTGAGCCGCTGCTGCCGTATGTGTCCTTATTACTGCACCTGATACCCCAATACTGAGCCGCTGCTGCCGAATGTGTCCTTATTACTGCACCCGATACCCCAATACTGAGCCGCTGCTGCCGAATGTGTCCTTATTACTGCACCCGATACCCCAATACTGAGCCGCTGCTGCCGAATGTGTCCTTATTACTGCACCTGATACCCCAATACTGAGCCGCTGCTGCCGTATGTGTCCCTATTACTGCACCTGATACCCCAATACAGAGCCGCTGCTGCCGTATGTGTCCTTATTACTGCACCCGATATCCCAATACTGAGCCGCTGCTGCCGTATGTGTCCTTATTACTGCACCTGATACCGCAATACTGAGCCGCTGCTGCCGTATGTGTCCTTATTACTGCACCTGATACCCCAATGCTGAGCCTCTGCTGCCGTATGTGTCCTTATTACTGCTCCTGATACCCCAATACTGAGACGCTTCTGCCGAATGTGTCCATATTACTGCACCTGATACCCCAATACTGAGCCGCTGCTGCCGTATGTGTCCTTATTACTGCACCTGATACCCCAATACTGAGCCGCTGCTGCTGTATGTGTCCTTATTACTGCACCTGATACCCCAATACTGAGCCGCTGCTGCCGTATGTGTTCTTATTACTGCACCTGCTGTGTGGCACAAAAGCAGCGCTCCTCTTACTACCTCATATGGTAATGCCACCACTGAGCCCCTTACATAGTAAAATACCCCTTTTTTTACTCTACATGGTAAAAATGCCACCTAGAAAATGTTAATGCCGTGTTAATGCTATGAAAATATTAATTGCCCCTAAAAAGTGATAATTTCTACATGTGCAACTTTGTTGGTCAAAATAGTTGAGTGCCCCTATAATAATAATGCTAAAGTGCACATTTAATTATGTCCCCAGAATCCCCTCTTGTACAGCCCCACTATGCACAGTATGGTGCCCCCATAGTTCCCCTAAGTACTGTATGATAGGCCCACAGCTCCCCTATACACAGTGTAATGCCCCCAGAGTTCCCTATATACCATATGATAGGCCCACAGCTCCCCTATACACAGTTTAATACCCCTACAGCTCCCCTATGCACAGTATGATAGGACACAGCTCCCCTATACAAAGTATAATAACCCCCACAGTAGTCCTCACACTGTATAATGGCCATCATATTAGCTTGCACACTGTATAATGGCCCCTGCAGCAGACTCACACTATATGATGGAACCCTCAGTAGTCCTTAAACTTTAAACTGTTTAATGGCCCTCACATTCACCCCCACACTATATAATGGCCCTCACACTTTATGATGGCCCTCTCAGAAGTTCTAATACTTTAGAATGGCCCCTTCAGTAGACCCCACACTTTATGAGCCCCCATACTGTATGATTGCCCCCACATTAGCCCCCATATTGTATAATTGCCCTCATATTAGCCCCCATACTGTATGATTGCCCTCACATTAGCCCCCATATTGTATGATTGCCCCAACATTAGCTCCCATTTGTATGATTGCCCTCATATTAGCCCCCATATTGTATGATTGCCCTCATATTAGCCTCCATATTGTATGACTGCCCTCATATTAGCCCCCATATTGTATGATTGCCCCCACATTATCCCCCATATTGTATGATTGCCCTCATATTAGCCTCCATATTGTATGACTGCCCTCACATTAGCCTCCATATTGTATGCTTGCCCTCATATTAGCCCCCATATTGTATGATTGCCCCCACATTAGCCCCCATATTGTATGACTGCTCTCACATTAGCCTCCATATTGTATGATTGCCCCAACATTAGCCTCCATATTGTATGATTGCCCCCACATTAGCCTCCATATTGTATGATTGCCCTCATATTAGCCTCCATACTGTATGACTGCCCCCACATTAGCCCCCATATTGTATGCTTGCCCTCATATTAGCCCCCATATTGTATGATTGCCCCCACATTAGCCCCCATATTGAATGATTGCCCCCACATTAGCCTCCATATTGTATGATTGCCCTCATATTAGCCCCCATACTGTATGATTGCCCCCACATTAGCCCCCATATTGTATGATTGCCCCCACATTAGCCCCCATATTGTATGATTGCCCTCACATTATCCCCCATATTGTATGATTGCCCTCACATTAGCCCCCATATTGTATGATTGCCCCCACATTAGCCCCCATATTGTATGATTGCCCCCACATTAGCCCCCATATTGTATGATTGCCCTCACATTAGCCCCCATACTGTATGATTGCCCCCACATTAGCCCCCATACTGTATGATGGCCCTTACATTAGTCCCCATAGTGTGCAAAAAACTCACACTTTACGGGCCCCCATAGTTGACCCTACAATGTATGAGGGTTCCTCCTCGTGAAGGTATGAAGGTCCCTCACATTGTATGGTGCCTCCACAGTCACACCAAAAAGTTTTAAGTAAAATACACAGCCAATAGGTACTCATCTAGCCCAGTATACTGATGAGACCACCGGGCAGACGAACGCACCGTAAGCTCAGAGTGACACACAGGTTGTCAGAATGCCGATGCATTCCGCGCCGTGATTCTGATGTTCTGTGAGTGCGCCGTCGCCTCGGTCACTGCATTATCCAGCTGTTCTGAAGGCCTCTGGCATAAAGTGATTTGGGGTCTACAGAATGGAGAGTGGCAGTGCGGGGAGATCATGTGTGCCGGCTCCACCGCAGAGATGAACTTTATCGGCATGTTCAGCTAACATAAGGGAAGTTAAGGTAGCGTTAGCTCCAGGTGGGACCCTCTGAATGCGGGGCCCAGGCGACCGCACCCTCTGCCCCCCACCTCCCCATGGGTAACTGCGCTACTGCTGTCTATGGATGCGTCGTCCGTCCTCATATGTAGAATCCCCATATGACAACCATTAATCCCATTAACAGACGTCTTGTCATTTCCCCCTTATATCGCTGTATGATGTATGTAGGAATAATATCATCTAATACTTTTTATTTCTTCATTATTTTATCACTATTTTAGAAATAACTTCCCTGGCGGATCCTGACAGTGTGATCCGCGAGATCCCAGAGATCCAAGAATCTGCTGATGTAAGTATCATAGAGGGAGATGTCTGTGTATCACTGATCATGGGGTGTGTTTGACACGTCCAGTATTATCCCCATATACCATGGGAGGAGGCCCCTTATATTATATCCATGTCTGCGTAGCGTCCGGCTTGTATCATCCCTACAGCAGATCAGTGCACATCAGCTGGGACATAATATCGGAGAAGTTTCTGTATCTGGAGCTTTTTTCCTGCGGCTTCTATTTCCTAATATCATTTCTTCTTTTTCTATAGAACATGATGCAATCATTGATCCCGGCGAGAAAGCCGCATATGGACGACTTTGAAACATACGATCTGATCAGCAGCGGAGCTTTTGGGTGAGATTTCTGTTCCCATAATCCCCATTTCTCAGGGTTCCCTTTGACAATGCTTCAGCCTCTGTGCTCTGCCATTCAGTGTTATCATAGGGACATGAGACGAGTCCACATCACTGTCCTCAATGTCACTATTCAGCTCCGTTATATATGATGTTATGGTGGGAGGATAATAAACGTCTTCTTACGGCAATTGGAGAAGTTTCAGTTTGGACTAATTTTTATTTGGACTGAATAGTATCTACTGGTCAGTTATAGCGAATCTGCCCGGGATGAATTTCAATAGATTCTCTCATCTGTAATGTGACCTGATGAGGGCAGACGGGGCACTGTGCAGACCTCCGATCAGCTATGTAATGTTATTTCATGGCTTTCTAGATGTGGACTTCTAGTACTAAACATTAGTATAGAAGATCATATAATGACTTCTATAGACTCTTAATAAGGGTTCATTATAAACCATGGATTCTATTTCTTTCCAGGGCCGTCTACTTAGTGCGCCATAAAGACTCACAACAGACCTTCGCTATGAAGAAAATGGCCAAGACGAACCTGGATGTGGAAGATGTCTTTCTGGAGCGGGACATCCTAACATTCGCAGATTGTCCCTTTGTGGTCTCCATGCTCTGCTCCTTCCAAACTAAATCTTACCTGTGTATGGTCATGGAGTATGTAGGAGGTAGGACACGTACATTGTAATATATTCACCCCATGTCTGCTGACATCTTATCACCTCTCATATCATTAGGATTGTCCCCGTGGACGGTTACATCCCACGGAGCATTTACTATAGGTTATCTATTACCAAGATGCCCAGAAAGTCATTGATCTGTGTGATCTCCCTGTATGTCCGCACTGAGTACCTCAGTATCTCCAGATGTAGACGAGATGTGACATCACTTTATGTTATTAGTTACATGGCTGACATTTCACCCTAACTTCAGCCTAATATTCTGTGCACTCTACATTATATCTGTGTATATTGTCTCCTGCCCCAATGTCTCCGCTCACTTCCCATTATACTTCATGGTGATCTGCTGTATAAACCCCTCACCGGTCATATTTCCTTTATTCTATAGGTGGAGACTGCAGGACCCTCCTAAGCACCAAGGGTCCATTATCTGTCCCCTTGGCCCGCTTGTATTTTGCAGAAGCAGTTCTTGCTGTAGAATACCTCCATAGCTATGGAGTAGTGCACAGAGATCTGAAGCCGGATAAGTAAGTGCCCCCTGTTGTATAATAAAGGGGAGGAATTATAGCTTATTATCACACAGTCAGTGAGGCTAAAACCATCTTTTCTTTCACAGCCTCCTGATTACATCTACTGGACACATCAAAGTCACCGATTTTGGACTTTCAAAAGTTGGTCGCATGATTCCAAAAACCAACACCCACATGGAATCAGTGGTGGACATCTCCAAAGAGTTCCAAGACAAAGAGGTCGGCATCACTTACAGGAACTTAGCTTGTTTGTTAAATCTCATCATACTATTGTCTCTTCCCTACGTTCTTCATTTCTTGAGAACTTTTCTACTGATATTTTATCTTCTGTCATTGTGTTTTTATGGAGAGAACTTGTCATAATAATCATTTCATCGATTCTCACCTCAATCTTCTCTTTATTTATAGATCTGTGGCACCCCACAGTACATGGCCCCTGAGGTCTTCCTGGAAGAAGGCTACGGAAGACCTGTGGACTGGTGGGCAATGGGGATCATCCTGCATGAATTTCTGTTAGGATTTGTACCATTTGATGAAAATACCCTAGCTGAGCTTTATGAAACTGGCCTAATTAGTAAGTAGAATAATCTGATCTTTGCCTTGACTGGTTACATTGGTTTAGTTGTTTCCTTTATCTTACAGTCCAATACAGAGTTTTCATTTTCTGTAATTTTATATATAACAGGAGACATCATTTATGATTTGGATCACGCTCCTCCCCGTGATGCTCAAAATCTCATCAATGAGCTGCTCAGAAGAGATCCGGCACAAAGACTTGGGACAGGTAACATATATAAAAGCATTAATATTTATTCATTACACTGAAGACGTATTGCTCATGTCCATGAAGATCAGCATTTCTCTATCAGCTTGCCTATTTCTAGACCTTCATACTATGACTTCCAATCTGATCCTTTCATGTTGGCTCAGTTATGTCAATAGCTCAGATTAAAATAAAATGTTTAGATATGGAACAGTCTATGACAATGTCCGCATCACTTCTGCTTTTCTTTTTCCAGGAGGATCATTTGAGATCAAGAGCCATCCATTCCTGAGTGACATAGACTTTGACCATCTTCTAAGTCAGAAGCCGGAGTACATTCCTCAGCTTGTGTCAGATGTGGACACCAGCTTATTTACCAGTAAGTAGGAGACGTCTTCAAGACTTAACAAATGTTTGTCTCATCTTCCCTATCATGTGACAATCGGTTCCCATTAATTTTAGTGATTAATGGCGACTGTGTTATACTGAAAACCTCTAATAACGCTTTATTACCTATGTTTTGTAGAGCACTCTGGTGTAAGCAAAGATCTGGTCGCAGAGGATGAGGAGGACACGAGTAAGGACAATGAGAGTCTGGATTTACAAAATTTTATATCATCTTCTGAAAGGCTTTCTAAAGTAAGTATGTGATCAGTGAATCAAGAATATGTAAAAAAAAAGACCTCTAAAAGTAAAAGAAAAGTATTTAGTTGCTTATTTTTGTCTGTATTTAGCTTTGTACCCCTTCTACTGGGACGATGAATGATGAGGATCCCAAGTCCCCTCTAGAGTGTACCGTTGGATCAAGCATAAACGTATCCGAACTGTGAGTAGATTATATGATCATTACTGAGAGGCCCAGGCTGATATATGAGCACAACACCAAATATAGGACATAAATACCATACTATCAAATGCAGCATGCACAGCCCCATGATGAGCGGTCATTGCAGTTTTGGCTTCAGAAACCACTGGCAATGACAGTCCATAACCGCGGCCGGTCATTCTTTCTTACTGTTGCCCACACCATAGGAGAGATGTAGTATTACATGCCAGCCATTCTTGGTAGTTGTTTTCTGCTCTGATCCATAGAAGGTAGTTTTGAGCAGGAGATCTTCCTTACTATGACTTCCATATGTCTTATTGAGTCTTATAGTTGATGTTCTTATACTGAGACAATCCATTTTATACTACAACTGCATTTACTTGTGATTTACACACTTTTTCTTTTTCCAAACAGGCAGAAAGAATCTTTCCATGAATCTGACAGAGACGACGCTATAAGCAGCTTGCCATCTTCGTCCACAGTGTCAGGTATGTACATGTCTATAGCACCAAAAATGGAAATCAAAACTCAAATATTTCCACATAGTTTTTCTGTAATCGGTGTCTCCAATGTTATCCATGTTTCACGGATCCCAATTATATTGCCCATGGGCCCATATTGTATCTCTATTTCCCTAATGTTGGACAGTTTTACCAGATTATCAGGACTATATGAGACAGGGCTAGAACAATTCTACTATATACAGGAAAGATACAAAGCAGATCCCATAACAATATGTTGTAACTGAGGTTTTTTTTTTTTTAATTTTGGATCAGAAGTTCCAGCTGAGGAGGAAAGAAAATCTGAAGACAATGTAAAAAGGGGGAAAAAGAGACGAGGTAAGTGTGAGAATCAGCTCCATGTCGTGTGATGTCTGTCAGTGGGAATCATTCATGTGGAGCAGATGTCATCTGTTAGTGATGGGATTATGACATGTATGATGGCTGACAATGATCCCTGACCTCTGTGTGATAATATTCCTCTGCTGTCTGGCCACAGTGACCGCACAGTAGCATCATGTCATATGGAGTCCCATCACTTACATTATATTTACTTCTCTTCTCATAGGTTCCATCTTCCGCCGGATCTTATCATCCTGCCGGCGTGGATTATCCAGGGCTGCTCGAGTATTTGCTTGTTGTCACTGTTGCCCTAGAACAAACACCTAAGTATCGAGCACCCTGAAGTCCAGCAGATCCACCATCTCTGCTGGACCTGTTTACAAGCGGGACTAACTCCTAGCCGCGGTCTACGGACCAAACATTGGGCATGGGCAGGGCCTTGGGGGCAGATCCCAAGTGCGCTCAACCATGTGAAATAGCTTACGCTCAGGAACATTGAGGGATAGCGCTATCGGATAGCTCTACCCGTTCATTTCCTTTAGGAATAGAGCTATGGGATAGCTCTACCCGTGCACTTTCTTCATGGATAGCGCTATCAAATAGCTCTACCTGGACAGTATTAACGACAGAGCTTTTTCATACACACATTGATTCTGTTCCTAATTTTACCCCTCCCTTATCCTTCTATGCTAATTTTAATTAAAATTAAAAAAATTAAAAAAAATTCTAAGTTTACTTAATTTTTTTTCACATTTATTAAACTTATCTATGTATTTTGTTATCTGATAAAATTCAGTACATATACAGATACTGGCCGGTGGCCGAACCTTATACTACCAACACTTATTACCTTTTGTGTCCAATATTTTACTTATGAATTGTGCCCCTAAAGATATCTAAAATACAGGAAACCTCCACATCTTGCTCTCACAAGTCCAGCAGATCCACCATCACTGCTGGACCTGTATAGAAGGACCTTCACCATCTACCTGTGGCCTTCTGTTATATCTCTACCCGGACATGTATCACCTCTGTCACCAGGCTCTGCGGTAATCCTACTGCTCGCCTGACTGGGTTCTTACTGATATCTGACCCCGGCTGCCCTCCTGACTATGATTTCGACTACTGATTCTGTTCCCGATCTTCTCCCTCCCTGAAGTCCAGCAGATCCACCATCACTGCTGGACCTGTATAGAAGGACCTTCACCATCTACCTGTGGCCTTCTGTTATATCTCTGACATGTATCACCTCTGTCACCAGGCTCTGCGGTAATCCTACTGCTCGCCTGACTGGGTTCTTACTGGTATCTGACCCCGGCTGCCCTCCTGACTATGATTTCGACTACTGATTCTGTTCCCGATCTTCTCCCTCCCTGAAGTCCAGCAGATCCACCATCACTGCTGGACCTGTATAGAAGGACCTTCATCATCTACCTGTGGCCTTCTACATCTCTACCCGGACATGTATCGCCTCTGTTACCAGGCTCTGCAGTATTCATACTGCTTGTCTGACTGGGCTCTTACTGGTATCTGACCCCGGCTGTCCTCCTGACTATGAAAATGAGGATGAGTGACTTTATGGAGATCAACATCCAACACTGTGGAGACACCATCACATGTTTCTCAGCGCAGTGATGCTAGAGCAATGCCCCCATCCCTTATGGGAAATATGCAAAAACATGTAAATCAACAGCCGCGGAGACACCATCACATGTTTCTCAACGCAAGCAATGACTAGCCAGGTCTTTCACCGGGAAGGAACAACCACGGGAAGGGCAGTCCACCTATGCCAAAACATGGTATCCATCCACAGACAGCTGTTTCGGGGTATGATTTTGCCTGTTGATTCTGTTCCCGATCTCCTCCCTCCCTTTTCCTTCTATCCTATTATCAATAAAAAATTATAAATATTTTTACTGAGATTTTTTTCATCTTTTAATGATCAAACTTAACTGTGCATTTTGTTAATTGATAAAAATAATGCAGTGACATTTCTGTTTCTAAACATATGAATGTCTATATAAACAGCATATACATTATTGATTTTACTTATTATATAGCGCCATTACGTTCACAGCACTTTACAAACATTATTGAAATTGTCCCCATTGAGGCTCGCAATCTAAATTCCATATCAGAATGTTTTTGGAATGTGAGAGAAAACTAGAGAACCTGAAGGATACCCAAACAAACATGGGAGAGCATTCAAACTCATGGAAGATGTTGTCTATGTTGGGATGTGAACACAGGTCGTCAGTGCTGTATGATAACAGTGCTAACCACTGAGCCAACGTGCTGCTCAAATGTATGCAGTCTGTATATACTTTTGAAACTTCAGAAGTTCTGACTGTACCTCTGATTCCTTTTCATCTTGAACTTACTGCTAATTGCACTTCTCACTATATATATTTCTAACTTTCCTGAATGCAGCAGTCAGGCTCATATTTCAGTACAGCAGCTACACCGCCGCCTCCCCGCTGTACCAGTCATTGCACTCACCCACATAGCTCTCCTCAGAGCTGCACCATCCTAAATCTTCTACCACATCTCGATCTACTGCCATATCTACACTCCAAGGAGCTAAGGCTAACATCCTTCATAATCAGGACTTCGGGCAGCATGATGGCTCAGTGGTTAGCACTGCAGTCTGACTGCGGCGACCCCCAAACGAACACCCCTCATTAAACCTCTCTCCCTCCCCCTCCCGCAAACCGAATTACCAATAACGAGACAACACAAGAAATTGCCGGGTGAGGGTCACAGCTTTAATTTCTTTTATATAAACATATATAACAATAAAAGGAAGCACTTTACATTTCCATCAGACCAGTAGCCAAATGCCCTGCAACATCTACAGGCTAGTCAGCCTACTTAGCCTCAATATTCCAGTGCTTCCTTTGTTGAAACAGCCAAAGAGGATCCTGAGTAGCACTATACAGGACTCCGACCCCCACCCAACAAGCACAATGCTTGATCAATCCCATCCTGGAGCGCCGACAAAAGGATATCTAAATCAATATCAGTAAGGCAGACACCGTCTGGTCTAAGGAGAGCTGAATTGTCACCCTCTAACTGGCGATGCCTTAACATCACACCACATTGCTTGCGTTGAGAAACACGTGATGGTGTCTCCGCGGCTTCTGTTTTGCATGTTTTGCATATTTCCCATAAGGGATGGGGGCAGTGCTCTAGAATCACTGCGTTGAGAAACACGTGATGGTGTCTCCGCAGTGTCGGATGTTGATCTCCATGAGTTCATTCATCCTCCTCTTCATTAACATCACACCAAACTTGTCCCGCACGAACCTGGACATACGTGCGTTTATAGTGTTTCTGGTCCACTCCACTGCGATCCCGTCCCGGGCACCCTGTCACACAGTTCTGGGGACTATCTCTGACCAAACTAATATGAGTTCCTGGAAAAAACTAGGAAAGCGTTCTAGGTCCGATTTCATCATAGTCAACAGCTCGGCAATTTTATATGAACATAGGTCATTCCCCCCAGCATGTAGAACTAGTATTACTGGACCTATATCTCTCCCAATATCAACCACTTTCTGCAGCACCTGAGGTAATTTGAGACCCCTAATGACTCTCCAATGCACATTCAAACCCTGAAAACCCATATTTCTTCCACCAGGACAGCATTCCGCTCTCTGAGCTGACCAGAAAATGTACGAGTGGCTCAGGAGCCACACTGTTGGTCTGGAGGAACCTAGACAATCAAAAGAGAAATTAATTAAATCAGTAAATCCGGTATAATATACCTGGCATAGCAAGCAGAATGCCACTGTCCTATCCTTTGCACCTTTGCCTCTGGCAGATCAGCCTTTGCAGCCTCAGTAGCGACCCCTATATGAAAAGAATGTGTCCCATATTCTCCCGGCTGCACACCAGATGCCTGCAGGCATTTGCGAAAAATAGCCAGAAATTGAAATTTAGTCAAAGGGGACCCATTTGAATGTCCAAGGAAAAATGTACCCCTTCTTCTGTATTACAAATAATGGAAAACCAACTTAACTGGGCAAACTGGGCCTGAAACTAGGTTTAAAAGAATCCAAGAGCCTTTGCCTGAAGGGTCTGTCTTAGACCTGCGAATATGGAGACATATCACATCCTCTACTGCCATCACATCCTCAAACAATAAGCCATTTACTGTCATATTTTTTGATTTGGGGACCAATTCACTAATTCGTAAGGCAACAAAATACAGGATTGCAAATGCAGCAGAGAAAAGGGCAGCTTCAAATTGAGAAGAACAACAAAAAGGGGTAAAGGAAACCATCTTATGTAATAAGGAAATAGAAATGGGACGTCTATTTTCCCTACTAGGTTGGGCCCTTTTCCAACCTTTAAAGGCCTACTTGATTATAAAGGCCTTCATGACATCCACCCAGTCTAACAATTGAAAATAAAACGTCAAACAGAAACCATGGATGAGCGAACCAATGGCATCAACTTTTGGCAACTATGTCCCACAGGAAAGAGGGGCAAGGCAAACCTTCCGGTCGGGAACTGGGTAGAAGCTCCCTGAAGACCTGCCAGTTAAAACGTGACAAAGCATCAGCAATGCTATTTTCCACTCCTGGAACTTGGCTGGCCCTGAACCATATGTTCTTTTTTTAAACAAAGAAGAACTACATGCCGGAGTAAGCAAAGCACCTGGTGGGAAGATGAAGACAAGTGGTTACGCAATGCACCACGCTGCTCTCCAAGAATCCAGCCACGCGGCCACGCACCACTGATCTCAAAACATGGTGCCAAAACCAGCCGACCCTGCAGCATCAGAAAATAATTCCAATTCCCAGCTTGAAATCTCAGAAGACATGAAGCACATGTGGCCATTGAATGAAGTAAAAAATGCTCTCCAGATTTCTAAATCGGACCATACATTCCCTGTTAACCGGATTCTGTGGCCGGGACGGGTAACCCCTCTGGTCGCTAATGATCAACGTCTTGGAAAAACTCTACCCGCCGGCATGACTCTCCAGGCAAAAACCAACAGCCCGAGTAAAGACTGCATTTGGTGCAAGGTGACCTTTTTGACAGAACTAAAGCCTTCAATCATGCATATGAGCTTCTCCACCTTTTCCGCAGGCAACCAATAAACCATGTCGACAGTATCTATTTCGATTCCTAAAAAAGACAGGGTTGTTACAGGACTGACAGTCTTTTCTGCTGACACCAAACTGATGAGCTATATCCTTGAAAAATTCTAATAGCTGTGAACAAATAGCAGAATCTTTCGGTCTCACATATAAAAAATCCAAATAGTGTGTGACAGATCTAGGACCCGTACCAGATCTAACAACCCAATACAAAAGTGAACTGAATAGCTCGAAATATAAACACGATATTGAACAACCCATGGGGAGGCACATGTCGTAGTAAAAACCATCACTCACCTGGCAGCCCAAAAGATGGAAACAATCAGGGTGAACCGGTAATAGACGGAAAGCCAATTCGATATAAGACTTCGCAAGCTGGGCTCCGGGTACCAGCCTGACAAACCAAGGCTACTGTCCTGTCAAACTAAACGAACACTGGTGTGCCCTCCAACGAAATGCTGTCATTAACAGACTCACCCTTGTGGTAGGATAGATGGTGTATAAGACAAAGCGTACCCGGTTTCTTTTTTAGTAACTAGACCCAATGGAGAAAATCTAAAGTTCCAAAAAGGAGGTGTTTTGAATGGGCCCGCCATCCTACCTAATCTCACTTCTTTGTTGAACTTCTCCTGCAGGACCTCAGGATGGTCACGGGCCGACTTCAAATTGGCAGCAAACAATGGAAACCAACTAAATTTGAAAGGGATAAAAATCTGAATGAAAAGCTGCATAGAAGTTGACCCGCCGCGACTTTACTGGGGTATCGATTTAGCCAAGGGCCCATCGTGGTTACGCTCACCGGGGTCCCTATGTTCCTTATTTTCACTATAGAAAGACTTGACTGGTAATTTTCATGAGGGGCGGGGGCATCGGGTTGCGGGGTTAAGGAACATCCCTTCCAGGGTAATGACTTCTATATAAGGGAAAAAAATAACCAAAAACAAAAATGCTCATCTACACCTTGGGCTATGTTCACACGTAGCGCTTTTATGTGTTTTTCAAATTTAGCATTGCTTCAATCAAGACAGATGCATTCACTGGGAAATGTCATTTTAACATTTTACAACCTTTGCTGGCCATGTGGTGTGTGACATATCATCATACACATCCTGTTTCATTTATGAAAGATGGACTCTGAAAGTCACAAAGCCTATTTTTATAGGCCCATCAGGTGGCCTTTATTATTTATCCATCAGCCAGCTATGCTTTGTTGTTCCCATTATTAAACAATGGGTCTCATATACTGCTATTGCCTATGCAATGAGTGGCAGGGCTGCCAAAAATTTGGATGCACCCCAATAACCCTTTGAAGAGACGTACAGGAGGGACGCATTAAAGCAATGTTCCCATTATTATGAAGTTGGTCCTCCCACACTGTTTGCCTATGCAGTGAATCGCAGTGTTGAGGCTGAAGACCCGGCAGTGGAGAATTGCAATATTGAAGCAGAGGACGCTGCAGTGGAGAATTTCAAAGTTGAAGCTGAAGAAACTGCAGTGGAGAATTGCATTG
Organism: Dendrobates tinctorius; assembly: GCF_039654945.1. NCBI lineage: Eukaryota > Metazoa > Chordata > Amphibia > Anura > Dendrobatidae > Dendrobates > Dendrobates tinctorius. The sequence continues at coordinate 5,038,361 of NW_027361707.1, read as the reverse complement.
TTGAACCTGAACATCATGCAGTGGAGAACTGCATTGTTGATGCTGAAGAATCTACAATAGAGAATTGCAATGTTGATGCTTTCATGATGGTGTTTGAAAGGGTCACCGAGAGGGAGAACCTCCTGCCAGAGCAGTGGGCACAGGTAGTGGTGCCATACTTGACAGGGGAACCCCAGAAAGCATACTATGATTTAGCTTTGCAGGATGCTAAAGAGTATGGTAACTAAAAACGGAGATTCTTGCATGCTTGGGGTAACAATGACTCACAGGGCCTTGCGGGTTCACCGCTGGCCATATTACCGGGACAAACCACCGCGCTTGAAAATGTTTGACCTGTTGCACCTGATCCAGAAGTGGCTGCAGCAAGAGTCCTCTATGCCTGCACAGATGGTAGAACGGGTGGTGATGGACCGGTTTGTGCACTCCATGCCGAGACCCATACAGACTTGGGTTACCCAGGGTGATCCCCGAAATGCCGATGAATTGGTCGGACTGGTCGAGAGATAACAGGGGATAGAAGGTTCCGTGGGAAAGAAGCCCACTTCATACTGGGGGTCGTCCCAACAGGGGGCAGAGGCCCAAAAGGTTGTGGGTCTCCCATACTGTTTGCCTATGCAGTGAATGCTTGAGCTGGCCCAAACTTGGACGCACCCCAATACCCCTTGGAAGAGACATGGGCCTCATAAAACAATTTTCCTACTATTAGAACTGGGTGTCCCATACTGATTGCCTATGCAGTGAATGGAAGGGCTGCCAAAAATTTGGATGCACCCCAATACCCCTTTCACGAGATGTGGAGGAGGGCCTCATAAAAAATGCTCCCTTTAGAAAGGATCAGGTCTCCTATACTTGTAATGCCCGTGCACTAAGTGTATGGGCTGATAAACATTTACCCCTGGGGGGTATACATGAACATACTGCATAACCATTTTTTGGTACGGGAATCATAAACATCCTTTTAAAAATTATGTGGGTGTTGCATCACGGACCATGGTCACCTTGGTGAACTGTCCCACTTTGCACGGGTGAACGGAACACCACTTCTGAAGCCAGGCTAGTGCGAACAGGTGATTGGTTGGATAGCAGATAATGCTTTCAGCATGCTTGCCAGTACCATCTAGACTTCCACATGGTCCAGTCTCACCACCCGAGAGTCTGGATCACTTAACCACTTAACGACCAGAGGTATTTTTGGTTTTGCTTTTTAATTTTTTGCTCCCCTTCTTCCCAGAGCCTTAACTTTTTTATTTTTTGGTGGATGAGTTGTACTTTTGAACAACACCATTGGTTTTACCATGCTGTGCACTCGAAAATGGGAAAGAAATTTCCAAATGCGGTGCTATTTAAATCCCACACTTGTTTTTTGTTTTGCTTTTTTACTAGATTCACTAAATGCTATTACTGACATGCTGTTATGATTGTCCAGGTGATTGCGAGTTCATAGACACCAAACATGTCTAGGTTAGTTTTTTATCTAAGTGGTGAAAACAAATTCCAAACTTTGTTTAAAAAAAAAAAAAATTTGTGCCATATTCTGATACCCATAGCTTCTCCATTTTTCGTGATCTCGTGTCTTTGTGCACCGAGCTGATGTCTTTAATGATACCATTTTGGTGCAGATACGATTTTTTCATCACCAGTTATTGCATTTTAATTTAATATCGCGGCGACCAAAAAAACATAATTCTGGCGTTTTTACTTTTTTATCGCTACGCCTTTTAACAATCAGGTTAATCCTTTTTTATTGATAGATCAGGCGATTCTGAGCGCGGCGATATCAAATATCTGTATGTTTGAATTTTTATATTGTTTTATTTTGAATGGGATGAAAGTGGGGTGATTTGAACTTTTATATTTTTTATTTTTTGTTAATATTTTTAATAACTTTTTTCACTTTCGGCATGCTTCAATAGCCTCCATTGGAGAGTAGAAGCTGCCATAACCTGATTGGCTCTGCTACATACAGATGATGATCAGATCAACTGTATGTACCAGAATTCCTCACTTGCTATGAGCGCCGACCACCGGGAGGCGCTCATAGCAATCCGGCAGTGACAACCATAGAGGAGACCTCTGGATGTCATGCCAACCCATCGGTGATCCACGATCACGTGACGGGTAGTGTTGAGCATTCCGATACCACAAGTATCGGGTATCGGCCGATAATCACTGTATCGGAATGCCGATACTGAGTTCCGATACTTTTATCATATCGAATACCGGAATCGGAAGTTCCCATAATGCTATGAGCCAGTTTGATTTGATTCAGCCATTGACAATCCTCAGAAGTGTGGGCACATCCTTTTAGGCATGTAGGCATGTTAACTAATGGCATGTGTTGTGAGTTCATTTTCCCCTTCTCTACTGAGGCCCGAGGAACTCCCTCTTCTGGTAAAGAAAGGTAGTGAGCCTGATTATCAAACACCTGAATCTGATGATGATGACTGGCTGAGTGGAGTTACTGACTGGATATAAGGCTGTCGACGCCCTTCTGCCCTGCGGGTGATTTCTCTGTGGGATCCTTGGAGACCAGTCTGAATTCCTGCTCTTCTAAAGCTACGTTTTCTGCTCGGCTTTTTGCATTCGTGCTTTGACTTTGTTTTGCTTTGTTTTTCTGGATTTCTGCCATTCCCTGCTGGGGTGTGCTGAATTCCTTTAGCTCTGCCTTCTGAAAATACCTGAGTGCTGATTTAGTTTTTGAAGCCTAGCTGCTTCAGGGTCTTTTTCATATCAGCTTGTTGGCTTATGTCTTTGATAGAGTTTTGGCAGATTGCAGACAGCAACCTTCCTTTCCTGTTAGCTTGGGCCCCGTCTTTGCTCAGTCTATCTTTCTATCTGTGTGAGTGTTTTTTCATCTTGCTTCACCGTCATTATATGTTGGGGGCTGCCTTTTACTTTGGGGTCTGCTCTGGGGCAGTTTAGATTTCCTTTTCTGTCTTTAGGCTATTTAGCGCTCCGGCTGTGATCGAGGGGTCTAGGGCTTCGTAGGAACCCCCCACGGCTACTGCTAGTTGTGTTGATAGGTTCAGGGGTCTGCAATCTGATAGTTGCCAACTTCTCTGGTTTTCTGGACGTAGCTTCTATTTTTGTGTCTGCCTCCTACGGTGACTCAATCATAACAGGCATGGCTGTGATTGGCTGCTGAAATAATGCCATGATGCACTATAAAAGCCGCCGCAGCCGCCATTTCTGGTTCACTCTGCTGTGAATTCAGTTAGGGACAGGCTGCTGTTCAAGACTGTGAGGGACAGTTAGAGAGCGATTTTACAAATCACATTGTGCTTTACCCTGGCTACATTCTCAATAAGTGTAGCTTTCTTTTGCCTTGCAGCAGTGTTCACAGCTGTCTGCAAGGTCTGTAGGAGTGCAGCTCACGCTGAGTAGTGTGTCCTGCAGCCACGTCTGGTTGTAGGACGCTCAGCGTGTCACTGCCTCATACATATTTTTCATTTTTTGCTGCTCATTTTTCATTCTCCTATTAGTGTGCACTGTGCATCCATCCGTATCCATATACGTTGGTTGCAAACACTATAGGAGTAGACAGCGGAGCCTCTCTGCAGCCTTTCAGTGCTAGTGCCCAGTTTGCTGCACTGTTCATGGCTGTCTGAGAGGTCTCTGACTGTGTGTGAGTGCAGCTCATGCTGAGTAGTGTGTCCTTCAGCTACGTCTGTTTGTAGGCTGCTCAGCATGCGTCACTGCCTCACACATATTTTTCTTTTATTGCAGCTCATTTTTTATTCTCCTATTAGTGTGCATCCATCCGTATCCATATATGGTGGTTGCAAACACTCTAGGAATAGACAGCGGACCCTCTCTGCAGCCTTTCAGTGCTAGTGCCCACTTATCTGCACTGTTCACGGCTGTTTGAGAGGTCCCTGACTGTGTGTGAGTGCAGCTCACACTGAGTAGTGTGTCCTGCAGCTACGTCTGGTTGTAGGCCGCTCAGCGTGTGTCACTGCCTCACACATATTTTTATTTTATTGCAGCTCATTTTTCATTCTCCTATTAGTGTGCATCCATCCATATCCATCTACATTGGTTGGTTGCAAACATTATATAGGAGTAGATAGAGGAGCCTTTTTTCTGGCTTGTGCCCTTCATCTGCAGCCAGATTAGTATTACCCTATTTTTTAGAGCCTCATCTTTTGTATTGTAGGTTACCTTCCTGCATTGTAATAGCTCCAAAAAGTTAGTGATACTATCGCTTTCAAATCTTTGGTCACATCCTTTTAGTTTTTTCAAAAAAACAAAATAAATAAAGTTCACCAAACACTCCATTTGACAGTTGTGTAGGCCACATTAGCTCCTATTAAAGTGTAGTCCATACACACACTTCATAAAATTAGTGTTTCTTATGCCTGTTACTAGCTGTCCAGGAATAAGCACACTAAGCCCTCCCTTTGTACTTTTCTGCCTATCTTTATCAGTCTACCAAGATGAAGAAGGCAGCGAGTAAGGCACATGGGCGTGGTTGTGGAGTTTCAGCAGGGTGAGGATGTGGGGATTCTGCAGGGAGAGGATGTGGGGATTCTGTGCCTGCTGCTGGCACCAGTGAGTCAGCATCCCCCAGTTTTAGCAGGCAACAGTCCATTATTCGCAGCTTTGTAGGACCTCGCCGTACCCCACTGCTGCGGGAGGAACAAATTGAAGCCGTTGTCGGATGGATGGCAGCTAACGCATCGACTTCAATGACTTCCACGTCCTCTCAGGGCCAGAGCACTGAAGAGCAACCATCTGTCTCTTCACCACCTACCGAAGTGCCCAGGCAGTCAGAGAGCCCTGGACAGGAGCCATCACAGTCTCTACTTCTGTTCTCTGAATCTGTTGGCTTGGAAAGAGGGGGGCAGCCAAGCAGCATTCAAGAATGTGAAGAAAAGGGATTATGCAGTGATGCCCAACTTCTTTGCCCCTCTGAATCTGAAGAGGCGGGTGGGCCAGTGCCTATGGTCAGCACACCTCAGTACGCATCAGTTGATGACGAGACTCAGGTGCCACTTTCTGGTGCGTACGGTGCTGGCGAGACAACCCAGGAGAAGCAGGTGTTTAAAGAGGGGAGTGTAGATGATGAGGTCTTTGACCCATCATGTCGTGAGGAACAGGAAGGTGGTGGGAGCAGCTCTGAGGCAGAGATTCCTCCGAACGGCCAAAACAGGAGGGAGAGGGAGGGGGCAGACTTGGTTGCCTGCATCCTCCACTTCGGCACCCGTTAGGAGCATTCCTCTTTCAAAAGCCAAAACGGGCGCTCCCAAGACTTGCAGTGCGTGGTCCTTTTTTGACACAGTTGCAGATGACATTTGCTTTGTCAAATGCAAGCTGTGTCATCAGAAAGTTAAAAGAGGGAAAAATGTCAGCAACCTCAATACCACAAATATGTGGAAACATGTGCGGACCAAGCACGAGGTGGAGTTACACAGACACACTGAAGACGTAGGCCAACTTACAGCACCAGCTACCACCTCATCAGCTCGTGTTGGGGCCTCTTCCTCCAGCTCACACACAGCTGGTTTGGCTTCCTCACAGGATCGCCAAGGAAGAACCTCTGGCACTGTTGTCCGGAGACCCAGTGACATTCCACCCACAGCACAATGTTCACAGTCATCCTCACACTCCCAGGCCACTCTACAGCCATCGGTAGCACAGGCATGGGATAAAAGGCGGCCATACTTGGCAAACCATCCCCGAGCACAGGCTCTGAATGCTGGCATTGCCAAACTACTGGTCCTTGAAATGCTCTCATTCAGGCTGGTGGAGACTGACACCTTCCGGAACTTCATGGCATTGGCAGTCCCACAATACACCGTGCCCAGCCGCTTTTATTTCAGCAGGCAAGCCGTCCCTGCCCTGCAAAAACATGTGGAGGGAAAAATAAAACATGCGCTACTAAACGCCGTCAGTAGCAAGGTCCACCTGACCACCGATGCGTGGACCAGTAACCATGGACAGGGACGATACCTTTCCCTCACTGCCCATTGGATCAATGTTGTGGAGCCGGGTACAGATCTGGAGAGTGGCGCTGTACGTGTTCTGCCAACTCCACGGATTGCAGGAATCCAGTCTCTACACATTGACTCCTCCTCCTACTCAAGTTCCTCAGAAACAGCGCTGCAGGAGCCTGTTACGACCGATATGAGCACAGCCGTGGCCAAACGTCAACAGGCCGTACTCAAATTAATTTTTGGGGGGAATTGAGGCCACACAGTGCAGGACCTTTGGAATGCCATCAAGCAGGAGAGCGACGTGTGGTTTGTGCCAGCGAATCTCCAGCCGGGCTTGGTAGTGTGTGACAATGGCCGAAATCTGGTGGCAGCTCTTGGCCTAGGCAACCTCACTCACATCCCATGTCTGGCACATGTGCTGATCTTGGTCATGCAGAGCTTTCTGAGTGACTATCCGGATCTTGATGCACTGCTGCACAAGGTCCGCATAGCATGCGCTCACTTGCGGCGTTCCAGCACGGCAAGATCGCGCCTTGCTGCTCTGCAGCGCCGATTACGCCTTCCGGAACATCGCATCATATGTGACCTACCCACCAGGTGGAATTCAACGTTACATATGTTGGAGCGGTTGTGTGAGCAGCAGGCAGCAGTCATGGAGTACCAGCTGCATCAGGAGCAAACAAGTCGCACTGTGCGCCGGTCACACTTCAGCACCACTGAGTGGGCCTCTATGAAGGACATCTGCCTCGTTTTGCATGCCTTCGATGATTCCACACAGATGGCAATTGCAGATGATGCACTAGTCAGCATGACTGTCCCCCTTATCTGCCTGCTTCAAAAAACACTGCAAGCACTAAGGAAGGAGGTTTTGGAGGAGGTGGAGGATGAGGAGTCACAAATGCCATCTGCTTCTGGACAGTCTGCGCTACGTGGTTCCTCACAAAGGCCTAGGCAGGGGACACTTTGTGAGGAGGATGAGGAGGAGTCGATGGTAGAGGAAGACATCTCTCCAGAGGAGGGAGGTACACAATGCTCTAGTCAGTATGTACAGCGAGGGTGGGGTGATGCAGAGCAGGCAGAGATGGCGACTCAAGCAGGGGACAGCATTTCTTTGGCAGTTGGGAGTCTGCAGCACATGGTTGATTTCATGCTGCAGTGCCTGAGAAATGACCGCCGCATCGCCCACATTCTCAACACGACTGATTATTGGGTGTACACCCTCCTAGATCCTCGCTACCGGGACAACTTACAAAGCCACATACCACCGTTGAACCGGGAGCGTAAACCGCGGGAGTACCAAGACACACTGGTGCAGTCCATCATGTTCTCCATTCCACCCGAGAGCAGTGCTGCTAGTGCTTTACAAAGCAGCTCTGTGCGTCGAGGCAGTGGAGGAAGCTCGGCACAAAGAGGGAGCAGAGGCAGTGCCTCAGCACAAGGCAAGACCACTATGGCCCAAATGTGGCAAAGTTGTGTGTGTCCGCCACAAATGTCTACACCATCACAGACGGCTCCAGTCAGCAGGAGGCAACGTTTCCGTCAGATGGTGACAGACTACATGTCTTGCCCTGTCAGTGTACTCCCAGACGGCTCTTCCACCTTCAAGTTTTGGGTCTCAAAGCTGGATACATGGCCAGAGCTTAGCCAGTATGCATTGGAGGTGTTGGCTTGCACTGCTGCCAGTGTATTATCGGAACGCGTCTTTAGTGCCACAGGTTGTGTACTAACAGAACGTTGCACGCGACTATCCTCCGATAACATTGACCGGCTTACTTTTCTGAAAATGAACAATGCCTGGATCTCGCCAGAATTTGCCAGTCCTCTACCAGAATAAATAATTGGTTGGCAACAGTATCCAGGTCTCCTGTTGTGTTCATGTTTCTACCACCTGAACTGTAATCCCTGGGCTTCAACACAGCCAGTTGTCGCTCAGAAGTGCCGTCTGGACAGAGAAAAACACTAGCTCCTGTGTTAGTGGGGTTCAGTAACGCCATCTGCTCCCCTTCTGTGGGAACGGCAAAGTCTCCTGCTCCCTCCACAATAGAACTACTACTGATTTTTAACCGTGCTCCACTTAGGCCTCTGGCTCCACTGTCTCTAGTATTTCCCCTGGCCTCCAACCCAGCCAGTTGCTGCTCTGAAGTGGCGTCTGCTCAATCCACACTTGTTCCTGTGTTCCTGGGGCTCAGTCACGTCAGTTGATCCCCTGATGTGTGTCCGGTAATGTCTCCTGCTCTGTCCACATTCCCATTACTAGACTAGACGTGACTGAGCCCTAGTAACTCTGGAACAAGTGTGGATTGTGCAGACGCCACTTCAGAGCAGTAACTGGCGGGGTTGGAGCCCAGGGGAAATACTAGAGACAGTGGAGCCAGAGGCCATAGTGGAGCACGGTTAAAATCAGTGGTAGTTTACAACCTATATAAAACTTGCTGCAAGTTGGCCTCCGCCTGCTGCATGATTGATCCTGTGCTTCAACACAGCCAGTTGTCACTCGGAAGTGCTGTCCGCAAAGAGAAAAACACTAGCTCCTGTGTTAGTGGGGTTCAGTAACGTCTGCTGTTCCCCTGCTGTGTGGACGACAATGTCTCCTCCTGCCTCCACATTCAAAAACAATCAGGCCTCAGCCTGCTCCATGCTTGATCCTGGGCTCCAACAATGCCAGTTGGTGTTCAGAAGTGCCGTCTTCACAGAGAAAAACACACTAGCTCCTGTATTAGTGGGGTTCAGTAATGTCTGCTGTTCCCCTGCTGTGTGGACGACAAAGTCTCCTGCTGTCTCCACATTCAAAAACCATCAGGCCTCAGCCTGCTTAATCCTGGGCTGCAACAACGCCAGTTGGTGTTTAGAAGTGACGTCTTCACAGAGTAAAATACACTAGCTCCTGTGTCAGTGGGGTTCAGTAACGTCAGCTGTTCCCCTGCTGTGTGGACGACAAAGTTTCCTGCTGCCTCCACATTCAAAAACCATCAGGAATCAGCATGCTCCATGCTTGATCCTGGGCTCCAACAACGCCAGTTGGTGTTCAGAAGTGCCGTCTTCACAGAGAAAAACACACTAGCTTCTGTGTCAGTGGGGTTCAGTAACATTAGCTGTTCCCCTGCTGTGTGGACGACAAAGTCTCCTGCTGCCTCCACATTCAAAAACCATCAGGCCTCAGCCTGCTCCATGCTTAATCCTGGGCTCCAACAACGCCAGTTGGTGTTCAGAAGTGCCGTCTTCACAGAGTAAAACACACTAGCTCCTGTGTCAGTGGGGTTCAGTAACGTCAGCTGTTCCCCTGCTGTGTGGACGACAAAGTTTCCTGCTGCCTCCACATTCAAAAACCATCAGGAATAAGCATGCTCAATGCTTGATCCTGGGCTCCAACAACGCCAGTTGGTGTTCAGAAGTGCCGTCTTCACAGAGAAAAACACACTAGCTTCTGTGTCAGTGGGGTTCAGTAACATCAGCTGTTCCCCTGCTGTGTGGACGACAAAGTCTCCTGCTGCCTCCACATTCAAAAACCATCAGGCCTCAGCCTGCTCCATGCTTGATCCTGGGCTCCAACAATGCCAGTTGGTGTTCAGAAGTGCCGTATTCACAGAGAAAAACACATTAGCTCCTGTGTCAGTGGGGTTCAGTAACGTCAGCAGTTCCCCTGCTGTGTGGACGACAAAGTCTCCTGCTGCCTCCACATTCAAAAACCATCAGGCCTCAGCCTGCTCCATGCTTGATACTGGGCTCCAACATCGCCAGTTGGTGTTCAGAAGTGCAGTCTTCACAGAGAAAAACACACTAGCTCCTGTGTAAGTGGGGTTCAGTAACGTCAGCTATTCCCCTGCTGTGTGGACGACAAAGTCTCCTGCTGCCTCCACATTCAAAAACCATCAGGCCTCAGCCTGCTCCATGCTTGATCCTGTGCTCCAACAACGCCAGTTGGTGTTCAGAAGTGCCGTCTTCACAGAGAAAAACACACTAGCTTCTGTGTAAGTGGGGTTCAGTAACGTCAGCTGTTCCCCTGCTGTGTGGACGACAAAGTCTCCTGCTGCCTCCACATTCAAAAACCATCAGGCCTCAGCCTGCTCCATGCTTGATACTGGGCTCCAACAACGCCTATTGGTGTTCAGAAGTGCCGTGTTCACAAAGAAAAACACACTAGCTCCTGTGTTAGTGGGGTTCAGTAATGTCTGCTGTTCCCCTGCTGTGTGGACGACAAAGTCTCCTGCTGTCTCCACATTCAAAAACAATCAGGCCTCAGCCTGCTCCATGCTTGATCCTGGGCTCCAACAACGCCAGTTGGTGTTTAGAAGTGCCGTCTTCACAGAGAAAAACACACTAGCTCCTGTGTCAGTGGGGTTCAGTAACGTCAGCTGTTCCCCTGCTGTGTGGACGACAAAGTTTCCTGCTGCCTCCACATTCAAAAACCATCAGGCCTCAGCCTGCTCCATGCTTGATCCTGGGCTCCAATAACACCAGTTGGTGTTCAGAAGTGCCGTCTTCACAGAGAAAAACACACTATATTCTGTGTTAGTGGGGTTCAGTAACATCAGCTGTTCCCCTGCTGTGTGGATGACAAAGTCTCCTGCTGCCTCCACCTTCAAAAACCATCAGGCCTCAGCCTGCTCCATGCTTGATCCTGGGCTCCAACAATGCCATTTGGTGTTCAGAAGTGCCGTATTCACAGAGAAAAACACATTAGCTCCTGTGTCAGTGGGGTTCAGTAACGTCAGCAGTTCCCCTGCTGTGTGGACGACAAAGTCTCCTGCTGCCTCCACATTCAAAAACCATCAGGCCTCAGCCTGTTCCATGCTTGATACTGGGCTCCAAAATCACCAGTTGGTGTTCAGAAGTGCCGTCTTCACAGAGAAAAACACACTAGCTCCTGTGTAAGTGGGGTTCAGTAACGTCAGCTGTTCCCCTGCTGTGTGGATGACAAAGTCTCCTGCTGCCTCCACATTCATAAACCATCAGGCCTCAGCCTGCTCCATGCTTGATCCTGTGCTCCAACAACGCCAGTTGGTGTTCAGAAGTGCCGTCTTCACAGAGAAAAACACACTATCTTCTGTGTAACTGGGGTTCAGTAACGTCAGCTGTTCCCCTGCTGTGTGGACGACAAAGTCTCCTGCTTCCTCCACATTCAAAAACCATCAGGCCTCAGCCTGCTCCATGCTTGATACTGGGCTCCAACAACGCCTATTGGTGTTCAGAAGTGCCGTGTTCACAGAGAAAAACACACTAGCTCCTGTGTTAGTGGGGTTCAGTAATGTCTGCTGTTCCCCTGCTGTGTGGACGACAAAGTCTCCTGCTGTCTCCACATTCAAAAACAATCAGGCCTCAGCCTGCTCCATGCTTGATCCTGGGCTCCAACAACGCCAGTTGGTGTTTAGAAGTGCCATCTTCATAGAGAAAAACACACTAGCTCCTGTGTCAGTGGGGTTCAGTAACGTCAGCTGTTCCCCTGCTGTGTGGACGACAAAGTTTCCTGCTGCCTCCACATTCAAAAACCATCAGGCCTCAGCCTGCTCCATGCTTGATCCTGGGCTCCAACAACACCAGTTGGTGTTCAGAAGTGCCGTCTTCACAGAGAAAAACACACTAGCTTCTGTGTTAGTGGGGTTCAGTAACATCAGCAGTTCCCCTGTTGTGTGGATGACAAAGTCTCCTGCTGCCTCCACATTCAAAAACCATCAGGCCTCAGCCTGCTCCATGCTTGATCCTGGGCTCCAACAATGCCAGTTGGTGTTCAGAAGTGCCGTACTCACAGACAAAAACACATTAGATCCTGTGTCAGTGGGGTTCAGTAACGTCAGCTTTTCCCCTGCTGTGTGGACGACAATGTCTCTTGCTGCCTCCACATTCAAAAACCATCAGGCCTCAGCCTGCTCCATGCTTGATACTGGGCTTCAACAATGCCAGTTGGTGTTCAGAAGTGCCGTCTTCGCAGAGAAAAACACACTAGCTCCTGTGTTAGTGGGTTTCTGTAACGTCAGCTGTTCCTCTGCTGTGTGGACGAAAAAGTCTCCTGCTGCCTCCACATTCAAAAACCATCAGGCCTCAGCCTGCTCCATGCTTGATACTGGGCTCCAACAATGCCAGTTGGTGCTCAGAAGTGCCATCTTCACAGAGGAAAACATATTAGCTCCTGTGTAAGTGGGGTTCAGTAACGTCAGCTGTTCCCCTGCTGTGTGGACGACAAAGTCTCCTGCTGCCTCCACATTCAAACACCATCAGGTCTCAGCCTGCTCCATGCTTGATCCTGTGCTCCAACAACGCCAGTTGGTGTTCAGAAGTGCCGTCTTCACAGAGAAAAACACACTAGCTTCTGTGTTAGTGGGGTTCAGTAACATCAGCTGTTCCCCTGCTGTGTGGACTACAAAGTCTCCTGCTGCCTCCACATTCAAAAACCATTAGGCCTCAGCCTGCTCCATGCTTGATCCTAGGCTCCAACAATGCCAGTTGGTGTTCAGAAGTGCCGTATTCACGGAGAAAAACACATTAGCTCCTGTGTCAGTGGGGTTCAGTAACGTCAGCTGTTCCCCTGCTGTGTGGACGACAAAGTTTCCTGCTGCCTCCACATTCAAAAACCTTCAGGCCTCAGCCTGCTCCATGCTTGATCCTGGGCTCCAACAACGCCAGTTGGTGTTCAGAAGTGCCGTCTTCACAGAGAAAAACACACTAGCTCCTGAGTAAGTGGGGTTCAGTAATATCAGCTATTCCCCTGCTGTGTGGACGACAAAGTCTCCTGCTGCCTCCACATTCAAAAACCATCAGGCCTCATTCTGCTCCATGCTTGATCCTGTGCTCCAACAACGCCAGTTGGTGTTCAGAAGTGCTCTTCACAGAGAAAAACACACTAGCTCCTGTGTCAGTGGGGTTCAGTAATGTCAGCTGTTCCCCTGCTGTGTGGACGACAAAGTCTCCTGCTGCCTCCACATTCACAAATCATCAGGTCTCAGCCTGCTCCATGCTTGATCCTGGGCTCCAACAACGCCTATTGGTGTTCAGAAGTGCTGTCTTCACAGAGAAAAACACACTAGCTTCTGTGTTAGTGGGGTTCAGTAACGTCAGCTGTTCCCCTGCTGTGTGGATGACAAAGTTTCCTGCTGCCTCCATATTCAAAAACCATCAGGCCTCAGCCTGCTCCATGCTTGATCCTGGGTTCCAACAACGCCTATTGGTGTTCAGAAGTGCCATATTCACAGAGAAAAACACACTAGCTCCTGTGTTAGTGGGGTTCAGTAACGTCAGCTGTTCCCCTGCTGTGTGGACGGCAAAGTCTCCTGCTGCCTGCACATTCAAAAACCATCAGGCCTCAGCCTGCTCCATGCTTGATCCTGGGCTCCAACAACGCCTGTTGGTGTTCAGAAGTGCCGTCTTCACAGAGAAAAACACACTAGCTCCTGTGTTAGTGGGGTTCAGTAACTTCAGCTGTTCCCCTGCTTTGTGGACGACAAAGTCTCCTGCTGCCTCAACATTCAAAAACCATCAGGCCTCAGCCTGCTCCATGCTTGATCCTGGGCTCCAACAACGCCAGTTGGTGTTCAGAAGTGCCGTCTTCACAGAGAAAAACACACTAGCTCCTGTGTCAGTGGGGTTCAGTAATGTCAGCTGTTCCCCTGCTGTGTGGACGACAAATCACACTACATCTTACTTTCTCCTCGCTCCAAGTAGGCCTCAGCCTGCTCCATGATTGATCCTGGGCTTCAACACAGCCAGTTGTTGCTCGGAAGTGCCATCTGCAAAGAGAAAAACACATGCTCTAGTGTTAGTGGGGTTCAGTAATGCCAGCTGCTCCCCTGCTGTGTGGATGACAAAGTCTCCTGCTACCTCCAAAATCACACTACATCTTACTTTCTACTGGCTCCAAGTAGGCCTCAGCCTGCTCCATGATTGATCCTGGGCTTCAACACAGCCAGTTGTTGCTCGGAAGTGCCATCTGCAAAGAGAAAAACACATGCTCTAGTGTTAGTGGGGTTCAGTAATGCCAGCTGCTCCTCTGCTGTGTGGACAACAAAGTCTCCTACTGCCTCCAAAATCACACTACACTTTACTTTCCACTCGCTCCAAGTAGGCCTCAGCCTGCTCCATGATTGATCCTGGGCTTCAACACAGCCAGTTGTTGCTCGAAAGTGCCGTCTGCACAGAGAAAAACACATGCTCCAGTGTTAGTGGGGTTCAGTAACACCAGCTGCTCCCCTGCGGTGTGGACGACAAAGTCTCCTGCTGCCTCCAAAATCACACTACATCTTACTTTCTACTCGCTCCAAGTAGGCCTCCGCCTGCTGTATGATTGACCCTGGGCTCCAATATCGCCAGTTGCTGCTCAGAAGTGTCTTTGGCATGGGTACTCCCTCCTGCCCAGCCTGGTTCCAGCACGCCTGCTGTTTCCGGGGATTGTCAACGTCACTTTGACACCAATACATAGTCCTGTTGTGTTGCGGTCGGGTTAGCCGAGTCTATGGTGCCTGCAGTTTAGGTGCTTCCTATGTGGGCTGCGGGTTCTGGTAGTAAAGGCTGGTTCCCCAGTGCCAATAGGACAAGCACCCCCTGTAGGACTGTGGGTTTCAGTAACTGCGGCCGTCTCGCGGCCTTGCAATGTTGTTTTTCAGGGGTAGCTTCTGCTACCCATCCGGGTTCCAGCACCGTCAGCTGGTTCTCGGCGGTGCCTTTGGCCTAGGTGCCTCCTTCTCGGTATCCGAGTTCCAGCAACTTCTGCTGGTCCTTGGTAGTGCTTTGTAGCAAAGGTACCTCCTGCTTAGTAACCGTGTTCCAGCACCGTCAGCTGGTCCACGGTTGTGCCATTGGCTCTTGTTCCTTCTGCTGCCACTCTGGGTACCAGCACCGTCAGCTAGTTCTCGGTAGTTTCATTGACTCTTGTAGCTTCTGCTACCCATCCGGGTTCCAGCACCGTTAGCTGGTCCTTGGCAGTGTCTTTGGCACGGGTACTCCCTCCTGCCCAACCTGGTTCCAGCACGCCTGCTGTTTCCGGGTAGTGTCAACGTCACTTTGCCACCAATACATAGTCCTGTCGTGTTGCGGTCGGATTAGCCAAGTGTATGGCGCCTGCAGTTTATGTGCTTCCTATGTGGGCTGCGGGTTCTGGTAATAAAGTCAGGTTCCGTAGTGCCAATAGGACAAGCACCCCCAGTAGGACTGTGGGTTTCGGTAACTGCGGCCGGCTCACGGCCTTGCAACGTTGCTTTTCAGGGTTAGCTTCTGCTACCCATCCGGGTTCCTGTACCGTCAGCTGGTTCTCGGCAGTGCCTTTGGCCTAGGTGCCTCCTTCTCGTTATCAGAGTTCCATCAAAGTCTGCTGGTCCTTGGTAGTGCTTTGTAGCACAGGTACCTCCTGCTTAGTAACCGTGTTCCAGCACCGTCAGCTGGTCCACGGTTGTGCCATTGGCTCTTGTTCCTTCTGCTGCCCTTCCTGTTCCAGTATCATCAGCTGGTTCTTGGCAGTTCCTCAGCCTTCTTGTACCTTCTGCTACTTTTCAAAGTTCACGCTTGTGGAAATAGTTTTTGGTTCTCACTCTGGATCTCCCTGACGATGACCCTGAAGACGACGACCCTGAAGACCACACCGAAGAAGACCAAAAAGATGACCCTGAAGAAGATGAGCAAGATGACAAAGAACATGAAGACAACCACCAAGATGCAGAACAACAAGAGACAGAAGACCAAGAAGCAGAAGAACAAAAAGCAGAAGGACCAAAAGCAGAAGAACATTAAGCATAAGACTAAAAATCAAAGCAAAAGATGTTATCTAAATTCTAAGCAGAAGAAGACTAAGCAGTGTATGGGGGTGAGTCCGTTCCTCCTCGTGGTGCCCCTGGAAAATGCCTGCTGCTGCAGGCCAAACTGAACGCAGACAAATCCAGTTGTAAATCTTTTGTGACAGGCAGAACGGAAGGTGTAATCTTCAAACTTTTATAGATAACAACTACAGGAATGCCTGTCACAAATAAGAATATGATGATGAAGAAGAAGAATAGGAGGAAGATGAAGAAGTAGAATATGAAGAAGAAGAATAGTTGAATAAGAAGAATATGAAGAATGTAAAAGAAAAGAATAATAGGAAGAAGGTGAAGATAAAGAAGATGAATAAGGTGAAGAAGAAGTTGATGAAAAAGATGCTGCTGCTGAGGATGATGAAGGAGAAAGTGTTGGAGAAGTAAAAAAGAAGGTGAAGAGCATGGAAGTAGTGAAACATACATATCTAACAAAATATACAAAAGGTTAACATAGTCAATATCTTTGTAACTCCGAACATCTTTAAAAAAAAAATATTATTCCTGCTATTCCATTTGATTGGGCTAAACCTCTATGCCTTTAATGTCTCCTCCACCTCCCCCAATACTTTCTACATTATTCTTAGTTGTTTTTCTTCATGTAGAATTAACTACAAGGAAAGAAAGGTTTTTTTTTAATTCCGATATTTCTGTTCCATTGACTTGAATGGGACTTCCGGGATCGGAATCGGCGATACCCGATACTTTTTTCATATCGGCCGATCCAATCCGATCCGATATTTTTCAATATCGGGTGGTATCGCTCAACACTAGTGACGGGGTCACCTATGGGCGGATTTCTGGCACGATTGCCGGAAGCGCATGTTAAATTCTGCTGTCAGAGTTTGACAGCAGCATTTAATGGGTTAATAAGTGATGGTGAATCTCGATTCCATCTGGTGCTATTCCGGGCACATGTCAGCCCACATCAAAGGGACGGAGTCCGGCATTGGCGTAACTTTATGCTCCATGTCGGAAAGGGGTTAATCTTCACCCTGATCCCCCTTCTTCCCACCATGTCGAGTCGCATGAGTCCAGTGATCCCACACTAGCACACTCCAAGCAGCTCTTTACAACATTATTTCTTGATTGTGGCCCCTCAACTGCATGTTCCCAGAGGGTCAGGAGGACATACTGTTTAATGATACGCAAAACTTAGAGCAGCCACGGTCACAACAAGATTATAGTGAGGAATGGAAAATGTTGTCTAAGGAGGTAAATGATGATTAGACACAGTTACCAATAAGTCAGGTTGTTAAGTCACCAAGTCAGGAGGACCAGGGTGCAGTGGTGGAAGATGAGGTGCTGGATGAAGAAGTTACCAACCCAACTTGTGAAGCTGGCATGAAGAGCGAGGCCCGCAAAGACTGAAAGGGATGGAACGGCAGCCATGAAACAGGCAGGAAGCAGAGATGGAGTGACCAGAGGGAGAAAATGGGCAACTGTCCCCGTGTAGCACCGACACAAATTTCTCCATTAAAGCGTTAGGTGTTCCCCAGTCTGGGACATTTTTAAAGACAGTTCAGAGACAAAAAAAAAATAATTAGCAGCCTGTGCCATGCCAACATCAGCAGGGACTGACCACTAAGAGCCTAACCACCACTGGCCTGGCATGATCAGACACATGTCATTTAAGCACCCGACTCGGTGGGCCAAACGCCTGTTTCCATTATTTGTGCCTGTGGGTGACCGCACTGCCTCTTCCCCAGTTTTAGGTGCTTCACAATTACCTGTCAATGACAAAGGCGCAGATTCATCCCACCCTGCACCTGTTCTTGCACATTCTGAGGCACTATCAACAGGCACTTTCAAATCCAGCACACAATCAGCTGTCCCTACCCTAGGTCTTTGAATGAAAAATAAAGTTGGTGTGTGACATCACCACGTGCTGGAACTCCACAGTGTAAATGCTGGGAAAGCTTTATGAGTAGCAGAGGCCAGTTGTCAAATACGAGCTCCAACATGCCCATTAGTATTCTGGTCAGCCTCCGCACTGAAGAGTGAGCATGGATGTCTAACATTTTTGTAGTTCTCCAAGACTTTGAGGACTTCACAAAGATGGTGAGCAGTGATGATGCAGTAATCAGCACAAGGATCTCACTTCTGTTCCTACAGTACTGGCTCATATTTAAACATGAAGTTTTGCATGTGGTCCAGGTGGCGATGGAGGAAGACATGAAACAGAGAGAAACTGCTCAGGCTAACTCTCATAAAAATGAACAAAGCCTGGATTAGATCCGACTTTTCCACACCACCAGAAGACAGCTGCATATATAATGTTTTTATCTTCAATATTTGACTGAGGCATTCCAATTGTTGCCTTCAAGGGTCTATGGATGACCCTTCTTATAATTTGTTCCTGGCGTTGCACTATGTGCATCGCCTTTGAGTGTAGTAGTGCATCAACTACACTTTCATAATATTTTAATGAGGCCCGCCAGTTGTTGCCTTCAAGGGTCTATGGATGACCCTTCTTATAGTTTGTTCCTGGTGTTAAACTATGTACAGCGCCTTTGTGAGTGTAGGAGTACAGCAACTACACTTTCATAATATTTTAGTGAGGCCCTCCATTTGTTGCCTTCAAGTGTCTATGAAAGGCTGGATGACCCTTCTTATACTTTTTTCATGGCTTTGCACTGTGTCATAAAGAAAACGAAAAAAGAAAGAAAGAAAAAGAATTGAGCAAAAAGGTAAATTGCATACTGCAGACTCTTGTAAGTTCCTGATGGGATCCCTAATAGCAGTTCATAATAAAAGTCTATTTACACTGCATGATTATCGCACAGTCTAAACAGGCTGTCAATCACCTGATTGGCTTGTTCTTCAGGTGAAATTATCTTTTGGGCTGCACAAATGATCATAATTCTCAACAGCTCATCATCCTGTGTAAACATGACCTGTGCTTCTGAAAACAATGGCAACATGTGTGCAATGAACGATCTGTTACATTACATCTAAAGAGAGGTCTGCTGGTGATCGGCAGTCATTGAGTTGTAAGGAGGTAGCGGGGACCGTCAGTTGCTCCCTCTCTCCTTTATGCTGGGCACGTGTCCCCTAACATGAGTGGACACAAATAGACAAGTATTTCCTACCCATCGTAACCCCAATGTGGACATGTGAAAAGGAACAGCCCCAATGCACGTTTCGCCCCCAAGGAAGCCAACGCGAAACGCGCATTGGGGCTGTTCCTTTTCACATGTCCACATTGGGGCTCAAAATCTAAACAATCTAAATTCCCTATCAGTATGTTTTTAGAGTGTGGGAGAAGACAGGAGACCACAGAGGAAAACCACACAAACACAGGGAGAACATACAAACTCCTTGCAGATGTCCATAAAGGGACTTGAACCCAGATCCCCAGCGCTGGAATGTACAGTGTACTGCCCATGTACAATTAAACAATAAAAATACTTTATTTCAAAATCAAGACCACAAATCTCACAGGACATAATATATAATTAATAAAACCGGAGGAAACAGTTTGTACCAAGATTATAAATTCTGAAGTAATAGTTTTGAGCAATCCAGAATTACATGATAAAGATGTAGACAAAGGCAATGGGGACAACCCTAAAAAAGTAGAGATGATGAAAATCATCACAGATAGAAGAAAATAACAAATAATTCATGTGATTACTGTTTAGGCTGTAATAAAAAAGCAAAAAACGAGAATAAAGGATACAATGTCCATAATAATAAATATTGCACAATCCTCACATTAAAACCATGCAATGGAAGTATGAAGGGTTCCAGAGCCAAACATTAGCTAAAAAAACAAAAGTAATATTGCTGATCGATTGTATGATGATACGCGCCTATTCCCCAGTTACACCACTCCAAAGCACGTTTCTCATCAGCTTCTTCAGGGAGTTAATTTTTATTCTTTCCAGGGTGAAGTGTTTTTTTTTTTTTATTGTAGCATTTTCTGAAATTAAGTATTTTTGGAGTTTAATTATATTAAAACTTTCTTGCCTGTCATTTTGGATATCCCGTTTTTGTTCTTTCACTTATTTTAGCTGGATTCTAGAAGCGCCAATTTTAACATTAGGCGTACACAGTCATTCAATGTGTATTTTCATAGTAATTTCACCAGTCTTATCGGGACTAATATCTATTTACTACTATATACAGTTTGTATTCTGTAATATTGTGAGAAATCAACTTTAATTTCTTACCCCAACAGGCCTGTCATACACTGTACACCCATGTGAACTCAAAGTACTAGTTCAGCAATGACGAGATGTTAATTAGGTGAGACTTAACATGAGTTAAAATATCTTAAATATGAGTGTACATGGCTCAACAAAAAATATATAATCAATAGTAATAATTGCCCAAAAGATTTAGCTCTGGTATATACTGTATGTGCAATGCATTCTTTGTCTCAAATGCTTAGCATCTGGACAGCAAAGAGGACTGTTTTCTTTGAAAGAGCACCAGGGGGTCGTAGAAAAAAATGAGAAAGAACAGATATCTCCTTACTTTTACAACTTTTGTACACAGAACAGTTTTCATAGAATGTGAAAAATAGTGATGGGTCGAGGGTTCCAAGTAGCTCAGTATCCAAAATCCAACCTGAATTATTGATTCCAATGTAGTAGATCACCGAGTGAGCTGCCATATAAACCTTAGTTAGTTACTGTACTTTAAATTTTTGCAACCGGTAATCATAGTAGTAAAAGAAGTCACAAATGCTGCAACATATATAAATGTGTCTAATTTGGAACCACTTTATCCGTAATATCAGTGAATTTCAAAGTATTTGGCATTTTTTAAAATTATTTTTCTTTTTTTGTCTTGCGGGTTTCATTGATTTTTTTTAAGGCAAATTTTTCAAAATTTGTGATTTATAAATTGTGCACAAAAAATTTGTCTTTTGCCTTTTTGAGCCTTTGTAGAGTAATGTTCCTTTAAAATGTTGCAAATTTTGCAGGAAAATTTCAGGCGTATATAAAATCACTCCGGGGGGAAACTAATGTACATTTGTACAAAAATGTAGCAAGTTTTTAAATATTCACAATAGATGAATCAGCCCAAAAAACCTCCAACCACGCCCAAAATGGCAAACATAAAAAAATATATAAAAACAGGAGAACATATATAAAATAGACTTGGAGCTTAGTAATGGAGGAAGAATA
Organism: Dendrobates tinctorius; assembly: GCF_039654945.1. NCBI lineage: Eukaryota > Metazoa > Chordata > Amphibia > Anura > Dendrobatidae > Dendrobates > Dendrobates tinctorius. The sequence goes on along the minus strand of NW_027361707.1, from coordinate 5,017,517 downwards.
CAGAGCAGATCATTATGGAAGCGGGGACAGGTTAGATATTGGGTTGTTATTTTTTAATTGCAGCTTGAAGAAGACCACGATGAGGGCACTTGTCACGCTGTGACGGATTTCTGTAAGGAAGGGGGGCCTTAAACTGTCCCTGGAACTGGGATCCTAACTATCCCTGTCCCAGGGCTACTCTTGAAGGTAGAGAAGCCCGGTCTCTGACCTTACTATGCTTCTGTTAAACCCTGATCTTTCCCCTCCCACACACCATGGGGCATAGGATAGAAATGTAATGTAAAGACACAAAGATAAAACAGGGATAACAGAAAATCTCTATTATACAAAAGCATTAACCAACAATAGGGAGGAGGATAGGGACAGCAACACACACATACTACAGAAAACCACAGATCGCTACTACAACAACTTCACTCAAAACACTTAGCATTAGCACACAGCACAGGAAGATAAATCTTTCACTGGCAGAGATAAGAAGGTCTGTCCAGTTTTTATAGGAAGAGGTAATGACCAGATCAGAAGCAGCTGAAATGAAGTTGCATGTTTCTGACCAGCATAGAAAGGGTTGTTAACCTCTTCAGCACCAGAAGAAATTAAATCCATATAATCTGAGACACAAATCATACCATCTCTAAAGAAGACCTGCAATTCATCACCCAACATGGCCCTCTAACTCCAGGTCTTCCAAGGGGATGTGACACCCTTGTGACAATACTATTATAAACATTCATATTGGAACATTATCAGAGCCACTTAAGGTGATGTTATTATTGTTTGGGAACCACATAGGGAGATGCTAGTAACAGAGTGCACATGACAGCATGGCAAACACTGGATGTTCAGGCCCCCCATTCAACTGAATGGGGTCCGGGTTCGGGTTCTGGTCTGGTACCCAAACCCGAACTTTTTGTAACTTTTCGGCCGAACCCGCTGGACCTGAACATCCAGGTGTCCGCCCATCTCTAATGGAGACCATTGGGGAGGACATTATCAATGTATGGGGGCCACATAGACAGACATTAAGATGACTACACAAGGGGACATTGTTAATATACTTAACCCTAAAATGGAACCATTAGTATTGTATTTCTAGTATAAAGGTGACCACAAAGAGGGACATTTGTATATTAAGGTGTATGGTACTACTGTATGGGTGTCAAGGTGAGGGGTAAATTCTACTGTATTTGGGCACAAAGGGTAATTTTACTAATGCATGGGGACCACAAAAGGGGATCTAAATATTACTACACTAAGGATGTACACAGAGTGGCACATTTCTACTGAGCGGTGGGATATCACTGCTGTAATGTGTTTTATTTGTGGGGATACAGTTACTGTTAGACAAATGGCAGGTACTGTTACTATAGAAGTGTGGGGGGGGAGTAGGGAGGGTGCTCTAGAAGTGATCAGCCACAAATGTTATATTCTGCAGAGACAAGTCTTGGCTAGTAGGAATAACAGCCATCTGCGAAGGATGTAAAAAAGTAAAAATGGTTTACTTCAATTGGAGGCATCACCGGTGATCACTCTACTACCTGTACTGTATATACTTCTACTATCTACAGAGCTCCTGTGTATAATGCTGTAAGGGGGGGGATTTAACCAATATCTATAGCCACACCCCAAAACACCTTAAATAGGGGTCCTCCGGTGTGTGTGGTTGTGTTTCATTTTCAATACTCTGATTTTGTTTTTTCACTTATTTTATCTGGATTCTTGAAGTGCCCATATTAATATTAGGAATACACAGTAATTCGTATATGTATTTTCATAGCAATTACACCAGTCTTATCGGGACTAATATCTATTTCCTACTATATACAGTTTGTATTCTGTAATATTGTGAGAAATCAACTTTAATTTCTGACCCCCAACAGGCCTGTCATACACTGTACACCCTTGTGAACTCAAAGTACTAGTTCAGCAATGTCGAAATGTTAATTAGGTGTGACTTAGCATGAGTGAAAATATCTTAAAGATCATTGTGCATGGCTCAACAAAAAATATATAACCAAAAGTAATAATTGCCCAATACACCATCAGATAACGTCCTGGTACAATTTGTGGACACCGGACCCCCCTAACTTCACAGTGAGGAAACCATACGGTTTTACAAAAACAAATTCTTGTTTACTTACATTAGATGGTTGGCAGGAACAATGATTTTTTTCTTCGGCACATCACAGAAGCATATTCTTTGTGGTTCTGGACGGTGGCACATTACTTGTGAGAAACGTTACAGATGCATAATAGATTACACTGGGTCCTCCATGTTCCTGGTACAGGGGCAACTGCATGGGTTAAGGTGTTACGCTGCGCCACTCTACCCGAGCTGCACTCTTGTGAAAAATGTAAGGGAGCTCTCATTAGCTACCACTAGAGTTGAGCGACTTTTGGTTTTTTAGGGTCGCGTTTCGTTTCGTGAAACCCGACTTTTCCAAAAGTCGGGTCGAGCAAGATCGTCCGATTATAGGGAAAAGTCGGGGTCGTCCCGAAACACGAAACCCAATGTAAGTCAATGGGGAATAAAAGTCGGCAGTGAGAGGAGGACAGGAAACACACCTACAGTGCCCATTTGAATGCCAAAAGCATCAATTCTTCTTTCTTAAGCTTGTCAACCTTAATTAACTTCATAATACAAGTTACGCACTGAAAAATGGGGGTTATTTGGCTAAAGTTGTGGGGGGGGAGGGCTGGCTGCAGGTTTTCATGTGCCCTGGGCAAAAGAGCGCCCCTTTAACACATACCACAACTCATCATGCTCCGATACGGCAGAGAAATAGCGGTATAGTACAATGAAAAATACCTCACTTTTTACATCTCATGACGAGGCCCATCTATTTCTCCATACAGAATCATTGGTCCCATATAATGTTTGAAACAGTATATGATGAGCTCCACATAATGCTGCTCCATCATGCTCCACAGTACATGTTGGTCCCCATGGATGAAGCTCCACTGTCTTATGGGCCCAAATAATGCTCCAAACATAATGGGCCCCATTTCTAATGCTCTAGTGTATAATGGGCCCTGTAAATGCTGCTCCAATGTCTGATGTCCACCTTTGGAATGTTCCAGTGTATGGTGGGCCCCATCTATCATTCTCCAGAGTATAGTGCTCCCCAAAAATTGCTGTCCCAACATTGAAAACAATCAAATAAGTCTCCTCGCTAGGGAATCCCTGTACTTGTCTGGACAGGTGCTGTAGCTTGCTTAACAGCTCGCCAGCCGTTCTCACGCCCAGTATGGATTACACGTGATTGCACAAAGGTGAGAAAGGGTACCGTATCCCCAGATAACAAGTATGGATAGCGTACACATTCAAAATATATGTCTCAGGAGGCAGGCTCAGACGGTGTTAGGCCCAGTATGGATTGCACGTGATTGCACAAAGGTTAGAAAGGGTACCGTATCCCTGGATAACATGTATGGATAGCGTACACATTCAAAATATATGTCTATACAGCATGAGGCAGGCTCAGACGGTGTTAGTCCCAGTATGGATTGCACGTGATTGCACAAAGGTTAGAAAGGGTACCGTATCCCTGGATAACATGTATGGATAGCGTACACATTCAAAATATATGTCTCAGGAGGCAGGCTCAGACGGTGTTAGGCCCAGTATGGATTTCAAGTGATTGCACAAAGGTTAGAAAGGGTACCGTATCCCTGGATAACATGTATGGATAGCGTACACATTCAAAATATATGTCTATACAGCATGAGGCAGGCTCAGACGGTGTTAGGCCCAGTATGGATTGCACGTGATTGCACAAAGGTTAGAAAGGGTACCGTATCCCTGGATAACATGTATGGATAGCGTACACATTCAAAATATATGTCTATACAGCATGAGGCAGGCTCAGACGGTGTTAGGCCCAGTATGGATTGCAAGTGATTGCACAAAGGTTAGAAAGGGTACCGTATCCCTGGATAACATGTATGGATAGCGTACACATTCAAAATATATGTCTCAGGAGGCAGGCTCAGACGGTGTTAGGCCCAGTATGGATTGCACGTGATTGCACAAAGGTTAGAAAGGGTACCGTATCACCGGATAACATGTATGGATAGCGTACACATTCAAAATATATGTCTATACAGCATGAGGCAGGCTCAGACGGTGTTAGGCCCAGTATGGATTGCACGTGATTGCACAAAGGTTAGAAAGGGTACCGTATCCCCAGATAACATGTATGGATAGCGTACACATTCAAAATATATGTCTCAGGACGCCGGCTCAGACGGTGTTAGGCCCAGTATGGATTGCACGTGATTGCACAAAGGTTAGAAAGGGTACCGTATCCCCAGATAACATGTATGGATAGCGTACACATTCAAAATATATGTCTCAGGAGGCAGGCTCAGACGGTGTCAGGCACAGTATGGATTTGACGGCCCAGATTACACAGCGGAGGAGCAGGGAGAGGTAAAGATTGCAAATGCTGGGGCCCTGCCCAAGCAAGGGGGGCCCACTCGTGGGCGTCGGTACTGGCACTGGGCCCCTCATAGTACAGCGGTGTGTCTGACGGCGGGTGTGCACCACCACCGTCAGAGACACTTGATTGCACTATGAGGGACCCTTTGCCAGTGCCCGCGCCCAAGAGTCGGCCTACCCACCTGTCAAGGGCAACGGCACTCGCACGGTGTCGTGCGCTAGGTGGTGACCCCGGCCATGGGGGGGGAGGCAGCACAGTTAGGGAGTTTTAGAAAGTGGCATATGCTGATGTTGGACATTCAGCTGATGCAAAAGGCGAAATAGGTGAAGTACCAGGAAGAGGTGGACCAAAGCAAGCCATTTTTCTGTCACCCTATGTGTCATCAGGGGAAGGTGGGACAAAATCCTTGGAAACCCATGCGTGGTTCATTTTAATGAAGGTTAGATCATCCACATTTTGGGTTGACAGACGGGTCCTTTTTTCTGTCAGGATTGATCCAGCTGCACTGAAGACTCTTTCCGATAGCACACTTGCAGCTGGGCAAGCGCGCTCCTGTAAGGCATATTGGGCCAATTCAGGCCAGGTGTCCAGTTTAGCGGCCCAATAGTCAAAGGGGAATGACCTGTGTGGGAGAACATCGATATGGGAGGAAAAGTAGTTTGTAACCATAGTTGACAACTGCTGTCTCCTGTCACTTTCCATCGATGCAGTATTACCAGTTGTGTGAGCGGTATTTGAAAAATCAGTCCACAACATTGTCATGAAACCCCTGTCTCCAACGCCACTTCTGCTGTGTGCACCACGAACACCTCTGCCAAGCTGCCCCCGGCCCGTACGGCTCGTGTGAGAACCATCACCGCTGCTGTGTGCTGGGAATGCCTCAAGCAACCGATTTACCAGAGTTGCTTGTTTATTAGCCAATATTAGGTCAAGGTTCTCCTGTGGCATGATGTTTTGTAATTTGCCTTTATAGCGTGGATCCAGGATGCTGGCCAACCAGTAGTCGTCATCGTTCATCATTTTGGCAAAGCGGGGGTCCCTTTTTAGGATCCGCAAGGCATAATCTGACATGTGGGCCAATGTTCCCGGTGTCAATGATGCACTGCGAGTGCTGGGTGGCGGAGCACTTTCTGGCAAATCCACATCCCTCCAGTCACGCACAAACCCTGTACCAGACCTTGCCACGCCAACATTTTCACTTGCCCCACGAGATGCATCCTCCTCCCCTAAGTAATCATCCCCATCATCATCCTCCTCCTCCTCTTCTTCCTCCACCTCGTCCAGGAGAGGTCCCTGAGCAGACAATGGCTGAATGTCATCAAGGATTCCCTCCTCCTCTTCCTCCTCATCAACATTGGCTGCAGACGCCTGCTCCTTAAGGTGCGTCAAAGTTTGCATGAGCAGATGCATAAGTGGGATGCTCATGCTTAGGATGGCGTCGTCTGCGCTTACCAGCCGTGTGCATTCCTCAAAACACTGAAGGACTTTACAAAGGTCTTTCAGCTTCGACCACTGCACACCTGTCAACTCCATGTCTGCTCTCAAAGTGCCTGGCCGTGTATCCTCCCACAAATGCATTATGGCCTGCCTCTGCTCGCACAGCCGCTCCACCATGTGCAGGTTGGAATTCCACCTTGTTGCAATGTCGATAATGAGGCGGTGGTTGGGAAGGTGGAGCAATCGCTGCAGCTTCTGCATACGAACGGAGTGTACAGGCGACCGGCGGATGTGCGCGCACAGTCTTCGCACCTTATGGAGCAGGGCTGTTAACTCCGGATAATTTTTGAGGAAGCACTGCACCACCAGGTTCAAGGTGTGAGCCAAGCAAGGTATGTGGCTGAGTTTTGAAAGGGCTATGGCTGCCACAAAATTACGGCCGTTATCACTAACTACCTTGCCTGCCTCAAGATGTACACTGCCCAGCCATGACTCAGTTTGTCGCTTCAAGTACTCGGCCAGCACCTCGGCGGTGTGTCTGTCGCCCAAACACATCATCTGCAACACAGCCTGCTGACGCTTTCCACTAGCTGCTCGATAGGGGGACACATCATGTGCAACAGTGGCAGCTGCAGATGGAGTGCTCGTACGACTGCGCTCTGTGGACGAGCTTTCACTTCTGGAGGAGGAGGAGGAGGAGGGTCGAATGCCTACAGCCAACTGTTTCCTATACCGTGGGCTAGGCAGCACTGTCCCACCACCGCTGTCCCCTGTGGACCCTGCATCCACCACATTAACCCAGTGCGCAGTGATGGACACGTAACGGCCCTGGCCATGCCGACTGGACCATGCATCAGTTGTGAGGTGCACCTTTCCGCTCACTGACTGCTTGAGTGCATGGACAATGCGGTCTTTCACATGATGGTGGAGGGCTGGGATGGCTTTGCGAGAGAAGAAGTGGCGACTGGGTAGGTCATAGCGTGGTACTGCATAGGCCATGAGTTCGCGGAAAGCTGTGCTTTCCACTAACCGAAAGGGCATCATCTCAAACGAGATTAGTTTGGCAATGTGGGCGTTCAAACCCAGTGTACGCGGATGAGAGACTGAGTACTTTCTTGACCTACACATAGTGTCTGGGAGGGTGAGCTGGACTTGAGAGCTGCATATGGTGGAAGTAGCGGTGGACAGGGCGGACTGAGAGAGGTTTGATGATGGTGATGGAGTTGGTGTTCTTTCTGATGGCCTAGAATCAGTCTTTCGTTGATATAACAGTGGGATTCCCTGACTGCTGTGATCTTGCAACGACACCTCAACATTTGCTGCTGTGCTAACTGGTGGGCTTACAGTGGGGGAAACAATGTAGCGTTGCTGACTACCTTCGTTGTGATCAGTTGCACATGTGGCACTTGAGGTTTGGTGTTGTGTCCACGCTTGCAAGTGCATGCTGGTTAAATGTCTAAGCATACAACTGGTATTCAAATTTTTCAGATTTTTCCCTCGGCTAAAGGTCTTTGCGCACTTCTTACAGATAACCTTGGCCTGATCATGAGGATTTTGGTCAAAAAAGTGCCACACTGCACTCTTCCTACTTTGGCAGACATTTTGCGGCCTAGCACGCTGTGATCTTTTGACCCTCTGGACAAGCTGTCCAGCAACTCTTTTGATGTTTGGAACCTGTCTTTGGAGTGCTCCGGGCCTGCCAGATAACAGCTGTTGCGATGTTGATGTCTGCTGTGGATGCTCCTCATCTGAGCTATGGGAAGCAGCACCCTCTTCCCCCAATGGATGCCAATCTGGGTCAACAACTGGGTCATCCATCAGCTCCTCTTCTATGTCATGTGCACCTTCCTCTGTGTCACCGTGTATGGTGGTATAGTGTGCGGGAAGGGGCACCTGAGTCTCACCAGGGTCAGAATCTGGCTCTGTACACTGCGAGGACAATGTAGTGCTCTGAGTGAATGTACCAGCAGAATCATTCATCAGCGGCTGTGCATCAGTGCACTCCATGTCAGATTCATCTTGGCCTGGGTAATTCACCATTTCACTTGATAATCCAGGCATGGTATGTGAAAACAGCTCCATGGAGTAATCAGTAGTATGGCCTGCGTCATCCTTCAATCTTGGTTGGGGTGAAGGACACAAGGAAAGGTGTGGTTCATGAACATGAGCCTCCAATGACGACTCAGTGCTTTTACTTTTTACAGCTGAAGAAGAGGAGGCGATAGAGCTGGAGGCTGAGTCAGCAATGTAAGACAAAACTTTTTCCTGATGCTCTGGCTTTAAAAGCGGTTTGCCAACTCCTAGAAAACTAAGCGTTTGAGGCCTTATGTAGCCAGACGATGACGCAGGGTCAGCACCTCCTGCATTCGGTCCTATTTTGCTCTTGCCACTACCATCAGATCCACCACCAACACCATCATTACCAGCTGCCAACCCCCGCCAAATTCCACGGCCTCTTCCACCAGCCTTCCTCATTTTTGGTAGAAATGTAGACAAAATCCAACAAACTATATAGTAATGTAAAACAAGGTACAAGGTGTCTATAGGACAGGGGAGATTTTGAATATCTGCACACACTTTTGGACAGTGGACACTTTTGGATTGTGTGAGGCCCACTGATATCTCAGCGCTATGTGACAGGCTCGATGGCACTGCTGTGACCTAAGTGACTAGAGGATAAGGGAGATTTTGAATATCTGCACACACTTTTGGACACTGGACACTTTTGGATTGTGTGAGGCCCACTGATATATCAGCGCTATGTGACAGGCTCGATGGCACTGCTGTGACAAAAGTGACTAGAGGATAAGGGAGATTTTGAATATCTGCACACACTTTTGGACACTGGACACTTTTGGATTGTGTGAGGCCCACTGATATCTGAGCGCTATGTGACAGGCTCGATGGCACTGCTGTGACAAAAGTGACTAGAGGATAAGCGAGATTTTGAATATCTGCACACACTTTTGGACACTGGACACTTTTGGATTGTGTGAGGCCCACTGATATCTCAGCGCTATGTGACAGGCTCGATGGCACTGCTGTGACAAAAGTGACTAGAGGATAAGGGAGATTTTGAATATCTGCACACACTTTTGGACACTGGACACTTTTGGATTGTGTGAGGCCCACTGATATCTCAGCGCTATGTGACAGGCTCGATGGCACTGCTGTGACAAAAGTGACTAGAGGATAAGGGAGATTTTGAATATCTGCACACACTTTTGGACACTGGACACTTTTGGATTGTGTGAGGCCCACTGATATCTCAGCGCTATGTGACAGGCTCGATGGCACTGCTGTGACAAAAGTGACTAGAGGATAAGGGAGATTTTGAATATCTGCACACACTTTTGGACACTGGACACTTTTGGATTGTGTGAGGCCCACTGATATCTCAGCGCTATGTGACAGGCTCGATGGCACTGCTGTGACAAAAGTGACTAGAGGATAAGGGAGATTTTGAATATCTGCACACACTTTTGGACAGTGGACACTTTTGGATTGTGTGAGGCCCACTGTTATCTCAGCGCTATGTGACAGGCTCGATGGCACTGCTGTGACCTAAGTGACTAGAGGATAAGGGAGATTTTGAATATCTGCACACACTTTTGGACACTGGACACTTTTGGATTGTGTGAGGCCCACTGATATCTCAGCTCTATGTGACAGGCTCGATGGCACTGCTGTGACAAAAGTGACTAGAGGATAAGGGAGATTTTGAATATCTGCACACACTTTTGGACACTGGACACTTTTGGATTGTGTGAGGCCCACTGATATCTGAGCGCTATGTGACAGGCTCGATGGCACTGCTGTGACAAAAGTGACTAGAGGATAAGGGAGATTTTGAATATCTGCACACACTTTTGGACACTGGACACTTTTGGATTGTGTGAGGCCCACTGATATCTGAGCGCTATGTGACAGGCTCGATGGCACTGCTGTGACAAAAGTGACTAGAGGATAAGGGAGATTTTGAATATCTGCACACACTTTTGGACACTGGACACTTTTGGATTGTGTGAGGCCCACTGATATCTCAGCGCTATGTGACAGGCTCGATGGCACTGCTGTGACAAAAGTGACTAGAGGATAAGGGAGATTTTGAATATCTGCACACACTTTTGGACACTGGACACTTTTGGATTGTGTGAGGCCCACTGATATCTCAGCGCTATGTGACAGGCTCGATGGCACTGCTGTGACAAAAGTGACTAGAGGATAAGGGAGATTTTGAATATCTGCACACACTTTTGGACACTGGACACTTTTGGATTGTGTGAGGCCCACTGATATCTCAGCGCTATGTGACAGGCTCGATGGCACTGCTGTGACAAAAGTGACTAGAGGATAAGGGAGATTTTGAATATCTGCACACACTTTTGGACACTGGACACTTTTGGATTGTGTGAGGCCCACTGATATCTCAGCGCTATGTGACAGGCTCGATGGCACTGCTGTGACAAAAGTGACTAGAGGATAAGGGAGATTTTGAATATCTGCACACACTTTTGGACACTGGACACTTTTGGATTGTGTGAGGCCCACTGATATCTCAGCGCTATGTGACAGGCTCGATGGCACTGCTGTGACAAAAGTGACTAGAGGATAAGGGAGATTTTGAATATCTGCACACACTTTTGGACACTGGACACTTTTGGATTGTGTGAGGCCCACTGATATCTCAGCGCTATGTGACAGGCTCGATGGCACTGCTGTGACAAAAGTGACTAGAGGATAAGGCAGATTTTGAATATCTGCACACACTTTTGGACACTGGACACTTTTGGATTGTGTGAGGCCCACTGATATCTCAGCGCTATGTGACAGGCTCGATGGCACTGCTGTGACAAAAGTGACTAGAGGATAAGGGAGATTTTGAATATCTGCACACACTTTTGGACACTGGACACTTTTGGATTGTGTGAGGCCCACTGATATCTCAGCGCTATGTGACAGGCTCGATGGCACTGCTGTGACAAAAGTGACTAGAGGTTAAGGGAGATTTTGAATATCTGCACATACTTTTGGACAGTGGACACTTTTGGATTGTGTGAGGCCCACTGTTATCTCAGCGCTATGTGACAGGCTCGATGGCACTGCTGTGACCTAAGTGACTAGAGGATAAGGGAGATTTTGAATATCTGTACACACTTTTGGACACTGGACACTTTTGGATTGTGTGAGGCCCACTGTTATCTCAGCGCTATGTGACAGGCTCGATGGCACTGCTGTGACAAAAGTGACTAGAGGATAAGCGAGATTTTGAATATCTGCACACACTTTTGGACACTGGACACTTTTGGATTGTGTGAGGCCCACTGATATCTGAGCGCTATGTGACAGGCTCGATGGCACTGCTGTGACAAAAGTGACTAGAGGATAAGGGAGATTTTGAATATCTGCACACACTTTTGGACACTGGACACTTTTGGATTGTGTGAGGCCCACTGATATCTCAGCGCTATGTGACAGGCTCGATGGCACTGCTGTGACAAAAGTGACTAGAGGATAAGGGAGATTTTGAATATCTGCACACACTTTTGGACACTGGACACTTTTGGATTGTGTGAGGCCCACTGATATCTCAGCGCTATGTGACAGGCTCGATGGCACTGCTGTGACAAAAGTGACTAGAGGATAAGGGAGATTTTGAATATCTGCACACACTTTTGGACACTGGACACTTTTGGATTGTGTGAGGCCCACTGATATCTCAGCGCTATGTGACAGGCTCGATGGCACTGCTGTGACAAAAGTGACTAGAGGATAAGGGAGATTTTGAATATCTGCACACACTTTTGGACACTGGACACTTTTGGATTGTGTGAGGCCCACTGTTATCTCAGCGCTATGTGACAGGCTCGATGGCACTGCTGTGACCTAAGTGACTAGAGGATAAGGGAGATTTTGAATATCTGCACACACTTTTGGACACTGGACACTTTTGGATTGTGTGAGGCCCACTGATATCTCAGCTCTATGTGACAGGCTCGATGGCACTGCTGTGACAAAAGTGACTAGAGGATAAGCGAGATTTTGTATATCTGCACACACTTTTGGACACTGGACACTTTTGGATTGTGTGAGGCCCACTGATATCTGAGCGCTATGTGACAGGCTCGATGGCACTGCTGTGACAAAAGTGACTAGAGGATAAGGGAGATTTTGAATATCTGCACACACTTTTGGACACTGGACACTTTTGGATTGTGTGAGGCCCACTGATATCTCAGCGCTATGTGACAGGCTCGATGGCACTGCTGTGACAAAAGTGATTAGAGGATAAGGGAGATTTTGAATATCTGCACACACTTTTGGACACTGGACACTTTTGGATTGTGTGAGGCCCACTGATATCTCAGCGCTATGTGACAGGCTCGATGGCACTGCTGTGACAAAAGTGACTAGAGGATAAGGGAGATTTTGAATATCTGCACACACTTTTGGACACTGGACACTTTTGGATTGTGTGAGGCCCACTGATATCTCAGCGCTATGTGACAGGCTCGATGGCACTGCTGTGACAAAAGTGACTAGAGGATAAGGGAGATTTTGAATATCTGCACACACTTTTGGACACTGGACACTTTTGGATTGTGTGAGGCCCACTGATATCTCAGCGCTATGTGACAGGCTCGATGGCACTGCTGTGACCTAAGTGACTAGAGGATAAGGGAGATTTTGAATATCTGCACACACTTTTGGACACTGGACACTTTTGGATTGTGTGAGGCCCACTGATATCTCAGCGCTATGTGACAGGCTCGATGGCACTGCTGTGACAAAAGTGACTAGAGGATAAGGGAGATTTTGAATATCTGCACACACTTTTGGACACTGGACACTTTTGGATTGTGTGAGGCCCACTGATATCTCAGCGCTATGTGACAGGCTCGATGGCACTGCTGTGACAAAAGTGACTAGAGGATAAGGGAGATTTTGAATATCTGCACACACTTTTGGACACTGGACACTTTTGGATTGTGTGAGGCCCACTGATATCTCAGCGCTATGTGACAGGCTCGATGGCACTGCTGTGACAAAAGTGACTAGAGGATAAGGGAGATTTTGAATATCTGCACACACTTTTGGACACTGTACACTTTTGGATTGTGTGAGGCCCACTGATATCTCAGCGCTATGTGACAGGCTCGATGGCACTGCTGTGACAAAAGTGACTAGAGGTTAAGGGAGATTTTGAATATCTGCACATACTTTTGGACACTGGACACTTTTGGATTGTGTGAGGCCCACTGATATCTCAGCGCTATGTGACAGGCTCGATGGCACTGCTGTGACAAAAGTGACTAGAGGATAAGGGAGATTTTGAATATCTGCACACACTTTTGGACAGTGGACACTTTTGGATTGTGTGAGGCCCACTGTTATCTCAGCGCTATGTGACAGGCTCGATGGCACTGCTGTGACCTAAGTGACTAGAGGATAAGGGAGATTTTGAATATCTGCACACACTTTTGGACACTGGACACTTTTGGATTGTGTGAGGCCCACTGATATCTCAGCGCTATGTGACAGGCTCGATGGCACTGCTGTGACAAAAGTGACTAGAGGATAAGGGAGATTTTGAATATCTGCACACACTTTTGGACACTGGACACTTTTGAATTGTGTGAGGCCCACTGATATCTCAGCGCTATGTGACAGGCTCGATGGCACTGCTGTGACAAAAGTGACTAGAGGATAAGGGAGATTTTGAATATCTGCACACACTTTTGGACACTGGACACTTTTGGATTGTGTGAGGCCCACTGATATCTCAGCGCTATGTGACATTCTCGATGGCACAGCTGTGACCTAAGTGACTAGAGGATAAGTGAGATTTTGAATGTCTGCACACACTTTTGGACACTGGACACTTTTGGATTGTGTGAGGCCCAATGAATATCTGAGCGCTATGTGACAGGCTCGATGGCACAGCTGTGACCAAAGTGACTAGAGGATAAGGGAGATTGGATTGCTTTTAAAAAAGCAGTTTGCGGAGCAGTGGGTAAACAGCAATGCCAGCTTGTCAGGAAGCCTTAAAAGGCAGCCCAACAACCAACACCACTGATACACCACTATATAGCCTCCCCTTGCACTGCACACACAGTGACTGGTGTGTTGTGCAGGCCAAATTGCTATCAGCAGCAGAAGCAGTTTTTTTTTCTTCTCAGCAGGACAAAAAAAAAAATTGGGATTGCTTAAGCAGTTTGAGGCCCAATGAATATCTGAGCGCTATGGTGACAGGCTCGATGGCGCAGCTGTGACCAAAGTGACTAGAGGATAAGGGAGATTGGATTGCTTTTAAAAAAGCAGTTTGCGGAGCAGTGGGTAAACAGCAATGCAGGAATGTCAGGAAGCCTTAGAAGGCAGCCCAACAACCAACACCACTGATACACCACAATATAGCCTCCCCTTGCACTGCACACACAGTGACTAGTGTGTTGTGCAGGCCAAATCGCTAGCAGCAGAAGCAGTTTTTTTGTCTTCTTCCCTGCCTAACGCTCTCCCTACAGAATCAGCAGCAACCTCTCCCTATGCTAAGATCGGCAGAAGTAAGATGGCGGTCGGCGTGCACGCCCTTTTATACCCCCTGTGACGCCCACCAAAGCAAGCCAATCACTTGCATGCCCTTCTGAAAGATGGTGGTGACCCGTGCCTATGTCATCACGTTGCCCACAGTGTCCGTGGATCCTGATTGACTGAAAAAGAGCGCAAAACAAACTTTTGAAACACGACTTTGGCGCATAAGTCACCGACCTCGTGGCGACCTCATCCTAGGGTCGGGTTTCGTTTCATGAAACCCGACTTTGCCAAAAGTCGGCGACTTTTGAATTTTTTCGACCCGTTTCGCTCAACTCTAGCTACCACTAGAGTTGAGCGAAACGGGTCGAAAAAATTCAAAAGTCGCCTCCTCTTCTTCAGTTGTAAAAAGTAAAAGCACTGAGTCGTCATTGGAGGCTCGTGTTCATGAACCACACCTTTCCTTGTGTCCTTCACCCCAACCAAGATTGAAGGATGACGCAGGCCATACTACTGATTACTCCATGGAGCTGTTTTCACATACCATGCCTGGATTATCAAGTGAAATGGTGAATTACCCAGGCCAAGATGAATCTGACATGGAGTGCACTGATGCACAGCCGCTGATGGATGATTCTGCTGGTACATTCACTCAGAGCACTACATTGTCCTCGCAGTGTACAGAGCCAGATTTTGACCCTGATGAGACTCAGGTGCCCCTTCCCGCACACTATACCACCATACACGGTGACACAGAGGAAGGTGCACATGACATAGAAGAGGAGGTGATGGATGACCCAGTTGTTGACCCAGATTGGCATCCATTGGGGGAAGAGGGTGCTGCTTCCAATAGCTCAGATGAGGAGCATCCACAGCAGACAGCGACATCGCAACAGCTGTTATCTGGCAGGCCTGGAGCACTCCAAAGACAGGTTCCAAACATCAAAAGAGTTGCTGGACAGCTTGTCCAGAGGGTCAAAAGATCACAGCGTGCTAGGCCGCAAAATGTCTGCCAAAGTAGGAAGAGTGCAGTGTGGCACTTTTTTGACCAAAATCCTCATGATCAGGCCAAGGTTATCTGTAAGAAGTGCGCAAAGACCTTTAGCCGAGGGAAAAATCTGAAAAATTTGAATAGCAGTTGCATGCTTAGACATTTAACCAGCATGCACTTGCAAGCGTGGACACAACACCAAACCTCAAGTGCCACATGTGGAACTGATCACAACGAAGGTAGTCAGCAATGCTACATTGTTTCCCCCACTGTATGCCCACCGGTTAGCACAGCAGCAAATGTTGAGGTGTCGTTGCAAGACCACAGCAGTCAGGGAATCCCACTGTTATATCAATGAAAGACTGATTCTAGGCCATCAGAAAGAACACCAACTCCATCACCATCATCAACCCTCTCTCAGTCCGCCCTGTCCACCGCTACTTCCACCATATGCAGCTCTCAAGTCCAGCTCACCCTCCCAGTCACTATGAGTAGGTCAAGAAAGTACTCAGTCTCTCATCCGCGTACACTGGGTTTGAACGCCCACATTGCCAAACTAATCTCCTTTGAGATGATGCCCTTTCGGTTGGTGGAAAGCACAGCTTTCCGCGAACTCATGGCCTATGCAGTACCACGCTATGACCTACCCAGTCGCCACTTCTCTCGCAAAGCCATCCCAGCCCTCCACCATCATGTAAAAGACCGCATTGTCCATGCACTCAAGCAGTCAGTGAGCGGAAAGGTGCACCTCACAACTGATGCATGGTCCAGTCGGCATGGCCAGGGCCGTTACGTGTCCATCACTGCGCACTGGGTTAATGTGGTGGATGCAGGGTCCACAGGGGACAGCGGTGGTGGGACAGTGCTGCCTAGCCCACGGTATAGGAAACAGTTGGCTGTAGGCGTTCGACCCTCCTCCTCCTCCTCCTCCAGAAGTGAAAGCTCGTCCACAGAGCGCAGTCGTACGAGCACTCCATCTGCAGCTGCCACTGTTGCACACGATGTGTCCCCCTATCGAGCAGCTAGTGGAAAGCGTCAGCAGGCTGTGTTGCAGATGATGTGTTTGGGCGACAGACACACCGCCGAGGTGCTGGCCGAGTACTTGAAGCGACAAACTGAGTCATGGCTGGGCAGTGTACATCTTGAGGCAGGCAAGGTAGTTAGTGATAACGGCCGTAATTTTGTGGCAGCCATAGCCCTTTCAAAACTCAGACACATACCTTGCTTGGCTCACACCTTGAACCTGGTGGTGCAGTGCTTCCTCAAAAATTATCCGGAGTTAACAGCCCTGCTCCAGAAGGTGCGAAGACTGTGCGCGCACATCCGCTGGTCGCCTGTACACTCCGTTCGTATGCAGAAGCTGCAGCGATTGCTCCACCTTCCCAACCACCGCCTCATTATCGACATTGCAACAAGGTGGAACTCCACCCTGCACATGGTGGAGTGGCTGTGCGAGCAGAGGCAGGCCATAATGCATTTGTGGGAGGATACACGGCCAGGCACTTTGAGAGCAGACATGGAGTTGACAGGTGTGCAGTGGTCGAAGCTGAAAGACCTTTGTAAAGTCCTTCAGTGTTTTGAGGAATGCACACGGCTGGTAAGCGCAGACGACGCCATCCTAAGCATGAGCATCCCACTTATGCGTCTGCTCATGCAAACTTTGACGCACCTTAAGGAGCAGGCGTCTGCAGCCAATGTTGATGAGGAGGGAATCCTTGATGACATTCAGCCATTGTCTGCTCAGGGACCTCTCTTGGACGAGGTGGAGGAAGAAGAGGAGGAGGAGGATGATGATGGGGATGATTACTTAGGGGAGGAGGATGCATCTCGTGGGGCAAGTGAAAATGTTGGCGTGGCAACAAGGATGTGGATTTGCCAGAAAGTGCTCCTCCACCCAGCACTCGCAGTGCATCATTGACACTGGGAACATTGGCCCACATGTCAGATTATGCCTTGCGGATCCTAAAAAGGGACCCCCGCATTGCCAAAATGATGAACGATGACGACTACTGGTTGGCCAGCATCCTGGATCCACGCTATAAAGTCAAATTACAAAACATCATGCCACAGGAGAACCTTGACCTAATATTGGCTAATAAACAAGCAACTCTGGTAAATCGGTTGCTTGAGGCATTCCCAGCACACAGCAGCGGTGATGGTTCTCACACGAGCCGTACGGGGCGGGGGCAGCTTGGCAGAGGTGTTCGTGGTGCACACAGCAGAAGTGGCGTTGGAGACAGGGGTTTCATGACAATGTTGTGGACTGATTTTTCAAATACCGCTCACACAACTGGTAATACTGCATCGATGGAAAGTGACAGGAGACAGCAGTTGTCAACTATGGTTACAAACTACTTTTCCTCCCATATCGATGTTCTCCCACACAGGTCATTCCCCTTTGACTATTGGGCCGCTAAACTGGACACCTGGCCTGAATTGGCCCAATATGCCTTACAGGAGCTCGCTTGCCCAGCTGCAAGTGTGCTATCGGAAAGAGTCTCCAGTGCAGCTGGATCAATCCTGACAGAAAAAAGGACCCGTCTGTCAACCCAAAATGTGGATGATCTAACCTTCATTAAAATGAACCACGCATGGGTTTCCAAGGATTTTGTCCCACCTTCCCCTGATGACACATAGGGTGACAGAAAAATGGCTTGCTTTGGTCCACCTCTTCCTGGTACTTCACCTATTTCGCCTTTTGCATCAGCTGAATGTCCAACATCAACATATGCCACTTTCTAAAACTCCCTAACTGTGCTGCCTCCCCCCCCATGGCCGGGGTCACCACCTAGCGCACGACACCGTGCGAGTGCCGTTGCCCTGGACAGGTGGGTAGGCCGACTCTTGGGCGCGGGCACTGGCACAGGGTCCCTCATTGTGCAATCGAGTGTCTCTGACGGTGGTGGTGCACACCCGCCGTCAGACACACCGCCGTACTATGAGGGGCCCAGTGCCAGTACCGACGCCCACGAGTGGGCCCTCCTTGCTTGGGCAGGGCCCCAGCATTTGCAATCTTTACCTCTCCCTGCTCCTCCGCTGTGTCATCTGGGCCGTCAAATCCATACTGTGCCTGACACCGTCTGAGCCTGCCTCATGAGACATATATTTTGAATGTGTACGCTATCCATACATGTTATCTGGGGATACGGTACCCTTTCTAACATTTGTGCAATCACGTGCAATCCATACTGGGCCTAACACCGTCTGAGCCTGCCTCCTGAGACATATATTTTGAATGTGTACGCTATCCATACATGTTATCTGGGGATACGGTACCCTTTCTAACATTTGTGCAATCACGTGCAATCCATACTGGGCCTAACACCGTCTGAGCCTGCCTCCTGAGACATATATTTTAAATGTGTACGCTATCCATACATGTTATCTGGGGATACGGTACCCTTTGTAACCTTCGTGCAATCACGTGCAATCCATACTGGGCCTAACACCGTCTGAGCCTGCCTCCTGAGACATATATTTTGAATGTGTATGCTATCCATACATGTTATCTGGGGATACGGTACCCTTTCTAACATTTGTGCAATCACGTGCAATCCATACTGGGCCTAACACCGTCTGAGCCTGCCTCCTGAGACATATATTTTGAATGTGTACGCTATCCATACATGTTATCCGGGGATACGGTACCCTTTCTAACCTTTGTGCAATCACGTGCAATCCATACTGGGCCTGACACCGTCTGAGCCTGCCTCCTGAGACATATATTTTGAATGTGTATGCTATCCATACATGTTATCTGGGGATACGGTACCCTTTCTAACATTTGTGCAATCACGTGCAATCCATACTGGGCCTAACACCGTCTGAGCCTGCCTCCTGAGACATATATTTTGAATGTGTACGCTATCCATACATGTTATCCGGGGATACGGTACCCTTTCTAACCTTTGTGCAATCACGTGCAATCCATACTGGGCCTGACACCGTCTGAGCCTGCCTCCTGAGACATATATTTTGAATGTGTACGCTATCCATACATGTTATCTGGGGATACGGTACCCTTTCTAACCTTTGTGCAATCACGTGCAATCCATACTGAGCCTAACACCGTCTGAGCCTGCCTCCTGAGACATATATTTTGAATGTGTACGCTATCCATACATGTTATCTGGGGATACGGTACCCTTTCTAACCTTTGTGCAATCACGTGCAATCCATACTGGGCCTGACACCGTCTGAGCCTGCCTCCTGAGACATATATTTTGAATGTGTACGCTATCCATACATGTTATCTGGGGATACGGTACCCTTTCTAACCTTTGTGCAATCACGTGCAATCCATACTGGGCCTGACACCATCTGAGCCTGCCTCCTGAGACATATATTTTGAATGTGTACGCTATCCATACATGTTATCTGGGGATACGGTACCCTTTCTAACCTTTGTGCAATCACGTGTAATCCATACTGGGCGTGAGAACGGCTGGCGAGCTGTTAAGCAAGCTACAGCACCTGTGGTTTGCACACGTAAGTTTTTCATTTTTTCAGGAATGACGGTAAGGCCTAATTCCGGAACTGCGGTTGACCTGCACTTACTGGGAAATCATTGTTCGCGGGTAATAATTGTAATCAGTGATCCCCATCACTAACGTTGTTCAGCGGGTTATCTGCACCTGTAAGCGACAAACGCTGGCCTTTTCAGTGTAGCGCACATGCAGCCACGGACATGTAAGGGCATGACACACCAGTTATTGGCCAATCTCATGTGCCAGAGCCTCACGTGTCCCTCTAGTAAGCCGGACTCAGACCGCGGGGCATGACGGAGTCTCGTTCGTTAACGGAATTAAGCTTGCAATGTGTGCATCTGTCCTGTAGCTGGCATGGTTGAGGTTTCCCAGGTGGAGTCGAATTTAACCGTAGGCTCCACTCCTGGTGGTGCCCTTCTGGACATTCCTTTAAGGTTCAGCTTTGCAACCATACTGCCCACGTAAAACAAACACTTTGCCTTCATGAACGCTGTTTGGAGGGTCATGACTCGTGGGAATAACGCCGCCCAATCAGTTAACCTGCTAGAGAGATCCTTCGTTGCTCCCAAGCATGACATCACACTCCCTAGGAAGAAGGTAATGCCACTGTGGCGACCGTACTCCTGGGGGCGACACACGTGCACTTATGCCCAGCCACTGCTCGATGAATCTGCTGGTACATTGACCCAGACCACTACATTCCCCTCGCACGCTACACGACCTGAATCTGACCCTGATGAAACTCAGGTTACCCTTCCCATATACAGTTCCATCTTACACGGTGACAAAGAGGAAGCTGCAGATGAAAGTGCAGGTTCGGCCCACCCGCCATCAGACACACCACCGTACTATCAGGGGCCCTGTGCCAGTGCCGTTGCCAACGAGTGGGCCCCCCCTGCTTGCCCAGGATCACAGCACTTGCAAAGTTGAAATACTGTGCAGTGAGATGGAAGATGGGGACGACGAGGAGTCCAGACAAGTACAGGGATTCCCTAGCGAGGAGACTTATTTGATTGTTTTCAATGTTGGGACAGCAATTTTTGGGGAGCACTATACTCTGGAGAATGATAGATGGGGCCCACCATACACTGGAACATTCCAAAGGTGGACATCAGACACTGGAGCAGCATTTACAGGGCCCATTATACACTAGAGCATTAGAAATGGGGCCCATTATGTTTGGAGCATTATTTGGGCCCATAAGACAGTGGAGCTTCATCCATGGGGACCAACATATACTGTAGCATTATGTGGAGCTCATCATATACTGTTTCAAACATTATATGGGACCAATGATTCTGTATGGAGAAATAGATGGGCCTCGTCATGAGATGTAAAAAGTGAGGTATTTTTCATTGTACTATACCGCTATTTCTCTGCCGTATCGGAGAATGATGAGTTGTGGTATGTGTTAAAGGGGCGCTCTTTCGCCCAGGGCATGTGAAAACCTGGAGCCAGCCCTCCCCCCCCACAGTCTGTAGCCAAATAACCCCCATTTTTCAGTGCGTAACTTGTATTATGAAGTTAATTAAGGTTGACAAGCTTAAGTAAGAAGAATTGATGCTTTTGGCATTCAAATGGGCACTGTTGGTGTGTTTCCTGTCCTCCTCTCACTGCCGACTTTTATTCCCCATTGACTTACATTGGGTTTCGTGTTTCGGGACGACCCCGACTTTTCCCTATAATCGGACGATCTTGCTCGACCCGACTTTTGGAAAAGTCGGGTTTCACGAAACGAAACGCGACCCTAAAAAACCAAAAGTCGCTCAACTCTAGCTACCACCTTACTGACGTGCCCCAGCCTGGATGCAGTGTCACTGCTGGTAACAATAGTGATCATAGTCTTGTGTTTATTATTGAACAGTACAGTTGTATTACGGTTGCAAAAATTTCTACATTTCTATTTTTTTCAGTCAAGATGGGGTGCAGAGTGTAATAAAAAGTGAACTTTTTTGAATTTACCAAATGGCTGCAATGAAACAAAGAGGGAAAAATTTAAATGGGTCTGAATACTTTCCGTTTATATTTATATATATAAACTTTCTTCTCACCCCGACTGGGGATGGTCTTTGTTGTCCTTTCTCATTCTCAGGTCCTCTACCAGAGGCCTGGGAGTTTGAGGGTTCTGTGCCGGATCTTACTTGTTTCCCTGTATTGGTCTTTTCTGGATAGAGATCTCAGATGTTGCTTCTGGGATCTGTTGCAGCCATTCTTCCAACTTATGGGTCACTGCTCCAAGAGCTCCTATCATCACTGGAATCACTATTGCCTTCACCTTCCACATCTTCTTCAGTATATATATTTCATTTTTGTTTTTCAGGGATGAACGTAGACAATCAACACCCCTGGGCCCATATATCAGACCAACATGCAGCTTGTTTGATGAGGATGGTGGCCCACTTCCAAATTTTGCCCTGGAACCCATAAAACTCCAGTTACGCCATTAGTGAGACTTATTGGATGGTGAGGGTTACATTACGTTCTACGATAGAAAAACTAGGCACTTCTTTTGCACGTCAATAAGGACAGTGAAGGACTAAGGGTAAAGGATCCAGTTTCATAGATGCCAGACGTGAAAGATTTTTTGGCCTCTCCACTGGTGATGAGTGAGCGTGCTCGGATAAGGTGTTATCGGAGCATGCTCGTGTCCTAATCAAGTGTAATCAGCGTGCTCCAAAAATATGCTGAAGTCTCCGCGCCTTCATAATTGTGGCTGTTCGACAGATGCAAAACATGCAGAGATTTCCTAATAAACAGGCCACCCTTGCATGTGTTGTGTTTGTCGAAAAGCCGCGGCAACGCAAACATATTTTTCGAGCGTGCTGAAAATACTCAATTAAGACATGAGCGTGCATGAATAATACTTTATCTGAGCACGTTCTCTCATCACTACTCGCCATGTCTCTTATAGACGAGAATCGACAGGTTCACCAAACCTCCATTCATTTTTTTCAACTGATTAGCAATTTTTTTTTCTAAACAATTGTAAAAGTCAGATTTTTTTTTACCCCAAATTGATGCTTTTTTCCAACTCTAATTATGAACTCAGATCTCATTGTTTTATGCATTACTCTTCTCGCTGATCTCATCATTATGATAGTCGGAGCACAGTGACATTGACCTGGACTTCGTATCTTTCTCCGAGTTGTCGGTCAAGACTGACGCTGTTTCTTTAGCAGCTACTTTGTTATATTCATGCTGTGTTGGGAATGCATAGGACATATTATTACTCTGCAGCACAGCAGAATGATAAAACACAATATACACAATCATTGCAGGAAAAATACAAAAAACAGATAAGATTTGTATTTACGTTGTTTCTACGGAAGTTGTTCCAAAATAACTTCTGATAGTGGAAAAATGTGAAATTTTCATTAATAGAATCACCTTTTTAAACAATGTTTGAGTTTTATTGTAAAATCTTTATCATTTGCAGCACAGGTACATAATTATAATAGAAAACTTACTACCCATGGAAAAGGGGACTTTTAATAGGAATCTGCTTAATTCTCACCGAACGACATTTAATATTGTGAATGCAGGACACTTAGGCGCCGCATCCAGAAACACAATCAAGGCCAGGGTCAGACTTCCGAGAAACTCGCACGAGTCTCGCACGTCAATGCCCAGCACTGACGTCGGCACTCGGAGCGGAGCGTTCATCTGCATAAAATACATGCACCTAAACACTCCGATACCGAGTGCCGGCGGCAGTTCCGTGTATTGACGTGCGAGACTCTTGCGAATTTCTCGCAAATCTGACCCCAGCCAAAAACTGACACTTTTGGGCTGAGGTTTTCTGAAATACCTACTCGCTGTCAGGACTCAAATGTCAGGACCCTGTCAGCGTCGGCAAACTGCCACACCGAGCAGGGTGACTTACCCCCACTATGGGAGAGCGCGGGGTCCAATACAGTAGTGACGGTTCAAGCAGACAGGACCTGCGGCACTGAAAATAGTAAGGAGTCCCAGGACCTAGATCATGTGACTGCAGGGGGCGGGGCTTAGCGTCCTACTGCTGCAGATGATATAATGTACCTACTGCAGGGAAACTGTAGTAGAGGAAAACGCAGGTCAGACAAACGAGGGTTCGTACATGGAGAGGGCTGTGCGGTACCAGAGGGACGAGCAGAGAATAGTCAAGTCACAGGCAGAGGGTCATACACAGAGAGGTAGCGCAGTACAAGAGGGACAGGCAGACTCGTATCAGGGACAGAACTGGATCAAAACCAAACAAGCAAGCAAGATATCAGGCACAAGGCACACGTACGCACGAGGTACTCGGCACTGGGCCCGTTGATCTCAATGGGAGTTGTCACGGAAGCTGTGACCCGGTCCGTGGCCCTGAGGCTCCATGGCAAAAGGGGGGTGAAAGAACAATGAAGTAGAATTGATGACGCCACCTGTGGTGCTCGGCAAGGGAGATGTTAAGCCGACACTGCATTCAGATCCTCTGGGACTGGTGGTGTGCTGCAGCCAAGATGGTGAAGCTCCCCACAGGTGGAGCTGTAGTCTCAGGGCAGTGTGGATGTAGGGGTAGCTGAGAGGCGCGGGCAGTGTAGAAGCTGGTACCCAGATGTAGCGGTACCAGGTGTGTTGGCGCAGGAATGAATGGTGGACACCGGGGCTTGTAGTTCCAAAGCTTTGCTCACAGTCTGTAGTACACTCCGGTGCCTGCCTCCGTGCTGTGTCCTCTAGCTCAGAGGCTCAATCAACCTCCAGGCCAGATGGAATGCTCCCTTCCAACGCTCCGCCAACATGTACCTTTCTGAACGTCAACTCTTATAGCGCCTTTAAGTGTGAAGATCTCCTAGTACTGAGTTACACTGGAGTGCCCCCTGACAGATGTTCCCAAGAACTCTACTTGTATGGCAGACAGCTGTAGCCTGCTTCGGGGACTCCTTACTCCTGAATCCCGGCTCACTATCAATGTTGCTGTTGTGCCCCCAAGTCTTAGATGGGAGTAGTGCATTTACAGCCCACTTTTGCACCAGTGTCTGCTGCAGAACCATTAGTGTCCATACAACCTCGGGGACCGGGCCCCAGCCTTGTGCTTAAAACTTCTAGGCAGGGTTCTTCCTCTAACCCACGTCCTCTGTTCCCTTTTACTCCTACATTCCGTACTAGTCTTTCTTTCTTATGGAAGATCAGGTTTCTGTTCAACGTCTTTCTCCTTCTTTCCTTTCCTGTTCCAGCTGGCTCAGATCCCTGAGGCAGCTGCAGCATGCCTTCCTCCATCCCTCTTTCTCAGGGATCTTCCTTCCTCACTCTTCTCTGAGTGGCTCTCCCGACTGACTGACTGACCTGAAATCCTAAACCTTCTCACTCTTTTATGTATTCTAAACTCCACCCGCCTCCCAGCACGTTTCGTGTTCCAAGCAGGGAGCCACCAAAGGTGCTCTCCTACACTCCAAGCAGGGAGCCGCAATGTGACTTTGCTGAACTACCGTGTTGTGTGGGATGCGAGTGTTGGAGTGTGGTTAGGAGCCTTCAACTCACCTGGATGGTGGGGTACCACACCTCATGAGGAGGTGCAGTACCTCTGTGGCAACTGAACCCTCAGGGGCGCCACATTACTATTTTAATGAAGCCGCAATAGAAAATGTTTGCCTTTAATTCATTTTACTTTTTCATCACTTTGAACAGATACTGCACAAGTTGGGAACAGTGGACCTGTGGCATTTCGGGTTTGTCGGGTTCGGTCGAACTGCAGTCCAAGGTTCGGTTCAGGTACCAGAACTTGACCCAAACTTGACCCCAAACCACAAAGAAGTCAATGGGGACCCGAAATTTGGTGCTGTAAAATGGCTGTAAAATGGTCATAGTAAGGGCTATGGGGCTCCAAAAAGAAAAAAGATAAGGTAAGGGCAGGGCAATTGCCCTGCAAACAATGGTGGACAAGAGAATTACTTAAAATAGCATAAAATAGAAAAGTAATAATCTTTAACCAGGAGGCAGAGGTCCAAGTGGAGTAGGAGGTTGAGGATGAGGTGGACGTGGTGGTATAGGTAAGAAACAAAGGAAAGAAAAAAGGATCTGAAAAAACAGCTCTTGCACATGGGAATATATCAGGAGGTAGAAATGACTAAGGAAAAATGAACTTACATTGGTTTGAAAACCACTCACAAACGCAACCAAGCCTTCAGCCTGCAGCTTTCACCTGGACGTCTACCTTTAGGCCACAAACAGAGCAGTGCAGTGGAAGAGGCGGAGGAGGAGGTAGAAAGCACTGTTTTTGTGGGGTTTTTTTATTTTTTATTTTTTGGGGGGGCGGGGGTTACTCTGCAAAACAAACGAGGTTTGCCAGAACGTGGCAGTGGGCTTAATACAGTCTGATCGGAATGTTAAACTAAGAACCTCATGTTCAGTTATATAAATTTTTGCCTAGCGACATTAGATCATTGTATGACTTTTGGAGGTGCGGTTCATGCTCTTTTTTGGTGCATAGCATGTTCTTTCCCCTTTCTTGGACCAGCACTCCTCCCATTTGGCACAGGTGATTTTAATTAGCAGGAGACTGCAAAGTAAGGGGTCTAGCCTATTTTTGCTCTCATTGAAGAGCTGGAGGAAGGTGAGTTTCAATGCTCCTTTCATTTGGGGTGGGTGCTGTGTGGCGGCCATTGCTGCTGTGGTTTTGTGCTGATGGGGCAGCGCGGTCTGGAATCGTGGGGACTCAATCTTGCAGCATGGGCGCTGTGGGGCACCAGGCCTTCTGCCGTGCCAGGGCATTGCCGCTCCATTGGGGGCTAAATGGACTCCTTTCTTTAGGTGTTGGTTCTGTGTGGTGGCCATTGTTCCTGTGGTTTTGTGCTGGTGGGGCGGCATGGTCTGGCGACACCAGGCCGTCTGCCCTGCTGTTGCATTGATGCTGTGGCGATGGTTGGCGCATGGCTCCTCTCCGTTAGGGCAGTAGGACCCATTACGAGGTTTGCTGTGATGTGGCAGTGGGCTTCATACAGCCTAATCAGAATGTTAAACTAAGAACCTCATGTTCAGTTATATAAATTTTTGCCTGACATTAGATCAACGTATGATTTTTGGAGGTGCGGTTCATGCTCTTTTTTGGTTACTCTACAAAACAGCCTCTGTGGAGATTCTCTTAAAACAGCCTCTGTGGGGGTACTAATAAAACATCCTCTGTGGGTGTACTCAGAAAACAACCTCCTCGGGTGTCCTCTGAAAATAGCCTTGTTGGGGGTACTCTGCAAAATAGCCTAGTTGGGGTACTCCCACAGAGACAGGTGCAGAATACCCCAACAGAGACCAGTGCAGAGAACGCCACAGATATAGGTACATAGTACCCCCACAAAGGCTGCTTTGCAGAGTATTATCCCCACAGAGACAAGTTCAGAGTACACCAACAGCGATTGGTGCAGAGTACCCCCACAGAAACTGTTTTGCAGAGTACACCTGCACAGGTTGTTTTGCAGTGGACACCAACAGAGACAGTTTTGTAGAGTACACCCACCGAGGCTGCTTTGCAGAGTACCCCCAAAGATATAGGTGCAAAGCACACCCACAAAGATGGGTGTAGAGTACCCCCACAGCGATAAGTGCAGAGCACCCCCACAGAAACTGTTTTGCAGAGTACATCCACAAAGGCTATTTTGCAGAGGAAACCAACAGAGACTGTTTTGAAGAGTACAGAGAACCTTACATTGTGCTTCATTCGAGCTCCATCCTGTCCCTTCACTAGTTAGATCAGACTTGTGGCGCCACCCGTGATCTGACGGTTATAAACTTTGGGTCACGTAGTGTGCCGGCCAATGACAGCCATGCTCATGCCATCATGGTTGTGATGGCTGCGGAAGTGCCCACAATCGGAAGGCTTGTTGATCGGCTGCAGCCTTTCAGCAAGCTTTATTGAGCATATGAACTCCAAACATTAAAAATTGACTTCCAGGACAAGTCCATGTTCGGAATTCAGCACCGCACTGGCACCAAGAATTTGACAGTTCGGCTTCGCTCATCTCTACTCACAAGCTTTATCTGTGCATAGTGGAGTGGATTTTCCAGGAACCACATTGAACAACATGCATGTATTGGATGGGGTGAACTATAATCCCAATTTTCTTATATTAATACTATATTTTTCAGCCTCATGTTCTGACAGATAGAGATCTCTCTAAATCCTTGCTGTGGACAAAATAGAGCCTACATCCCGAAACTGAAGACTGAATGTCACCATCCCAGAAGTAGAAGTGTCAACAATCTGCCTGTTTCAATCACTTCGGACAAAACACAATTAATTCTACATGGTTACTTAGGCATCATCTAAGAGCCTGGGAAAGTCTGAGAAGCATTATATAGACAGCACTGATTAATGTCGGCTCCTACACCCACAGCAAACAGTCCCATTCACATTAATTATTGTACCACTCCTCTGCAGTAAAGGGCTAGATGTCTGCTGCTTCCAGCATCTTCAGACCATCTCAAACGCGCCCTCTTAGCACTAAGAGGACTTTTATGGTAAATGAAGGTTCCACATTACTTCTCTTGAGAAAATTAAAAGAAGAGAACCAAAAGTTTCTAACTTATTTAAAGGGGTTTTCCCGTGAACAGAAGTTCAAGTAATGTGAAATTCTATCTTTCACAATAGTTTGCTAAATAATTTATAATAATGAACATAGCACTGCTACTACTGTCACGTTTTTTGATTATTGTTGGCCCATTGTAATTTTTTTTTCAGTTCGTAATTTTAATTTATATAATTTCTACTAAAAATTCTTAAGGAACCCAATGAAAGGAAGAGAACCAAAGTTTCTAATTGCTTATTTAAAGGGGGTTTTCCCCACTAACAAAAGTTAATTTTAATCAATAGATCTTGGAATAATAATCATTTCCACAATTGGATGTGTTTAAATAAAATGTTCTTGTGCTGAGATAATCTTATGAATTGTGCCCCCGCTGTGTACTGTGTAATGGCTGTGTGTTACCGTGCAGGGACATGGTCTGATCATACCCCAGCTCCTGTTGTGCCATTATAATGTTCCTATATGTGTTACAGTTAGGGATATCAAAGAGTTAACTTTGAGGGCTGGGTTAGCAGCCTAAAGGGAGCAAGAGTCGGCTGCTTCTGGTCAGTAACCCGGGCACAGTCTGCCCAGAGGAGTCACTCAACCATGACCGGGACATTGCCAGACCCCAGGAGGGGACAGATTCTGTTGTCTCGGGACCCACGGACAGTGTGATGGGCTAAAGCCCCAGTCACACACAGCGAGATTGCTAGCGAGATCGCTGCTGAGTCACAAGTTTTGTGACGCAACAGCGATCTCACCAGCGAGATCGCTGTGTGTGACGGGGATCAGCGGCCGGCCCCCCCGCCGGGTATCACTGATCGTGCTCGAATGCCATGGGCCTTTTTTTGATTGTTGGTCTCCTGCTGGCCAGCACGCATTGCTGCGTGTGGCAGGCGGGAGACCAGAGATCAGTGAGCTGGATGCTGGTTTCCAATGTAAACTAAGGGCACACGTCACTTAGTTACCCGCTATGTGTACCTTAAATACCAGCGCACTGGTGCAGGGAGCTGGTAACCAAGGTAAACAGCGGGTTTCTAAGCGCCGCGGCACTTAGAAACCCGCTGTTTACCTTGGTTACCAGCTCCCTGCACCAGCGCGCTGGTATCTAAGGTACACAGCAGGTAACTAAGCGGCGTGCGCACTTGTTACCCGCGTCGTCGCTGTCCTGATCGCTGCTGAGATCTGCCTGTTTGGCAGCTCACCGGCGATCATGTAGCGATGCACCAGCGATCCTGACAAGGTAATATCGTTGTTGGGATCGCTGGTGTGTCGCTATGTGTGACGGGGCCCTAAGGACTGTACGAGTGCCCCGCCGAAGGGATTCTAAGCATACAGGTTATGGCGAGTGAGTCGTCACTTCCTCTGATTTTGGACTGTGGCTGCTATTGTGGCTGATACTGAGACAGCAGCACGTAAGAGAAGGGAAAGAGCAAGAAAATTCTATAATATTTCCTTCAATTACCTTTTTTCTACCTCGTTTATCTTACAAAAATAAGAGTTATCCCTGTTGCATTACTCCTGCGACCATGGACTCTGATTGTCAGGACTGCAGTAGCTGGGAAGAAGAGGTAACCCGTGAGGGAAGCTATGTCCATCCTGTGTTCAATGTACAAGGGGCTAGGGTGTCAGAGGAATGTGTTTTGTGGGTGGACTCGGTCAAGACTACCATCCCGGTTGCCCTTGTTACAGTATGACTAGACCATGTTCCTGAACGGTCAGACACAACACAGCCATTACACGGTACACAGCAGCGGCACATTTATAAGATTTTCCCAGCACAGGAACATTTTATTTAAGCACCTACAATTGTGGAAATTATTATTACTTCAAGATCTATTGATTAAAATGAACTTTTGTTAGTGGGAAACCCTCTCTAATTAAGAAGTTAGAAACTTTGGTTCGCTTCCTTTCATTGGTTTCCTTAAGAATTTTGGTAGAAACTATATAAATTAAAATGACGAGCTGAAAAAAAATTACCATGGGCCAACAATAAAACAAAGAAGATATGACAGAATCAGTACTATGTTTATTATTACAAATTATTTAAGCAAACTATAGTGAAAGACAGAATTTCACTTTACCTTTAGTTCATGCGTTGCACTCATAACATGGTATTTACCACAATTTTTGGAAAACTTTGTCAGCACACAAAAATGCAATATGTAAGTAAAAGGTGAAGAGACCCTAAGGAGGTGGCAAAGTTGATTATCTAGTATCTGAATAAGATCAAACAACCACCACTCCGAAGCAAAAGATAACTAAATGGTAGTAGCTCTGGGTCAGTAATTACGAAACGATACGATACGATACACTTTGTTGATCCCGAGGGAAATTATGGTATCACAGCAGTGTTACAACCGCATTACAAACAAAACATTATGAATAGCATTATTACATTACAAACAGCATTACATTACTAACCACAATACGTAACAAGCAAAGGTACACAAGTCTCGGATCATTTCCCTTAGTGCGCCAACCTAGGTCATAGCCATCTTTCACCCTTAGTGAATTGTTATACATCCCCATAGCAGTAGGCACAAACGATTTCCTGAATTTCTCCTTCTTGCACCTTAGTAGGATTAGTCGGCTGCTGAATGTGCTCTTCTGATTCCAGAACAGCTAGTATAGTGGGTGTGTATCATTGTTCATTATAGCCTTACACTTCTTCTGAATCCTATCTTCCACTACCTCCTCAAAAAAGTCAAGATGGAGGCCGACAGTCGCACTTGCCTTCTTGATAAGTTTGTTGAGCTTATTAGTGTCAGCTACTCACACACTACTGCCCCAGCAAATGAGAGCAAAAAAGATGGCGCTTGCTACAACGGACTGGTAGAACATTTCCAGCATTTTACTGCACACATTGAACGACCTGAGCTTCCGCAGAAAGTACAGTCTGCTCATTCCCTTCTTGTGAAACTTCTCTGTATGACACCTCCAATCAAGTTTGCTGTCAAGGTGAACCCCAAAATATTTGTAGCTCTCAACCATCTCCACCTCCTGGTCAGCAATTGTGATCGGTGAGTAATCCTCCTTTTTCCTTCTGTAACTCACCACCATCTCCTTGGTTTTCTTTACATTTAGTTCTAGACAGTTTGTCTGGCACCAATCTACAAAGTCATAAACCACCCTTCTATATTCCTCCTCACCCCGGTTCCCCACAATTCCCCCTACAATCACTGAGTCATATGAGAATTTTTGGAGGTGACAGAGATCAGGTTTATACTGAAAGTCAGCTGTATACTTTGTGAAGAGGAAGGGCGATAGCACTGTACCCTGAGGGGCTCCCACACTGCTCCGTACACTGCCAGAAGATGGTGGGGAAGGAGACAATAGGTTAGTGGGTTGCAGCAACTCCAGTGATGGTGAGGCGTTAGCTCCAGTAGTGGTGAGGAGGCAGTGGGGATCATTGCAGGCTGTAGGCTTTCCTGAAGAGGTGGGTTTTCAGGTTCTGTCTGAAGAATCCGAATGTGGTTGATAGTCGGACATGTTGGGGCAAAGAATTCCAGAGGATGGGAGATATTCAGGAGAAGTCTTAGAGGCGGTTGAGTGAGGAGCGTATAAGTGTGGAGGAGAGAAGGAGGTCATGGGAGGACCGGAGATTACGTGAGGGAAGGTATCGGGAGATTAGTTCAGAGACATATGTGGGAGACAGGTTGTAGATGGCCTTGTAGGTCAGTATTAGTAATTTGAACTGGATACGCTGAGAGAGTGGGAGCCAGTGAAAAGAATTGCAGAGGGGAGAAGCGGAGGAGTAGCGAGGAAAGGGATGAATTAGTTGGGCAGCAGAGTTAAGGATGGACTGGAGAGGTGCGAGGGTGTTAGCAGCTAGGCCACAGAGGAGGATGTTGCAGTTTCTTTCTTGCTTTCTCTTTCTTTCTTTCCTACTTTCTCTTTATTTCTTTCCATCTTTCCTTCCTTCTTTCTTATTCTTTCATTCTTTCCTTGTTTCTTTCCTTCCTTCTTTTACTTTCTTTCTCTTTTTTCTTTCTCTTTCTTTCTTTCTTTCTTTCTTTCTTTCTTTCTTTCTTTCTTTCTTTCTTTCTTTCCATCTTTCTCATTCTTTTGTTCTATCCTTCTTTCCTTCCTTATTTCTCTTTTTCCCTTCCTTCTCACTTTCTTTCTCTTTATTTCTTTACTGCTTTCATTCTTTCTTTCTTTTTCTTTCTCTCTTTCCTTCCTTCTGTCATTCTTTCTTTAGTTCTTTCTTTCTCTTTTGTTTCCTTCTTTCTTTGTTTATTTCCTTCCAACTTTTTCTTTCTTTCTTTCTTTCTTTCTTTCTTTCTTTCTTTCTTTCTTTCTTTCTTTCTTTCTTTCTTTCTTTCTTTCTCTCTCTCTTTCTTTCTCTCTCTCTCCTTCTCTTTCTCTCTCTTTCTCTCTCCTTCTCTCTCTTTCTCTCTCTTCCTCTCTCTCCTTCACTCTCTTTCTCTTTCTCTGTCTCTCCTTCTCTTTCTCTCTCTTTCTCTCTCTCTTTCTCTTTCTCTCTCTCCTTCTCTCTCCTTCTCTCTCCTTCTCTCTCTCTCTTTCTCTCTCTCCTTCTCTCTCCTTCTCTCTCCTTCTCTCTCTTTCTCTCTCCTTCTCTCTCCTTCTCTCTCCTTCTCTCTCTTTCTCTCTCTTTCTCTCTCTCCTTCTCTCTCTCCTTCTCTCTCTCTTTCTCTCTTCCTTCTATTCTTTCTCTTTTGACAAATTAAATGATACTAAACCATATACTTTAGGTCCAATCTGTGTAAAAGGATTCCAATTAGCACTTTATGTTTCAAATCATTCTGAATTAGAAAATCCTTTTTAAAAGAAAAAATCCCATGTTACTATGAGCTGATTCTGTGCCTTGAGCTTCCAGCAATTAGACCATACATGACTTCATATTATGGATGTGTCTCGGGTGTGTGGCAGTGACTTCGGCATCACCTTGACTTCATTGTTAACTCATTTATAAGTTGTGCTTTGCTCTTTAGAAACTGTGAGGAGACACATGATGTCCCTGAATAGAGGCATCGATCTCTCAGGCCGACAGGCAGAACGGACAAGCTGGGTGATTCACATGATGAAGAGTAGGTGATACACTCTCAAGGCAATGTAGTGATGTCAGATTCCACCTTCTTAGAATATTGCTGCCCTCAGCCAGGCATAGGATGGCCAATCTGCCCACGTGATCGTATCTTAATTACCTGGTCTAATATCAACCCAACCTTTGACTATTACGCTGGGGCTACATGGAAACACGGCTAAAGATTGCTAAGTGTTGCTGCCACATGGCAGCACAATGCAAGTGAATGGAGTCGTATTGCAATTCCAGGAGGGCTACTGCGGCTGCGACAAACAAGTCAAAAGATGCCCATTCATATCTTTTTTTCTGCGTCTTGCTTCTCACAGTATGCTCCTATCTATTGCACACCTGTCCTGGGTATCCCAAGCTCGGCTTCCTTCACCATTGATCTGCTGCCATCTGTTGTACTCCACATCGGTTTCTGCAGGTTGCCCATTGTGGCTCAGTGATGTCATCCATACAATGGGTACAGAAAGTATTCAGACCCCTTTAAATTTTTCACTCTTTGTTTCATTGCAGCCATTTGGTAAATTCAAAAAAGTTCATTTTTCTCATTATAGAAATTTTTGCAAATTTATTAAAAAAGAAAAGCTGAAACATCACATGGTCATAAGTATTCAGACCCTTTGCTCAGTATTGAGTAGACACACCATTTGAGGTAGTACAGTCATGAATTTTCTTGGGAATGATGCAACAAGTTTTTCACCCCTGGATTTGGGGATCCTCTGCCATTCTTCCTTGCGGATCCTCTCCAGTTCCGTCAGGTTGGATGGTGAACGTTGGTGGACAGCCATTTTCAGGTCTCTCCAGAGATGCTCAATTGGGTTTAGGTCAGGGCTCTGGCTGGGCCAGTCAAGAATGGTCACAGAGTTGTTCTGAAGCCACTCCTTTATTATTCTAGCTGTGTGCTTAGGGTCATTGTCTTGTTGGAAGGTGAACTTTCAGCCAAGTCTGAGGTCCAGAGCACTCTGGAAGAGGTTTTCATCCAGGATATCTCTGTACTTGGACGCATTCACGTTTCCTTCAATTGCAACCAGTTGTCCTGTCCCTGCAGCTGAAAGACACCTGCATAGCATGATGCTGCAACCACCATGTTTCACTGTTGTGATTGCATTGGGCAGGTGATGAGCAGTGCCTGGTTTTCTCCACACATACCACTTAGAATTATCACCAAAAAGTTCTATCTTCATATCATCAGACCAGAGAATCTTATTTCTCATAATCTGGGAGTCCTTCATGTAAAACTCTATGCAGGCTTTCATATGTCTGACACTGAGGAGAGGATTCTGGATCGCCCGCCAGGGCAGTGGGGATACTTGGTAAAAGGCCGCTTCTTAAAGGGGAAATGTCACGGTAGCAGTGACCCAGTCCGTGGCCCTGGGCGTCCAATTAAAGGGATATCTAGAAGAGATTTATAAAGTTTATAAAGTTTATAATAAAGTGTTTGTGACGCCACCTGTAGTATTCGGTCAATAGAACCGACGCTGCTATGCAGATCCTCTGGAATGTTAACAGGGCAACAGTATCCCAGGGCAGCTTGGATGTAGATGTTAAAGGGGAGGATGTTAAATGTGGTGCAGGGCAGGTGATGCAGGAATTATTCAGAGGACACAGGTGGGTGCAGCTTCCAAAGCTTTACTCACAGTTCTGGTGCGCACAGATGCCTGCTTGGTGCCATGTCCTCCAGGTGAGGGGTTCATCAAACTCCCAGGTAGATCACGGTACACCCTTCCAGGACTCCTTTCTGTATATGCCTATGCTGGCCGTCTCACTGTGCTGGCTTTCCTCCCTTCCTGCCCAACACCTCACAGTCAGTGTCCCGAGCCAGCAGCCACGGACCATGTCGGGTGACGTCCTCTCTGCGTCCCCTAGCTCCTATATGGCTGCCTTTTCAGCGAAGATAACTGTGGCTGTAGCTGAAACACCTAGAGGTGCCCCTGCCTCTGGCATGCTAACTGAGTCTGGTGATTTGCCACAAGTCTCGGGGGCTGGTACCCCACTGCGACCTGGTCCCTCCAATACTGAATACAGGTCCCACGGTTAGCTTCCACACTTCCCTTGCCCCAAGGACCCCTTCTGCCCTCCAGGGTTTCCTTCTGTGTTTCCTGATAGGGAGCTGCTTCACAACACGTCTTTCTACTTTCCTTCCTTCAGACGTTTCACTGCACTGTTCTTTCCTGCCCTCTAAGCTTCTCCTCTCTTCCTACCATCTCCACCCACTCCCCCAACACCCATTACTACCCAGCCTAGGATGAAACCATCCTCCCATAGGCTACGTCCAGGGTGCCCTGCTGCCATACAGTAGTCTGTGTTGGGTGCAGGTGTTAGAGTCCTGGATGGTGCCTCCTCCTTAACTGAGAGTGTGGTACCACAACTCTGAATGAGATGCATTATTTCTGTGGCGACTGAACCCTCAGGGGCGCTACACTTTGGTTGGGCCACTCTGCCATAAACGCCCGGCTGGTGGAGGGCTGCAGTGATAGTTGCCTTGTTGAAGTTTCTCCCATCTCCCTACTGCCTCTGTGGAGCTCATCCACAGTGATCTTGGGTTCTTCTTTACTTCTCCCGCCATGGCTCTTCTCCACCGATTGCTCAATTTGGCTGGACGGCCAGGTCTAGGAAGACTTCTGGTGGTCCCAAACCTCTTCCATTTAAGAATTATGGAGGCCACTGTGCTCTTAGGAACCTTGAGTACTGCAGACATTCTTTTGTAACCTTGGCCAGATCTGTGCCTTGCCACAATTCTGTCTCTGAGCACCTTGGCCAGTTCCTTTGACCTCATGATTGTCATTTGGTCTGACATGCACTGTGAGCTGTGAGGTCTTATATAGACAGGTGTGTGCCTTTACAAATCAAGTCCTATCAGTTTAATTAAACACAGCTGGACTCCAATAAAGGAGTAGAACATCTCAGGGAGGATCATAAGGAAATGGACAGACTGTGACTAGTGTTGAGTGATACCTTCCGATATCGGGAATTATCGGATCAGATTGGATCAGACCGATACCCCAAAAATATCGGATATCGCCGATTCCGATACCGGAAACCAATGCAAGTCAATGGGACACAAATATCGGAATTAAAAAAATCCCTTACTTTCCTTGTAGGTTAATTCTACATGAAGGAAAACAACTAAGAATGTAGAATGTATTGGGGGAGGTGGAGGAGACATTAAAGGCATAGAGGTTTAGCCCAATCAAATGGAATAGCAGGAATTAATTTTTTTTTAAGACGTTCGGAGTTACAAAGATATTGACTATGTTGAACGGGTTGTCCGGGCTTTTCACATAATCTGAGTGCATATCTGGGCTGCAGAATGCTGACAATAAGTAATTTATCTTCTGTGGCTAGTCTCCACGGTTTCCAAGATATCATCTCTTGCTTCTAAGATAAACGTCCGGGGGGGGGGTGTTCTGGCATTGAAATGAGAACTGGTCATTTCCTCCTCCCTCGCTAGTTTCACTTTCCATAGATCACTGTTCAGCGTGTGTCTGGGGGAGGAGCAGCTGGGTGGTCTGCTCGCAGCCAATCACAGCCATGCCATTAGTTAACATGCCTAACACGCATAACAGGATGTGCCCACACTTCTTAGGATTCCTCATTGGCTGAATAAAATTGCTCATTGCATTATGGGAACTTCCGGTTCCGATATTCTAAAAGTATCAGAACTCAGTATCGGAGCTCCGATACAGCGAATATCGGCCGATACCCGATATTGCAGTATCAGAATGCTCAGCACTAACTGTGACTTAAATATGAGTGTTTCAGTTTCTTTTTTAGTAAATTTGCAAAAATTTCTACATTTCAATTTTTTTTCAGTCACGTTGGGGTGCAGAGTGTACATTAATCAGAAAAAAATTAACTTTTTGGAATTTACCAAATAGCTGCAATGTAACAAAGATTGAAAAATTTAAAAGGGTCTGAATACTTTCCGTACCCACTGTATAATCCTACTTAAGGCCCATTAGGACATATACCCGTGCATTCAGATTGTTAGCGCTCATACTCATATGAATTAAAAACGGACGAGTGCAATCCGATAAAAAATTGGATTGCACTATGGCTAATGTTGTTCTATGATTCCCTACTCATCTGTTATTCTTTTATCAGCTCCGATCGGACAGAGAAAAAAAATCGCAACTTGCTGTAATTGGCCATGTATATCAGCCAAGACTTGCTAATGCAAGTCAATAGGTGTGAGAAAAAAATAGCATGGCACATGGATCAGGCGTGT
Organism: Dendrobates tinctorius; assembly: GCF_039654945.1. Taxonomy (NCBI): domain Eukaryota; kingdom Metazoa; phylum Chordata; class Amphibia; order Anura; family Dendrobatidae; genus Dendrobates; species Dendrobates tinctorius. Next base: position 4,979,831 of record NW_027361707.1, on the reverse strand, counting down.
GCCATTCAATTTTTATGCACCTATCTCCTAGAAAACTCAACATTTCATAAGTCAAATTCACTGTGTGATCCAAATAGAATAGATGGAATAGATATATACATTGAATAGATATAAATATGTCAGTGACATATATAATTAGTGCAGTGGGTGTGTAGTTTAATGTTCATGTAGCTAGCGGTCATGTCAGTGAGGTGAACAGAGTTCATTGACTATGAACTCCAGTCACCTTATTCATGTCACTGAGAGACACTGATGCTGCACTATCACACGCAGCTCAGTGTCTCTGCTGGATGCCAGGCTGAACGCTCTTATCATGCTAATTTTCAGACTGGCATCTAGATGTAGCAGAGCTAGACTCGTCAAGGGACAAATGGATTTTTCTTCTCATCAGACAGGTGAGGAATATTTTTTTTAAATTATTTTTGGTCTTTTACAGGAGACATGGGCATTGATGGACTTTCTTCTCATCGGACAGGTGAGTATAACTTTGCTTTGATATTTTTCATTTTTTAACTAAATGGATAAAAGAGGGGAAAGTGCTTATTTCAAATAACAAAACTGACATCAACCCCAATACTATTACCCCACTTGACCCCGCACCTTGCAAGAGGGAAGAGTGGAGGCTAAGTGCCAGGATTGATGTATCTTATGGATGTGCCATTTCTGGGGTGGCTGAGAGTAGATATTTTTAGTCTGGAAGGGGGCCAATATCCATCTTCCCTTCCTAGTCTATTAATATCAGACCTCAGCTGTCTGCCTAGCCTATGCTGGTTGTTAATTATAGGGGACACCATATCATTTTGTTTGTGTGGTCACCCATTTTCATAACCAGTAAAGGGTAAGTATACAGCTGTAAGCTGATATTAATAGCCTAGGAAGCTCCATGTTTATCACCTCCTTCCTAGGCTATAAATATCAGCCCTCAGCTGTTGCTTTCCCTTAGCTGGTTACTAAAATTTCAGGGGAGCCAACTCCTTTTTTTTCTTTTATTTAATTATTTATGACTCAAATACATGTACAGTAAGCTACACATGCAAAGCAATGATTAGCTATCTCACTCACATATAATATTTATCTGTATCTATCTATCTATCTATCTATCTCGTATGTATTGAAGAATATTTTGTTAGAAAACTATCTTTAAATGACAGAGAATTACTCTATGTAAAGCCTAACGTAAAAATCACAGTGCATATGGATGCTACGTGAGAAAAATCGCATTGTACTTGCATGACACTTGCATGACACACGTCTGACTTTTTAGGAAGAACATCGGACCAGTTTTATTAACGCTGATGGGTATAAGCTCTTATACAAAGCTTTACTTTTATGTACTTCACCTCCTGTACACATCGTACTTAACCTGCTTCTATTCCTGTTACTTCACTTCATTCGACCTGCTGCTCCTAAAACGCATTTCTGTACAACGTCCTCGCTCCCCATGTGCCAATCTGCCAGTTGTATGACACCTGGGATTCGTGTACCCACCTGGATCTGGGGATTAGTGGGTCAACTTTGCAAAGTGAGCCTAAAACCATCTCTTTATATTGGTATTACAGCTACTCCTCCTTCATCAAAGATTGCACAGATCTTCTGTCCACAAAATAGCTGCTGATGACCAGGCAGCTGATAAAATCTGACCATCACCCTCCTCCAATGGAAAACAGCTTTTCCATTTTCAGTGATGGCTGATGGAGTCAAGACTAACCCATGACTCTGCTCTCTTCTTTAAACCACATATCCAAGCCCTTTCCACTTCCTGCAGACTACAACTCAAAAATATTTCCCAGATCTGTATATACCAAGAATCTGCAAAACCACTAGTCCATGCCCTTGTCAGCATCTCCGGACTCGACTACTGAAACCTCTTGCTAAAAACAGATTCCACTGATATATATCAATACAATTAACCAGCCAAATGCCTATCTCATGGACAAAAAAAATCACTATGGACACTCTCCAACAGACATAAATCCTACAAATAAGCCACAGAGTAAAAAGTCCAACAATGTATATAAAAAGATCAAAAGATTTTTATTAATATCCGAATAGCTGACACATAATATACAGATTCAAACACAAAGCATAGACCAGAGCTCGTGTGTGAAGGACACAAAATACTGTTGTAACAGTGTGGGTTTGGCTTGTAAACCTCAGTAAAAAATTACACAGCATAAATGGCCGGTAAAAGCATGCCAGAAAAAAGTGCTTAGTGAATATAAAGTGCAAAGAAAATCAAAGTGGTCCCCAAATCTATTTAGTACCTGACGCAAAAAATGTGAATCACAAATAAAGAGGGTCACTAATACAGGAATGCATGTCTTACCCATCAATAACTTTCAGTGTATGTGTCCTGCAGCAGCGCCGCTTGCACTTTGGCCTCCCTTCTCACAATCTTGCACCCCTCCAATCTATCCTAAACTCGAATATCTGACCAATCCACCTGTCCCCTCACTTTTCACTGGCTTCTCCGCTCCCCATTGTTCAAAGGCTCCAGTTCAAAACCCTAACAATGACATACAAAGCCAACCGCAAAACCTGCACGCAATCTCTGATTCTCACAAAATTTCCTTCTCTACTCCCCTCTTATTTCCTTTTTCCACAATCACATACAAGATAACTTCCATGCATCCCCTCTGCTCTGGAACTCTCTATCCCAACATATCAGACTCTCGCCTACAATGGAAACCTTCTAAAGGAACCTGAAGACCCACCTCTTCTGACAAGCCTACAACCTTTTTCATTCATTCATTCATTCATTATTGCAGCTGTGTCACCAGTAGCTTCATTGGCGCCCCCATTTGTGTCATGGCCAAAGCAAGCATCGTCCAGGAAAAGCAGGGTCTTCTATCACACCATGCTTCTGTAGATCAATCTGAAGGCATGCAAGAGTAAGGAAACATTTGTCATCAATGGTGAAGACTACTGTAAGTGCAGGTACACTCATAGCACCTATTTCAAGGTGCCGTAGCTCCGAACGTTGCAGGAATGTCAGCAGGGAGTCTTGTAAGGTCTCACTAAGCATAATACACTTACAATGCCTATCACACTCTTTCTAATGTCCGAAATCTTATTCTGTGCCTTATCCTGTCATTATCCTATGCACCTTCTGCACTGTACTCACACTAGGCATTACTTTTACATTATTTGCACATCAGCAGCATGTTCATTGGCCCAGTTGGGAACACAGCCTCAGTGACTTATGGTGACCTCCATAACGTCAACGCTAGTCACTGAGGCTGCACTCACCGCTCAGGCTCCAGCTCATTCTTCAGTGGTTTTCAGCCTGGACGGTCACATCATGGCACCATCTCGGTAGAAAACTATTTATCGTAGACATGAATTATGGGACAAAACATCTGACAGGTGAGGGATATGGTTGCTTTTCGTATCTGTTTTTTTTACAGGAGACAATGGTTTCAATGAAATGGGTCTTAGGTGAGTATTAAACTGTGTTTGTTATTTATATATAAAAAAGTAAAACAGTGTGTATTTTTATTTCAAATAAAGGTCTTTATTCTGACTGTGTGCTTATTTACAATATGACTATGGGGTTAATAATGATGAGGTGTCTTATATACACCTCTCCATTACTAACTTGTGGGCTTGATGTTAGCAGCCATAAAACAGCTGACATCAGCCCCACAAATATTAACCCCACTTGCCACCACCACAAGGCAAGTGAGAAGAGTCAGGCAAAGTACAAGAATTGGCACAGCTAATAGATGCAGGCTGCTATTTTTAGGCTGGGGGGTAATATCCATGGTCCTTTACCAGCCTGCGAATACCAGCCTCCAGCTGTCTGTTTTAGCTTGACTTGTTGTAAATAGGGGGGACCCAACGCTGTTATTCTAAATTATTAATTTAAATAATTTTAAATATCTGCGTGGGGACCCCTCTATTCTTGATAACAAGCCATGATTATTTATTTATAGTGCAGGCGACGGTTGATTAATACCCTCATCAGCGGCACCTGCTCTCGCTTTTACCAGCGACAGCAAGCGTAGGCTGATGGGAGTAGTAGTCCCATCAGCCAACTCTTGTGACTGGAGGTAAACCTTTTACCTCCCGTCATAGCTGAGCACTCATGCTGTCATCTGACAGTGTTGGAACCGAAGCTCTCTGACCAGCGATATTAATCTTACAAGTTACCACCAATCAGAGCCAGTGTTTGCCGCACTGTCATGCACATGACAGCATGGCAAACACTGGATGTTCGGGTCCCCCACTCATTTAATGGGGTCTGGGTTCAGGTTCGGGTACTGTTCTGATACCCAAGCAGAACTTTTTTCAACTGTTTGGCCGAATCCACTGAACCTGAACATCCAGGGGTTCGCCCATCACTATAACCCTTCACAGTTCTGTAGGCTCAATGTAGGGTTGATTATATCTCTTAACCCCTTTCTGACCTCGGACGGTATAGTACATCCGAGGTCAGATCCCCTGCTTTGAGGGCTCCAGCGGTGAGCCTGCATCAAAGCCGGGACATGTCAGCTGTTTTCAACAGCTGGCATGTGCCCGAAATAGGTGCAGGTGGAATCGCGATCCACCTGCGCCTATTAACTAGTTAAATGCCGCTGTCAAATGCTGACAGTGGCAGTTAACCAGTGCTTCTGGCCGCCAGGTCAGAAATACGTGCATCGCCGACCCCGTCACGTGATCGGGGGTCTGCATTGCGTTGCCATCACAACCAGAGGTTTCCTCGAGACCTCTATGGTTGTCGATGAGGCATTGCTATGAGTGCCATATGGTGGTCAGCGCTCATAGCAATGCTGTAATTCTGCTACGTAGAGGCGATCTGAGCATTGCCTCTATGTAGCAGAGCCGATCAAGTTGTGGATGCTTCTAGCCTCCCTGGAGGTTATTGAAGCATGCCAAAATTTTAAAAAAATATTTTAAAAAAGTATGAAAAAAATATAAAAGTTTATATCACCCCCGTTTCGCCCCAAACAAAACAATAAAAAAAAAATCACACATACACATATTAGGTATCGCCGCGTTCAGAATCGCCCGATCTATCAATAAAAAAAGGATTAACCTGATCGCTAAACGGCACAGGGAAAAAAAAATCAAAACTCCAGAATTACGTTTTTTTGGTCGCCGTAACATTGAATTAAAATGCAATAACGGGCGATCAAAAAATTGTATCTGCTCATAAATGGTATCTTTAAAAACGTCAGCTCGGCACTCAAAAAATAAGCCTTCACCCGACCTGCAATCACGAAAAATGGAGACGCTACGGGTATCGGAATATGGCACAAATTTTTTTTCATCACTTAGATAAAAAAGATCCTACACATGTTTGGTGTCTATGAACATGTAATGACCTGGAGGTTCATAATGGCAGGTCAGTTTTAGAATTTATTGAACCTAGCAAAAAAGCCAAACAAAAAACAAGTGTGGGATTGCACTTTTTTGCAATTTCACCACACTTGAATTTTTTTTTTCCCGTTTTCGAGTACAAGATATGCTAAAATCAATGATGTCATTCAAAAGTACAACTCGACCCACAAAAATATAAGTCCTCGAATGGCCACATTGACAGAACAATATAAAAAGTTATGGCTTTGGGAAGAAGGGGAGCGAAAAACGACAATGCCAAACCGAAAAAAGCTGGGGTCATTAAGGGGCTAAAGAGACCAAAACATATTTAGTGCTAGCACAGCTTGTCTGGAGATACCAGAGGTTTAATCCATAATTTATAATGCCAGCCATAAAAATCTTAAAGGAAATGTTTCATTAGAAAATGACCTACTGTTTAAATCAGGTTTTGCTGTAAAATATACTTTTTTTAACCTCTTCACGCCATTTTCCATTTTTTTTTTCATTTTCGTTTTTTTATTCCCCTTCTTCCAAGAGTCATAACTTTATTTAAAAAAAATTTCCATCAATATAGTAATATAAGGGCTTGGATTTTTTTTTTTACTTTTTAACGACACCATTCATTTTATCATGTGATGCACTGGAAAGCAGGAAAAAAAATCTAGACTATTGTGACTGCTAGATCCTGTGTTATCAGCTGCGCATTGAGGTGTGACTTGTCATTGTCATCCTGCCTGTGGTGATAATGAAACTCCTGCAAAGTCTTCTGTATAAAAAAAAAATAGATTAATGCAAAAATCTGATTTAAACAATAGGTCATATTCTGATGTTACCTTCCCCTGTAATTCCTTTAAATAGTTAAACGGGAAGAAAAATAGTGTAGATTACATTTGGACCCCAAGGAAGATTTCTTTGATGTCCTGTGTATAGCATCTGTCTCCACAACAGAAACTCGGAACATTTATAGAGAATAATTCGAAATAACAAAACGACACACGTCTTGTCACCCGGGATCATAACAGATTACCGTATGGGAATATTAATCTCAGAACAAAGAGCTGTGAGAGCCGTGTTTAGGGCTGCTCAAGCACCGCAGTTTTGTAACGTCAGCCATATATAAACCTCAGTAAATTCTGGGTAAAAACATGTCCATCATGTATTAGTTTAAAATACCAGGAATTTAAAAAGTTAAGAAAAAGTACGTGCCCCCTTTCAGATGTCCTCTACTGTTACCAATGTGGCTTGTTATATGGCATTTTATCCTATTTTTATCGATACCCATTTGTGGTGCCTATGATTTTTTTTATCGCTTTTCATTGCATTGTTTTTTTTTTTTACTTAATGACTAAAAAACCTCAATGCTGAAACTTCAAGTTTTTTTTGTCTTTAATTTTTTTTATATTTTGATGACTCAGGCTTGATCGAATGTGCCGGTGTATTTATTTTCATTTTTTTCTTTCATCTCTTTATTTTTAACAGGGAAAAAATTTGAAGACCTATATTTCTAAAAAAAAAGTTTAACACGTTTAAAATCTTTTATTTTTCTTCATTTTTTTTTGCATAAGTTTTAGTCACTTAAGTGACTTGAATTAAAAGCAAAGCCACAAAAAAATTAAAATTCCCCCCCAAAATTTTAAAAAAATATATAGTTTTTTAATTTGGGGGGAATCTTAATTCCTTATGGCTTTACTTTTAATTTTAGTATAGGGACTCACAAGACAATTAAGAACTCTTGACGTGGGTTGCAAGCTTGCATATTTTCCCCAAAATATTGACCAATACCTCATAGTTAATTATTTCTGCACCTATAAAAATAATAAATTTTATTTCTATAGCGCCGACATATTCCGCAGCACTTTACATTTCAGAGGGGATTTGTACAGACAATAGACATTACAGCATAACAATAATCACATAGATCATAACAGATACCAAGAGGAATGAGGGCCCTGCTCGCAAGCTTACAGTCTATGAGGAAAAAGGGGGAGACACGAAAGGTGGGTGGTAACAGTTGCCCTGATTGTTTGGACCAGCCATAATGTTAAGTGTGTAACAGTACAGACACAGAGGGATAATGGATGCATAAAGCATGTGGGAACATGATGCGGGGAACCTGGTTATGGTAAAACTTTTGGCTGTGCCACACAGGGATAGATTAGGTTAATGTGTTGAGGCGATAGGCCAGTCTGAATAAATGCGTTTTCAGGGCACGCTTAAAATTGTGGGGATTGGGGACTAATCGTATTGACCTGGGAAGTGCATTCCAAAGAATTGGCGCAGCACATGTAAAGTTTTGGAGACAGGAGTGGGAGGTTCTGATTATTGAGGATGCTAACCTCAGGTCATCAGCAGAACGGAGGGCGCGGGTAGGGTGGTATACTGAAACAAGGGAGGAGATGTAGGGTGGTGCTGAGCCATGGAGGGCTTTGTGGGTGAGGGTAATAAGTTTGTACTGGATTCTGGAGTGGATGGGTAGCCAGTGTAATGACTGGCACAAGGTAGAGGCATCGGTGTAACGATTGGTGAGGAATATGATCTTGGCTGCAGCATTCAAGACAGATTGGAGAGGGGAGAGTTTGGTAAGACGGAGACTGATTAGAAGAGAGTTACAGTAGTCAAGACGAGAATGAATAAGAGAAACAGTAAGAGTATTTGCAGAGTCAAAAGTCAAAAGTAAGAAAAGGTTGAATTCTAGAAATGTTTTTGAGGTGCAGATAACAAGAGCGAGCCAGTGATTGGATATGGGGGGGGCAAAGGAAAGCTTGGAGTCAAGTATGACCCCAAGACAGCGGGCCTGTTGCTGGGGAGTAATAGTGGACCCACACACAGAAATAGCAATGTCGGGTATAGGTACATTAGTAGAGGGAGGAAACACAAGGAGTTCAGTCTTTGACAGGTTCAGTTTCAGATATAGTGAGGACATGATGTTAGACACAGCGTTTAGACAATCTTTGGTGTTTTCTAGAAAGGCAGGCGTGATGTCAGGAGAAGAAGCGTATAATTGGGTTTCATCAGCATAGAGATGGCACTGGAAACCAAATCTACTGATTGTTTGACCAATGGTGCAGTGTACAAAGAGAAGAGGAGGGGGCCTAGAACCGATCCTTGAGGAACCCCAACAGTAAGTGGCAGATGAGAGGAGGAGGAACCGGCAAAAGATACAGTAAAGGAGCGGTCAGAGAGATAGGAGGAGAACCAGGAGAGAACGGTGTCCTTGAGGCCAATGGGACAGAGCATAGTGAGGAGGAGCTGATGATCCACAGTGTCGAATGCTGCAGAAAGATCCAAGAGAATTAGCATGGAGTAATGACCATTTGATTTAGCTGTTAGTAGATCGTTAGAGACTTTAGTGAGGGCAGTTTCATTAGAGTGTAAAGAACGGAAACCGGATTGGAGAGGGTCGAGAAGAGAGTTATCAAAGAGATAGCGGATCAGACGGGAATGGACAAAGGCGTTCCAAGAGTTTAGAGATGAAGGGAAGATTAGAGACAGGTCTATAGTTAGCGCCACATTTGACCTATCAAAGCGGTTATACAGGTTATTATAGACTGCTGAAAAAAGTCCTCCCTGTGTGTCTCATATCAGTCGCCTTGCTGTTGATAAATCATCTTTTATCACTTCATATAAATGATCTCTTCCAGGCTCTGAGGAGTACGCTGCCCGGAAGATAACTCTGCTTCCAGAGCTTATTTTATATGAAGGGGGAGTTACCAGTGTGAGAAAAGCAATTAACACAGAACAGTAGAAAATATATCTTCTTGCAAACACATATTATAGTGCTGAGCAGGCCACGATCTATTAGTAATGGTATCACTAATAGGCTGTAAGCTAGACATTGTGCACTGCGTGTGTGTGACAAGGGGTGTATAGAAGTTTTATTTGTGCACAATTTTAGCACTAAGCAATCACCCCCTCTGTTCTGCCTTCTTCCACGTATGACGCTGTGTGGAGTCCAGCTTACGGCTAAATCCTTCATCCACTCCCAGTAAAAAGACTGTATGGGTGCTTAAGTCTATATTTATTGAGATGAGATGATATGAACAACAATGGTAGATGATAACGGATGATATAGCGAAGGAGATTGGTGAACACAATTGTGGATGAGATCGGGTAAAAACTACAAAGAAACAGACAGTACAGTATATCAGTACTGGCAGATAACAACACAGCAATAATACAGGGTGCTATTACATTAGTAAAGGCAATGATACAGAGTGCTATTATATCAGTAGCAGGCATTATTACAGAGGATGAGCAATACAACATACAATGCAGTGAAGAGAATAACTAACCAAACTTAGGCTGCCAGAATTGCACTACTTTGAACAGAAATGCATCTAACTACCTGCAGTGCAAGGGCATTACAATGAGCTGGAAATACATTGTACATATCATGGGGCTGCATTAATGCTAGCTAACAATGATACATAGCACAAACAAATAACTGTATTAAAACCTTACCGGAATCCGCTTGACAGAAGCAGTGATTTGCAAGGAGCAAAACACGTGTGTGTAACTCAGAGCTCTGGGAGAATATGGCTACAACTTCTTAGACTGGGAAAGATGAAGGGGCAGTTCTAAACAAAACAACTATATATATATATATGCACCGCTCACAGCCCAACACCGTGTAGGACACTTGGCATTTGCCACAGAACACCAGGATTGACAAATTCGCCATTGGCGCCCTGTGCTCTTCACAGATGAAAGCAGGTTCACACTGAGCACATGTGACAGATGTGACAGAGTCTGGAGATGCTGTGGAGAGTGATCTGCTGCCTGCAACATCCTTCAGCATGACCGGTTTTGCAGTGGGTCAGTAATGCTGTGGGCTGGCATTTCTTTAGAGGGCCACATGGTGTTGGGCTGTGAGCACAACCCCCATCTGTGGATATCGCGCACTCAGACCATCCTCATGGAGTCAGTTTCTAACCGTTTGTGCAGACACATGCACATTTGTGGCCTGCTGGAGGTCATTTTGCAGGGCTCTGGCAGTGCTCCAGTTCCTCCTTGCACAAAGGCGGAGGTAACGGTCCTGCTGCTGGGTTGTTGCCCTCCTACGGCCCCCTCCACATCTCCTGGTGTACTGGTCTGTCTCCTGGTAGCACCTCCAGCCTCTGGACACTATGCTGACAGACACAGCAAACCTTCTTGCCACAGCTCGCATTGATGTGCCATCCTGGATGAACTGCACTACCTGAGCCACTTGTGTGGATTGTAGAGTCCATATCCTGCTACCAAATACCTATAAGGTGCTGAAAATGCAGGTCCCAAAGCAGCGTGTTGATTTTAACAGCGTCAGGGTAACATATATTTCTTGTGTTTGCCTTACCTTATATCCTTAGCATTTTTTGTGCATTAGCGATTTGCACACATTTTCTCATGCTCCTTTATGCTGCCTGATTCAGGATTTACATGCATGCACTTTGCACTTTACTTATGAAATACTATTGTTACATTTTGAAGTGGTATTTACCCTGTGATTTGTGAGCATATTACTTTTCTTTATATATTGTTGGATATATTGGGTATTGCATTAGGGTCCATTATTATTTATTTATTTTTGTGCACTTGGCACTTAATTTATCAAATATTTTTGTGAGCATTTTTTTTGAACACCTTGAGTGCATATATACATTTTTTTGGTACTTACCTAATAATGTCCCTTTGGCTGTGTAATTTTATTGTGGTTCCAGTATTCTTGATGATTTTTTTATCCATTTTTTATTAACATTAATAAAGATTATTTTTTAAACATACTCTTTTGCATCTCATCGTCCTTTTTCTCCAGTTATTGTATGGAGTTTGTGTATACCACAAATACATATATGTGTATATAATACATATCTAGGGATATACAGGGTTTAGGTTCCTGCTCAGCAATTGGTGTGGAACCAATTTAGGGACGGTAGTTGAGGCAGGGTGTTATTAGATCTGCCTACGTGTCTCCCCCTTTCCATAGCGTTTGGGCTTCCTTCCCCTCTTCCCCTCGTGTTGCACTTACTTTTCCCACACTGTGCGTGACACTAAGTACATTGCTTTTTGCAAATATAAACCACTTTTTTTAGGCTGATATTCCGATGTGCCTTACATGCAAAGGGAAACATTAAAACCCTGCAGATGTGATGAGGTGGTAATTGACCTCTTTGCTGCATTTCAAAGGCACAAACATAACTTTTGGGTATGACATAGAGTCATATAGATAACATTAGCCAACAGTATGCAGAGGAGGAAGATTTGGGGAAGGTAAAGAAAACTGATATTCTTATTCAGAATATTTCTCTTAATGATTTTTTTTCCTGGCACCGTGAAGTAGAACATAGCGCAGTGAAACCAGTCGCTACATGATGGAAAAAGGTCCGGCGGGATAAGCCAGTTCATGGCAGAAAGGAGCTCATGTTATGACTTGGTTATAGGAAACATCCCACTTTGGGAATGAACATTTTGTATTTTTCTTTCAGCCAGCAACGCTCCCGCTCCCGTACTGTAAAAAGATCTGCTGCAAATTAAGAGATTAGTGAGGAATGTTTTGCCAGGTCACCATAAATCTGTCAATTCAAAGCCTTTAATTTGATACAGGACTACATTTACTAAGTACAAAAAAAGTCACTTAGTCTCCATCATGAGTAACCAGGTTCAGGAAGAGTCATTGAGAACCACTCAGGAGTAAAAACTGCTCCTGAGAAGAGCGGCTAAAAGCAGAGTAAATAATCTGTCACTCAAATCCAGAAGAAGGGAAGAAAACGGAAATGATGTTAAGTGAAAGTATGAATCAGGATGGAGCAATCTAAAATGACTTATGAAGAGCATTTCCTTCCCAAAGGTACTTATGCATGTATGTATGCAATCAGTATAAGCACATAGAAGTCTTACCGACCCATGAGGTACAGATCTGTAAGATGGGGCAATGCCTTCTTTTGTCTCATATTTTACCAGAATAAAACAGAACCCAGTGTTTTATAACTTATTCTGAAACACATAAAGGCTCTTGATGCTACATATATGTTTGTATGGTTCATGTTGTCCAATTCTAAAATGCCTGACTTTACTTTATCACACTCTACTGCATAACTTATAATTATACAAACTCTTCGCTGCCATTGTTTTACGCACCTGTACCAAGTATCCAAGGCTGCACTGCCTTCTCCTTGGTCCACTGCCTTGTGTTGTGCTCCACGTCAGGTTTTGCCTATTTATTTATTGTTAGGATTTAGAGTATGTTCTCAGTTTATTTGGTTTTCTCCATTTTCAACTTCCATTGTATTCACCTTGCTGGACCTCTTCAACCATGCCTCACCGCTACCTTGTTGGTCAATCTTCTGCCATACATCTCCTAGATTAAGACCTTGGTTGCAGTTAACTACTATACTGTTGTTGGACTCTGTTCATATTGAACCTTCATTCCTGTGCTACATCTGTGATTACTCTGGCTCTCTTTAAGCTGCTTCAGACTTTCCCACATCCTCTCTGTAATTGTCCTCCTGTGGTTTCCAGTGTTCCAAGTCCTTGCTCAACACATGTGTGCCTTCCTGCCTGCTGCACCAACCTATGGGAACTGTGCACCCACCTGGACCTGGGGCTTAGTGGATCCATCTAATCAGGTGACCCTAACATATTGAAATAAACAAACATATTGCCAATCCCTTTTTTGTCTGATTCCCCATGAACTAATATTATCTACTGCAGATGAGCAATTGAATTCTCACTACCCTAGTCCGGCATCAAGTCTGGTCCCCCATGGCATCCAGTCTTCACTTCTGAATCAGTATCCTGAACCTGGCATCGCAGGTACCTCTGCTGCTTAAAAGGCCCAGCAGCGTCATGTCATGCCAGAGACGCCCGCATACCAGGCAGAGTATGCCATGTACTGAAATGAAGACTGACTAACATGAAGGACCAGACTGGATTGCATTGCTCATCTCTTTTATCTAGACAATTAGCCATCAGACTGACAAGAACAGCCTGTGTCCTGTGGTACCAGCTTAGCATCTTGATTCTAACCAATGTTGTGGGAAAGGAGGGTATCATAAAAAAGATAATTACAAAACAATACAGAACAGTTTTAGTGGTACTGTAAGAGGGGGCCAGGACGGTAGCCATAGCCGAGGACAGCGGGGCTCTGGTGTCCTGGCCTCCTCCCACAGGAAAACTATCAGCTTCTACCGACGTACCTGTTTGTGGTGCTGGTTCACGGACAGGGATTCCACTATGGTGCGATCCAGCTCCTGTACACTTGGTTTCAGTGCTTAAGGTTGAAATAACCGACACAGATACCGATTTAGAAGTCAACTCAACGATTTTACTTTGATCTTCAATGATCCCGGTCACATCAGTTACATTACAGTCTACACAGCATTCCTCCTGCACTTTCCCTTTCTTACTTTCTGTATCCTCACGCGCATTACGGGGTAGTAGCGCCCTTGGCGGTATCGCAGTATCACTCCTGTAGGACCTCAAGACATAGGTGATCCCGTTCATCTGATTCGCCCCGGATTTGCAAACTTCAGCCCTATTTAAGATCTGCCACATGGTGAATATTGTGCGCCCTGCACGACTATGGTGTCCTGGGCTTATAGCCCTTGTGGACATGTCGGGCATGCTCGCCCTTCTGAACTGGTCCTATTATGATTTGGTCACCAAGGAGGAAAGCAAGACCAAGCTAAGCCACAGAAAACCAGAGAGGTTGGTAAATACGCGGATTGCAGACCCCTGATCCTATCCACACAACTAGCAGTAGCCGTGGAGCGCACCTACGATGATCCTAGACACCTCGACACAGCCGGACAACTAAATAAGCCTAAAGCAAGAAAGGGGAAATCTAAACTGCCCCACAGCAGACCCCAAAGCAATAGATAGCCCCCAAACATATATTGTCGGTGAGACAAGATGAAAACACAAACGCAGGTAGGAAAATAGACTGAGCAAACGATGGGGCCCACACTAACTAGACAGGACAGGAAAGGAAAGACTCTGTCTGCAATCACGCAAAAAACCCTGGTTCAAAAAATGCCCAACACGTCTGATAGAAAAATACTGAAGTCACAAGACTTCTCCCACTATATCAGCACTCTGGTATATTCTGAAAGCAGAGCAAAAAGAGGCCAATCTAATAAGGGACAAAAACAAACTGGCACAAGTGGTAACATAAGGATGGAAATTCAGCACAGCCCCAGCCGGAGCTGGCTGAGCACACAAAACTGAAATAGACAAAACCAGATCAAATGTGAACAATAGCAAAAGAACACTTAGCTGAGCATGCAGGGGCTGAGCTGGAAACTAAGACCTCAGGAGGCAGGAAAAAATTACCAGCAGGGATAGAGGGAGTCGGCTGTCTTAAATCCAGTCAGAAACTCCAGATCTCCAGTCATCCTCCTCATTAACAGGTAGCAGGCCTCTGTTAATTAGATCAGCTCCATTACCTCCAGTAACCACCAGAGGAAGCCTGGAAAGAAAACTGTCAATACAACCAGCTCCACTACCTTCACTAGTAACCAGAGGTAGGCCAGAAGGCTAATCAACAACATGTTCCTATCTCCTACACTTGCTTAACCAATAGCAGCTCCTCCTAAGTTAACCTTTATGTGAACTTCCTATCAGCTATACCTAACAAGGCCCACTAGTATACCCCTATCTAGTGGCCCGCAACCGAGCTACGCTTACCCATATCTTTGAACTATATTCTAAAATTGCCCTCCACTATTGAACCCGAAGGATGCACTGGCTTACCCTAAACTTATACATCAATATGCCTAACATAATACAAAACAATCTATACAGCATGGTAACACATATATAATGTGGCAGTACCAATGAGAACGGCGGTAATACACAATAGTGTAGCAATACTGGAGCATAATTATATCTGTGCAACATTTATAATATATTAATATTAGAACTCCTTAAAGGGGAGGAGGCATTAAAGGGATATTCTACTTCAATCCCCTATAGCACAATGAAAGAATCATTAGCCAATCAAGAAAAATACAGTTGTGTGATAAAGTGTTTGCCCCTTTCCTGATTTCCTATGCTTTTGCATGTTTGACACACTTAAATGTTTTCAGATCATCAAACTAATTTAAATATTGGACAAAGATAACACAAGGAATCACAAAGGGCAGTTTTTAAATGAAGGACTTTATTATTAAGGGAAAAAGAAATCCAAACCTACAAGACCTAGTATGAAAAAGTGATTGCTCCCTAAACCTAATAACTGGTTGGGCCAACCTTAGCAGCAACAACTGCAATCAAGCATTTGCGATAACTAGAAATGAGTCTTTTGCAATGTTCTGGAGGAATTTTGACCCACTCATTTTTGAAGAATTGTTGTAATTCCACCACATTGGAGGGTTTCCATGCATGAACCGCCTTTTTAAGGTCAGGTCTTTGACTAGGCCACTCCAAAGTCTTAATTTTGTTTTTTTAAGCCATTCAGAGGTGAACTTGTTGTGTTTTGAATCATTGTCCTACTGCATAACCCAAATGCGGTTCAGCTTGAGGTCATGAACAGATAAATCGACATTCTCCTTCAGGATTTTTTGGTAGACAGCAGAATTCATGGTTCCATTTACCACAGCAATTCTTCCAGGTCCTAAAGCAGCAAAACAACCCAAGACCATCACACTACCACCACCATATTTACTGTTGGTATGATGTTCCTTTGCTGAAATACTGTGTTACTTCTATGCCAGATGTAATGGTACTTACACCTTCCACAAAGTTTAACTTTGGTCTTGTCAGTCCACAGAATATTTTCCGAAATGTCTTGGGGATCATCCAGATGTTTTCTGGCAAAACTGAGATGAGCTTTTATGTTCTTATTGTTCAGCAGTAGTTTTCGTGTTGGAACTTGTTAAATATTAATAATCCGTTAATTTCTTATAAGACTCAGTTCTGTACATTGCTTTAGCTTACACGACATAGGCTATTTTTAAGCTTGGCTCATGGTAGAAAGACAGCTCCATATATGTAGAGACCACGTGCTTTAGGAGACGTATATAATTCATGGCTAACTGTAGAGGTCGCTCTTCTTCCCTCACCATCATGAGACACAGACGCAAGATGACATAACTCAACAGCTGGTATGTTACTTTACTACGAAGAAGCCGAACTGAGAGACAGACGCCATTTGCCATGTGAGATCCCGGAGAGAAAGAAGAATACATGCTGCTTTGCTATGAACAATGGACAATATCTCTTTCACTTATTTTTATTCACCTGTTTTTCTGTAATAACCTTTCTTTGATGGAAGAATCCAAATAAACCACTATATTTTTATCTGGTAACTAGTCCTGAGTATTTTACAGGATAAGCATTATTTTACATTGGAGAGCCAGCCAGATCTGAATTTTTGTACTTTTTTGCGGATTTCCCTCAACTTGCCCACACGGGGGATTGGACTTTGCTAACGTCAAATCATATGTGCAAGTTATCGGGAATTCCACTACTTACAAGAATCACACAGAACCTAGAAGTAAGAATTGCTAGATAGATTGAGAAGTACTACAAGTGCCAAAGTGCCAGACGTGCTGAAACCAAGACAAGAGCCCATCGTTGTCTATCAAAGGAACAAGCTGAGAAATTTCAAGGTAAGAGAAATGGATGTAATTAATTCTTATGCTAAGCAGAGTAGATTGAAATTTAAGTCTGTAGACAATTCTAATTCAGAAGTTTTATGGTTAAGTTTATATGCCGAGTGTGAACTCGAGAATCAAAGGTTAGATTCTAAGTTTTTCAATAGAGAAAGAGAGAGATTAAAAAATATTCTACAGATGGTAGATATATTTCATAGATCTGTGTCAGAGAAATCCAAAAATGATTGTTGTGATGTTCTCGAGATTGGCTGTAAAGTTAGGGAGATTGACTGTAATCAAGTGTCTGTAGCAGCCATCGAAGGTGACCTTGCAGACGTGGAACAAGATGGAGAAGTAGGAGGAGACTTCAGAACTGACGTAGAGGACGTACAAGGGAAAGACGTACCACTAAAAATAGACGACTCACAGGCCCAAATCCGAAGTAACGTAAGGAAGAATTTGATAAAAATATGCGAAATAATTCCTGCATATGAAAACAAAATAGATGTTTGTAGAAACTCTGAGGTTTTTGAAAGTTGTGTTGATAAATTTGATTTATCTAACGAGGAGAAGAATCAGTTGTTCAAAATGTGGATCCCTGTAACCTTTTCCAGGAGGTTATCTTTAAAGTTATCTGGTGAAACACATGAGAATTTAACTGATGAGGACAGATTAAAAATTCTCATTTTTTGTTCATCAAATGAAAATCATCCAGATATTGATATTCTTCAAAAATTAAGGATTGGTCGGAAGGAATGTACCTACACATTCATGTCTATATATCACCGCTTGTATAGAACGGTCATGGAGAATGTCAAAACACTGTCCCTCATAAGGAGTTTTGTGAGCAAATTTTGGTTTCTAAATCCTGCATCTCGTGTTATTGCGTCACAAAAAGATTCTTTGTTTGAATGTGCGCAATCCCTTGATTTTGCCAGAAAACACGAGAATCGTGAAAGGAAAGTAAATTGTGCTAATTTTGTGAAGACAGTCAGAGTAAAATCTTATCAGAAGCCTGCATTAGCAAAACCTTCTAAAATGAGTTTTCCCCAAAACCAAATATATGAAGAACAAAGGAGATCACATGTTTGTTATAAGCCATATGGAATGATGCAAAGGAACACCGAAAAGACACAAATTGAATTAAGAAAAATGATGAGTTTTGATCTTCTTCCTGTAACAAAGATGGCCGAATTTGACAGACAGAAACAGGTGGTGAGTGACATCATGGCCTGTAAACTGAATACTCTGCTCCAAGAATCTATCAGCTTTAAAATGGCAAGAACCTTTCAGGATATTTTTTGCAGAGAAATAAGTATGGGTTTAGGAATTGGCTAGAAAAAGTAATATATATTGTGTAACAGTGTTAAACAATTAGTGAGTTATATGTAATTATTTTATAGAGTATAATCCTGTAGTTTTATGGTTTGTAGATATATACATAGTCATACAGTATATATAGAGTGTTTGTAGAAGTAGAAATAGTAGAACTGTATTTTTTAATGAAAATTAAAATCTACATCAGTAATAATATTTAGAATATGAATATGATATTAACCTTATTTTTTATGTTTCCTTAGAATTTTCATTTCAAAGCAGGACTTAATCGGGAAAAATTCTCTTACAAGGATTTATGCCTTTATTTACACATGAAGTTGCAATAATTGCATGATTTTATATCTAACCCTTAAAAGGAAATAACTAATTGCATTTTAAAATGTTCTGGGTGTGTGCTTTACTGCATGGTTTGAATGACAACCACAGCAGGGAAATTTGAACCTTGTTCTAATAATACAAGTATACCAGTATACTATGTCCCTGTTCCTTAGGGAAAGAATTTTTAAGGGGGTCTCAACTTTTGCAAACCAATGGAATTTTTTTCTAGGCCTAAATGTCAAGTATAGCTATACATATACATATATTTATGTCATGTGTATTTGGGGAATATTCAAAGAAATATTAAGAGACTAAATTGAAATAGTTTACAATGCATTGATAATTAGGATAATTTGGGTTAAAATACGTGTATTCATCACACCTTCGTGTGTGAGGTATTTGGTTTAAAGTTAATATGTGACACAGTCTGAGTGACAGTGACTGAGTGTATGAGCAGCTGCTGAGCGAGTAATGTGATATGTTTGTGAGGCCTCAGGATCCTGAATGCTAGAGAGAAAGAAAAAAAAAAAACCCCAAAAGCTTTTATCTTTAGGAGAAATATGCAGATCAGATAAATTATTAGAATATTAGGATATATAATGAAATATTATCTATACAACATATATTTCTGTATTTCTATAGTAATTATTTCTTGATTTAGTTAATTGTGGATAAGTGCAAAGTGCAGTCGCACATCAAAATGGTTTATGCAAATTAATTTTTCCAAAAGATAATTTTATGATATTCAAATTAATTTTGATGGTTACACATCTTCAGACAAATAATGGTATAAGCAAGTATAAATTCACATAATTTATACATTAATTATTTTTAATTTTGGTTTTGATAAATGAATTATTTCATAGAACAATATTTTTTGGTATTAAGGGGGAAAATATGTTTTTTATCCTGACTACATCATCACATTTGATTAATACCCTCTTCTTCACACATTTTAATAGAAAAAAATATTAATAAGGTACAATGGTATAAGTATTGGGTATAATAACAAGTATTATAAAGAGTCATTTCTTTACACTAAGAGGAATTACATGCAAAGTTGCATGATTTGAATATTTTGATAACACAAGTTTATGACAATTATGAAATAATCCAGATCATGGAAATATTAAGGGTATATGTTACTGAAGACATAACTACTCTGCATCAACATAAAGGCCTTATTCTTATTTTTATTCTTATTTTTCATTATTTTTAATTCTTTCACCAATATTTAGTAAAGTAATATCTACTGAGAATATTGCTTCATTAAATATAGCAATTATATGGTTCTATTACTAAGGAAAATGTTTCACTTCTGAGTTATATGCAACAATTCTTTTATTCATTCATTCGCTCACTCATATATTCTTATTTTGGTTCATGGCTTTACATTCCTACATATTATTAGTATAATAAATATATTCCTTATTAATAAAGATGAAAACACTGGTTACATAAAACACAGTGACACCTATGGGTTGAAAAAGGTAATTACACCTAAGACATAAAAAATGTTCTATCACATGAAGAATATGGATAATAATGTATTATCACTTATTATTGGTTTATTATTTCAAACATTGAAATCCATATACAGTACAAATTCTGATAATAATTATATGGATATTACTGATTGCTATGGTACGCTGTGATATTATAGGATAGGAAAATTACCAGATTTGGTATAGAATAGAGAATGAAGACTTCAAGCAAGATACTGAAATTACGTTAATAAAGACTTTTCATATTAAAATTGATTCTTATCAGTTGCAAGAAGAAGAATGCCGCGATCCAGAAGTCCCAGAAGGTAACAAAGCTATGATTTCTGAGAAATGAACTGTGATAATTACAAGTGCAGTATCCACCACTGACAGTCACAAGTGCAGTATCCACCACTGACAGTCACAAGTGCAGTATCCACCACTGACAGTCACAATTAAAGTGTCTAACCTGACAACCAGAGGATGATGATCCTATGATGCTGATGTGAACTGTGTTATCACGTTCTTATCAAGTTCCAGAGGTTTTCAATCACCTGAAAAGCTTCAATGTAAAGCTGGTGAACAATGAAGGTAATTAACCCTGACATGTGTCCTGTGCATTAGGACAAGGACTGGTTATGGTGCTATGTTTAGCAAGGAAGAGTCATTTTAACCCTTGCTTTGCTGACCAAAGACGTCACACCTGTTCAAAGACCAGTGCCGATGGAGGATTCCAGAATATCCAAGGCGAGCCAATGTAAGCCCAGGTTTTTTTAAAGATGACACTGCACAGATATTAAAGCTGCATTTCATCTATAGACTTTGTTTCTTATCAACATTTGAATTTATGGACTTTAATTTTTACACAACACGATTTCTACAACATCTATATGCTATAAGAAAACTGTATTTTTAAAAGAACCAAGAAGAAGACAGAAGACATCAAAATGAAGACCAGATGACATCAGATGATGATGACTGGACCTGAGATGCTTCAATTTAGACTTAGGGAAGTATAATTATACATATTTTATATGAATATTGTTCACGGCTTACCATAACATGAATTCACATCAATTATGTCATTGAGTACTTATAACGGTAATCTGATATTATTATTGTTATTGATATTAAATTATTTTGTCAAAGAAGAAGAAAAGAAGAAAAAAAAAAAGATCTTGTTATATTTTGAGGGTTCCAATTAATGTCTGTCTCCCTCAAAAGGGGGAATTGTTAAATATTAATAATCCGTTAATTTCTTATAAGACTCAGTTCTGTACATTGCTTTAGCTTACACGACATAGGCTATTTTTAAGCTTGGCTCATGGTAGAAAGACAGCTCCATATATGTAGAGACCACGTGCTTTAGGAGATGTATATAATTCATGGCTAACTGTAGAGGTCGCTCTTCTTCCCTCACCATCATGAGACACAGACGCAAGATGACATAACTCAACAGCTGGTATGTTACTTTACTACGAAGAAGCCGAACTGAGAGACAGACGCCATTTGCCATGTGAGATCCCGGAGAGAAAGAAGAATACATGCTGCTTTGCTATGAACAATGGACAATATCTCTTTCACTTATTTTTATTCACCTGTTTTTCTGTAATAACCTTTCTTTGATGGAAGAATCCAAATAAACCACTATATTTTTATCTGGTAACTAGTCCTGAGTATTTTACAGGATAAGCATTATTTTACAGAACTCTGCTATGCATGCCATTTTTGCCTAGTCCTTTTCTTATGGTGGAGTCATGAACACTGTCCTTAACTGAGGCAAGTGAGGCCAGCAGTTCTCTGGATGTTGTTGTGGGATCTTTGTTTCTTATTTGTTCCAAAATTAGTTTGGATCACGCCATGATGTCTAGCTTTTGAGGATCTTTTGGTCTGCTTTTGTAAGGCAGGTCCTATTTATGTGATTTCTTGATTGAGAACAGGTGTGTCAGTAATCAGGCCAGCGTGTGGCTAGGGAATTTGAACTCAGCTTCCTAAAGATGTGATAAACCACAGTTAATTTAAGTTTTAAGCTGGGAAAGGGCTATCACTTTTTCACACAAGACCCTGAAACATTTAAGTGTGACAGACATGCAGAAGAATATTAAATCAGTAATTACACAACTAATCTTAAGTATTTTTGAAAAATATGAGATCGCCATGAAAATGACACTTCAGGATATGTCAAAGGGTATGTCATTTTCAGGTAAAGTCAAAGGTTAGTCTGACTGAGAAAGAGCATTCTAGAATAAGGGTGCAGCACAGGAGAAATCCTGGAGACACAAATAGAATATTTTAGGAAAGGGGAATACATAGGTTACCAGTAGAACATAAGAGATTTGAGACAAAGTGAGCAATAATATGTAAGTTGTTAAAGAATTGTGGGTGGCTTTGCACAGAAGAACCTTACATTTCAGAATTATAAGGTTAGCCAAAGCATTGAAGAACCAGATTAGATAGCAGTAGACAGATTAGTAAAGTGCCTATCAACGAAGCAATTTAGGAAAGTATTGTGATTAAAACGTTTAATGTAAAAATAAAAATTAAGCAAAAATGGAAATTACATAGAAGAGATGCAGAATTGCTTTTATGATCAGACCACATGCGAAGATTTTTGCTGAATACTTTCATACAAAGTTCCTAAAAGCCATTAGCATCTGCCTCGCAGTGCATTACATGAATAAAGAGCAGAGCCAATGGCACCAGATAAACAAATACTCGACTTTTTAAGGCAAATAAATGGTTTTGACAAGAAGTAAGACAAACAACAGAGCAGAACCCTCAGACCACCTGGCTATGCAACAAATAGAAAAGGACCACAGAGCTGATCTTGAACAGCCAGCAACAATAACACATCAAGTTTTTGGAATATCAACAAAGGCTGGTCAGGCTAAGCCCTAGCCAAAACACCTGATGTCCAAAACCCAACGTTACACTGTTTTACATGCTCTACTTTAGAAATAAAAATAAATTATATATATATGGAGCCAAAGTCTCCCTGGACAGTAGCTTTCAAGTATTGCTGGTCACTATGAGCTTGTGTCAGATTCACGAGAAGATTTAAGGTTGAGAAAAAGTTCTTCTAGTTTAAGTGGACCTTCTTACTTCTGCAGAGGTTGAACCGATGGTATGTCCGCCCCTGATCCTACAATGATTCTTCCACTCTGTAGCCCTGTGAGATGCCACCTGTTTGTTATCCAGGTCTTTTTCAGGAAGAGCCCTCTTGCTCTTGTGCTAAAAAAATTTGCCCCTGATGCTCAACAAACCTGTTTATTAGCATTTTCCATTGTAAAGCACTGTGGAAGCACCAGTGTCTTGGTGTGATGTTAATATTTTAACATGTAATTGCACATCTGGAAAATAGCACAAGTGCAACAGGTTACAATGAGTCATTATAAAAGATGGTTTGCAATAAGTGCCCTTCCAATTTTCAGAACAGAAACAGTGGGGCTCTCCTCGGACAATGCAAGAGAATGGCGTAAAAATTCTCTACATATACGTCGTATATTATATATCTCCCTTACCCAATTGTTTATACATGTTAAAAGAAGTGGCCGGCCCCGTAAAGTAAGAGCACTATGGAGTGGGAGGCAGTTAATTGAGTGATGTTCACCCAGCAGGTACAATGTGGAACTTCAGGAACTTAGTACCCCTTAGATCAATGGTTCCCAAACTCCAGTCCTCTCGGACCCCAACAGGTCATGTTTTCAGGATTTCCATAGTGTTACACATGTGAGAGAATTCCTGATGCCTTGATGATACTTCCATCACCTGTGAAATACTAAGGAAATCCTGAAAACATGACCTGTTGGGGTCCACGAGGACTGGAGTTTGGGAACCACTGCCTTAGATACACTTGCTTTGGGCCCCAAGACACCTTCTTTATTCCTTGAAAGAGGGGCAATAAGAAAAGAAACCATAAAAATAGCTACCATTGTACCCCTGAATTAAAAAATAGCCACAATTGGGCCCCATGAATTAATAGATAACCGACACTTTGCCCCCAGATTTAAAGGATCAAACACTCCCCATCCATTTGACCAAAAGGACCATCTTCTACTAAAGGCTCTCCTTAATGACAATGGAGCACAATGACATCATTGCACCACCAGCGTAGTGTCACGATCCATTTTTTGGATCTATGGCAGATTTTGGCTTAGCATATTAAATATTTTTTCCTTTCAGGCCATCGGGGGTTAATATCAGTTTTTCCCCCCTGGTGGCCACTGTTGTAAATGCATGGCTGGTCTGTTTGCTATGCAGGTGGTGACCACTCCCCCTTCCTTTAAAAGTTCACCAGGTGCTGCAGCTAACTGTTGGTGATACACTTCCTTTTGAATAACAGCAGTGGTCAAGAGCAGTGGTGCTTCTGCTGAACGCTGATCTTACTCTGCTGCTCAGTGCATTGCAGCAGAGAAAGCTAAGTGTTGTTTGTCTTACCTTGTCTGTTATCTTTCCTTGGTGTTATAGCAGAGTGCAGGAGGTGTCCCTCTCCCCGTTCCTTATCGCAGGGCCCACCGTTGTAATTGTGTCCCCGGTGTTCCCTTGTTTGTTTGTTGTTTAGTGACCGACCGCTTGCTGGGTCGTATCACACAGGGCCAGTCACATTGTGACACGTAGCATGCAAGGCATGGAGCCATGGGGCAGAAAGTGTATCAGGGTTTCTTGCAGTACCACTGTTATATTGAAATGTATGCTACTATATGTGCTATGATTGTCGGAAACCTGGGGGAGTTCTAGGCAATTCAGAACCGTCATTTGATATGTTTTGCCCTATAGACATGTATCCTCAGACTTTCAGAGCAAAAATATCTTGTAAATA
This sequence comes from Dendrobates tinctorius, assembly GCF_039654945.1. Classification (NCBI taxonomy): domain Eukaryota; kingdom Metazoa; phylum Chordata; class Amphibia; order Anura; family Dendrobatidae; genus Dendrobates; species Dendrobates tinctorius. The sequence goes on along the minus strand of NW_027361707.1, from coordinate 4,954,980 downwards.
GAGATAAGAGAATCTTTTGAAATTCAGCTTCTCCAGTTTCACTAAATTTTTCACAAAAATTTGTTTCACAGTTAATCGATGACTTGCAAAACTCAAGTACTGAGAGCCTCAAGCCCCCAATTGCGCTGAAAATACATGTATAACACTCTGTGGTCTCCTAGGACTGTATTGATGCTTCAGTAATGTCAAAGTGAACTTGAATTGCATGGTAATTAAAGATGGGAGAACCACTTGATGTTTGAGTCTGACGAGTTTGGCCACACAGTTAAAAAAGTGTGGTTCGGGTACCAGAACAGTACCTGAACCTGGACCCATTCACTTGAGTGTCGCTAATAACAGCGAGAGCAGGAGTCGGCTGATGGGAGTATTCACCAGCAAAAGCTTGAGCTCTAAATAAATAATTAAAAAATAAACGGCGTGGGTTCCCCTGTATTTTTGATAACAAGCCAGGCAAAACTGAGAGCTGCAGGCTGCAACCCTCAGCTGTCAGCTTCAGCAAGCCTGGTTATCAATAATAGAGGCATCTTCACGCCTTTTTTTATTATTTAAATAAATAATTAAAAAATGGTGTGGGGTCCATCCCATTTTGTCAACCAGCCAAGCTAGAGCAGGCAGCTGGGGGATGGTATTATCAGGGTGATAATGGGCCAAATATTAGCAGCCCACAACTGCCCCAGAAAAAGTGCTTCTATGAGATGTGTCAATTCTGCTGTTCTGCCTGGCTCTTCCCACTTGCCCTGTGGCCAGTGGGGTTCATATGTGGGAAGTTGATGTCACCTTTTTATTGTACGGTGACATCAAACCAATGCTGTTATCAGCAACAGCAGGCTTAGGCTGATAGGATTAGTAGTCCCATCAGCTGACACCTGTGACCAGAGGGAAACATTTTACTTCTGATCACAGCTGCGGGCTCACGCTGTCATTTGACAGCATGAGAGCCGCAGCTCTCTGACCACTGACAATAATCTTACCACCTACCTGAGGCGCCGCTGTTTCTCACGCTGTCATGCCGACGACAGCGTGAGAAACACCCAGTGTTCGAGATGTCAAATCCAATTGATGTACAGCTTGTAAAAGTACTCCAATATGCCTGTAATCCGGGTTTCTAATGAACAGAAAAATAGTAGTATAAACGTATTTGCTTTTTGGCTGTCGATTTCCTAGTGTGCGTGATGGGCTTTCCTGGTCTGTGGATAGTAAAGGTACGAAGTACCTGTGCAGTGATCCGGGCGGCAGCGCTAGCACTGACTAGCCAAAATTGGAACGGCAAAGTCCGCCTAAATAGAGTGACGTCACTCTGAGGAAGAAGGACAGGTTGGAGATGGATTCTGGATCACGGACTATTCCCCAGTGAGTGACAGCTGATGCACAAATACGTTTGCTTCTGCTTTTATGTACAATGGAAACTGGATTACTGGCATATTGGAGTTGAACATCAATCATAATTGTGTAGCATATTTATCTGCATACCTATGTAAGGAGTGTTCCGGGACTATGTGATACTCATTCCCTTCCTTAATGTAGATATTGCCTTGTATGTTAAATTATATATATTTGCATATTTATCTGTTACTGCTATGTGTAAAGGAAAATATACTGTATAATGTATATAATGTTGTGAACATAGGGATAGTGCAGTGCCTTAGTTAAGCCACTTTAGGGGGCACACTATAGTTTAGTAGCAGTAGCAGTGTAGATAGCTAATTAGGAGGAGCCAACCATGGATAATATAGAGGGTTTTTCCTTTTTAGAGTAGTAGGGCCATGGAACCCATATAGGGTGGACAGCTCTGCAACGGTTAAGCAAGAAACCAAGCCGTCCAGGGTCCAGTGGCCAGGAGTGCAGCCGAAGCAGCAGTTGTGATGATAGTGCTGTAGCAGAAACTGAAGCAGAGGTCACAGCAGTACAGGGATGCAGGTCGCTCTACAATGTGGCAGTTCACTGCATGGGCAGATGGCTTCATATCAGGTGCGAAACGGATGAGGAAACTCCTAAGCATAGTGAGCCTGAACAGGGAGACTGCTGCGGAATCGGATGAGATGGTACGACCCGGGCACATACTGGAGGACATAGGAAAGACTGCAGGGAAAACGAAGAATGCAAACTGTTTGGAACACTATGCTGATGTTGTATCTGACAAGGAAGTGCTGTGAAAATGAAAAAGAAAAGTTTTACATTTTAAGTTTCAACTGGACTGTGTCTCTATTTGTGTGCAATCGCATGGAAAGGGTCTACAGCAGCTCAGAGGAGACCCTGAAGGTGCAGAGAGCAAAAAGTCACGTATACTGATTAAAGGACGCTCTTTGTATGTGACCGGAGACCAGGGTGCAAGAGCCATTAGTCTCAGCCACGACTACGGCCCTGGCGCTCCCTCACACCTACCTACATCATACATGCAGGAGTTTTGTATCAGGTGACTTTAGGTGCACGTTTGCACCTTTTTACATTAGATTCGTTCATAAATGAGCAATCTTTTGCTTTTTGTAAAACAGCAGCGGGTATTTTTCGGACGATTCAGACCAATCAAAGCTCAAATTGTTCACCGAGTTTACGTAAATTTGTGTAAATTTCTGCACAGATTAAATTGAGCATAAATAAAAAAAATATACCGTATTTTCCGCTTTGTAAGACGCACTTTTTTTCCCCCAAAATTGAGGGGAAAAAGGGGGTGTGTCTTACAAAGAGGATATACATTTGCGCTGCCACTGAGGGTACTTGCCGCGGCACTCTGTGCCCTGATGCTGCCGCTGCGCTGTCCGCCACCGCCGCGCTCCTGTCCCCCGGTGGTTTCTTCCGCCCCACCGCCGCCGCCGCGCTCTGTCCCGTTCAGCGTGGGGGGGTCTCTGTCGCTCCATGCCTGCTTTCTTCCTGGAAAATGGCCGCCGCGCATGCGCAGACGGACATCTCGGCACTGAAATCTCGGAGAATGGCGAAGAGAATGGCGTAAAAATTCTCTACATATACGTCGTATATTATATATCTCCCTTACCCAATTGTTTATACATGTTAAAAGAAGTGGCCGGCCCCGTAAAGTAAGAGCACTATGGAGTGGGAGGCAGTTAATTGAGTGATGTTCACCCAGCAGGTACAATGTGGAACTTCAGGAACTTAGTACCCCTTAGATCAATGGTTCCCAAACTCCAGTCCTCTCGGACCCCAACAGGTCATGTTTTCAGGATTTCCATAGTGTTACACATGTGAGAGAATTCCTGATGCCTTGATGATACTTCCATCACCTGTGAAATACTAAGGAAATCCTGAAAACATGACCTGTTGGGGTCCACGAGGACTGGAGTTTGGGAACCACTGCCTTAGATACACTTGCTTTGGGCCCCAAGACACCTTCTTTATTCCTTGAAAGAGGGGCAATAAGAAAAGAAACCATAAAAATAGCTACCATTGTACCCCTGAATTAAAAAATAGCCACAATTGGGCCCCATGAATTAATAGATAACCGACACTTTGCCCCCAGATTTAAAGGATCAAACACTCCCCATCCATTTGACCAAAAGGACCATCTTCTACTAAAGGCTCTCCTTAATGACAATGGAGCACAATGACATCATTGCACCACCAGCGTAGTGTCACGATCCATTTTTTGGATCTATGGCAGATTTTGGCTTAGCATATTAAATATTTTTTCCTTTCAGGCCATCGGGGGTTAATATCAGTTTTTCCCCCCTGGTGGCCACTGTTGTAAATGCATGGCTGGTCTGTTTGCTATGCAGGTGGTGACCACTCCCCCTTCCTTTAAAAGTTCACCAGGTGCTGCAGCTAACTGTTGGTGATACACTTCCTTTTGAATAACAGCAGTGGTCAAGAGCAGTGGTGCTTCTGCTGAACGCTGATCTTACTCTGCTGCTCAGTGCATTGCAGCAGAGAAAGCTAAGTGTTGTTTGTCTTACCTTGTCTGTTATCTTTCCTTGGTGTTATAGCAGAGTGCAGGAGGTGTCCCTCTCCCCGTTCCTTATCGCAGGGCCCACCGTTGTAATTGTGTCCCCGGTGTTCCCTTGTTTGTTTGTTGTTTAGTGACCGACCGCTTGCTGGGTCGTATCACACAGGGCCAGTCACATTGTGACACGTAGCATGCAAGGCATGGAGCCATGGGGCAGAAAGTGTATCAGGGTTTCTTGCAGTACCACTGTTATATTGAAATGTATGCTACTATATGTGCTATGATTGTCGGAAACCTGGGGGAGTTCTAGGCAATTCAGAACCGTCATTTGATATGTTTTGCCCTATAGACATGTATCCTCAGACTTTCAGAGCAAAAATATCTTGTAAATAGAGATAAGAGAATCTTTTGAAATTCAGCTTCTCCAGTTTCACTAAATTTTTCACAAAAATTTGTTTCACAGTTAATCGATGACTTGCAAAACTCAAGTACTGAGAGCCTCAAGCCCCCAATTGCACTGAAAATACATGTATAACACTCTGTGGTCTCCTAGGACTGTATTGATGCTTCAGTAATGTCAAAGTGAACTTGAATTGCATGGTAATTAAAGATGGGAGAACCACTTGATGTTTGAGTCTGACGAGTTTGGCCACACAGTTAAAAAAGTGTGGTTCGGGTACCAGAACAGTACCTGAACCTGGACCCATTCACTTGAGTGTCGCTAATAACAGCGAGAGCAGGAGTCGGCTGATGGGAGTATTCACCAGCAAAAGCTTGAGCTCTAAATAAATAATTAAAAAATAAACGGCGTGGGTTCCCCTGTATTTTTGATAACAAGCCAGGCAAAACTGAGAGCTGCAGGCTGCAACCCTCAGCTGTCAGCTTCAGCAAGCCTGGTTATCAATAATAGAGGCATCTTCACGCCTTTTTTTATTATTTAAATAAATAATTAAAAAATGGTGTGGGGTCCATCCCATTTTGTCAACCAGCCAAGCTAGAGCAGGCAGCTGGGGGATGGTATTATCAGGGTGATAATGGGCCAAATATTAGCAGCCCACAACTGCCCCAGAAAAAGTGCTTCTATGAGATGTGTCAATTCTGCTGTTCTGCCTGGCTCTTCCCACTTGCCCTGTGGCCAGTGGGGTTCATATGTGGGAAGTTGATGTCACCTTTTTATTGTACGGTGACATCAAACCAATGCTGTTATCAGCAACAGCAGGCTTAGGCTGATAGGATTAGTAGTCCCATCAGCTGACACCTGTGACCAGAGGGAAACATTTTACTTCTGATCACAGCTGCGGGCTCACGCTGTCATTTGACAGCATGAGAGCCGCAGCTCTCTGACCACTGACAATAATCTTACCACCTACCTGAGGCGCCGCTGTTTCTCACGCTGTCATGCCGACGACAGCGTGAGAAACACCCAGTGTTCGAGATGTCAAATCCAATTGATGTACAGCTTGTAAAAGTACTCCAATATGCCTGTAATCCGGGTTTCTAATGAACAGAAAAATAGTAGTATAAACGTATTTGCTTTTTGGCTGTCGATTTCCTAGTGTGCGTGATGGGCTTTCCTGGTCTGTGGATAGTAAAGGTACGAAGTACCTATGCAGTGATCCGGGCGGCAGCGCTAGCACTGACTAGCCAAAATTGGAACGGCAAAGTCCGCCTAAATAGAGTGACGTCACTCTGAGGAAGAAGGACAGGTTGGAGATGGATTCTGGATCACGGACTATTCCCCAGTGAGTGACAGCTGATGCACAAATACGTTTGCTTCTGCTTTTATGTACAATGGAAACTGGATTACTGGCATATTGGAGTTGAACATCAATCATAATTGTGTAGCATATTTATCTGCATACCTATGTAAGGAGTGTTCCGGGACTATGTGATACTCATTCCCTTCCTTAATGTAGATATTGCCTTGTATGTTAAATTATATATATTTGCATATTTATCTGTTACTGCTATGTGTAAAGGAAAATATACTGTATAATGTATATAATGTTGTGAACATAGGGATAGTGCAGTGCCTTAGTTAAGCCACTTTAGGGGGCACACTATAGTTTAGTAGCAGTAGCAGTGTAGATAGCTAATTAGGAGGAGCCAACCATGGATAATATAGAGGGTTTTTCCTTTTTAGAGTAGTAGGGCCATGGAACCCATATAGGGTGGACAGCTCTGCAACGGTTAAGCAAGAAACCAAGCCGTCCAGGGTCCAGTGGCCAGGAGTGCAGCCGAAGCAGCAGTTGTGATGATAGTGCTGTAGCAGAAACTGAAGCAGAGGTCACAGCAGTACAGGGATGCAGGTCGCTCTACAATGTGGCAGTTCACTGCATGGGCAGATGCCTTCATATCAGGTGCGAAACGGATGAGGAAACTCCTAAGCATAGTGAGCCTGAACAGGGAGACTGCTGCGGAATCGGATGAGATGGTACGACCCGGGCACATACTGGAGGACATAGGAAAGACTGCAGGGAAAACGAAGAATGCAAACTGTTTGGAACACTATGCTGATGTTGTATCTGACAAGGAAGTGCTGTGAAAATGAAAAAGAAAAGTTTTACATTTTAAGTTTCAACTGGACTGTGTCTCTATTTGTGTGCAATCGCATGGAAAGGGTCTACAGCAGCTCAGAGGAGACCCTGAAGGTGCAGAGAGCAAAAAGTCACGTATACTGATTAAAGGACGCTCTTTGTATGTGACCGGAGACCAGGGTGCAAGAGCCATTAGTCTCAGCCACGACTACGGCCCTGGCGCTCCCTCACACCTACCTACATCATACATGCAGGAGTTTTGTATCAGGTGACTTTAGGTGCACGTTTGCACCTTTTTACATTAGATTCGTTCATAAATGAGCAATCTTTTGCTTTTTGTAAAACAGCAGCGGGTATTTTTCGGACGATTCAGACCAATCAAAGCTCAAATTGTTCACCGAGTTTACGTAAATTTGTGTAAATTTCTGCACAGATTAAATTGAGCATAAATAAAAAAAATATACCGTATTTTCCGCTTTGTAAGACGCACTTTTTTTCCCCCAAAATTGAGGGGAAAAAGGGGGTGTGTCTTACAAAGAGGATATACATTTGCGCTGCCACTGAGGGTACTTGCCGCGGCACTCTGTGCCCTGATGCTGCCGCTGCGCTGTCCGCCACCGCCGCGCTCCTGTCCCCCGGTGGTTTCTTCCGCCCCACCGCCGCCGCCGCGCTCTGTCCCGTTCAGCGTGGGGGGGTCTCTGTCGCTCCATGCCTGCTTTCTTCCTGGAAAATGGCCGCCGCGCATGCGCAGACGGACATCTCGGCACTGAAATCTCGGGAGATGAGATTTCAGCGCTGAAATCTCATCTCCCGAGATTTCAGTGCCGAGATGTCCGTCTGCGCATGCGCGGCGGCCATTTTCCAGGAAGAAAGCAGGCATGGAGCGACAGAGACCCCCCCACACTGAACGGGACAGAGCGCGGCGGCGGTGGGGTGGAAGAAACCACCGGGGGACAGGAGCGCGGCGGTGGCGGACAGCGCAGCGGCAGCATCAGGGCACAGAGTGCCGCGGCAAGTACCCTCAGAACGGGACAGAGCGCGGCGATGGCGGCAAACACCGGGGGGACAGAGCGCGGTGGTGGCGGTAAGAACCGGGGGAGAGCGCGGCGGTGGTGGCAAGCAGGCACCGGGGGACAGCGTGGCGGTGGTGGCAAGCACTGGGGGACAGAGTGCGGCGGTGGTGGCAAGCAGGCACCGGGGGACAGAGCGTGGCGGTGGTGGCAAGCATCAGGGGACAGAGGGCGGCGGCAGTAACAGACACCGGCAGCGGCACGCTGCACTTCAAAACACCCCCTCATCCCAGCAGCAATGTTCCACTCCGGCCTCCTCCATCACCACCCCTGGAAAGCAATAAGACGCATGGATTATAAGATGCACCACCATTTTATTAAAAATAAAGTTTTTTTCCTATTTTTCTCCTCAAAATTTGGGGTGCGTCTTATAATCCGGAGCGTCTTATAAAGCGAAAAATACGGTATATAATTTTTGACTTCCAGATCAGTCCACGTCCTAAATTTCCTTCTGTTTGCACTGGTCCAGGTCAAATGGTGCAGCTGGTATACATAAATAAACATAACTGAATGCTTAATCTATAGGAAGGTCATGAAATATAAAAATATAGCACACGTATCATTAATAGGCTTGCTGCCTATATTACCAGGGATCGCATTAAAGCCATGTAAAAGAAACATGAGATCTGTTTAATAAAGTGAAAAAGACAGAAATATTTTCAACACAGTTTAATTTACTACGATGGGGCTTCATTGAAGTGGTAAAATCTACTCGGATGCCCAGAAAATGTCGAAACCACAGGGTGTCATTTCCAGAGTACTACATAATGAGACTTCAGAAGGATGCTTGCTTCTACACCTTGGGTGGTTGATACCACACTTGGACCTGCACAAGTCTTCTCAGTTCTAGATTGTGGGTCTACTAAGAGGTTCATGGCCGGTAGCAGGTCCAGGTTTCAAAGTAAACAATCCACATACTATTAAGTGACAACTCACTGTCCTTCTCCTTACGCACTGGAAGATGTTGTCGGAGGAAGCTATCTGGGCGATCATCGGGTTGGCAAAACTTATGAGGACTGCACTTCCAGATGGTGAAACCCACCGGCTGGAATACTTTTCCATTAGAGGTCTACGTTAGCTTTTAATAGCATCTCTGCCACTTTGTTTATCCTCTTAAAAGGTGCTCGGTAAGCTTTTCAGATTTCCGTAAGGAAAATATTTCAACTCTCCAATGAAAAACCATTTAATGATGCCTCGGAGAATTCCGGAACACCAATTTAGATTTAGAGCATCTATCAAGGGTTGTCCACTAATTTGGGATTATTTATGATTCTAGTAAAGGAAATGTGTCATCAGAAATTCACCTACTGCTTAAATCAAGTTTTATGTAAAATGAAAATATTTTTTTAAGTTTGATGATTTTTTTTCAGTTGTTTTTTATATTACACTATGCATTAAAAAATAATTAGAAATTTTGCAATTTTCACACTAGACGTAGGGTTATTCTAGACGCAGACTTTCTGCACTTTCAAGAAATGTACATGTACATTAACAGCAATAGTCTGACTCAAACCTATCTTTTGTATTGAAGCATCTAATGAGGGTGTGCAAAGGTTACTATAAAGGGATGTGGCAAAGGTGAGCTGTGACACCACCAACTGTGAATGGTGGTTTCTGTGTTATCTACTGTATATACAGGTGTTAACAGTCATTGTACAGTAGGTGGAGGAGGTGAGCTGTGATATCACCTATTGTGAATGGTGGATCCTGTGTTCTCTATTGTAAATAGAGATCTTATCAGTCATTGTACAGGAGGAGGTGAGCTGTGACATCACCAGTTGTGAATGTGGATCCTGTGTTATCTACTGTACATAGAGGTGTTAGCACATGGCCCGTGTTTAACATGTGTTTAACACAGCAGGAGATCTGATCACAGACAGGCGCATCTGCCTGTCCACAACCAATGTGGGCAAGCTCACAATCATTAAAATTAGCCAGGTGTGCATCCCACATGACTTGTCGGTACCTTGGGCTGAATAGAGAAGTATACAATCTGCACCCACCCATTGTTACACTCCACCACAGTTTATTTGTTCTATTTTCCAATCCCAATGTTTAGGGGTGTCCCCAAATTAAAAGAAAAAAAAAAAAGAAAAACGAGGCTGTCTTGCAGAGTATCTCCACAGAGGCTGTTTTCAGACTACACATCCACACAGGCTTTTTGGCAGAGTACTCCCATGGAGATGGGTACAGGGTACACACACAGAGGCTTTTTGGCAGAGTACACACAAGAACCTAACACTGTCCTTCACTTGAGTTGCATCTAGTCCCTACGCTAAACAGAGCAGAATGGCAGCGCCACCCATGATCTGGCGATTACACAGGCCAGGTCACATGGTGCGCTGACCAATCACAGCCATGGCAATACTTGGCATGGCTGTGATGGCTCCGGAAGTGCCCGCAACCTAAAAGCTTGTTGATTTTCTGCACTGCAGCCTTTCAACACACTTTGATCAGCATCCAAACACCAACAATACAACTGACTTCCGGAGAAAGTCCATGTTTGGAGTTCAGCTCTCATCCGACACTCGGTGTCCAATACAAACCTCGAACTTTCCTGTTCGGGTTTGCTCATCTCTACTCATTTCTATCAGATGATATTGAGATTTGACAAAAAATACAACAAGATGGGACAGAGGAATAACGTGACTTTGGGATCACTTTAAAAATGATTGTGTAATTGGGTTGGATTGGAAAAAGATTGGAAGATGAGGCCTTCTCCTGTGACTACCGGGTACACACGGAGGGACCAGTGAAACTGCGAATGGTCATTTAAATCAGTTAACTTTGCTTTCTTTTTGGAATTTCTGTCTACAGATGATCATAACCAGTCTGAGTCTGTCAGTGAGTGCATGGAAAGAAGCTATTATGTTGTGAGCTGTGAAAGAGATGTATGCAACCAGGGGGAACACTCGTTTTCATCAGATGATACTGATATGGCCTGTTTCACACAACGGATCCGCCTGTGTACGGACATCAACGTGTGCCACCGGATGTTTTCTTTTTACGGATCCGGTGAAGGAAGAAATTTAAAGGAACCGCTGTCTGGGGAGGAGAGAAAGAGAGGCCAAAATTTTGGCGGATCCGCAAAAAAACGGATCCAACGGATGGCCATCCGTCAAGATCCGCTGGTAATGCAACTCAATGGAAAAAAAAACGGATCCGCCAAGCAAGATGTCGGATCCGTTTTTTTTGCAAAACGGCGGATTTTGACTGATGGTAACATTCGGATCATAGAATCATAGAATCGTAGAGTTGGAAGGGACCTCCTGGGCCATCTGGTCCAACCCCCTGCTCAAAGCAGGATTCGCTAAATCATCCCAGTCAGATGTCTGTCCAGCCTCTGTTTGAAGACTTCCATTGAAGGAGAACTCACCACTTCTCGTGGCAGCCTGTTCCACTCATTGATCACTCTAACTGTCAAAAAGTTTTTTCTAATATCTAATCTGTGTCTCCTCCCATTCAGTTTCATCCCATTGCTTCTAGTCTTTCCTTGTGCAAATGAGAATAAAGATGATCCTTCTACAATGTGACAGCCCTTTAGATATTTGTAGACAGCTATTAAGTCTCCTCTCAGTCTTCTCTTTTGCAAACTAAACATTCCCAAATCCTGCAACCTTTCCTAACAAGACAGGGTTTGCAGACCGGTCACCATTCTGGTCGCTCTTTTCTGAACTTGCTCCAGTTTGTTGATGTCTTTTTTAAAATGTGGTGCCCAAAACTGGACACAATATTCCAGATGAGGTCTGACCAAAGAGGAGTAGAGGGAAATAATGACTTCACGTGATCTAGACTGTATGCTTCTGTTAATACATCCTAAAATTACATTTGCCTTTATTGCTGCTGCATCACACTGTTGACTCATATTCAGTCTATTAGTATTCCCAAGTCTTTTTCACATGTGCTGTTGCTTAGCCCTATTCCTCCCATTCTGTATATACTTTTTTCATTTTTATTGCCCAGATGTAGTACTTTGCATTTTTCCCTGTTAAAAACCATTCTGTTAGTTGCTGCCCACTTCTCCAGTTTATTTATATCTTTTTGAATCCTCTCTCTTCTCTAGTATTAGCTATCCCTCCTAGCTTTGAATCATCAGCAAATTTAATCAGTTTACCCTCAATTCCTTCATCTAAATCGTTGATAAAGATGTTGAACAATACAGGGCCCAGGACAGAGCCCTGTGGTACCCCACTTGAGACATTCTTCCAACTGGATGTGCAGCCATTTACGACCACTCTTTGGGTCCGATCACTAAGCAAGTTATGAATCCACCTAACAGTTGCCTTGTCCATTCCATACTTAGTCATTTTTTCAATAAGGATTGTATGAGATACTTTGTCAAATGCTTTGCTGAAGTCAAGATATACTATATCTACAGCATTTCCTTGATCCACCCAATCAGTTATTCCATCATAGAAGGAAATTAAGTTAGTCTGACATGACTTATTAGTTACAAACCCATGCTGACTCTGTTTAATCACTTCATTCTTATCCAGGTACTGACATACATGTTGTTTAATAATTTGTTCAAAGATCTTTCCTGGTATAGAAGTCAGACTCACCGGCCTATAGTTGCCTGGGTCCACCTTCTTCCCCTTTTTGAAGATAGGAACAACATTTGCTCTTCTCCAGTCTTCTGGGACTTCTCCTGTTCTCCAAGAATTTTCAAAGATTATGGAGAGGGGTTCAAAAATTTCTTCTGCTCTCTCCTTCAGTACTCTGGGGTGTAATTCATCTGGACCTGGAGACTTGAATTCATTTAGGTTAGCTAAGTGTTTCCTCGCTATCTTTCTGTTTATAGATATCCTGGATTCTTCAATTCCCTTAATAGGACAGTGAAGAACAGTTGATGTTACATTTCCTTTCTGAGAGAAAACAGATGCAAAATAGGAATTTAAAAGTTCGGCCTTCTCAACATCCTGTCTTACCATTTCATCATTTTCATCCTGTAAAAATCCAATAGCATCTTTGACTTTTCTTTTACTTTTGACATACCCCCAAAATCCTTTATTATTGCTTTTGACATCTCTTGCAAGCCTCAATTCATTGTCAGCTTTAGCTAATCTGATTTGTGCCCTGCAGGTTCTGCAGACAGCATTATATTCTTCTTTAGATATACCTCCCTCTTTCCATTTTATAAACATTTCATTTTTTTCTTCCTTTTTAGCATGTGCTTAAGTTCTGTGTTCATCCATCCTGGCTTCCTTAAATGCTTCCTATTCTTCCCTCTTTTCGGAATTGTTAACAATTGTGCTTTGAGAATTTCATTTTTCAAGATTTCCCATCCTTCCTGGACATTTTTGTCTTTAAGGATATCCAGCCATTGGATCCCTCCAATTCTCTTTCTGAATCCCTTAAAATCTGCCTTTCTGAAATCTAACCTTGACGTCTGAGTCTTCACAGGTCTTCCTCCTCTAGTTATCCAAAATTCTAAAATAGCATGGTCGCTACCTCCTAGGGTCCCAGCCACTTTTACCTCCTCAACCATTTCCTCCCTGTTTATAAGGATTAGATCCAAGGTAGCAGTTCCCCTTGTTTTCTCCCCTACCTTTTGGAAGATAAAGTTATCAGCAAGAGAGGATAAGAATTTCCTTGACCTGTTAGTTTTGCCTGAGATTCCCAACAAATGTCTGGATAGTTGAAATTTCCAATGACAACTATGTCATATTTTTTGGAGAACTTGGCCATTTGATGCATAAAGAGTTCATCCATATCTTCAGCTTGCACAGGCGGCCTGTAGTAAATGCCTACAATGGTGTCCTTTCCATTGTTCTGTCCTTGTATTCTTACCCAAACAGTTTCCACAGAACTCCCAGTCTCTGAAGCTTCAATCTCTGTGCAGATATACGTGTTTCTAACATACAATGCGACACCTCCTCCTCGTTTATCAAGTCTGTTTCTTGCAAATAAGTTGTATCCTTCTAGTCTTGTATTCCAATCATGTGTATTGTCCCACCAAGTTTCAGTGATTCCAATGACATCATATTTCTTTTCCTGTGTTAGTAGTTCCAATTCTCCTTGTTTGTTGCCCATGCTTTGTGCATTAGTATAGAAACATTTTAGTTTGTGATTGGTTTCTCTTTCTCCAATATTTTTATTAATTAGATTCTTTTGTCTTTGTTCTTCCTTTCCACTTCTAATAGCAGAGTTCTCAATAGCATTTGTCAGGTGTATGGCTTTTTCTGGTCTTTTGCTTCCCTTCCCATATTGTTCTAGGCCTGTGAGACAATGAGCACCAGAATAAAATGGCATAGAACTTGACTTGAATTAAAGTAAATATTTTGATGTGGCAAGAGATTCACTGTATTACGGGTACTAGTGTGCACCAGGCTGTATTAGGTCACTGTGCACCAGTCTGTATTATGGGTACACTGTATGAGGCTGTTAGGCCACTCTACACCAGACAGTTAGAGCATGCTGCACAAGGCTGTTAGGGCATGCTGCACCAGGCTGTTAGGGCACTCTACACCAGGCTGTTATGGCACTCTCCACCAGGCTGTTAGGGCACTCTCCAACAGGCTGTTAGGGCACTCTCCAACAGGCTGCTAGGGCACTCTCCACCAGGCTGTTAGGGCATGCTGCACCAGGCTGTTAGGGCACGCTGCACCAGGCTGTTATGGCACTCTCCACCAGGCTGTTGTTAGGGCACTCTCCACCAGGCTGCTAGGGCACTCTCCACCAGGCTGTTAGGGCACTCTCCACCAGGCTGTTAGGACACTCTCCACCAGGCTGTTAGGGCACGCTGCACCAGGCTGTTAGGGCACGCTGCACCAGGCTGTTAGGGCATGCTGCACCAGGCTGTTAGGGCACTCTCCACCAGGCTGTTAGGGCACTCTCCACCAGGCTGTTAGGGCACATTGCACCAGGCTGTTAGGGAACCCTACACCAGGCTGTTAGGGCACACTGCACCAGGCTGTTAGGGCACGCTGCACCAGGCTGTTAGGGCACGCTGCACCAGGCTGTTAGGGAACCCTACACCAGGCTGTTAGGGCACGCTGCACCAGGCTGTTAGGGCACGCTGCACCAGGCTGTTAGGGAACTCTACATCCAGCTGGTAGGGCACGCTGCACCAGGCTGTTAGGGCACATTGCACCAGGCTGTTAGGGAACCCTACACCAGGCTGTTAGGGCACGCTGCACCAGGCTGTTAGGGCACGCTGCACCAGGCTGTTAGGGAACTCTACACCCAGCTGGTAGGGCATGCTGCACCTGGCTGTTAGGGCACGCTGCACCAGGCTGTTATGGAACGCTACACCAGGCTGTTAGGGCATGCTGCACCAGGTTGTTAGGGCACTCTTCACCAGGCTGTTAGGGCACACTGCACCAGGCTGTTAGGGCATTCTACACCAGGCTGTTAGGGCACACTGCACCAGTCTGTTAGGGCATTCTACACCAGGCTGTTAGGGCACACTGCACCAGTCTGTTAGGGCACACTGCACCAGGCTGTTAGGGCACGCTGCACCAGGCTGTTAGGGCACGCTGCACCAGGCTGTTAGGGCACTCTACACAAGGGTGTTAGGGCATGCTGCACCAGGCTGTTAGGGCACACTACAACAAGCTGTTAGAGCATGCTGCACCAGGTTGTTAGCACACTCTACACCAGGCTGTTATGGCACTCTACACCAGGCTGTTAGGACATGCTGCACCAAGCTGTTATGGCACTCTAAATCAGGCTGTTAGGGGACTCTACACCAGGCTGTTATGGCACTCTACACCAGGCTGTTAGGAAGAGGCCCACGCTAGAGGAGTTACACAGCTTAGGTGGGAGAATCTGATCTGTCCACAGGACAACTATAAGTCATATACTCCACAAATCTGGCCTTTATGGAAAACTGACAAGAAGAAAGACAATTTTTTGAAAGAAAACCATAAGAAGTCTTGTTTGCAGTTTGCAAAAAGCCATGCAGGGGAGACAGCTAGCATATGGAAGAAGGTACTCTGGTCAGATGAGACCAAAGTAGAATTTTTGGGGCTAAATACAAAACGCTATATGTTGTGGAATACTAACACTGCAAATCCCCCTAAGAACGTCATCCCCACCATCAAACATGGTGGTGGCAGCATCATGCTGTGAGAAGGCTTTTCTTCAGAAGGGTCAGGGAAGCTGGTCACTGTTGATGGGAAGATGGATGGAGCTAAATAAGGGGCAATCCTGAAGGAAAATTTGTTAGAGATTGCAAAAGACATGAGACTGGGGTGTAGATTCACCTTCCAGCAGGACCACGTCCCTAAATATCCTGCCCGATTTACAATGCAATGGTTTAGATCAAAGCATATTAATGTGTGTGAATGGCTCAGTCACAGCCTAGACCTAAATTTCATTGAGAATGTGTGACAAGATTTGAAAATTGCAGATCACAGACGTCTCCATCCAATCTCAGCGAGCGAGAGCGAGTGTGCAAAGAAGAATGGTCAAAATATATATATATTTTTTAAATAATTAGAAATCCAGGTATCATTTCCTTTAGGCCTGTTTCACACATCCGTTTGTCACCGTCAGTCAAGATCCGCCGATTTGCAAAAAAAACGGATCCGCCATTTTGCTTGGCGGATCCGTTTTTTTCCCATAGAGTTGCATTACCGGCGGATCTTGACGGTTGGCCATCCGTTGGATCCGCTTTTTGCGGATCCGCCAAAATGTTGGCGTCCGCAAACATGCCTGGACGGACAATGCAACATTTTTTCGGGCGTCCGGATCCGCATTTTACATTGCGCATGCCCGGAGGACTTGCCTCGGCTGCAAATTTAACCCTAAACTCTTTTCTGGCTGAAAATCTCTCTCTCTCTCCTCCCCGGGCTGCGGTTCCTTTAAGATTCTTCCTTCACCGGATCCGTTAAAACAACGGTCCGGTGGCAAACGTTGAGGTCAGTACTGGAACGGATCCGCTTTCCACCATTTTAGCGGATTTTAACTCACACAAAAAACTGATGTGTGAAACAGGTCTTACTCTTCAGAAATACTTGCTACTTTTTGTTGTTATATCACATAAAATTCCAATAAAATAAATTTAAGTTTGTGGGCACAAGGTGAAAAAATGTTCACGGGGTATGAATACTTTTTCAAGGCATTGTATGTGTACATTATCATTATCATCATTATGAAGCCTCATTAGTATATCTCCAGCGTTAAATATTGCAGATGTCCCTAAGGCTATGCTCTCCAGGGTGACCATAAATGTCTCTCTCTATATCCACATCTCATTATTTTCCATGCCCCTTGCTTATAATTGTATAGGTGGCTACACATTCTTCTCAGTGGACAGTATCTTCCAGCCATAGTCCGTTAATGTGATTGGTGATGAAATTATGATTATTTGCTGTCATCAGCTGTAATCTAAGTGTTTGATGAGACCATGAAAAAACCCAAGGGAAATAATAATGAGACCCTTGGATCCATATTCTTACAGAAATGGCTTGATTTTCTTTCTTTTTTTTTTTAATAAATCAATATCCTACACTACATTAACGTGATTTACAGCTCAAGGTATCAAATTAGATGAAATTATTTCCCAATTCGCCCTCCGTTTCACTCTGCAAAGTAAGTAGCTGCAGGAAATGTAGGTCAACATAATTATTCTCCATGGTGAACTCCGTGCATATAATTACGGCCACAATTCTAAGAAATGGAGCAAAATATATTTATTTTTAAACTTTTAGAAATTTTTTATTTCTCGAAATACAGCTTTGCCCTAATTGCCATTTATGTTATTATGGAAGCTAATTGGATTATTTGTATTTTTTCACCCACTAGAAGTAAATTGAAATAAATCTATTTTGTATTGAACATTTTACTGATACTTCTTATTTATAACTTTTTTCCATGTAGGTACAGTATAGAGACACATAAAGATAGAGCCATCATCAGGAAAGCTCTGGTGGTACTGCTATTCGAGCCCTTCCTTTCTCCAGAGCTCATCAGTTCTGGGCCATCCTGTCTGGCATCCCAACCGTAGACACTGCCCTCCACCTCGTAGATCTGGTGCTGCTTCTTCAGCACACATGCACTAACTTCCGATCTTGGTCTGGTTCCCCTTGGTTCCTAAACATTGGTTCTGCTATTCTTGGCATAACCAAACTGTTTACTGACCACGTCTGCCCATTTACTGCCATCCTGACTTTCTGTCCATCTACTATTAGGAAAGAATTCTTCCTGCCCTGATCTTGGCTTGGCTGCCTAAGTTCTTTGCCTGATCCATTGATATTGTGTTTGGAAACTTTAATATGTCAGTTGTTACTAATGAAGACTGCTCTGAAGGTGTAGACCTGGCAGAAAAGTCCACATATGCAGATAAAAAGATGAAAACATGGAATGCCTTTGACTCCGCTCCTCAAGTTTAGTCCATGTCAAGTCCATTTCCAACACAACGGGTCCAGATCTTCCGAGGTAGGCTCCAAAATCCAAAAATGAACCAGTCTTTCCCTCTGAAAAGCCAAGCTGTCATCCCATGAATCGGAAAATCATCCCTTCACCAGTCACAATTACTTTTCTGTTTCCACCCTCACCATAGATATAACATATACAGCATGTAAAATGGGCTCTGCCGACACAACATTGTTAACATTGTGTGGGAAATTGTTTTCAATTTAGGACCCTGGGCTAATAAACAAAATGATCAGTGTTGTCCCATTCGATTAAATAGGACTGAGGTGCATTTCGAGGGACAGATGTCCATATTGTTGGAGTCACTAATTCTGTGAACAGAGGGGATACATGGAACACTAGATTGCTGCAGCTCCTTCATTGTGCCGATCAATCAAAAATCAAAATCTTACACTAAAAAAATGGTCAACTTTGTGAAGTCACTCATATCGCCACCGCTACTAAGTGAGAGTGTTGCACACCTGTTTCGGGCCCTACTCCAGTGTTATTTATGACCTTGTTTGCTCTGGCTTGATCATATGCATCTGGTCCACTCTTAATTGTCTGTCCAAGAAGAGTAGAGACTAGAGTTGAGCGACTTTTGTTTTTTTAGGGTCGCGTTTCGTTTCGTGAAACCCGACTTTTCCAAAAGTCGGGTCGAGCAAGATCGTCCGATTATAGGGAAAAGTCGGGGTCGTCCCAAAACACGAAACCCAATGTAAGTCAATGGGGAATAAAAGTCGGCAGTGAGAGGAGGACAGGAAACACACCTACAGTGCCCATTTGAATGCCAAAAGCATCAATTCTTCTTACTTAAGCTGGTCAACCTTAATTAACTTCATAATACATGTTACGCACTGAAAAATGGGGGTTATTTGGCTAAAGTTGTGCGGGGAGAGGGCTGGCTCCAGGTTTTCATGTGCCCTGGGAGAAAGAGCGCCCCTTTAACACATACCACAACTCATCATGCTCCGATACGGCAGAGAAATAGCGGTATAGTACAATGAAAAATACTTCACTTTTTACATCTCATGACAAGGCCCATCTATTTCTCCATACAGAATCATTGGTCCCATATAATGTTTGAAACAGTATATGATGAGCTCCACATAATGCTACAGTATATGTTGGTCCCCATGGATGAAGCTCCACTGTCTTATGGGCCCAAATAATGCTCCAAACATAATGGGCCCCATTTCTAATGCTCTAGTGTATAATGGGCCCTGTAAATGCTGCTCCAGTGTCTGATGTCCACCTTTGGAATGTTCCAGTGTATGGTGGGCCCCATCTATCATTCTCCAGAGTATAGTGCTCCCCAAAAATTGCTGTCCCAACATTGAAAACAATCAAATAAGTCTCCTCGCTAGGGAATCCCTGTACTAGTCTGGACTCCTCGTCGTTCCCATCTTCCATCTCACTGCACAGTATTTCAACCTTGCAAGTGCTGTGATCCTGAGCAAGCAGGGGGGGCCCACTCGTTGGCGACGGCACTGGCACAGGGCCCCTGATAGTACAGTGGTGTGTCTGATGGCGGGTGGGCCGAACCTGCACTTTCATCTGCAGCTTCCTCTTTGTCACCGTGTAAGATGGAACTGAATATGGGAAGGGTAACCTGAGTTTCATCAGGGTCAGATTCAGGCCGTGTAGCGTGCGAGGGGAATGTAGTGGTCTGGGTCAATGTACCAGCAGATTCATCGAGCAGTGGCTGGGCATCAGTGCACTTGTGTCGCCCCCAGGAGTACGGTCGCCACAGTGGCATTACCTTCCTCCTAGGGAATGTGATGTCATGCTTGGGAGCAACGAAGGATCTCTCTAGCAGGTTAACTGATTGGGCGGCGTTATTCCCATGAGTCATGACCCTCCAAACAGCGTTCATGAAGGCAAAGTGTTTGTTTTACGTGGGCAGTATGGTTGCAAAGCTGAACCTTAAAGGAATGTCCAGAAGGGCACCACCAGGAGTGGAGCCTACGGTTTAATTCGACTCCACCTGGGAAACCTCAACCATGCAAGCTACAGAACAGATGCACACATTGCAAGCTTAATTCCGTTAACGAACGAGACTCCGTCATGCCCCGCGGTCCGAGTCTGGCTTACTAGAGGGACACGTGAGGCTCTGGCACATGAGATTGGCCAATAACTGGTGTGTCATGCCCTTACATGTCAGTGGCTGCATGTGCGCTACACTGAAAAGGCCAGCGTTTGTCGCTTACAGGTGCAGATAACCTGCTGAACAACGTTAGTGATGGGGATCTGTGATTACAATTATTACCCGCGAACGATGATTTCCCAGTAAGTGCAGGTCAACCGCAGTTCCGGAATTAGGCCTAACCGTCATTCCTGAAAAAATGAAAACTTACGTGTGCAAACCACAGGTGCTGTAGCTTGCTTAAAAGCTCGCCATCTGTTCTCAGGCCCAGTATGGATTACACGTGATTGCACAAAGGTGAGAAAGGGTACCGTATCCCCGGATAACATGTATGGATAGCATAGTGTACACATTCAAAATATATGTCTATACATCAGGAGGCAGGCTCAGACGGTGTCAGGCCCAGTATGGATTTCACGTGATTGCACAAAGGTGAGAAAGGGTTCCGTATCCCCAGATAACATGTATGGATAGCGTACACATTCAAAATATATGTCTATACATCAGGAGGCAGGCTCAGACGGTGTCAGGCCCAGTATGGATTGCACGTGATTGCACAAAGGTGAGAAAGGGTTCCGTATCCCCAGATAACATGTATGGATAGCGTACACATTCAAAATATATGTCTATACATCAGGAGGCAGGCTCAGACGGTGTCAGGCCCAGTATGGATTGCACGTGATTGCACAAAGGTGAGAAAGGGTTCCGTATCCCCAGATAACATGTATGGATAGCGTACACATTCAAAATATATGTCTATACATCAGGAGGCAGGCTCAGACGGTGTCAGGCCCAGTATGGATTGCACGTGATTGCACAAAGGTGAGAAAGGGTTCCGTATCCCCAGATAACATGTATGGATAGCGTACACATTCAAAATATATGTCTACACATCAGGAGGCAGGCTCAGACGGTGTCAGGCCCAGTATGGATTTCACGTGATTGCACAAAGGTGAGAAAGGGTTCCGTATCCCCAGATAACATGTATGGATAGCGTACACATTCAAAATATATGTCTATACATCAGGAGGCAGGCTCAGACGGTGTCAGGCCCAGTATGGATTGCACGTGATTGCACAAAGGTGAGAAAGGGTTCCGTATCCCCAGATAACATGTATGGATAGCGTACACATTCAAAATATATGTCTATACATCAGGAGGCAGGCTCAGACGGTGTCAGGCCCAGTATGGATTGCACGTGATTGCACAAAGGTGAGAAAGGGTTCCGTATCCCCAGATAACATGTATGGATAGCGTACACATTCAAAATATATGTCTACACATCAGGAGGCAGGCTCAGACGGTGTCAGGCCCAGTATGGATTGCACGTGATTGCACAAAGGTGAGAAAGGGTTCCGTATCCCCAGATAACATGTATGGATAGCGTACACATTCAAAATATATGTCTATACATCAGGAGGCAGGCTCAGACGGTGTCAGGCCCAGTATGGATTGCACGTGATTGCACAAAGGTGAGAAAGGGTTCCGTATCCCCAGATAACATGTATGGATAGCGTACACATTCAAAATATATGTCTATACATCAGGAGGCAGGCTCAAACGGTGTCAGGCCCAGTATGGATTTGACGGCCCAGACTACACAGCGGAGGAGCAGGGAGAGGTAAAGATTGCAAATGCTGGGGCCCTGCCCAAGCAAGGGGGGCCCACTCGTGGGCGTCGGTACTGGCACTGGGCCCCTCATAGTACAGCGGTGTGTCTGACGGCGGGTGTGCACCACCACCGTCAGAGACACTTGATTGCACTATGAGGGACCCTGTGCCAGTGCCCGCGCCCAAGAGTCGGCCAACCCACCTGTCCAGGGCAACGGCACTCGCACGGTGTCGTGCGCTAGGTGGTGACCCCGGCCATGGGGGGGGAGGCAGCACAGTTAGGGAGTATTAGAAAGTGGCATATGTTGATGTTGGACATTCAGCTGATGCAAAAGGTGAAATAGGTCAAGTCCCAGGAAGAGGTGGACCAAATCAAGCCATTTTTCTGTCACCCTATGTGTCATCAGGGGAAGGTGGGACAAAATCCTTGGAAACCCATGCGTGGTTCATTTTAATGAAGGTTAGATCATCCACATTTTGGGTTGACAGACGGGTCCTTTTTTCTGTCAGGATTGATCCAGCTGCACTGAAGACTCTTTCCGATAGCACACTTGCAGCTGGGCAAGCTAGCTCCTGTAAGGCATATTGTGCCAATTCAGGCCAGGTGTCCAGTTTAGCGGCCCAATAGTCAAAGGGGAATGACCTGTGTGGGAGAACATCGATATGGGAGGAAAAGTAGTTTGTAACCATAGTTGACAACTGCTGTCTCCTGTCACTTTCTATCGATGCAGTATTACCAGTTGTGTGAGCGGTACTCGAAAAATCAGTCCACAACATTGTCATGAAACCCCTGTCTCCAACGCCACTTCTGCAGTGTGCACCACGAACACCTCTGCCAAGCTGACCCCGGCCTGTACGGCTCGTGTGAGAACCATCACCGCTGCTGTGTGCTGGGAATGCCTCAAGCAACCGATTTACCAGAGTTGTTTGTTTATTAGCCAATATTAGGTCAAGGTTCTCCTGTGGCATGATGTTTTGTAATTTGCCTTTATAGCGTGGATCCAGGATGCTGGCCAACCAGTAGTCATCATCGTTCATCATTTTGGCAATGCGGGGGTCCCTTTTTAGGATCTGCAAGGCATAATCTGACATGTGGGCGAATGTTCCCGGTGTCAATGATGCTGGTTGGAGGAGCACTTTCTGGCAAATCCACATCCCTCCAGTCACGCACAAACCCTGTACCAGACCTTGCCACGCCAACATTTTCACTTGCCCCACGAGATGCATCCTCCTCCCCTAAGTAATCATCCCCATCATCCTCCTCCTCCTCGTCCTCCTCTTCTTCCTCCACCTCGTCTAGGAGAGATCCCTGAGCAGACAATGGCTGAATGTCATCAAGGATTCCCTCCTCCTCTTCCTCCTCATCAACATTGGCTGCAGAAGCCTGCTCCTTAAGGTGCGTCAAAGTTTGCATGAGCAGACGCATAAGTGGGATGCTCATGCTTAGGATGGCGTCGTCTGCACTTACCAGCCGTGTGCATTCCTCAAAACACTGAAGGACTTTACAGAGGTCTTTCAGCTTCGACCACTGCACACCGGTCAACTCCATGTCTGCTCTCAAAGTGCCTGGCAGTGTATCCTCCCACAAATGCATTATGGCCTGCCTCTGCTCGCACAGCCGCTCCACCATGTGCAGGGTGGAGTTCCACCTTGTTGCAATGTCGATAATGAGGCGGTGGTTGGGAAGGTGGAGCAATCGCTGCAGCTTCTGCATACGAACGGAGTGTACAGGCGACCGGCGGATGTGCGCGCACAGTCTTCGCACCTTCTGGAGCAGGGCTGTTAACTCCGGATAATTTTTGAGGAAGCACTGCACCACCAGGTTCAAGGTGTGAGCCAAGCAAGGTATGTGTCTGAGTTTTGAAAGGGCTATGGCTGCCAAAAAATTACGGCCGTTATCACTAACTACCTTGCCTGCCTCAAGATGTACACTGCCCAGCCATGACTCAGTTTGTCGCTGAAAGTACTCGGCCAGCACCTCAGCGGTGTGTCTGTCGCCCAAACACATCATCTGCAACACAGCCTGCTGACGCTTTCCACTAGCTGCTCGATAGGGGGACACCTCGTGTGCAACAGTGGCAGCTGCAGATGGAGTGCTCGTACGACTGCTCTCTGTGGACGAGCTTTCGCTTCTGGAGGAGGAGGGTCGAACGCCTACAACCAACTGTTTACTATACCGTGGGCTAGACAGCACTGTCCCACCACCGCTGTCCCCTGTGGACCCTGCATCCATCACATTAACCCAGTGCGCAGTGATGGACACGTAACGGCCCTGGCCATGGCGACTGGACCATGCATCAGTTGTGAGGTGCACCTTTCCGCTCACTGACTGCTTGAGTGCTTGGACAATGCGGTCTTTCACATGATGGTGGAGGGCTGGGATGGCTTTGCGAGAGAAGAAGTGGCGACTGGGTAGGTCATAGCGTGGTACTGCATAGGCCATGAGTTTGCGGAAAGCTGCGTGACTTTGGCGCGTAAGTCGCCGACCTCGTGGCCGACCTCATCCTAGGGTCGGGTTTCGTTTCATGAAACCCGACTTTGCCAAAAGTCGGCGACTTTTGAAATTTTTCAACCCGTTTCGCTCAACTCTAGTAGAGACCACTCATCTCTGCTTCACACCTGACTGCACTTAGTTGTACATATATTGCAGAGCACAAGTCTGCATAAAGACTTCAGTCTGCAGTGTGATTTCTATAAGTGTGTTCTAGAAGTGTGAAGATTAATTTAAGAATTAAAACCAGAATTGAACCAGAAGGGAACTGAAGGTAACTGTACATAGTCACTGTAAACAATGTTTCTGTTTGTTTTCACCCCTATAATCCTTCACTTTCTGCTAATTCCCCTAATCCCTACTCCTAGTAAGGAACTGTTCATCTCTTCTTCAATCCTCCCCATCCACCTCACCTCTGCCTCAAAACTGTTCCTTACCATACAATCCTCTGTCTCCAAACACAGACAGCCCCCTCATTCCCTCTCCTGCTCCCACCTGCTAACACTTTCTCTGCTCCTTCTCACTGCTGGTGATATCTCCCCAAATCCTGGTCCTCCTCACCACATTCCCACAGTCATTTCTACCTCCCATCCACGCTCTATCACAACCTCCGTAACCTCTCCAACCTTATACCCATTCACCCAGCCCCCGCTTCCCCAGTCCCACTAACAGGAGCTCTGTGGAACGCTCGCTCTGTCTGCAACAAGCTTTCCTACATCCATGATCTTTTTGTTACTACCAAACTTTCCTTCCTCGCCATCACCGAAACCTGGCTCACCCCTTCTGACACAGCCTCTCCTGCTGCACTTTCATATGGTGGCTTCCACCTTTCTCACACCCCCCGCCCCAGCAGCAAACATGGCGGAGGAGTTGGTTTTCTCCTGTCAGATACCTGCTCCTTCACCCCAATCTCACTGCCACCCTCTGTTACCCTCCCTTCCTTTGAGGTGCACTCTGTGCGCATCTACTCCCCCTCCAACCTCCAACTGGCTGTCAACTACCGCCCCCCAGGGCCAGCCACCACCTTCTTTGACCACTTCACCACCTGGTTACTTCATTTCCTTTCCGCGGACATCCCTACTATCATCATGGGCGACTTCAACATCCCCATTGACACTTCCCTCTCAGCTGCCACTAAACTTCTATCTCTCACTTCCTCCTTTGGCCTCACTCAATGGTCTTCTACAGCCACCCACAAAGATGGCCACACACTGGACCTCATCTTCACCCGCCTCTGCTCCCTATCTAACCTCTCTAACTCACCTCTTCCTCTCTCTGACCACAACCTTCTCACATTCTCTTCCCTCTTCACTCCATGTCTACAATCCCCACCCCACAAACTTTCACACCCTCGCAGAAATCTTAAACACCTTGACCTACACTCATTCTCTGAACCCCTTCTCCCTCTCACAGATATAAGTTCCTTACACAATGCGGATGACGCTGCCGCTCTATATAACTCCACAATAGCTGTAGCTTTGGAATCCGCTGCCCCACTTACACATACCAAAGCTCGCAAAATCAACAGACAGCCCTGGCACACCAGCCTGACCAAAGAGCTGAGGCGAGCTTCCAGGGCTGCTGAGCGCAGATGGAAAAGATCCCACTCCAACGAGCACTTCATCGCATTCAAACAGTCCCTCACTACTTTCAAGACCACACTCGCCACAGCTAAACAAACCTACTTCTCATCTCTCATATCCTCCCTGTCTCACAACCCTAAACAGTTATTCAACACCTTCAATTCTCTCCTCCGCCCCCCAGCACCTCCTCCCTCCCCACTCATCTCAGCTGAAGACTTTGCCTCATTCTTCAAGCAGAAGATTGATAACATCAGAGAAAGTTTTGGTCAACAACCCCCAGAACTCTTCCTCCCGACTTCCCAGCTCTCCACCTTCAAAACCAACTTCTCCACCATTACAGAAGATCGACTCTCCACTCTACTCTCAAGATCACATCTCACCACCTGTGCACTCGACCCGATCCCATCCCACTTCATACCAAACCTCACCACAGTCTTCATCCCAACCCTAACCCATCTCTTCAACCTATCACTAACAACTGGTGTTTTCCCCTCAAGCTTTAAACATGCCTCCATCACACCTATCCTCAAAAAGCCCTCTCTTGACCCATCCTCTGTATCTAGCTATCGCCCTATATCACTTCTCCCCTACGCCTCCAAGCTACTGGAACAACACGTCTACCTTGAACTGTCCTCCCATCTCTCTTCTTGCTCCCTCTTCGACCGCTTACAATCTGGCTTCCGGTCACACCACTCCACTGAAACTGCCCTTACTAAGGTCACCAATGACTTCTTAACCGCCAAGAGCAAGCGACACTACTCTGTCCTCCTCCTCCTGGACCTGTCGGCTGCCTTTGACACAGTGGACCATTCCCTATTATTACAGACCCTCTCATCCCTCGGCATCACAGACTTGGCCCTATCCTGGATCTCATCATACCTAACAGACCGGACATTCCGCGTCTCCCACTCACACACCACCTCCTCACCTCGCCCCCTATCTGTCGGAGTCCCACAAGGTTCAGTCCTTGGGCCCCTGCTGTTCTCTATTTACACCTTTGGCCTGGGACAGCTCATAGAATCTCATGGCTTTCAGTATCATCTCTACGCTGATGACACACAGATCTACATCTCTGGACCAGATATCACCTCCCTACTAACCAGAATCCCTCAATGTCTGTCCACTATTTCATCCTTCTTCTCCGCTAGATTTCGGAAACTCAACATGGACAAAACAGAATTCATCATCTTTCCCTCATCTCACGTGACCCCTCCTGCGAACCTATCAATTACAGTAAATGACTGCCCACTCTCCCCAGTCCCACAAGCTCGCTGCCTCGGAGTAATCCTTGACGCTAATCTCTCCTTCAAACCACATATCCAAGCCCTTTCCACTTCCTGCCGACTTCAACTCAAAAATATTTCACGAATCCGTTCATTCCTCACCCAAGAATCTGCAAAAACCCTAGTCCATGCCCTCATCATCTCTCGCCTTGACTACTGCAACCTCCTGCTCTGTGGCCTCCCCTCAAACACTCTCGCACCCCTCCAATCTATTCTAAACTCTGCTGCCTGACTAATCCACCTGTCCCCCCGCTATTCCCCAGCTTCTCCCCTCTGTCAATCCCTTCACTGGCTCCCAATTGCCCAGAGACTCCATTACAAAACCCTAACCATGACATACAAAGCCATCCACAACCTGTCTCCTCCATACATCTGTAACCTCGTCTCCCGGTACTTTCCTGCACGCAACCTCCGATCCTCACAAGATCTCCTTCTCTAATCCCCTCTTATCTCCTCTTCCCACAATCACATACAAGATTTCTCTCGCGCATCACCCCTACTCTGGAACTCTCTACCACAACATATCAGACTCTCGCCTACCATCGAAACCTTCAAAAAGAGCCTGAAGACCCACCTCTTCCGACATGCCTACAACCTGCAGTAACCACCGATCGACCAAACCGCTGCACGACCAGCTCTACCCTCGCCTACTGTACTCACCCATCACTTGTAGATTGTGAGCCCTCGCGGGCAGGGTCCTCTTTCCTCCTGTACCAGTTATGATTTGTATTGTTTAAGATTATTGTACTTGTTTTTATGTATACCCCTCCTTACCTGTAAAGCGCCATGGAATAAATGGCGCTATAACAATAAATAAATAATAATAATAATAATTGCCCTCTGTTGTGCTCCAAGTCAGTGGCATCTTCTCCCTAGGACTTTTAAGGTCCATTAGGACACACTGATATCTTTGGTTTTTGAGTCATCTATCCTGTTTCCAAGATCCTGAGGGTGTCATGTCCTCGCTCCTGATGTGTCATCCTACCAGCTGGACCCAGGGACCACGTACCTAACCTCACCTGGGGGTTAGTGGTTCCACTTCACAAGGTGAGCTTAACACAGAGCAGCTTAGAGGACTGAGCAGAGAGTCACTTTGGGGACTTAATGCCATTCACTGTTCATGGTTTGTCGGGCTGTGGTCAGTGTCACTTTCTTAGCTGACCAAAGGGATGTTTGCACAACTAATTCTGTGTATTAACATTGATGCCATGAGGATGTACCAGTTGGCATAGCTAAAATATGTTTTCTTCTCAATTTGTTTTCCCAGACGCAAGGTAGTAAAAATGAATTTCTTGGCTGGCTTTTTCATGACAGTAAATACAGCTTCATTCTGGTCAATTTCGGCAAATATTGTTTCTTACACACTCTATGACTTGAATGATTTTCAAGAGTGACTGAAACTTGAGAAACCCAAGACGTCTCCTTTACTGGCTTTTACCTGAGACTTGAGGTTTGGACAACTTGCTGCATAGAATTAAAGAACCCAATCACTTTGCTTATCTTGGATGACTGGATGCGTCGGTAAACTTGAAAAAATTTCCTCTCAAATGCAGATTTTTGTAGATTTGCTTCCTGAGATGATTCATTTGTAAAATATTTTGCATAGGTGGGAGAGAGAATTTATCTATCTGGAAAAACTTAGCAGTTACACCAGGGGCAGGCTAGGCTGGGGTGCACCCCCCATATGTGTGTATGTCTGTTTGTGTATAAATGATTGTGTACATCTTTTCATGTATGTGTATATTTTTGTTTGTGTATATGTCTTCAAATATACAGCATACAGTATATGCCTGTATGTGTATCTGTGTACTTGTCTTTGTATAAGTTTGTATACATGGCTGTTTGTATGCGCACATGTATGAATACTGTATGCGCAATTTATTCTGTTACCCTTGAGAAAAAACAAAATATTGGGCTAAAAAAACATTTTTGTGGTGAAAATTAGATTTTTTTAATTTTACGACTCAACGTTATAAACTTCTGTGAAGCACCTTGGGGTTCAAAGTGCTCACCACACTTCTAGATAAGTTCCTTGAGGGGTCTAGTTTCCAAAATGGTGTTATTTGTGGATGATTTCCACTGTTTAGGCACATAAGGGACACGACATGGCGTCCGCTAATTATTCCATAAAATTTTACAATGAACAAGGTAAATGGCGCTCCTTCACTTCCGAGCCCTGCTGTGCCCCCAAACCTTGATTTTCACCCACATATGGGGTATCGGCATGCTCAGGAGAAATTTCACAACACATTTTGCGCTCCATGTTTTCCTGTTACCCTTGTGATAATAAAAAAAATTGTGGTCTAAAGTAAAATTTTTGTGAAAAAAATGTTCATTTTTCCTTTCACATTCCAAATTTTCCTGTGGAGCACCTGAAGGGTTAATAAACTTCTTAAATATGGTGCTGAGCACCTTGAGGGGTGAAGTTTTTATAATGGTGTCAGTTTTGAGTATTTTCTGTCAAATAGGCCCCTCAAAGTAGCTTCAAATGTAATGTGGTCCCTAAAAAATGGTTTCATAAATTTAGCTTGAAAAATGAGAAATCACTGGTCAGCTTTTAACCCTTATAACGTCGTAACAAAGATATGTTATGTTTAACAAACTGTGCTGACGTAAACTATAGATGTGGAAAATGTTATTTATTTTGTATTTTGTGTGACATAACTCTGATTTAAGGGCATAAAAATTAAACATTTTTGCCTAATTTCCATTTTTTCACAAATAAACGCAAGTCATATCAACACATTTTTCCACTATAATGAAGTACAGTATGTCCCCCCAAAAAATCTCAGAATCAGTAGGATCCATTGAAGTGCTCCAAAGTTATTACCACATAAAGTGACACTGGTCAGAATTGCAAAATTTGGCCTGGTCATGAAGGTGCAAACAGACTTGGGGAGTAAAGGGTTTCAATTACTCACTCAAAAACTATTCTGTGCTCTGGGGTACATTTCTGTGATAGATAACACTCTAGAAAACCGTCAACATTTTTTGCTGGATTAAATTACTCACCCATACTGTATTCCATGCTCTAGGGTACAAATCTGTGATATATAACACTTCAAAAAGACTTAAAAATATTTCTACATTCAGTTAGTCATCCATATAGTGTAACATGCTTAGTGGGCAACAAATATTGCAGAATTATGCGAAACTCCCAGGAGAGTGACCGAAGGAATTTTGGAGGCAGTATCTTGAGGTCCATAACCGACTGCTTTCAAAGAACCACCAAGACCTGAACCCAGGTTACATTCTTCATCACTGGTGTTCTTGCGGACTGCAGACAGTTGAGCCAGGAACCAGCAACTAGTGAGTGGACTGTGGGGCCTAGGCTGGTAGGAAGAAAGAAGGAGGTGAGCCAGTACCAGAGCTGGGGAAATGCTAGCGGGCCCGATAGCCGCAAACTACCAACAGGTGGTATCCCAGGTGGAGGTCGTTATGTATAACCCACTGTGGAGAAGGGGGGTTCATCGAAGAGTTTAGGGCCCGTCATTACATCTCATTCAACCAGCGGGCAGTAAAGACAAAACACTTTCCTCAAAGTCTGCAATAGCTGACGGCTGGAACCAGGGTCACTTTCCTCAAAATGGAGTGTCACCATCGCTGGTATGCGGTGGGTGTGATTACAGAAGGAAGGGAGAAGGATGAACTCTTCTTGAGAAATTAATGGGCCTGGGAGAGACTCCTCATGGAGGCTCAAGAAGGGACTGCCACCCCCAAGAGATCATACTGTCCTTGGGGTTCCCCACCGACCAATGTGAGAACAGTCGATGATGCAGGTGACACAAGGAGCTGTCACTCATTTCAACATGTCGGGGGCTCTAACACTACCCAAAGCCGGGTCACTTGCAGACCAGGCACATGGGAATCAGGCTTCAGGAAGCAGATGGAGGAAGTCCCACCTGGCTCTCGAGGTAGCAGAAGAACAAGTGAACACCTGAAGAGGATTACTCCTTTATATTTTTTTCCTGGCTTTGCACTTTCTTGTGTAGGTGTGCATGAAGTACATTTTAAAAATATTTACATTTAAAAAATATTTCTGGATTCAATTAGTCATCCTTACATTTTAACGCGGTTATTGTTACATTACGGTGGTATCTAAAACAAAAAAAAAAGCATTTAAAAATTTGTCCTGAATTCAATTAGTTATCCATACAGTTTAACTTACTTTGTGTAAAATTACAGCACGTTAATATTTTTAAAAACCGCTTGGCCTTTTGCAGTTCACAAAATACTTTTGTTCCAAAAATTGACTATTGTCATTAGTGATGGGCGAACCCGTGGATGTTCAGGTCCGGCGGGTTCAACCGAACATTTAACAAAAAGTTTGGTTCAGGTATGAGAATGTCACTCAAACCCGGACCCCATTCAAATGAATGGGGGGCCTGAATATCTATTGTTTCCCATGCTATCATGGGCATGACAGGGAGTTAAACATGTACTCTGATCAGCGATAACATCGTCAGAGAGCTGATCGTGGTTCCAACACTGTCAGAGGACAGTATATGAGCCAGTGAGCTCACGCTGTCAGATAACAGCATGTGAGCCAGCAGCTGTGACTGGTGGTAAAAAAGTTACTGCTGGTCACAGGCATCAGCTGATGAGAGTAATACTCTCATCATCCTACACCTGCTCTCGCTGATAGCAGCGAGAGCAGGTGAGGCTGATGACAGTGTTCATCAGCCGTCACCTGTGCAATAAATACATTAAAAAAATTAGGGGTTCACCATTATTTTTCATAAGCAGCACAGATAAAGCTACCTGCTGCGGGCTACAATGCCCAGATTTTTTTTATCCATTTCAGCATTTTCACTACCCCGCCAGACCTCTTTGTAGGGTCTGCCAGAAAAATGCTCCAATTAGTTATTAACTCTCATGCCCGTTAGTCAAAATGAGCAACTGAGAATTAGAAATTTCTCGGTTTGAGTAACAAGTATAGAAGCATTTTAATGCTCACTCATCTCTAGTTGCCATTTTGGTTGTCCAATTAAGCCCAGACGGAGCCGGGAGCTCCTTGGAAGATGTCACAATCAAAGTGCTAGAAAGCTATTTCACTCTGACTCCTAACATTGTGTAATGTACAGTACTATCAGGATTCAGCTGATTTCATGCTCTCTCCGTCCGCCACATTGCCAGCCCATATGCAATTTTCATAGCGACAGACACTTGTCAAGCACTTTCTCTTCTTCTCCCATTGTCTCAATTGGTTTAATCAGAAGAGAAAGCATTTGGTGTTTGATTCTCTCTATGAAAACTGCAAACTCGTCTGTGTTTAAAACGAACAAGTGCAGTCAGATAAAAAATCAGATTGTACTCTGACTAATGTTAGTCAATTATTCTGTGTTCATCTTTGATTTTTTTCTCAGCTTGGATTGGACTGAGAAAAAAAATTGCAGCATGCAGCGAGTGGCCGTGTACATTAGACGAGACTTGGCAATGTAAGTCAATGGGTGCGAGAATCAAAAAATTGCACAGTGATTTTTACGCACCCATCTCATAAGAAACCCGACATTTCCTCAGCCAAGTACATTAAATTCACAGCCCGAACTGTCAGGATAGAATAGATATATAGATAGAATAAATGAAAAAAAGGGCATGAGGTCCCCCATATTTTTCTTAACCAGCTGAGGAAAAACGGACAGCTGGGGGCTGATGTTTATAGTCTGGGTAAGGGTAATAAAGATGGAGCTTCCCATGCTATTAACATCAGCTCACAGCTGACTACTTAGCCTTTACTGGTTATTAACAAGGGATGACCACTAAAAATAAAAATGACATGGGATCCTCACTTTAACTAATAACCAGCAAAGGCTAGTCAGACAGCTATGGGCTGATATTAATATCCTAGGAAGGGGCCATGGATATGCCCCAGAAATGGTGCAAACATTAGATGTGCCAATTCTTAGCCTTCGCTCTTCCCTCTTGCCCCGGTGTGCTGGCAAGTTCGGTAATAGTTGTGGTGTCGATGTCAGCTTTGTAATGTCAGCTGACATCAAACCCAGGGGTAAGTAACTGTGAGGCATCTATAAGACACTCCCATTGCTAAACACATAGTCAAATGCAAAAGAGACAAACATAGAGTAAAGTTCTTTATTTGAAATAAATATTCCCTGACCCTCTTCTACCCAATTATTAATACCAAAATAAAAGTAAACACATAAAGTAATCCTAATCTGTCTGCAAATAATCCCTATGTGATGATTTCCCATGAAGAACTTCAGCTCATGGTTTGTTGAGCGGTGGCAGCATCACATAGGGATTATCTGTGGACAGATGTGGATTGCTCTGTGTTTTTATTTTTATTTTGAAATTAAAAAATTGGGAAAAAAGAGAGGTATAGGACTTGTCAATTCTTCTTTTGTCTTGTTTCTTTATTGTTCAGGTTTCACATCCATATGTTACAACACAAAAGACAAAACTATTGGATTACTGGGGGCCATCTATACAGTGTGTGGGGAATACTGTGGGCCATCACATAGAGTGGGGGAAATACTGGGAGACATCATACAGTGTGGATGGAATACTTTGGGCCGTAATAGAGTGTGGGGGAAAGCTGGAAGCCATCAAACAGTGTGGGGGGAGGGCTGGAGGCCATTATACAATTGGGGGGGGACTGGAGGCCATCAAACAGTGTTGGATGACTACTGGGAGCCATCCAAACAGTGTAGGGGGAATAGTGTGGACCATAAAGTGGTGTGGAGGGGGAACTGGAGGCCATCAAACAGTGTGGGGTGACTACTGGGAGCCACCCAAGTAGTGTAGGGGGAATACTGTGGACCATCATACAGTGGTGGGGTCTATTGGGGGCCATTAAACAGTGTTGAGCGGTCTACTGGGGGCTATCATATAGTGTGGTGGGACTAATTTTGGCAATCATACAGTGTTGAGGGGGCTACTGGGGGCATCATACATTGTAGTGGGGCTACTGAGGGCCGTATTTCAGTATGGAGGCTACTGAGGGCTGTCATACAGTGGTGGGAGGCTACTGAGGGCCATCATACAGTGTTGAGCTACTGGGGTCTGTCATACAGTGGGAGGAGGCTACTGTGGGGCCCATCATGTTGTGCATAGGGAGGTGTAAGCCCAACATGCTGTGCATGTGGGAGCTGTGGGGGACATTTTTCTGAGTTGAGGTAAACTATGCATGGGGGGATTGGGGACATTATTAAATGTTAAGTGGGCACTTAAGAAGCATAAGGCTGAGTTCACACGTGGCGTTTTTTTCGCGTTTCCGCGGCTGTTTTAACCGCACGATTTTGCCGCGAAAACGCGAAAAATAAGCATCCCATGCATTCCTATGGGATTCCGCAATGCTGTGCTAATGCTGCGGTTTTTACCTCGGCGGAATCGGTTCGCGGTAAAAACCGCAGCATGCTCATTAATTTGCGGAATCGCGGCGATCCCGCACCCATAGGAATGCATTGTTCCGCTTACTTCCCGCATGTGGCTGTGCACAACATGCGGAAAGTAAGCAGAACATTTGCGGATGGTACCCACGGTCCGGAGGAGAGGAGACTGTCCTCCGGGCTTTGGGTACCATATCCCTGTAAAAAATAGAATTTAAAATAAAAAATATTGTTATTCTCACCTTCCGGCGTCCCGCGCAGTCTTTCAGCTTCTCTTCACGCTCCCGTTCCCAGTAGTCCTTTGCGAAAATGCCCGCGATGGCGTCTGTTCTCGCAGGATCGCGAAGTCTCGCGGTCATTCGCGCGACGTCATCGTGAATTACCGCGAGACATCGCGATCCCGCGAGAACGGACGTCATCGCGGGCATTTTCGCAAAGGATTACTGGGAATGGATGCGCGGGACGTCGGAAGGTGAGAATAACACCATTTTTTATTTTTTTTTTACATTCTATCTTTTACTACTGATGCCGCATAGGCAGCCTCAGTAGTAAAAAGTTGGTCACACTCGCCAAACACTATGTTTG
Organism: Dendrobates tinctorius; assembly: GCF_039654945.1. Taxonomy (NCBI): domain Eukaryota; kingdom Metazoa; phylum Chordata; class Amphibia; order Anura; family Dendrobatidae; genus Dendrobates; species Dendrobates tinctorius. Next base: position 4,920,075 of record NW_027361707.1, on the reverse strand, counting down.
ACGAGTGTGACCAACCTGTCAATCAGTTCTCCAAGCGATGCTACAGATCCCTTGGAGAACGCTAGCATTTTGCAAGCTAATTACGCTTGCAAAATGCTAGTTTTTCTGCGGGAAAATCGCGGGAATTTAAAATGCGATTTTCCCGCGGACTGGAATTCCGGAATTCTCACGGTAATTTCCGCCAGAGTTCCGGTACGTGTGCACTTAGCCTAATTGTTATAGGGGCACTCGGTATTGTGACTATCCAATGGGCACACTGGGGTCATTATTACTTTCTAGGGGCAAAATGTGGGCAGTGTTTTCTAGGACATTTGTACAGGGCATTCATATTTTCCAGGGAACAATTTTACCATCTAAAAGGCACAAAGGAGGCATTTTACTTTGTAAGAGGCTCAGTGGTGGGCAACATTATGTGGGGGAATAAGAGTATCAGTAATAGAGACACATACGGCAGAGGCTCAACATTGGGGTGACAGCAGGAAGAGGAAATTGTGCAGGTTGAGAATAGATGGTGACGGTACTGGAAATATGAGAAGTCATAAATGTTTTTGTTGTAATCTCTGCAGATGAGATGTGGCTGGAGAAGTCGTGATATTGGCCTGGGCTAGGTGGAAAAGACGAGAAGAGTGAAAAACTTCATCAGAAAGAACATCAGCTGTAAGTCACCATCAATAACTGTACTATGATCTCTATATGTTCTGCAGAACTGGTATCTACCATTATATGGTCACCATATGGTGGTAACATCAGTGTAGAATTTTTGTATTCAGTAACAGCGCGTTCATCTGCTGATGTTCCCTTATACCTCAGTTTACGCTGCCCTACCGTAGATGTATACACGGTTATCTGGTTAAGGGCCCACTCACATGTTTCATCCCCCATGAGCTGAAGCCCTAGCTACATCCCTGCTCCTATTAACTTCAGGTGTCATGGTGATACCTGGCAGTAACCAATATCTTTGTCTTCTTTGTATTGAGTAGCAGTCCAATGTTTGAGCTTTCCATCTTGACACTCCATAATAATAATAATAATAATAATCTTTATTTATATAGCGCCAACATATTCCGCAGCGCTTTACAGTTGAACAGTTTTAAATAATAATAAATCCTTCATTCCATCGATGCTTGATGCTATCAATGTTGTTTGTTACCAGTGATGAGCGCAAGTGCTCTTTACTCGAGTTTTCCTACGGTTCTCGGGTCTGCCCCGAGTGTTGCGGCTGCTCAAGTGACATGTCGAGTCCCCGCGGCTGCATGTTTCGTAGCTGTTAGACAGGGTCAAAAGGAAATTGAAAAAGGAGTATTTCTAGCAATGTCTTATATGTCATTTGTTCTCGACCAGTCAATCAATGGTGTTTTCCATGGCCCACTAATGTCACGGCTCCACCATATCAGCACTATCATGATTGGAGGCATTGAACCGTCATGTATGCTTTGTCCATTATTCCTCGGAAGCAGACTGTTGATCTTCACGGATGGGTTTTTTTTCGCACCTCCTCAATGTATTATTTTTCTTGACAAAACAAACCACAGGAAGAAAACAAAGAAAAGTCATAATTCCCGTGCTACTTCTGGAATGAAGAATACGTCACCCTCCGTGTAACGTCTCACACGTTCATCTGCCTCTGACCACAGACTCACACCTGATTTACTGTCTCTACCAGGACGGCACAATCGCTATTATTTGTCTCTAAATGCCCAGCTATTCATTCGGTGAGAGCAGTAATTTAGCGGCTTTACATATGTCAGGTCAGAACATGATTCAATATAAACAGAAAATAAATGAGGCTCCGTGAGTAGTCGGAGCCATTGTGTAAGCATTGTGGGAAACAGTAATCAAGGCGTCCTGATGGTCGAACTGTGCAAATATATAATCTGGAAATATAGATATTTCATCATTTGTGTGGTGTCACGGTACTGTGAACAATCAGGGTATGTTCACAATGAGGTTTTTTGGGAGTTTTTCAAACGGAACTCTTTCAATTCATTTTTATGGGAAATCCACTTTACTGTTCATATGAGGATGTGTTTTTTCTAGCTTTTTCTCTCCTGAAGATGTTTTGAATTACGCCTGGTGGAAAACATACGTCAATTCCTTGAGGAGAATATAAAAGGAAACCTCTCCAGACTAGACATGTTCCAATAAAAAAGTCTGCAAAACACACTTTAGAAAAAAAAAACTCTTCCAAAAATTCCACTCGCAGCATTTTTGTAGAATGAGAAATTGCAAAACGTCTGCCAAAAGACGTGGCGAACAGGTTTCGCTGCACTTTTTCAGCATTTCTTGCTGCGTTTTTGGTGAATAAAACAAATACAAGAGAGTTTCCTGAAGCAGTATCTGCTTGAAATCCTCATGATTTGGCCGGAATCACACAAGCGAGAAACACGGCCGAGTCTCACATGTTAACACCCGGCACTGCCGCCAAACTCGGGAGCGGAGCGTGCGGCTCCATGTATTGCTATGTGGCTGCACGCTCCGATCCGAGTGCCAGCGGCAGTGGCGGGTGTTAATATGCGAGACTCGACCGGGTTTCTCGCATGTGTGATCCCAGCCTTTATGACCACCTCAAAAAGCTCAGTGTGAACATATAGTCATCTGTTTCGCCTGAAAGAACACCACCTAAGCGATTCATAAAATTAATATATTGCACAGCAATGTTAAAAAGGGCTTGTTCTGTTGAATATCACTTCTTTTCGGAAACCCTGAAGCAGTTAAAAGAATTGACATGCTCGTTCTTTACAGTATAAAGTCAAGACGCTGGCGGCAAGAGCGATGGTAAAGCCACTACAAGAGAACAACTGCTTCCTGAAGCAGCTTCATCTGGGAAATCTCGGCGGCTGCGCCGGCATCTAAAAGAGGTTGTGTGCACATAGCCTTGGGGTATCTGCACCCTGAGGTCCTGATTTATCATTGTTTCTCCACTTTTCTAGAGTAATTTGCTCCTTTTTCGTCGTTTTTGCATGAGCTCTTTATTCTCTATATGTTTTACGATACTTTTTAAGTTGTCTTTCTATTTTAAGTCTTTTTTAAATATTTATTTTCGTCAACAACTTTCTCATCTAAGAGACAGATTAATTTGACGCTTTTTTTTTACGTATTTCACTTTACTCTCCCCAGGGAATAAGGTTTCTGTAGGAATTTTCAATTTGGCAAATTTTTGCGATTATTTAAAACATTTGTGACGTCATTTTTAAAAATCTGAGAATGGTGCAAGATTAAAAAAAAAGTAATTTTAATAAGCTGCAAATTAAGAATTGGACCATGAGTCTTTTTGCTGAGTTTTTGACGATTTTTGAATTTTTGAGGAGGATTTTGGAGCGATACTGCTCCAAAAACGCAGCAGAAAGAATCAGTGTGCACATAGTCAATAGGTGTGTTCATACTGATTTTTTATTTTTTTATTTTGCTGAGCTCTTGGAGGAGCAACTCACCTACAGCTATGTTCACGCAGCATCTTTTAGAAGCTGGCACAGCAGCTGAGTTTTCCGAGACCACCGGTGTTTTCCTAAGGAAGATTTGTAGGTGGCCTTCCTATAGCTCTTGAGATGGCTCCTCCACCGTCACCTTTCACTTAAAAAGCAGGCAGCTTCCTAGAAACTGAAAGTATATTTCTGAAGCCTGAAGCTGTTTAAAAAGGTGACATAGGACTGAACATTTTCACAGCAAGGGAAGAAAGGGAAAAGAAGAGGTGCCAAGAACTGGGAACTGGGACTGAAGAAGTGGCGTGAAAGGGGTGTGGTGAGATGAGGAGCAAATTGCAAAAACAACTTTATTTTGGAGAAATTGTTGTAAAATTCAATGAAAATTAAATTCCACTTGAATACATTTCCACATCTCTAAATAGGACCATTCTTTTGACTGTTTTGTTAGCACTTTTTTCCACCATTTTTATTGAGCGGTTACACTCAAAAAACAGCAGAAAAGATGGGATGTTAACATTCATAGATTGCAAGCTTGTGAGCAGGGCCCTCCTTCCTCTTGGTATCTGTTGATTTATGTGATTATTGCTATTCCTTAATGTTTTTTTTTATTGTCTGTACAATTCTCCTCTAAAATGTAAAGTGATGCGGAATATGTTGGCGCTATTAAAATGATTTTTGGTCAAACTTTCATGGTCGAAAGCAAGACTGCTTTTATTCGGCATTGAAACCTATGGATGACTCAGTTGGTGTAAATCAGTAGTTCCCAAACTCCAGTCCTCACGGACCCCAACAGGTCATGTTTTCAGGATTTCCATAGTGTAACACATGTGAGAGAATTCCTGATGCCTTGATGATACTTCCATCACCTGTGAAATACTAAGGAAATCCTGAAAACATGACCTGTTGGGGCCCGTTAGGACTGGAGTTTGGGAACCACTGGAAATGAACCACTAATATGACACGATACTGTGATGTTCAGTGAACGAATGGCCACAGCTTCATTAACCTATAGACCATGTAAAACTGTTTTAAGTCCCTTTTTATAAAAATGTCCCACCATGCCGAGTCACTGTGAAAGGCAGTGAGCATGTGATTATCAAGGTCTGAACATTACCCCCAGCTGTGACATATTTTCATAAGCTAAAACAAATAATAGTGAGGGGGGTGGGTGATTTTCCGCTGGCCAGAGGTAGGACGGTGGAGTAACTCCCCATCTTTGCACTTATATACCCCTTCTTAACCCTCCCTACCAAGCCAATCCTTGGTTTTAATTTAACCCTTTAACAGGCCTTGGCACCTTCATTATAAATTGTGGTGCCTACATGGAAAACAATAGTTAATTGAGCCAAGCAAGTCTATCATTGCACTAGAGGCTCAGATCACCCAACTGAAGCTTAGGAGATAAAGTCGCTACAATTACAGAGAGGAAGCACGCAAGGTGCTGCTGTATGGTGCCTCTATCTGGCTTTACATTCTTCCCCCAAAACATTGTTATACTGGAGGATAAGCTTCAAAAATGTAATGGAAGGAGCCATGATTTTTGCATTGAATAAGGGTAAAAAATAAAACAACGCCGTTTTGTCCCTCTTTGGCCACGGATCCTTGCTTGACTTCTAAGTTATATGGCAGCCCAGAAGCTTTTCACTTCCATTGATGGCTTCAAAAGTGAATACCCTGTCTTAATAGACCTTGGCTAATAGTCACACCAATCTCGAGGGGACAGAGAGGATTTTAATCCGTGCTGTTATCCATGTTCTAAGAAAACCAAACCATCGGTTGCTCCTGCACCCACTGAAATGACCCCTCATATGGACTGCACTAATGGGTTTTTTTGGTCTTTGATTAGATCCACATGGGCTCATTGACACACTTATTTGCCAATTATGTGAACAGGGTGCTTAGCAACTTTTTTTTTCTGCATGCTTGCGGGAACATTGACCATCAATGGTTTCTTGTTTTTGGGCTACAATATACTAAAACTTTGCAGAAAAATCTTCATAAAGCTGTAAAACAATTTATATTTTGTGCTCTATTATTTTATACCGAAAAAAGACCATTTCTACACAGATTACCCCTTCAACATCAATTATATTTCATTCTAATTTTAATTTCGGGCATTGGAAAGCAAACACTTATGTAATGGCTGAAACCAAGGAACGTAAGATGTCATAGAAATCTCAGCATTACACCAACAAGTGACCAGAACATGTGAAATATTCCTACCACAAATCCACTATAAAGTCTACAGAGGTTTACTCTCCGATGACTCATAGACCACAGGGAATAATTCACCGCTTTACTCCCGGTCTCATAGGAACCTCAAAAACCTCTTATGGCAAGATGCTGAGATGTTACAAGAGATCCTCTCATTACATTTTATAGCCTCAAGCAAAAAAAAAGCATTAAAGTAGTTGTCCACTACTTAGACAACTTCTTGTCATACCCCTCACTTGGCCCTGATAACATAATAAAGCTTACACTCAGCTCCCATGATGGTGCTGTCCCCGAGGTGTTGGAACTCGCTCTCCCCATGGCTCCCGTGCTGTTGTTGTGACACGTGACACCGGTGCTCAATCAGCGCTGGCGTCACTGTCCCCCACCTCCTGTTGAATTGAACATGAAGAGGAAGTAAGAGAGCAGCTGCAGCCCAGACTTCCTCTTCATATTCGATTTGTCTGAAGGAGGGGACAGTGACACCAATGCTGATTGGGTGCCGAGGTCACCTGTCACGACACCGCACAAGAGCCTGGTGGACAGCACCGTGATAACGGCGCCTGCACAGGTAGTGAGTATACGTTTTAATATTTTATGGAGGCCAAACATTTTGATCAAGAAGGGGTTGTTCTAGTAGGAGACAACTCCTTCAATGTTGGCTGTCTACTTTTTGAGGCACCGAAGTGAACAGGAGCCCTGAGGCAAAAGTCTATTTTGCCAAACTTTGAAACACAGATTTTAATCTCTGTCTTCTCCCACTGAGGTTCACATTATAACCGCATGTCTTAGCATACATGCTAAGGCCAATGCCCCGACGAATGTGGAGGAAGAAAAAATGAATGCAAACATGGTAAACATGTCCATGCAACTATTGCACCCTTGACAGTCGTATCCAGAAACCCAGAAAAGCAAACTGAACCATTACCAATGTCCACATTACAATTCAACAATATTCATTAATAATTTCATGTACCTGTGACTAAGAAATTTTTATTTTCTTTCTTTTTCTTTCTCCAAGATTTAAATATCTGGCCACATTGCTCTCAGTGTATAACATCCATCCCCTCACCCTCGATGTACAACATCCAGTTTCATCAACATTTGGCCCTATTGTCCACAGTGTTTAACATCCATTGTCTCGGTGTTTAACCTCCAGCTCCTCGCCTCCGGTGTGTAACATTCTTGATGTATTACATTACTCCTGGAGTACAACATCCTACCCCTCTCCCCCGGTGTATAACATTCGACCCCTTGCCTCCCGACTGTATAACCTCCATGCCGTCTGCCTTTACTAACGTGTGACAGAATGGCTGGTGGTAAAAAGATCAGTGATACCAGCGCGGTCCTGTAATAGGAGCCACCGGCGTAACCAGTCCGGTCATGACATTTCTTCCCTCCCAAATCCTCCCCCCATCTCCTGTGAGTGATATTATGGAGAAGTGGAAGGAACCGAGTGCTGAGAAACAGAGGACAAAAAAGTCACCGACGCTCTGCTGACTCTATTACTGAAGAGCCCAGATCCCCTGGTATTAAGATCAGCACCAACAATGCACCCGTCTGGGAGCTTCATAGTCGAGCAGTTGCATGCAGTCGTACATTACCAAGCACAATGCAGAGTATCGGATGGAGTGATGTAAAGCCGCCACCACTGGACTCTGGTGGAAACGTGTTTTGTGAAGAGACGGATCACACTTCTCTATCTGGCATGTGATGGACAAGTCCAGGTGTTGTGAAGGAGAGCATTACCTATCTGCTGTACAGTTTGGTGGAAGAGGGATAATGGTATGGAATTGTTATAGAGGGGTCAGCTTAGACCTTTTTGTAGCTTACACCTTTGTGGGAACAATATAGGTAATGGCCCCAAGGTCAATAAAGACATGGTTGGAGGAGATTGATGGATGAGCATGACCGGTCGTACAGAGCTCGGTCCTCAGCCCCATCCAACACCTTTGGGATGAACTAGAACAGAGATTGTGATCCCGGCATCTCCCTGGCATCTCCCCAACATCAGGGTGTGACATCACAAATGCTCTTCTGGATGAAGAGGTAACAAATCCCACAGACCCCTCCAAGTCTCCCCAGAGGAGCGGGGGCTATTATATTATTACCGATGGATATACAGTAGAATGGGTGCAACAATAGTTTTGACTATTGTGTCTATTACCAACTTTTTTTCTAATACTACTGATTTATTAAAATAATGTGCCCTATGATTCCATGAATTGTGTCTTCAGCTTTGTTGGTGAAGGGGTTGAACTGCATTACTACATACAATCTGTGGACAGGTGCGGCTCTGGTTTTGGAAGAGATAGTGTTGTTTTTTTTTTAATGTTGCATATGTCCATCAAATATTTTGAGTAACGAGAAGCATTAAATTAAATTAGAAAAAAATAAAAGACGAGAGGTAAGGCATCTCGAATCCTTACACGGCCTGGCGTATGGATAATTCCAGAATCCTAAGAATATGATGAATGCAGATTTGATTGAATAAATATTTGGGTGGCACAGCATACATTAAGTGCAATCCCCTTGTCAGTAATGTCAGATCGCGCATCAGCGTTTCAATCTGTAATTCAGCGTTTTATTGATTTCCGGCCCGCCATGGAATAACCGAGGCTTTATGAACAAACTAATGATAATTATGCAGAGATACAGCTGTGGATCAGGATTCCAATCTAAATGCTAAAATCTGGAGAGACGCTTGGTCAGACGAACAGCTGCAGAGAACATTCCTGGTCATATCATCCTGTAAAATATGAGATAGGAACCTCTGTCAAGGTAAACGTGTTACTTAACCAATTACCAGGGCGGCCATGACAGCTCATTTATATAAATCAAAACATTTCCAGTCACTGGAGGATTCGGTATGAACAGTAAAAAAAAGCCAAACACTCCATAGTCTGCAACAGAGCTCTGGCCTTCGAAATGTGCAAAAATACAACTTTTCAGGGTTTTAACAATAGGGATGCAAAGGTTATAGAAGCCTAAAAGGAACCATAAAAACCTCACTTTCCCAAGTAATAAGACTTTTGCTTAGGCAAAATCTTCCTCAAATTTTCAGGGGTGTTTTCACATTTTTATGCAAAACTTTTGGGAGTGGAATTTAACTGGAAACTCAAAATTTTTGAGTAATTTTTTTAAAGAGTTTCTATTCACTTTATGGCTAAGAGCACATGAAGTTTTTAGAGAAGTAACTTTCTCCAAATCCTCCTCCAAATCTCAAAACTCCTCAAAAATGTGGAGTTTCCGCTCAGTGGGTACATGCACACGACATCTTTTGAACTCACGTGAACATGACAAGTTTTTGAAGGAAAAAACACTTCAGAAGATTCTGGAGGCTTTTTTTACCTTGAAGAGTCTTTTCTGTCTTTTTTTTAGGTCATTTGCTGAGCGTTTTTCCAGACATTTTCTTTCCAACAGCAAATTTTTGGAGTATTTCCCCATGGATTTTGTGGAAGTCTTTTTCACTGTCCTTTTTCCAGTGTTTTTTTTAATTTTAATCCACTGACTAATAAAGAAAAAATCAGGAAACAGAAACTGCTATTGGCTTTTTAAGCAAAAATGATGAAATAAAAAAGGTTCCAAAAAACATTTGGTTGTCTTTTGGGGTTTTTTGAACTTTTCCATTCACTTGTATCGTAGCATAAGATGCCAGAGGAATGGACATGTCACTTATTTTAACAGCATGGTTAAACCTCTTTAAGTATTTGACGAGGATTTTGAAAGTTTCCACTCATTGTGTATTTATTTATTTTACTCACTTATATAGTGCCATTAATTTCACAACGCTTTATCATTGCTGTCCCCGGTGGGGCTCACAATCCAGATTCCCTATCAGTATGTCTTTGGAGAGTGGGAGGAAACCGGAGAATCCGGAGGAAACCCACGCAAACCCAGTGAGAACATACAAACTCCTTGCAGATGTTGTCCTTGCTGGGATATAAACCCAGTGCTTCAAAGCTGCAGTGCTAACCACTGAGCCACCGTGCTGCTCTTTGTGCACACGACACCTATTAGACTCTATCGCAGCAAATGAGTTTTTCCAGGAGAAGCTGCTTTAGGAAAACACTGTCAGTCAATTTCGTGAAGTGGCCTCACTAGCGGCTTTGCCGTCATTTTCGCAGCAACTTTGCTGCCGCCATCTTGCACTCTATTCTCTCAGTATAAATCGGGGGTGGATTTTTTAACCATTTCCAAACCATGAAATGATTAAAGGAAGTGACATAAGTCATAAAATGTGTACAGTACAGCAATGTCATTTTGACATTGTTGTGCATTATTATGTTCAATTTATAGCTGCTTTTGCGGCACTTTTTCAGGTGGATTCCGAGCAAATTTCACCTGAGAAAAATGACGTATGCACATAGCCTAGGAGAGTTTCCACTAGGTTTCTGCTCCTAAAAAGCTCAGTGTGAACATACCTGATGGTTGTTTTCCTAAAGCGTCTTTCCAGGCTTCCATTTAGTCATTTTTGCCAGCTTTACTTCCGGATCATCGGCTCCTCCAGGGCAGAGCCAAGAGCTTCCACTGTGTAGGCTTGAGATTGATGGTGTAGGAGATGTCATCTACGTCCATCAAAGCATTAAGGTCGGCTATTGCGGGGAGAGAAGAGGCGCCAAGCACAAACTAATGACGCCCATCAGACCGGATCGCAGCGATTAGTTTATGGAGAGGTAGAATTACTGTACATAAGGTATTGCAGGGGAGCGGGGGCTTATACATAGGTTGCTGGAGTGCTGTGTAAGATTGCTTAAAGGCGATGCTTTTAGTTTATATGACGAAAACCTGGTGATTCTTTCCCTTTAAAGAACAAAATGACAGTTCTAATCTGTGAGCGCAAAATGACTGTTCAAACCAAGCACAGACGCTCGGCGCATCCTAGATGTGGCCAAGCAGTTCAGCACATTTACCCATCTACTTGTCTTTTTACTGTACTTGCAATAGGTCGCCATTTCATTAACAATATTTCTCAGTTTCCATCTGTCGGAATTCAGCTGCAACGATAGTGTCAGTGAAGACATAAAAGTGATTATGAGCAACATGTGACGATCTGCTCACGTTCTCTTAATTGTACGATTTAATAGCAGATGGAACTTGATAGAGCAATTAATATGAACATCAATGGTTTAGTAATAAACTGAATATATAAACAGCAGCGCTTCGTAATTAGCTCTAGCTAAGTGTTATAAAATATAGTATAGAGATGGCAACCTTAGTTCCGATATTCTTGGTCCTTTCCTTTAAGACAAAAGGAGAGATAACTCTTAGGGTGTGTGCACACGCTGCGGATTGCAGTGCGGATTTGGCCGCGTGGATTTTGTAAAATCCGCAGGTAAATCTGCAGGTCAAAAGACCTGCAGTTTTACCTGCGGATTAGCCTGCGGTTTTGCCCTGCGGTTTTTCATCTCCTCAGTGGAGGGGATGGCAAACCGCAGCAGAATCCGCAGAAAGAATTGACATGTCAATTCTTTCTGCGGTTTCAAAACCGCAGAAAAACCGCACACAAAAATCCGCACCGTCTGCACTGCGGTTTTTTATTCCCATAGGGAATAATGGTACTGTACACCGCAGCAAAAACTGCTGCGGACCCGCAGCGGCCAGATCGGCTGCGGAACCACAGCAGAATCCGCAGCGTGTGCACACACCCTTAATTGGGTTTTGCTCATATCAGAATTTTTTTACTTTTATGGGTTATGGTGCTTTGTTTTTTACACCAAAAATTGCATAATCTGCAGCAATATTACTTACCAGCCCCGGTTCCAGTGAAGGGCTTTGCCGCCTTCTCAGCTGAGTAAGCACTTCTGATGTCTCCAGACTATTCCATGAACTGGACTATTCATGTAATGACAGATGCAGTGAAACCGATCAAGTTATTTCTCCTGCACCGATAGACTGTGCAATCATATAATCCTTTTAAAAACATGAAACTTTAATAATTTGAGGTAAAAAACACCCCCCTAATGCAATAACACAGTTAACAAACTCTCTACAATAATAACCTACCATAGCCCTACACTAGCCTGCTATCCCTTCCTGACAGTGGAGGTTGGCACCCTAAGGCTGTGTGCCCACGATGCGATTTTTAAGCGTTTTTGCCGCGATTTTCGGCGTGAAAACGTTTAAAAATTTTGTACAGAACACCCCCCATGCATTCCTATGGCATTCCGCACATGCTGTGCTAATGCTGCGTGTTTATCTGCGGCGGAATCGCATCACGGAAAAAATCGCAGCATGCTCATTCTTTTGTGCGGAATCGCAAAGAATTGCCGTGATTCCGCACCCATAGGAATGCATGAGAATCGCTTACTTCCCGCATGTGGCTATGCCCACCATGCGGGAAGTTAAGCGTCTCATGTGCGGTTGGTACCCACGGTGTGGAGGAGAGGAGACTGTCCTCCAGGCCCTGGGTACCATACCCCTGTAAAAAAAAGAATAAAAAATAAAAAATCGGGGTATATTTACCTTCCAACGTCCTGCGCTCCCTTCCCGGCCACAGCGTTCCAGTAATGCCTTGCGGCAAGGTCCTATGATGACGTAGTCTCACGTGACTCTAGCGGTCTCGCGAGATCGCTATAGCAACGCGAGACTACATCATCACAGGTCTCGCAAGGCATTACTGGGAACGGGAGCGTCGCTCAGACAGCGCAGGACGTTGGAAGGTAAATATACCCCAATTTTTTATTTTTTTATCATTTTTAACATTCTATCTTTTACTATTGAGGCCGCATAGGCAGCCTGAATAGTAAAAAGCTGCTCACACTTGTCAAACACTATGTTTGACGAGTGTGAACAACCTGTCAATCACTTTCCAAGCGATGCTTCAAATCGCTTGGAAAGTGCTTGAATATCGCACACGAAAATCGCGGCAAAATCACGACCATAATCGCGGTAAAATCGCAAGGAAAAAAACACGCAATTTCTGGGAAGGAGTCCGGTTTTCAGTGTCCGGATTTAAACGCTACGTGGGCACATAGCCTAAAAGATACGATTTGGCGCCCCCACTCTGCGGCGGCTGTCCCAGACTCGCCCTAAATGACCCTTATAAACTACAGGTGGAAAAACAATAAGCAAATAAAAGAGATGAAAGATAGTGCTTAATATAATACACAGGCTATTAATGTACAATATATAAAAGACAGGCTATTAAATGTAACCATAGAGAAACCTCTTGTATAACCAATAGATAGTAGCAAGTCTTGTCTTTTTAGGTATTAATAGACCACAGAAAATATAGATTCCATATGCATTATCAAATAAAGCAAAAAAAAAAAATATCTCTGCAGTAAAATCAGACAAGCACAGACAAGAGGTAAAAAATTGCGTGGTTCAATAAAGGAACATCAGAATTATATCCATATTGGTTCCCATAGAAGGCAATGGATGATATCTATTGCCAGAAAAAAAAACAGCTGGGGGTTAACCCAAACTTATCTTCCAGCCTCGACGCGTTTCCCCGTCCACACGGTTCATCAGGAGGCACAATAAGGAACCAGCCAATTCATGGATGTGAGGTGTCCAGATAGAGAGGCAAACCTTCTGCACGGATAGACCTCTTGATTCACTGTACCCATCCATTTTCTTTTTGAAAGGAAGGGAATGAACCCTCTGTGAATTTTGTCTATGACCATGTGTGCTTGGTTGGTCAGAGCTTACATCTACAGAGGCTTTTCACAAAATTAGAATATCATCAAAAAGTTAATTTATTTCAGTTCTTCAATACAAAAAGTGAATCTCATATATTCTATAGAGTCATTACACACAGAGTGATCTATTTCACATGTTTATTTCTATTAATGTTGATGATTATGGCTTACAGCCAATGAAAACCCAAAAGTCATTACCTCAAGAAATTAGAATAATTAGCGAAAAACACCTGGAAAGGCTTCGAAAGCATTTAAAAAGGTCCCTTAGTCTGCTCAGTAGCTCCACAATCATGGGGAAGACTGCTGACTTGACAGATGTCCAGAAGGCAGTCACTGACACACTCCGCAAGAAGGGTAGGCCACAAAAGGTCATTGCTAAAGAAGCCAGCTGTTCACAGAGTGCTGTATCTAAGCATATTAATGGAAAGTTGATTGGACGGAAAAAGTGTGGTAGAAAAAGGTGCACAAGCAACCGGGATAACCACAGCCTTGAAAGGACTGTTAAGAAAAGGCCATTCAAAAATTTAGGGGAGATTCACAAGGAGTGGACTGCTGCTGGGGTCATTGCTTCAAGAGCCACCGCACACAGACGTATCCAGGACATGGGCTACAAGTGTCGCATTCCTTGTGTCAAGCCATTCATGACCAATAAACAACGCCAGAAGCGTCTTACCTGGGCCAAGGAGAAAAAGAACCGGACTGTTGCTCAGTGGTCCAAGGTGTTGTTTTCAGATGAAAGTAAATGTTGCATTTCATTTGGAAATCAAGGTCCCAGAGTCTGGAGGAAGAGTGGAGAGGCCACGATCCAATCTGCTGGAGGTCTAGTGTGATGATTCCACAATCAGTGATGGTTTGGGGAGTCATGTCATCTGCTGGTGTAGGTCCACTGTGTTTTATCAAGATGAAAGTCAGTGCAGCCGTCTACCAGGAAATTTTAGTGCACTTCATGCTTCCCTCTGCCAACAAGCCTTTTGGAGATGTAAATTTCATTCTCCAGCAGGACTTGGCATCTGTCCACACTGCCAAAAGTACCAATACCTGGTTTACAAACAACAGTATCACTGTGCTTGATTGGCCAGCAAACTCGCCTGACCTTAACCCCATAGCGAATCTATGGGGTATTGTCAAGAGGAAGATGAGAGACACCAGACCCAACAATGCAGATCAGTTGAAGGCTGCTATCAAAGCAACCTGGGATTCCATAACACCTCAGCAGTGCCACAGGCTGATCACCTCCATGCCACACCCCATTGATGCAGTAATTGATGCAAAAGGAGCCCCGACCAATTATTGAGTGAATTTGCTGAACATACATTTCAGTAGGCCAACATTTCGGATTTTAATATCATTTTTCAAGCTGGTGTTATAAAGAATTCTAATTTACTGAGATAATGACTTTTGGGTTCTCATTGGCTGTAAGCCATAATCATCAACATTAGCAGAAATCAACACTTGAAAAAAATCACTGTTATGAATGGGTCACCGAGGAGGACAACAAAAAGCCAAGTCCCAGAAAACCAGAGAGGTTGGTAACTATGCAGATGGCAGATCCCTGATCCTATCCACACAACTAGCAGTAGCAGTGGAGCGTTCCTACGATGACCTAGACGCCTCGTCACCGCCGGAGGACTACATAAGCCTAAAGCAAGAAAAGGGGAAAACTAACTGCCCCAAAGCAGACCACAAAGGAATAGACAGCCCCCACACATGTATTGACGGTGAAACAAGATGAAAACACAAACACAGGCAGGAAAATAGGCTGAGCAAACGATGGGGCCCAAACTAACTATAAAGGATAGGAAAGGAAAGACACTGTCTGCAATCTGCCAAAAACCCTACAAAAATAATGTCCAACACTTCTGATAACAAAATTAATCCTGAAGTCACTAGACGTTTCCCACTATATCAGCACTCTGAAATATTCTGAGACAGAGCAAAAAAGAGGCCAATCTAATAAGGGACTAAAAAGCAAATTATCAAATACAGATAAATAAGAGTGGAAATTCAGCACAGCCCCAGCTTGGACTGGCTGAACACACAAAAAACTGAATAGACCAACAAAATCAAGTGTGAACATTAGCAAAAACACTTAGCTTTGAGAAGGCTGGAACAGAGCTGAAAACCAAGACCTCAGAAGCCAGAAGCAATCACCAGCACTGACTTAGGGCGTCGGCTGTCTTAAATCCAGTCTAAGATTCCTGAGGTCCAATCGTCATCCTCATTATCAGGTGGTATTAAATCAGCCTCACTACCTCTTGTTACCACCAGAGGGAGTCTGGAAGGAGAACTCACTACTGGTGGACCAGAGAATGAACTCACAACAGATCACTCTGTGTGTAATGACTCTATATAATACAGAAGTTTCACTTTTTGTGTATTGAAGAACTGAAATAAATTAACTTTTTGACGATATACTAATTTTGTGAGAAGCACCTGTATATATTGGGAGACAGCTGTCATTTTAAGGACGCAGGGTGGGGAGATCTGTCCCTGTGGATCTGTCTCTTATTAATCATATGAGACGAATAGTCCCCAGAGTAAAACATACACGTCTGCAAAAATGCAGCCAGTGTCAAATTCATGCTGCCAAAGGTACGAAAAGTATGGATATTCTACCAGATTCCCTTTAAATGTTTAACCATTTACTGATTTTTCCTTAAAGGCAGGCACATTGACCGATCCAAGGTTGGCTGTGGTTATTTTGATTCTGTTTTGATTCTGCATTCCTATTTATCACATGTTAGATTTAGAGAGAAGTTCTCCTGCGGCAGGTCATTAAAGTCTAGGTTTAGGAAACACAGGGAAATACTGTGGCTAATGAGGGGGGTCTTTGAAGGGAGTAGCGGTCATCACTGGCGCATAAGAGTATGGAAAATGGTATGTGGGGATTTTTGGCAATATTGGGGCATCATGGCTGGTCTGAAAGCTAACGGCTTCTATTGGGGTATTGTGCTTGTCCTTGGGACACTCTATCTGTCATGGGGTATTGTGCTTGTCGTGGAGGCATTGTGGCTCTTCAGTTTACACATACAATTCTCTCTTCCCTACACTCCCAACTTTTTTCAGTATCTCAAGGTGCCCTGTGAAGAGACACCAAACTATTCTAAGTTTGACCCTCATGTAACAACTTTTCACACATAGACAACTGGACAGTGCAGAGATCTTTGTAATGATCTTTTTACACTTAAGCGCGCAACAACGACATGTCTAATGGAAAGCATCAAAGATGGCGATTCTTTACTGTAAGAGCAGTGAGTTTATGTATTCTTTACTGTATGAGCAGTGAGACTATTGATTCTTTTCTGTAAGAGCAGTGAGACTATGAATTTTTTATTGTATGAGCTGTGAGACTATGGAACTCTCTGCCGCAACATGTTGCAATGGTTGGAGGCCTTTCTTGAAAAATATAATATTACAGGTTACGGGTATTAAATTCTGGAGATGCGACATTGATCAAAGCAACTAGACTGTCTTATATGGAGTCGGGAAAGAATTTTCCCGACTCGAGCATCTACTTAATGGGTTTTTGCCTCCGTCTGGATCAATATGTTAGGATATAGGTTGAACTCGATGGACTTGTGTCTTCTCTCAAGCTTAAAACTTTAAAGAGGTTGAACATTACTTTTACATTGATGTCCTATCCTAAGGATAGGTCATCAATGTCTGATCGGCTGGGTTCCGACACCCGGCACCCCCGTCGATCTGCTGTAATCGGTTTTGGCGGAGACGGCCACAAGCCGGAAGTGCCCACTTGCTGTACTGCTCCGTCTACTTGTAGTGGCTGCCACTGGGTACTAAATATCCTCCCCCTATTGATTTAAATAGGAGATGGATGTGCAGTACCAATCCCCGGCCGCTACAAGAAGATGGAGCAGCTCAGCAAGTAAGTACTTCAGGGCCTTGACTGCTGCCGACACCGATAACAGATGATCGGTGTGGGTGCCAGGTCTAGGACCCAGGACGATCAGACATTGAAGACCTATCCTACGGATGGTCTATCAATGTAAAAGTAGTAGAAGTTTCCATTAGCTACTCTAACTGCAGAACTATCCCACTGGCCAACCTAAGATGCAAAATTTTGAGCATACTGCTGACATTAGATGTTACTTCTAAACTCCATTTTGCTGACTTATATTTTTTGATGAGCCTTGATGACTAAACCAAAAAGCATTATTTTAGAGTAGACTTTGTTAAACCACAGCACAATTTCATGAGCAATATTTCACCGTTTGTCCGACTGGTTTAAGTCAGCACAACACACAGAGACATGTGAAATATAATCCTTGGTGTATATACAACCTCGAGGGTTTGATGTCACTGACAAACCCACAACAAACTGGGAATATTACTGAAAACTTACAATTAGGGATAAGGCTGATCCTCCACTTACCAAGGAGAACATAGAATTTCTTTGTGATTAGATGGAGACAATCCCAGAACCTCACAATATCGTAGTTTCAACCCTTCGAGAGAAATATAGCCATAAGAAGCTGGTGCCAATGTGGTGGGTGATAATGATATATCATGCCTGGTACATGCAAAACACAAAAACAATATCCACTTACAGTGCAAAATTTTCTGAATTTGCAAAACATTTTAAAAGCAAATGCTAAGACTTGGAGTTTTGAGGTAACATGTCTGGCTGCCAGTGAAGGGTACACTAATGGGGCAGTACTCACGGGACCTTCACCATATACAAGTCTCCACTAATAGGCCATACACATTGCTTAAAAATTGATGGGAACACTTGCATATCTCCTTATAATCCCAGGTCAGTGAAACTTCAGGGAAACGATTTTGTCCTGTTAGGAACCATAAACGATTGTGAACCAATGTTGTCTGTTTTGGGGCAAATGAAAGCGACAACAGGTGCACTGTAGGGGAACAGCAAGACAATCTCCAAAAAGGAACTGTCTTACAGGTGATAGCTACAGACATTTCCTCTTTCCTCCTTCCTGATTGATTCTTCTCTGGTTTTGCATTTTGCGTGTGCCCTTGTTATTACTAGAGGAATAAGGCAACACCTGCAGTACGGCTTCTCCAAGATCTCACCTGCAAAAAAGTTTCACTGCGTATCACAGCACAGTCTCAAGATCATGGAGCAGATACCAGAACATGGGCTAATGTGAAGGAGAGCTATCTGTAGAGGACTATAGAAGCCATCCACCCACCAACAGGACCAGTGTCTGCTCCTTTGACCGA
Organism: Dendrobates tinctorius; assembly: GCF_039654945.1. Lineage (NCBI taxonomy): Eukaryota > Metazoa > Chordata > Amphibia > Anura > Dendrobatidae > Dendrobates > Dendrobates tinctorius. The sequence goes on along the minus strand of NW_027361707.1, from coordinate 4,901,594 downwards.
GGAGGATGAGAGAGAGAATTTTCAGAGCCCTACAGAATGACGTAACGTGACTTCTCGTGTGCATGTTTGTAACCAAACTGTGAGGAAGAGAGAGTATGATGATAGCGTAGGTGTCCGGAATTCTGTTGTGGGATCTGTGTTCATAGTCTAGCACTTTGTAGCTCAATTTGCACTCATTAAAGAACATCATAATGGGTAGATCCACCATTGTTGCATGTAACAGATGTGAAAAAGTCTGCAGGTGCCAACGTGGGATATATCCTTGGAAGGTCAAACAAATCTCCCTATGATAGCTAACGTTACTCTTACTGCTGATGGGTTCTAGAATGAAAACCTCAGAGCTGTTGACAGACCTTAGGCAGGTGCAAGACAATGACTGGCCTTTTGTGGCCATAGTATGTAGATGGTTTCTCAATGATGAAGGTATTTATGATGTTCACTGGCCACCACATTGCTCAGGCACAAATTGAGAACTTCTGCGATATTAGCATCAGTGCATCTTCCTCTGTCAAGTAGCACCACTGATTGAACAGGAGCTCACAGCTACCCCGACCAAGATTTGGGAGATCTCCTAGGACTGGACACCATATGTGGTCTCATCAGGAGCATGGCCAGACCATGCACACAGGTTCATGGGGGGCATGTACACTATGCATTGCTGTGATGAAATTCATGCAAATTGATTTTCGGGGAAATTTTTAATCCCTCAGTTGGTTGATAACTTTAGTTTCCATTCATCTTTGCATCATCAAATTGTTCTCAGCTAATTTAAATCAATAAAGACTTTCAACTTAAAGAGGTTGTCAAAAACAATACTTTGCCCAAGGAATTGGATTTGTAAATATAACAAATTAAGCCATATTCACCTACAAGTCTGGTGGTCTAGCGGCTGATGGAATGGTGACGTTACTTCTTCTTGTGCCGGTGTTGGACCCATGTGGGTGCCAGAAGGTGAGCATGACAGAGTTTATTTTTTTATATATCCATTCCTTTGGACAAAGTTTTAATGATAGACAGACAGTCCGACATCCCAGAACCTATATTATTTAAATACTGTATATACAACCCATATGAATCATATTTGCTGGCCATCTCTTTAAAAAGGTTATGAATATGACATTTTTTGGCACATCAGTCAATAAATCCCAAGATCCTCTCTCTCTCAGATTTACTTGGAAGGTCTGGACTAAAACAATTTACAAGGGACATTCTTGGCTTCTTGGCGCTTTCTACTTTTTATTACAATGAATGTCATATTAATATAAACAGAAATGAGTATGCGATCTGTTAGTCCTGGAGCTTTATCTCTAAACCACGGCATGAAATTATCATCATCCTTAATATCATTTTTTGTAACTGTCTGATGACATCATCGATATATCTAGTATTTGTACGCTGTCCAATAATGAGTTAATGTGAATGGAGCTGAAATATGTTTGGGCTCAGGACGTTCCTCTTGACTTGTTTTGCACTATAGCCAATTTTTATTTCAAAAATAGTTAATATTCTAAAATAAAGGTCAGGGTACTGAGCGTTCTGACCCTTTAACTAGAACTGATTTACTTCTTTTCTAAAATAAAAGGCTAAGTACTAATTATTTGAATTGCTTGGAACAATCTGAAGAGATGTGATTGAGGTCCACAGACCATGCATACAGAACATGTACATGTCCAGTTATAATTGCATTGTAATCTTTGCTGGCTTTATACACACAGAACATATCAAATGATAAGGGCTGATAGGTTATTTCTGGTCATTCCTCAGGAAAAGGACCCTAGTAATGAGTGATTGCTCCAAAGTCAACTTCAAAATAGAGTTGTCTTCTGCTGGACTTTTGGGACTTATAACTTTATTTAAAAAAAAAAATGGAATACTCAGGAGAGCAGTGGGAATAAAATGAGAGCAAAAATTGGCCACTTTTAACCTGGCGACAGGTCCTCTTTCAGGAACAGTCTTCCACACAGGTAGATGGTTAGAATAAAGTATGTGTTAATACTGCCAACACTTTATTTGTACTTGGGGCAGTCTGCTGGCAAACACCTCAGCAGCACTTTATTCACTTAGATACAAGTCTATTTGAAATGTTCTCATTGCAGAACAGGACACATCCACAGTGCCAGTCACAGCCCTTAAAGTTCACCTGTCGCCTGTTTTGGCCGCTATAAGATGCTATAAGATTTTATAATGCTGTACATAAGCCCCCGATCTGACCTGCACAAGAAGAAAAATAACTTTTATTATACTCACCCGGGGGGGGGGGGGGGGGCGGTCCAATCCGATGGGTGTCACAGGTCCGGGTCTGGCGCTTTCCATCTTCTTGCAATGCCATTCTCCTGCTTGCTTCAGCACTCCCAGCATCGCGTTCCTGCGCAGGAGTACTTCTCTGTCCTGTTGAGGGACCTCTCCCGACACCTGCGCACTGCAGTACTTTGCTCTGCACTCAACAGGACAGAGAAGTACTCCTGCGCAGGAACGCGATTCCAGGAGCAATGAAGCAAGCAGGAGGGCAGCATCGCAATAAGATGGGAGGCGCCGGACCCGGACCTGCGACACCCATCGGACCGGACCGCATTGGACCGCCCCCCCGGGTGAGCATAATAAAACTTATTTTTCTTCTCGTGCATCATAGATTGCTTTAGATAAGCCCTGAAAGGCATTGGCCTCATCTTATAACGGCCAAAACAGGTGACAGGTTCCCTTTAATCAGTCATCTTTCTACACAGCAGTACTCTGCAGTAACTCTTGTCTGTCAACATGCACACTCTTGGGGCCAACTCACTCAGTGGCCATTATTAGGTGGAAATCTTCACTCATAAAAATCCTTCAGAACTAATCTCTTCCACATGGGGCAAGCTTCATTTACTGCAATCCAGCTGCAGCTTTCTACATGATTTTCTTTTGCCTTATCTTGAGGACTCACCAATTGGCAAGTGTTACTCACACCTTAGTTGCTAGCTTTCTATATTACAGACATTCTCAGATGGTCATTTATTTCTCCTGCTTCTGCCTGCCTGTTTGTCTAAAAGTTTATCTGCTCTCTAGGAAAAAAAACACTGGAGAATCTAGTTCTTATTCTAACTCCCCTTACTTCAGTAGTTGACACAGCAGCTCAGTGTATTACCTCTTTATGCTTTAAGACATTACTCATGCTACTCAGTGCCGTCTTGCCTGAACATGTCAAAATGAACTGATTCACACAACTCCAATCTCTTCCATCATACATGTGGTACTTCACTTCAAAGTATAACACATTGCATTATATTTAATATTACATTTATTACAGTGAATGAATTTAAGTAACCAGTAGGTATCTATCATAAGTAGTCATGGTTAGCACAGTCCTGGACAATTCGGCTTGTGGCAATCGGGATTAAGTCAATGTAAGTAATGCTTGTAAGAAAGTGACAAACCCATTTTTCACTCTATTACAACATCACTTATCACAATATGCAGGGAGCTCCATGCAGGATCTATAAGCAAGCCTAGTATAATTCCACCAGTCTATGGACATAAAGCTTTCCCATACACTAAGGATGAATAAAAACAACCAAAATGGAAAAAGAAGACCATAAGTTAATTGGTACACATAACATCAATATTTAAAGGGAATACAGCATCTGGCATTGCATCATAGATTGCATTCCGGCTATTCCTCATTGCAGGATTTGGGGTTAGAGAATGGATCCCATTAGTCTTCATGCCCATAGGGCGGCACGGTGGCTCAATGTCACGGGGGCTTAGTTCAACTAAGGCTGAAATACCCGGGGCCCCTGTGGTGTCCCTTTACTAGGGGAAACCCTGTCTGACCCTCAACCCAGGGTTTTTGCTGAAGGTGCAAATGCCTGAGCCTCCGACCTTTCCTTATCTCCTGCTCAGCCCTGTACTTAACCCTCCACCCTCCACCCAGTGAGAAGTCACCACCAAAGCTCCCACACAAATAATGACAGACAGGGAGAACTTAAACTGCACTGCGCCGCACACACACAGGAATAAACAGTAATGTGAACAGGGCACAACTAAACACAAATATGGGAAGGAGAAAGGATAACGACGGATCATACGACACCAGATATGAATCTCTCTCTCTTGAACACCTCCACTCCAGACCGGAACCACTTGGTATGAAACACAAGCTATAATCGGCGACGCCCATAGGCCAGCATGACTATTTAAAGACCGTGGGCGTGACTAACCATCCAACCTGGTCTCCAGCAGGATTAACCCCCGAGAGCCTGAAGATCAGGCCGGCGCCACTGAGGCTATAGTGGCTGGAGGTGGAACTACCTCTGCCTGCCGGATGCTGTGGTGTGAACAGCGTCCGACATGACAGTACCCCGTCTTCTACGAGGGACCCCAGGGCCCTCAAGACTCATAGGACCCGGCTTGTCCGGATGACGACGGTGAAAAGAAGTGACCAGCCGATCCGCATGTATGTCTGAGGCTGGAACCCAAGACCTCTCCTCTGGACCATACCCCCGCCAGTGCACCAAATACTGAAGAGTACGGCGTACTACTCGAGAGTCCACTACCTTGGCGACCTCGAACTCTAACTCTCCATCCACCATGACTGGAGGTGGCATCGGCGTCGTGTCCACCAAGCCTACCACCTTTTTCAATAAAGCCCTGTGAAACACGTTGTGTATCTTGTACACCGCGGGAAGTTCCAACCGATAAGCTACTGGGTTAATGATGGCAGAAATCCTAAAAGGCCCAATAAACCTTGGACCCAGTTTTAAAGAAGGGATTTTGAGTTTTATGTTCTTCGTAGCTAACCACACCCATTCACCCACACACAGGTCCTGACCTTTCACGCGTCTACTGTCAGCCACCCGTTTGTACTTGGCACTCATGCTCAACAAACGCTGTTTCACCCGCCTCCAGACTGATGACAATTGGGCTCCTAGCTGATCCTCCTCCGGGACACCCCCGGAGTCACCCTGACGTAAGGTACAAAACTGAGGATGTTGACCGTACACACAAAAGAATGGAGACTCTCCTGATGACTCTTGGCGGTGATTATTTAATGCGAATTCGGCCAGAGGAAGGAAAGTAGACCACTCCTCCTGGTTGTCGGACACAAAGCATCGTAAATACTGTTCTAGATTTTGGTTCATGCGCTCAGTTTGTCCATTAGACTGTGGATGAAACGCCGATGAATGTGACAACTTGATCCCCAACCTTGAGCAAAAAGCTTTCCAAAACCTCGCCACAAATTGCGTACCCCTATCAGATACTATGTCAGACGGTACTCCGTGGAGTCTGACCACCTCCTTCACAAATACCTGAGCCAACGTCTTAGCATTGGGCAAAGAGGACAACGCCACAAAATGCGCCATCTTTGAAAAACGGTCAACCACCACCAGGATGACCGTGTTCCCTGCCGAGGCTGGCAAGTCAGTGATAAAATCCATGGAGATTTCTGTCCATGGCCTATTGGGTACCCCCAGAGGCTGTAGCGTGCCAGCAGGACGGGTTCGGGGTGACTTAGCCCTAGCGCACGTGATGCAAGCTGCCACGTACGAGACCACGTCCTGCCGGATTTTGGGCCACCAGAAACGACGCGATACCAGCTCTAAGGTGCCCTTCACCCCTGGGTGACCAGCCAGTACCGAATCGTGGTGTTCCTTCAACACCTTAGGCCGAAGATGCAGGGGTACAAATGATTTGTTGGCGGGAAGTCCTGGTGGTACCTCCTCTTGGGCCTCGGCAATCTCCGCCTCTACCTCAGTCGTGAGAGCCGAGACCACTACCCCTTTCTGGAGGATGGGTACCGGTCTTCCCGAGGTTCTCCCCCCGGAAAACACCTAGACAAAGCATCCGCCTTGGTGTTTTTAGCCCCGGGACGGTACGTCACAAGAAAATTGAAACGAGTAAAAAACAATGCCCAGCGAGCCTGCCTAGGAGACAGACGCTTGGCCGACTCCAGGTAGAGCAGATTCTTATGGTCGGTGATAACTGTGACCTGGTGAGCCGCCCCCTCCAAGAAGTGTCGCCATTCCTCAAAAGCCAGTTTGATGGCCAACAACTCCCTGTTGCCGATATCATAATTCCGTTCGGCCGGCGACAACTTCTTGGAGAAGTAGGCGCATGGATGCATCTCGCTCAAGGACGAGCCTTGAGACAGTACTGCCCCCACTCCCACCTCCGACGCATCAACCTCTACCACAAAAGGTTTAGACACGTCTGGTTGCACCAGAATGGGGGCTGAAGCAAAACTATTCTTCAGACGCTCAAATGCACGTATAGCCACCTCAGGCCAGTTCGCCAGATCGGCACCCTTTTTTGTCATGTCCGTGAGCGGTTTGGCGACAGTCGAAAAGTGTTTTATAAATTTCCTATAATAATCTGCAAACCCAAGGAACCGCTGGAGTGCTTTCAGACTCTCCGGCCTCTCCCATTGCAACACCGCTTGCACCTTAGCGGTGTCCATTTTAAAACCAGCTGCGGACACAATATATCCCAAAAAGGGCAACTCCTGGACAAAAAATAAACATTTTTCCAGCTTAGCATAGAGCTGGTTCTCCCGGAGCAACTGTAACACCTGCCTAACATGCTGCAAATGAGTGTCCCGATCGCTAGAATAAATGAGGATATCATCCAGGTATACAATCACAAATCTCCCCAGGACATGAGCAAAGACATCATTAATAAAATGTTGGAAAACGGCAGGCGCGGTGGTCAACCCAAACGGCATAACCAGACTCTCAAAATGACCCTCAGGAGTGTTAAACGCCGTCTTCCACTCATCCCCCTGACGGACCCTTATGAGGTTATACGCCCCCCTGAGGTCCAGTTTGGAAAACCATTTTGCCCCCGCTACCTGGTTGAACAAATCCGGGATCAACGGCATTGGGTAGGGATCACGGATAGTAATCTGGTTTAACTCTCGGAAATCCAGACACGGGCGTAACCCCCCATCTTTCTTCTTAATGAAGAAAAACCCCGCGGCTACAGGCGAGGACGAAGGCCGGATGTGACCTTTGCTCAGACTCTCCGCGATGTAGTCTTTCAGAGCTTGTCTCTCAGGACCAGAAATATTAAACATCCTGGCCTTAGGTAATTTGGCCCCGGGTTTTAACCTAATAGCACAGTCATAGGCTCTATGTGGAGGCAGTTCTGAGCAACCCTTCTCAGAGAAAACATCCGTGAAATCCTGCAAAGCCTCCGGCAGGCTGGGCATCACGGCGGACACACATGTGGCCAAGCAATTGTCTTGGCAGAAACCACTCCATTGTACTATGTCCTGAGTTTTCCAATCAATTACCGGGTTGTGCCTGGACAGCCATGGAAAACCCAGGACCATTTGAGCTGGGAGATTACGGAGGACCCTACATGTAACCGACTCAGAATGTAGGACCCCAATGTGGAGTTTCACCTCTGCCACAAACTCAGTAATCTCCCCTTGAGGGAGGGGAACAGCATTAATGGTCACCACCTGTATGGGGTGAGGAAGTTTTTCAATCTTAAACCCGGCGGTGTGTGCAAACTCCTCATCTATGAGATTGGTGGCGGAACCGCTATCCACAAACACTGATATAGGTAGCTCTCTGCCGGCGACAATAACCTTGGCAGGGAGCATACATTGAGATACCATCATGGAGGATATGCATACGCTCAGTTGGGTCTCCTCCATACCCTCTGAGCTTAACAGTTTTCCGCCGGTGTGACCCTCTTAGGTAGTACCGGGCAAACGTTAACATAATGACCTCCTTTACCACAGTAGAAACATGCTCCGGACTTCCGGACTCCCGGAGCGCGAGGCTGAACCTGTGCCACGCCAGCAATCTGCATAGGTTCAGGGGACTCATCTACTTCAACCACACCTGCACCTCTGTTTTCCCCCAGAGGTAGCGTCTCCTGTGCCCCCTGACGAAAATGGCGATCAATACGTATCACCAAACTCATGGCAGACTCCAATGATGCCGGAGTCTCATACATCAGGAGGGCTTGTTTCACCCTCCCTGATACCCCATGAATAAACTGGCTCCGCAGTGCTGGGTCATTCCACTGTGTGTCTACAGCCCAGCGGCGAAATTCCGAACAATAGTCTTCTGCCAAGCGCTCCCCCTGGCGGAGGGCGCGGATTTTAGATTCCGCTAGAGCCAGTCGGTCAGGGTCATCGTAAATGAGCCCGAGGGCAGAAAAAACATTATCGACCGAATGAAATGTAGCAGAGTCAGCTGGTAAGGAAAATGCCCATGCTTGGGGGTCACCACTCAGTAATGACAACACCAGCCCTACTCGCTGGGCCTCATTACCTGAGGATATTGGCCGCATGCGGAAGTATAATTTGCAGGCCTCCCGAAATACGACAAATTTGCTGCGATCGCCTGAAAATCGTTCTGGCAGCGGAAACTTCGGCTCTGCACCGATACCTGCAGATGCCGTTTGCACCTTTGCTACTACCAGGCCCTGCTGCTGAACTGCCCCATTCAACTCGGAGACCTGTATGTACATCGCCGCCAACTGGCGGGTTATGGAATCTAATGGATCCATGGACTCCTGAAAAAATGTGGGCCGATTATAATGTCACGGGGGCTTAGTTCAACTAAGGCTGAAATACCCGGGGCCCCTGTGGTGTCCCTTTACTAGGGGAAACCCTGTCTGACCCTCAACCCAGGGTTTTTGCTGAAGGTGCAAATGCCTGAGCCTCCGACCTTTCCTTATCTCCTGCTCAGCCCTGTACTTAACCCTCCACCCTCCACCCAGTGAGAAGTCACCACCAAAGCTCCCACACAAATAATGACAGACAGGGAGAACTTAAACTGCACTGCGCCGCACACACACAGGAATAAACAGTAATGTGAACAGGGCACAACTAAACACAAATATGGGAAGGAGAAAGGATAACGACGGATCATACGACACCAGATATGAATCTCTCTCTCTTGAACACCTCCACTCCAGACCGGAACCACTTGGTATGAAACACAAGCTATAATCGGCGACGCCCATAGGCCAGCATGACTATTTAAAGACCGTGGGCGTGACTAACCATCCAACCTGGTCTCCAGCAGGATTAACCCCCGAGAGCCTGAAGATCAGGCCGGCGCCACTGAGGCTATAGTGGCTGGAGGTGGAACTACCTCTGCCTGCCGGATGCTGTGGTGTGAACAGCGTCCGACATGACACTCAGTGGTTAGGTCCTGGGTTCGAATCCCACCAAGGACAACATCTGCAAGGAGTTTGTATGTTCTTCCCGTGTTTGCGTGGGTTTCCTCCGGGTACTCCGGTTTCCTCCCACATTCTAAAGACATACTGATAGGGAATTTAGATTGTGAGCCCCATCGGGGACAGTGATGATAATATGTGCAAACTGTAAAGCGCTGCGGAATATGTTAGCGCTATATAAAAAATAAAGATTATTATTATTATTATTATACCCCAGCCAGTTTAGGAGCCGAGTATTGATGCTTGACCACTTGACACATGAGAGTCTATGTAAAATTACACAGGAAATGTAATTGTATGATTTTAATACGGTACCTTATGTGTTATTCAGACAGAGTATTTTTGATGTTTGACTTTGATGTATGATCATGTCCTAAAATGGACACTGTAGTTATGTGCTGTGTGAGACATGATCAGTCATTTTTTTTTCTGGGCCATGACTATTTGTAGAGGGCCATGAGGTGGCCATTTCGATTGTTAGAGTGCCAGCAAGTGTCTTGTGAACAGATGAGACCAAGATATAGTTTTTTGGTAAAGCACATAATTCTACTGTTTAGTGTAAATGGAATAAAGCCTACAAATTAAATAGCACAGTAGTTACAGTCAAATATGGCAGAGGTTCAAAGATATTTTGGGGTTGTTTTGCTGCCTGTGGTCCTGGGTAGAGTTGAGCGAAACGAGTCGAAAAAATTCAAAAGTCGCCGACTTTTGGCAAAATCGGGTTTCATAAAACGAAACCCGACCATAGGATGAGGTCGGCCACGAGGTCGGCGACTAACATGCCAAAGTCGCGTTTGAAAAGTTTGTTTTGCGCTCTTTTTCAGCCAATCAGGATCCACGGACACTGTGGGCAACGTGATGACATAGGCACGGGTCACCACCATCTTTCAGAAGGGCATGCAAGTGATTGGCTTGCTTTGGTGGGCGTCACAGGGGGTATAAAAGGGCGTGCACTCCGACCGCCATCTTACTTCGGCCGATCTTAGTATAGGGAGAGGTTGCTGCTGATTCTGTAGGGAGAGCGTTAGGCAGGGAAGAAGACAAAAAAACTGCTTCTGCTGCTAGCGATTTGGCCTGCACAACACACCAGTCACTGTGTGTGCAGTGCAAGGGGAGGCTATATAGTGGTGTATCAGTGGTGTTGGTTGTTGGGCTGCCTTCTAAGGCTTCCTGACATTCCTGCATTGCTGTTTACCCACTGCTCCGCAAACTGCTTTTTTAAAAGCAATCCCAATTTTTTTTTTTGTCCTGCTGAGAAGACAAAAAAACTGCTTCTGCTGCTAGCAATTTGGCCTGCACAACACACCAGTCACTGTGTGTGCAGTGCAAGGGGAGGCTATATAGTGGTGTATCAGTGGTGTTGGTTGTTGGGCTGCCTTCTAAGGCTTCCTGACATTCCTGCATTGCTGTTTACCCACTGCTCCGCAAACTGCTTTTTTAAAAGCAATCCAATCTCCCTTATCCTCTAGTCACTTTTGTCACAGCTGTGCCATCGAGCCTGTCACATAGCGCTCAGATATTCATTGGGCCTCACACAATCCAAAAGTGTCCAGTGTCCAAAAGTGTGTGCAGAGATTCAAAATCTCCCTTATCCTCTAGTCACTTTTGTCACAGCTGTGCCATCGAGCCTGTCACATAGCGCTCAGATATTCATTGGGCCTCACACAATCCAAAAGTGTGCAGTGTCCAAAAGTGTGTGCAAAGATTCAAAATCTCCCTTATCCTCTAGTCACTTTGGTCACAGCTGTGCCATCGAGCCTGTCACATAGCGCTCAGATATCAGTGGGCCTCACACAATCCAAAAGTGTCCATCCAGTGTCCAAAAGTGTGTGCAGAGATTCAAAATCTCCCTTATCCTCTAGTCACTTTTGTCACAGCTGTGCCATCGAGCCTGTCACATAGCGCTCAGATATCAGTGGGCCTCACACAATCCAAAAGTATCCAGTGTCCAAAAGTGTGTGCAGAAATTCAAAATCTCCCTTATCCTCTAGTCACTTTGGTCACAGCTGTGCCATCGAGCCTGTCACATAGCGCTCAGATATCAGTGGGCCTCACACAATCCAAAAGTGTCCAGTGTCCAAAAGTGTGTGCAGAGATTCAAAATCTCCCTTATCCTCTAGTCACTTTGGTCACAGCTGTGCCATCGAGCCTGTCACATAGCGCTCAGATATCAGTGGGCCTCACACAATCCAAAAGTGTCCAGTGTCCAAAAGTGTGTGCAGAGATTCAAAATCTTCCTTATCCTCTAGTCACTTTGGTCACAGGCTGTGCCATCGAGCCTTTCACATAGCGCTCAGATATCAGTGGGCCTCACACAATCCAAAAGTGTCCATCCAGTGTTCAAAAGTGTGTGCAGAGATTCAAAATCTCCCTTATCCTCTAGTCACTTTGGTCACAGGCTGTGCCATCGAGCCTGTCACATTGCGCTCAGATATCAGTGGGCCTCACACAATCCAAAAGTGTCCATCCAGTGTCCAAAAGTGTGTGCAGAGATTCAAAATCTCCCTTATCCTCTAGTCACTTTTGTCACAGCTGTGCCATCGAGCCTGTCACATAGCGCTCAGATATCAGTGGGCCTCACACAATCCAAAAGTGTCCATCCAGTGTCCAAAAGTGTGTGCAGAGATTCAAAATCTCCCTTATCCTCTAGTCACTTTTGTCACAGCTGTGCCATCGAGCCTGTCACATAGCGCTCAGATATTCATTGGGCCTCACACAATCCAAAAGTGTCCAGTGTCCAAAAGTGTGTGCAGAGATTCAAAATCTCCCTTATCCTCTAGTCACTTTGGTCACAGCTGTGCCATCGAGCCTGTCACATAGCGCTCAGATATCAGTGGGCCTCACACAATCCAAAAGTGTCCAGTGTCCAAAAGTGTGTGCAGAGATTCAAAATCTCCCTTATCCTCTAGTCACTTTGGTCACAGCTGTGCCATCGAGCCTGTCACATAGCGCTCAGATATCAGTGGGCCTCACACAATCCAAAAGTGTCCAGTGTCCAAAAGTGTGTGCAGAGATTCAAAATCTCCCTTATCCTCTAGTCACTTTGGTCACAGGCTGTGCCATCGAGCCTGTCACATAGCGCTCAGATATCAGTGTGCCTCACACAATCCAAAAGTGTCCATCCAGTGTCCAAAAGTGTGTGCAGAGATTCAAAATCTCCCTTATCCTCTAGTCACTTTTGTCACAGCTGTGCCATCGAGCCTGTCACATAGCGCTCAGATATCAGTGGGCCTCACACAATCCAAAAGTGTCCAGTGTCCAAAAGTGTGTGCAGAGATTCAAAATCTCCCTTATCCTCTAGTCACTTTGGTCACAGCTGTGCCATCGAGCCTGTCACATAGCGCTCAGATATCAGTGGGCCTCACACAATCCAAAAGTGTCCAGTGTCCAAAAGTGTGTGCAGAGATTCAAAATCTCCCTTATCCTCTAGTCACTTTGGTCACAGCTGTGCCATCGAGCCTGTCACATAGCGCTCAGATATCAGTGGGCTTCACACAATCCAAAAGTGTCCAGTGTCCAAAAGTGTGTGCAGAGATTCAAAATCTCCCTTATCCTCTAGTCACTTTGGTCACAGCTGTGCCATCGAGCCTGTCACATAGCGCTCAGATATCAGTGGGCCTCACACAATCCAAAAGTGTCCAGTGTCCAAAAGTGTGTGCAGAGATTCAAAATCTCCCTTATCCTCTAGTCACTTTGGTTACAGCTGTGCCATCGAGCCTGTCACATAGCACTCAGATATCAGTGGGCCTCACACAATCCAAAAGTGTCCAGTGTCCAAAAGTGTGTGCAGAGATTCAAAATCTCCCTTATCCTCTAGTCACTTTGGTCACAGCTGTGCCATCGAGCCTGTCACATAGCGCTCAGATATCAGTGGGCCTCACACAATCCAAAAGTGTCCAGTGTCCAAAAGTGTGTGCAGAGATTCAAAATCTCCCTTATCCTCTAGTCACTTTGGTCACAGCTGTGCCATCGAGCCTGTCACATAGCGCTCAGATATCAGTGGGCCTCACACAATCCAAAAGTGTCCAGTGTCCACAAGTGTCTGCAGAAATTCAAAATCTCCCCTGTCCTATAGACACCTTGTACCTTGTTTTACATTACTATATAGTTTGTTGGATTTTGTCTACATTTCTACCAAAAATGAGGAAGGCTGGTGGAAGAGGCCGTGGAATTGGGCGGGGGTTGGCAGCTGGTAATGATGGTGTTGCTGGTGGATCTGATGGTAGTGGCAAGAGCAAAATAGGACCGAATGCAGGAGGTGCTGACCCTGCGTCATCGTCTGGCTACATAAGGCCTCGAACGCTTAGTTTTCTAGGAGTTGGCAAACCGCTTTTAAAGCCAGAGCATCAGGAAAAAGTTTTGTCTTACATTGCTGACTCAGCCTCCAGCTCTATCGCCTCCTCTTCTTCAGTTGTAAAAAGTAAAAGCACTGAGTCGTCATTGGAGGCTCATGTTCATGAACCACACCTTTCCTTGTGTCCTTCACCCCAACCAAGATTGAAGGATGACGCAGGCCATACTACTGATTACTCCATGGAGCTGTTTTCACATACCATGCCTGGATTATCAAGTGAAATGGTGAATTACCCAGGCCAAGATGAATCTGACATGGAGTGCACTGATGCACAGCCGCTGATGGATGATTCTGCTGGTACATTCACTCAGAGCACTACATTGTCCTCGCAGTGTACAGAGCCAGATTCTGACCCTGATGAGACTCAGGTGCCCCTTCCCGCACACTATACCACCATACACGGTGACACAGAGGAAGGTGCACATGACATAGAAGAGAAGGTGATGGATGACCCAGTTGTTGACCCAGATTGGCATCCATTGGGGGAAGAGGGTGCTGCTTCCTATGGCTCAGATGAGGAGCATCCACAGCAGACATCGACATCGCAACAGCTGTTATCTGGCAGGCCCGGAGCACTCCAAAGACAGGTTCCAAACATCAAAAGAGTTGCTGGACAGCTTGTCCAGAGGGTCAAAAGATCACAGCGTGCTAGGCCGCAAAATGTCTGCCAAAGTAGGAAGAGTGCAGTGTGGCACTTTTTTGAACAAAATCCTCATGATCAGGCCAAGGTTATCTGTAAGAAGTGCGCAAAGACCTTTAGCCGAGGGAAAAATCTGAAAAATTTGAATACCAGTTGCATGCTTAGACATTTAACCAGCATGCACTTGCAAGCGTGGACACAACACCAAACCTCAAGTGCCACATGTGCAACTGATCACAACGAAGGTAGTCAGCAACGCTACATTGTTTCCCCCACTGTAAGCCCACCGGTTAGCACAGCAGCAAATGTTGAGGTGTCGTTGCAAGACCACAGCAGTCAGGGAATCCCACTGTTATATCAACGAAAGACTGATTCTAGGCCATCAGAAAGAACACCAACTCCATCACCATCATCAACCCTCTCTCAGTCCGCCCTGTCCACCGCTACTTCCACCATATGCAGCTCTCAAGTCCAGCTCACCCTCCCAGACACTATGAGTAGGTCAAGAAAGTACTCAGTCTCTCATCCGCGTACACTGGGTTTGAACGCCCACATTGCCAAACTAATCTCGTTTGAGATGATGCCCTCGCTTTCCGCGAACTCATGGCCTATGCAGTACCACGCTATGACCTACCCAGTCGCCACTTCTTCTCTCGCAAAGCCATCCCAGCCCTCCACCATCATGTGAAAGACCGCATTGTCCATGCACTCAAGCAGTCAGTGAGCGGAAAGGTGCACCTCACAACTGATGCATGGTCCAGTCGGCATGGCCAGGGCCGTTACGTGTCCATCACTGCGCACTGGGTTAATGTGGTGGATGCAGGGTCCACAGGGGACAGCGGTGGTGGGACAGTGCTGCCTAGCCCACGGTATAGGAAACAGTTGGCTGTAGGCGTTCGACCCTCCTCCTCCTCCTCCTCCTCCTCCAGAAGCGAAAGCTCGTCCACAGAGCGCAGTCGTACGAGCACTCCATCTGCAGCTGCCACTGTTGCACACGATGTGTCCCCCTATCGAGCAGCTAGTGGAAAGCGTCAGCAGGCTGTGTTGCAGATGATGTGTTTGGGCGACAGACACACCGCCGAGATGCTGGCCGAGTACTTGAAGCGACAAACTGAGTCATGGCTGGGCAGTGTACATCTTGAGGCAGGCAAGGTAGTTAGTGATAATGGCCGTAATTTTGTGGCAGCCATAGCCCTTTCAAAACTCAGCCACATACCTTGCTTGGCTCACACCTTGAACCTGGTGGTGCAGTGCTTCCTCAAAAATTATCCGGAGTTAACAGCCCTGCTCCAGAAGGTGCGAAGACTGTGCGCGCACATCCGCCGGTCGCCTGTACACTCCGTTCGTATGCAGAAGCTGCAGCGATTGCTCCACCTTCCCAACCACCGCCTCATTATCGACATTGCAACAAGGTGGAACTCCACCCTGCACATGGTGGAGCGGCTGTGCGAGCAGAGGCAGGCCATAATGCATTTCTGGGAGGATACACGGCCAGGCACTTTGAGAGCAGACATGGAGTTGACAGGTGTGCAGTGGTCGAAGCTGAAAGACCTTTGTAAAGTCCTTCAGTGTTTTGAGGAATGCACACGGCTGGTAAGCGCAGACGACGCCATCCTAAGCATGAGCATCCCACTTATGCGTCTGCTCATGCAAACTTTGACGCACCTTAAGGAGCAGGCGTCTGCAGCAAATGATGATGAGGAGGAAGAGGAGGAGGGAATCCTTGATGACATTCAGCCATTGTCTGCTCAGGGACCTCTCCTGGACGAAGTGGAGGGAGAAGAGGAGGAGGAGGATGATGATGGGGATGATTACTTAGGGGAGGAGGATGCATCTCGTGGGGCAAGTGAAAATGTTTGGTACAGGGTTTGTGCGTGACTGGAGGGATGTGAATTTGCCAGAAAGTGCTCCTCCACCCAGCACTCGCAGTGCATCATTGACACCGGGAACATTGGCCCACATGTCAGATTATGCCTTGCGGATCCTAAAAAGGGACCCCCGCATTGCCAAAATGATGAACGATGACGACTACTGGTTGGCCAGCATCCTGGATCCACGCTATAAAGGCAAATTACAAAAACATCATGCCACAGGAGAACCTTGACCTAATATTGGCTAATGAACAAGCAACTCTGGTAAATCGGTTGCTTGAGGCATTCCCAGCACACAGCAGCGGTGATGGTTCTCACAAGAGCCGTACGGGCCGGGGGCAGCTTGGCAGAGGTGTTCGTGGTGCACACAGCAGAAGTGGCGTTGGAGACAGGGGTTTCAGGACAATGTTGTGGACTGATTTTTCAAATACCGCTCACACAACTGGTAATACTGCATCGATGGAAAGTGACAGGAGACAGCAGTTGTCAACTATGGTTACAAACTACTTTTCCTCCCATATCGATGTTCTCCCACACAGGTCATTCCCCTTTGACTATTGGGCCGCTAAACTGGACACCTGGCCTGAATTGGCCCAATATGCCTTACAGGAGCTCGCTTGCCCAGCTGCAAGTGTGCTATCGGAAAGAGTCTTCAGTGCAGCTGGATCAATCCTGACAGAAAAAAGGACCCGTCTGTCAACCCAAAATGTGGATGATCTAACCTTCATTAAAATGAACCACGCATGGGTTTCCAAGGATTTTGTCCCACCTTCCCCTGATGACACATAGAGTGACAGAAAAATGGCTTGCTTTGGTCCACCTCTTCCTGGTACTTCACCTATTTCGCCTTTTGCATCAGCTGAATGTTCAACATCAACATATGCCACTTTCTAAAACTCCCTAACTGTGCTGCCTCCCCCCCCATGGCCGGGGTCACCACCTAGCGCACGACACCGTGCGAGTGCCGTTGCCCTGGACAGGTGGGTAGGCCGACTCTTGTGCGCGGGCACTGGCACAGGGTCCCTCATAGTGCAATCAAGTGTCTCTGACGGTGGTGGTGCACACCCGCCATCAGACACACCGCTGTACTATGAGGGGCCCAGTGCCAGTACCAACGCCCACGAGTGGGCCCCCCTTGCTTGGGCAGGGCCCCAGCATTTGCAATCTTTACCTCTCCCTGCTCCTCCGCTGTGTAATCTGGGCCATCAAATCCATACTGTGCCTGACACCGTCTGAGCCTGCCTCCTGATGTATAGACATATATTTTGAATGTGTACGCTATCCATACATGTTATCCGGGGATACGGTACCCTTTCTAACCTTTGTGCAATCACGTGCAATCCATACTGGGCCTAACACCGTCTGAGCCTGCCTCCTGAGACATATATTTTGAATGTGTACGCTATCCATACATGTTATCCGGGGAAACGGTACCCTTTCTAACCTTTGTGCAATCCATACTGGGCCTAACACCGTCTGAGCCTGCCTCCTGAGACATATATTTTGAATGTGTACGCTATCCATACATGTTATCCGGGGATACGGTACCCTTTCTAACCTTTGTGCAATCACGTGCAATCCATACTGGGCCTAACACCGTCTGAGCCTGCCTCCTGAGACATATATTTTGAATGTGTACGCTATCCATACATGTTATCTGGAGATACGGTACCCTTTCTAACCTTTGTGCAATCACGTGCAATCCATACTGGGCCTAACACCGTCTGAGCCTGCCTCCTGAGACATATATTTTGAATGTGTACGCTATCCATACATGTTATCCGGGGAAACGGTACCCTTTCTAACCTTGGTGCAATCACGTGCAATCCATACTGGGCCTAACACCGTCTGAGCCTGCCTCCTGAGACATATATTTTGAATGTGTACGCTATCCATACATGTTATCCGGGGATACGGTACCCTTTCTAACCTTTGTGCAATCACATGCAATCCATACTGGGCCTAACACCGTCTGAGCCTGCCTCCTGAGACATATATTTTGAATGTGTACGCTATCCATACATGTTATCTGGGGATACGGTACCCTTTCTAACCTTTGTGCAATCACGTGCAATCCATACTGGGCCTAACACCGTCTGAGAATGATAGATGGGGCCCACCATACACTGGAACATTCCAAAGGTGGACATCAGACACTGGAGCAGCATTTACAGGGCCCATTATACACTAGAGCATTAGAAATGGGGCCCATTATGTTTGGAGCATTATTTGGGCCCATAAGACAGTAGAGCTTCATCCATGGGGACCAACATATACTGTAGCATTATGTGGAGCTCATCATATACTGTTTCAAACATTATATGGGACCAATGATTCTGTATGGAGAAATAGATGGGCCTCGTCATGAGATGTAAAAAGTGAGGTATTTTTCATTGTACTATACCGCTATTTCTCTGCCGTATCGGAGCATGATGAGTTGTGGTATGTGTTAAAGGGGCGCTCTTTCGCCCAGGGCACATGAAAACCTGGAGCCAGCCCTCCCCCCCCACAGTCTGTAGCCAAATAACCCCCATTTTTCAGTGCATAATTTGTATTATGAAGTTAATTAAGGTTGACAAGCTTAAGTAAGAAGAATTGATGCTTTTGGCATTCAAATGAGCACTGTTGGTGTGTTTCCTGTCCTCCTCTCACTGCCGACTTTTATTCCCCATTGACTTACATTGGGTTTCGTGTTTCGGGACGACCCCGACTTTTCCCTATAATTGGACGATCTTGCTCGACCCGACTTTTGGAAAAGTCGGGTTTCACGAAACGAAACGCGACCCTAAAAAACCAAAAGTCGCTCAACTCTAGTCCTGGGTGCTTTGAAATGTGACGATTCCCAAAAGATTTTGGGTCGCAATCTTGCACCCGGGGTTAGAAAGTTGTGTTTGCATTATAGTAGGTTATGGGTCTTCAAGCAAGACAATGACCCCAAACATACTTCAAGAACCTCCCAGAAATACTGTAGATGGAAACAAAGCAATAACGAGTTCGGAAGTGGTAATTCCAGCTCCAGCAGTGTAAAGTCTCCCACCACTACTTCTTACATCCAGATGCTACATATAAACTGTAAATGGACACATTAAATCAGTTAATTTTGCCTGCTTTGATGAATTTCTGATTACAGAGCACCATAAAAAACATGAAACGGCCAATGAGTGCATGGAAAAAAACAGCAGCATGGCTTACAATTTATAAGGCAATAATTCCTGACTAGATGCCTGTCATATGCTAGTCCTACTGCCACACCTCACCATTGACAAATTGCAGATAAGAGTGGTATTATTGTAGAATATAGAAGGAATTTGAATTGACCCTGATTTTTTTTCTTGCATGTGGGCAGTAAAAAACTGTGGAGTTGTAAGGAGGTGGCAGGACCCCTCAGTCACGCCCTCTCCTCCTCCCGTGTGACCCCTGGGCACTTCATGTACATATATCCAGCACCTGTAAGTTCTATGTGTTGTTATGCTGTATCTGTATTATAATGTAATGTATTTTGTTATTTCTCATTTAAATGTATTAGAGTTAGGGTAAGAAATGGCTAATGTGAGGGGTTGGGTCAGCAGCAGCAGAGAGAGAGGAAGCTGTTGCTTCCCTCCGTTACTGCCTGGACTATTGACAGGTACAGATGCACAGACAGACGGGGTACTGCCAGACTCCCAGAAAGGAGAGGTCTGTTGCCCCGGACTCAAGAAGGCCATGGACTAAAGAAGGCCACAGACTAAAGAGGAGTTCCATACAGACTCTCTGGACAATTTCTATTGAGATCCCACCATGTCTGGCTATATACTTTTGACACACAACAGCCGCAGTAAAAATGGTGTAATAATATTTCCCTGATTAGATGTATTTGCAGGATTTAGCGCAAAAAGAATATTAATAGCCCTGAGAAGGGATTTTGGTATGAGTTGCAGGCTGCAGCATAAAGGATGTACAATTCACCCTACCCTGTCCTACACGATCTCTTCAGCACAATCTCTTCCAAAGTGCTGCTAACAACAGTATTACTATTGATTATCATTAACCCTAAGAAGGGCTGTCATACTGCTCAGAAATATAAATGTGGTTGAATTCCTGGCTAATACGCAGCTGCAATTCTGTCCCTCTCACCAGCACCTCTCCCTATGCTGCCTGTGTCCAGGATACAGTGTGGCGACCATAGCATCATGGGTCTTATGTAGACCTGAGGATGCTATGCGGCCAGCCAATCACAGTAATTCCACAACCAAGGTGGCTACGGCATTACAGTCACTGGCAAGAAATTCGGACATGTTCATTGGCTGTCTACAAAGTGCCAAACATGTGGGGCTCCCGCTCGAGCATTCAAAAAATACTCGCCAAGTAACGAGCATCCCGAGCACACTTATGCTTGAGCGAGTAATGAGTAGTGACATAGAATCATAGAATCACAGAATAGAGTTGGAAGGGACCTCCTCGGCCATCTGATCCAACCCCCTGCTCAAAGCAGGATTCGCTAAATCATCCCAGACAGATGTCTGTCCAGCCTTTGCTTGAAGACATCTATTGAAGGAGAACTCACCACCTCTCGTGGCAGCCTGTTCCACTCATTGATCACTCTGTCAAAAAGTTTTTTCTAATATCTAATCTGTGTCTCCTCCTATTCAGTTTCATCCCATTGCTTCTAGTCTTTCCTTGTGCAAATGAGAATAAAGTTGATCCTTCTACAATGTGACAGTCCTTGAGATATTGGTAGACAGTTATTAAGTCTCCTCTCAGTCTTCTCTTTTGCAGGCTAATCATTCCCAAATCCTGCAACCTTTCCTCATAAGACAGGGTTTGCAGACCGGTCACCATTCTGGTCGCTCTTTTCTGAACTTGCTCCAGTTTGTTGATGTCTTTTTTAAAATGTGGCGCCCAAAACTGGACACAGTATTCCAGATGAGGTCTGACCAAAGAGGAGCAGAGGGCAATAATGACTTCACGTGATCTATACTGTATGCTTCTGTTAATACATCCTAGACTAAAGATTATGCTACCGTAAATTGTTAGAATACATTCTACCCATACGATAGAGGAGGAGCAGCACTTTTCTGGACCACGTCTGTACATATAGTCATTAATATTTATGGATAAGCAGAGAGGAGCACGCTTCTGCTGCCAAAGACAGATTGCCATCTATAGTCTAAACAATCCATTGGACCGAAAATTCAGGCCGTCGTGACAAATGAACTGTTAGGTGTCTAAAATACACAGTGTGAATGCCTGCGCTCCATGCACACGTCTTTGGTCATAAAATAGAAATATTCAGAGACGAATAGTAAATGTATCTAACCTGGTTTCAGTCACTATCATGTCTATTCGTGTAACGACCTGGTCGGTGGCCAGATGGGGGATCATCACATTACACACGTGCACAGAGGAGATAATGATTTTAGTCATTTTATATAAATATGTAACACTTCCCGCCGTGGCTATTTCTCTTTTGTTCCTTTTTCATTCTCCTACTTTCAGGCGTCATATCTTTTTATTTTTGCATTATC
Organism: Dendrobates tinctorius; assembly: GCF_039654945.1. Taxonomy (NCBI): domain Eukaryota; kingdom Metazoa; phylum Chordata; class Amphibia; order Anura; family Dendrobatidae; genus Dendrobates; species Dendrobates tinctorius. The sequence continues at coordinate 4,880,054 of NW_027361707.1, read as the reverse complement.
ATAGCCATAGGAGGATTTGTCTTCTTTCAGCACACCATTCATTTTACTCTACAATGCATTGAAAAATAGGTACAAAAAAAAAATTCAAGTGGGGTGAAACGGTGAACAAAAATGCAATTCGGCAATTTTTTTGTTGGGTGAGCGGTATTTTTATGGCATTTATTTATTGTGCAGTAAGTGGTTAAAAATAATGCTGAGCTTTGTAATAAAATAAAAAATTGATTTGTGCACTTTTTGATTCTCTTTTAAATAGGCCGATAGAATTTGAAGAGCGTGAGGAACTTTGAAAGTTAAACACGTTTTTTGCCACGTTTTTTAACAAAATTGTTAAATAATTTATGCGTGTCTAGGATAAAGAATCTGCACAGAAGTCTAAGGATGGCATCAAACAATGGTAAAAAATGCCGTAGGGGCCCCATTTTTTTTATTTTTTTTTTGCATATTCATCATTGACCCTGTTTTGCCGTTCTTCTAAAAAAACATGATATCTACAAAATATGAAACTACTGGAGTTTTCAGGCGCTGAAGAAGAAGTTCATTGCTGGGGCAGAGCGTTAATTACGTCTTCAAATATCAAGGGCTTTTCCATATAACACCATCTCACTTATGGAGCCGAGAGCATCAAATAATTGCTCCATCTCATTGATGTATCTTTTAAACGTCTTGGTTTGAGCCTCAATGATTTAACCATGACGTATGATATCCTGTGCTCTGAAAAAAGGTGAATTACGGCTTGTTAAAATCTCCTTATGAACCACTGGAAAATTCCGAAAGTCTAGGATAATTACTTCACTTGGCCTGTGGCTTCTTGCACTTTACCCATCATAATTGCCTGGATCCCGATGCCTCTTGCCTGGTTCATGGCCTTATCCCAGCCACAAGAGGAAAGAGGTGAAGTGCGCCGGAAGATGATCATGGTTCTTTATCTATAAATGACTCTTCCACCTTCAAGGGGACATAGACATCACCTATGATTTAGCCCTCAGTCAAATTTATTTGATATAAACTTAAAGATATAATATGAAAATAAACTAATTTGTGCAAAATATCCTCTTAAAGGGCTCTCGTTCTTTAACCCCTTTACTCCTCCCAACCCTGTTTTCACCTTCATGACCAGGCCACATTTTACAATTCTGACTAGTGTCACTTTATGTGGTAATAACTCTGGAACCCTTCAATAGATTCCACTGATTTTGAGAAAGTTTTTTCGTTACATATTGTACTTCATGATTGCATTGGATATGACTTGTGTTTCTTTGTGAAAAAAAATTGGAAATTTAGGGAAAATTTTTCAATTTTTCAATTTTCAAAACTTTTCATTTTTAAGCTCTTAAACATGAGAGTAACGTCACACAAAATAGTTAAAAAATTACATTTCCTGCAAGTCTACTTTACATCAGAGCAATTTTTAAAACAGAATTTTTTTTTTCTTAGGAAGTTATAAGGGTTAAAATAAAGTCAACCAGCAATTTCTAATTTTTCCCAAAAAATTTACAAAACCAGTTTTTTTAGGTAACACATCCCATTTGAAGTAACTTTGAGGGGCCTGCATGACAGAAAATAACCCATAGTGACACCATTCTAAAAATTGCACTCCTCAAAGTACTGAAAACCTCTTTCAAGATGTTTATTAACCCTTCAGGTGTTTCACAGGAATTAATGGAATGTGGAAGGAAAAAAATGAACATTTAACTTTTTTTCACACAAATTTAACTTTAAACCCAATTTGTTTTATTTTCACAAGAGTAACAGGAAAAATATGGATGCCAAATTGTGTTTTGCTATTTCTCCTGAGTACGCCGATACTCAATATGTTGTTGAAAACTACTGTATGGGTGCACGGCAGAGCTTGAGAGGGAAGGAGCGCAATTGGAATTTGGAGCGCAGAATTGGATGAAATCCGAGGACACCGTGTCATATTTGGAGAGCCCCTGATGTGCCTAAACAGTGGAAACCCTCCTCAAGTGACCCCATTTTGGAAACTAGATCCCTCAATGAATTTATCTAGACATGTGTTGAGCACCTTGAACCCACAGGTTCTTCAAAGAATTTTACAACGTTGATCTGTGAAATTGAAAAAACTAATTTTTCCACAAAAATGTTGCTTTGGCACTTAAAGTTTTCATTTTTACAAGGGTAACAGGAGAAAATAGACCCCAAAATTTGCTGTGCATTTTCTACTAAGTGCACGAATACCCCATATGTGATCTAAACCTACTTTTAAGGCACAGTAAAAAGCTTTGAAGCGCCATATTGGAGTTCAGATTTTGCCGGAATGGTTTGATGGTGCCATATTTCACTGGAAGACACCCTGAGGTGCTAGAACTGCAGAAACTACCCATGAGGGATCTCCATTTCCCACACAGCTTTTACCATAAAGTGAGACTAGGGATTTTTTTTTTTTTAAGTGGCGGAGGAATACAGTGCGGAAGGATACCTACCTTCCGTCATTGGATTCCTGCAGCCCGTAGAGAGCGGCAGCATCAGCTGATGCTGCAGTTCTCTACCCAAGATCGTCGTGGGACACAATCGTGGACTGCTTCAGATCATGGGTGAGTATTTTTGTGGTTTGTTATGTTAATATTTATTCCGTAGACGACAATGGCTTCGGGGAACAATGTGACAAGTATTGGTAAGTATGTTACTCTATGTTATATGTACTGTATGTCTATGTATGTATTGTATGTAGCATGCATGTAGTATGTATGTAGCATGTATGTAGTATGTATGTAGTATATATGTGGTATGTATGTAGCATGTAGTATGTATGTAGTATGTATGTAGCATGTAGTATGTATGATGCATATATGTAGTATGTAGTATGTAGCATGTAGTATGTATGATGCATATATGTAGTATGTATGTAGTATGTATGTAGCATGTAGTATGTATGTAGTATGTATGTAGCATGTAGCATGTATGTAGCATGCATGTAGTATGTATGTAGTATGTATGTAGCATGTAGTATGTATGTAGCATGTATGTAGTATGTATGTAGTATATATGTGGTATGTATGTAGCATGTAGTATGTATGTAGCATGCATGTAGTATGTATGTAGTATGTATGTAGTATGTATGTAGCATGTAGTATGTATGATGCATATATGTAGTATGTAGTATGTAGCATGTAGTATGTATGATGCATATATGTAGTATGTATGTAGCATGTAGTATGTATGTAGTATGTATGTAGCATGTAGCATGTATGTAGCATGCATGTAGTATGTATGTAGTATGTATGTAGCATGTAGTATGTATGTAGCATGCATGTAGTATGTATGTAGTATATATGTGGTATGTATGTAGCATGTAGTATGTATGTAGCATGCAAGTAGTATATATGTGGTATGTATGTAGCATGTAGTATGTATGTAGCATGCATGTAGTATGTATGTAGCATGTATGTAGTATGTATGTAGTATATATGTGGTATGTATGTAGCATGTAGTATGCAGCATGCATGTAGTATGCATGTAGTATGTATGTAGCATGTAGTATGTATGTAGCATGCATGTAGTATGTATGTAGCATGCAGTATGTATGTAGCATTAGCATGCATGTAGTATATATGTAGTATGTATGTAGTATGTATGTAGCATGTAGTATGTATGATGCATATATGTAGTATGTAGTATGTAGCATGTAGTATGTATGATGCATATATGTAGTATGTATGTAGCATGTAGTATGTATGTAGTATGTATGTAGCATGTATGTAGCATGCATGTAGTATGTATGTAGTATGTATGTAGCATGTAGCATGTATGTAGTATATATGTAGTATGTATGTACTATGTATGTAGCATGTAGTATGTATGTAGCATGCATGTAGTATGTATGTAGCATGCATGTAGTATGTATGTATGTAGTATTTTTTTTTTTTTTTTTACATTTAACACATTAGCCGGATGATGGGACTACTACTGTCCCATCATTGGCTAATGTGTCAATCACTGTCATGGTAGCAGGCATCGCCCGATGGGACTTGTAGTCCCATCGGACGATGCCTGCACAGACCCCCGGACATCAGCACAGCCCACCGGCAGGCCGGCACAGACCCCCGGCAGGCCGGCAGAGACCCCCGGAAGGCCCGTACAGACCCCCGAGAGGCTGTACAAGGGCAGGAAAGGGTTTTTCCAATTCCGATACCGGAAGTCTCATAGACTTGAATGGGACTTCCGGTATCGGCATCGGCGATACCGATACTTTTTTTAAAGATCGGCCGATCCATTCCGATCCGATATTTTGAAGTATCGGACGGTATCGCTCAACTCTAATTACAGCACATGACAGTACAGTGTATAAACATTCATTAACAATAAGGTGCCGCCTGTGACTGTGTGAACAGCGTCCTATAGAGAGGAGGCACATGAGGTTCCCTGCCACCTCCTTACACAGTCACTGTGTACATACATTACATTATTTACGCTGTACTTTTCCTGAGCTACATCCTGTATTATACTCCATAGCTGCATTTGTGGCGCCCCCAGGAGTATGGTCACCACAGTGGCTTTGCCTTCCTCCAGGGAGGGTAATGCCAGGCTTGGAGGCAATGACGGGTCTCTCTCGCAGTCAATCTATGCATGCAACACAGTTCCACTCCAGGCCAGCAGGGGGAGCTCTGAACCGGAATTCAGGGGAGGAGTGCTCTCTGAGGGCCAAGGGGAGGGAGTGGTTAGTTAGTCTGGGTGAAGTGTGCAGACGTGTGCAGACGTGTGGAAGGAGTGCTCAGATAGAGCTGAGAGGAAGAGCTCATCTCCCGCTAGAGCGCATGAACTGGAGCCTGGTCTCCACGGCTGTATGGACACTGATGGTCCTACAGCAGACACCAGAGGAGTAGAAGGCTATAAATGCAATACTCCCATCTAAGACTTGAGGGCACAACAGCAACACGGATAGTGAGCCGGGACTTAGGAGTGAAGAGTCCCTGGAACAGGCTACAGTTGTCTGCCATACAAGTAGAGTTCTTGGGAACATCTGACAGAAGGAACTTCAGTGTAACTCAGTACTGGAGATCCCTCAAGTAAGTGCTAGGAAGGAGACTGCACAGCCCATCTGCTGAGAGAGAATTCCTGAGTTGCTTCCAGGCTAGCCTGCTCCGGTACCATCTGTAATCAGGACCCTGGACTGAATTTACCAAGTAAAGGTACAGAAATTGCACCCCACTGTGTCTTGTCTGCTTCCTACCTTTCCGGCACCACTACATCCCCGTGTCAACCACATCTACACTGCCCTGGGACTACAGCTTCACCTGTGGGGAGCTTTTACATCTTTGCTGCACCATACCATCAGTCCCAGCGGATCTGCATGCAGCGTCGGCTTAACACCTCCCTTGCCGGGCACCACAGGTGGCGTCACGAACTATTCATCTAACTACATTCCACCATTCACATTTTCCTATTACTTGGGTGCCCAGGGCCATGGTCCTGGTCACTGCTGCTGTGACACATCCCACTGATACCGGCCCGGTACCGAGTATCCCACAGCCCTGGGAGGGCGACCCACATTCACTATTCTGCTGTTGCAGTCACTGTGTACAAATATTACATTACTGATCCTGTACTGATCCTGAGTATACACCAGAGCTGCATTCACTATTCTGCTGGTGCAGTCACTATGTACATACATTACATTACTAATCCTGAGTTACCTCCTGTATTATACCCCAGAGCTGCACTCACTATTCTGCTGGTGCTGTCACTGTGTACTTACATTACATTACTGATCCTGAGTTACATCCTGTATTATACCCCAGAGCTGCACTCACTATTCTGCTGGTGCAGTCACTGGGTACATACTGTACATTACATTACTGATCCTGTACCGATCCTGAGTTACATCCTGTATTATACTTCAGAGCTGCACTCATTATTCTGCTGGTGTAGAGATGAGTGACTTTGCCTTTTTTAGGGTGATGGGCCTCATGGATGATGCTCCAGTGTATGATGGGGCCTAATAATGCTCCATTTTTAATGCTCCAGTGTATAATGGGCCCCGCAAATGCTGCTCCAGTGTCTGATGTCCCCCATTTGGAATGCTCCAGTATATGATGGGCCCCATTTTTATTGAACCCAGGCATGGTATGTGAAAAGAGCTCCATGGAGTAATCTGAGGTGTGTGCTTCCACATCCTTCACTTTTGGTGTGGGTGAAGGACACAAGGAAAGGGGTTGCTCCTGACCAGAAGCCTGCACTGACGACTCAGTGCTTGCATTTTTTGAAACTTCAGAAGAGGAGGCGATAGAGCTGGAGGCTGTTTCAGCAATGTAAGCCAAAAACAGTTCCTGATGCTCCAGCTTTAAAAGCAGTCTACCTACTCCCAGAAAAGGGAGCCTTACAGGCCTTCCGGAGCTACACCATGATGCAGGCACAGCACCTCCTGCCTTAGCTGCTATTGTGTTTTTGGCACTACCAGCAGATACACCATCACCACCATCAGTACCAGGTGGCCCCCCACGCCCATGTCCGCATCCTCTTCCACCATACTTCCTCATGTTTTGGAAAATGGACCCAAAATACCAGCAGATATATGGTACTGTATCAGAAGCGTACAGCTCTATACAGTCTAGGGATAACAGTAAGTCTCCGTATATATTTCATGAGTCATACACAGATGCTCACAGGCTCAGTATGGATTACACAATAAAATAAAAAGTTGAAAAAGGGTACAGTATCACCAGATACAAGGTATATATAGTATAGTGTAAACATTCTGAATCTCCGTATATATTTCAGGAGGCAGACACAAACGCTCTCAGGCCCAGTATGGATTACACAATAATATGAAAAGCTGTAAATGGTTAATGTAACACAAGCGTACAGCTGTATACACTGTTGGGGTAATCTTAAATCTCCAAATATATTTCCGGAGTAACAGACAGATGTTCACAGGCTCATTATGGATTGCACCAGAATCTAAATAGCAAAAAGGTTACCGTATCAGAAGCGTACAGCTGTATACAGTGTTGGCCAAATTTGAAATCTCGGTATATATTTCCGGAGTCACCCTCAGACGCTCACTCAGTCTGGGTTTGACCATAATAAAAAATGTTGTAAAAAAGGTACTGGATAACAAGATAGCAAGTATATATATTATAGGGTACAATTGAAGTCTCCATATACATAGTCCCGTAGTCACTCTCAGACGCTTACTCAGTATGGATTTGACCGGAATACTAATTGTCGAACAAAGGTACTGGCTGTATCGAGTATAGGGTAAAAATTGGTATCTCCGATTCACCGTGTATATAGAAGGCGTAAACCACACATGCTTACTCACTATGGATGATACCGTATTAAAAAATTTTGAACAAAGGTACAGTATCAGCACATACCAGGTGTATCCAGTCTAGGGGTAATTGTAAATTTCCGTCTATACTTCCGGAGTCAGACACAGACACTCACAGGCTCAGTATGTATTACACCAGAATATAAAAAGTAGAAAAAGGGAAAGGTATCCGAAGCGTACAACAGTATACAGTGTTGTGGTACTTTTAAATCTTCATATATATTTCAATCTCAGTAAGACAGTCCAGACTCTCCGCTACTATAAACTATATGGATACAAGTACAGACGGAAAGTCGAGTGTTTGCAGAAATTTGGGAATTACTCATTGCGGGAAAACCTCCCGGTAGGTGTTGCAGAGGCGATGCAGACCCTCAATTACTGTGTCTGTGGAGACAGTGAAAACGGTTCTTTGTGAAGAAAGGATTGCTTTATCGCAGTAGCGTGGATCACATCACCGTTACTCGTCTCCATCAAATTGTGATCACAGGGAGAGATATAGACATGGTCCTCACTGCCTATCATGATGTGTCTGGTCATTTTGGAGTGCAAAAGACAGAAGCTACAGGCCATAGGCAATTCTATTGGATTGGCATGAGAGGAGACATTGAAAAATGGTGGCAGGAATGTCACACGTCTGTGACTATCACAACTGTGAAAGGTGGTCATAAAGCAAAACTGCATCCGCTTGTAAGTTGACGTCCATTACAAATGGTAGCCATTGATCATCTGAAGGTAGAGGCCAGCAGGACAGGCCATAGCTACATCTTAACCATCATCGATCAATAAACCAAATTTCTAGTGGCCGTCCCAGTGAAGGATTTAACTGCCCAGACTACACATCGGTGGAGCAGGGAGAGGTAAGTATTGCAACTTGCAAGTGCTGTGGCCATGACCAAGCAGGGGGGGCACACTCATAGTCGATGGTAATGGCACAGGGCCCCTCATAGTACGTTGGTGTGTCTGACAGCGAGTGGGCCCCCCCACTGTCAGACACACTGTATTGTACTATGAGAGGCCCTGTGCCAGTGCCGTCGGCCATCAGTGGGCCCATCCACCTGTTCAGAGCAACGGCACTTGCCCGGGTGCGCCAGGTGTTGACCCCAGCCCTTGTGGGGGGTGGGCAGCCCAGTTAGGGAGGTTTAAAAAATGTCATATGTTGATGTGTAGGCTGGACATTCAGCAGCTGCAAATGACGGAATTGGGCGAGTCCGAGGAAGAGGAGGACAAAAGCGAGGCAGTTTTCTGGCAACCTATGTGTCATCAGGGGAAGGAAGGACAAAATCCTTTGAAACCCATGCATAGTTCATTTTCATGAAGGTTAGATCATCAACAATTTGGGTCGACAGACGGGTCCTTTTTTCTGTCAGGATTGATCCAGCTGCACTGAAGACTCTTTCAGATAACACACTAGCAGCAGGGCAAGCGAGCTCCTGTAAGGCATATTGTGCCAATTCAGGCCAGGTGTCCAGTTTAGAGGCCCAATAGTCAAATAGGATTGACCTGTGAGGGAGAACATCGATATGGGAGGAGAAGAAATTTCTAACCATAGTTGACAACTGCTGTCTCCTGTCACTTTTAATCGATGCAGTATTAGCAGTCGTGTGAGCGGTACTTGAGAAATCAGTCCACAACATGGTCATGAAACCCCTGTCTCCAACGCCACTTCGGCTGTGTGCACCACGAACACCTCTTCCATTGTGCCCACTATGGCTCGTGGGAGAACCAGCACCGCTGCTGTATGCTAGGAAAGCCTCAAACAAACAGTTTACCAGAGTTGCTTGTTTGTTAGCCAATATTATCTCTAGGTTCTCCTGTGGCATGATGTTGTGTAATTTGCCTTTGCAGCGTGGATCGAGGATGCTGGCCAGCCAGTAGTCATCATCCTTCATCATTTTGGCAATGCGGGGGTCCCTTTTTAGGATCTGCAAGGCATAATCAGACATGTGGGCCAATGTTCCAGATGTCAATAATGCACTGCCACTGCTGGGTGGAGGTGCACTTTCTGGCAAATCCACATCCCTATAGTCATGCACAAACCCTGTACCTAACCTTGGAACGCCAACATTTTCTCTTGCCCCCTAAGAAGCATCCTCCTGCCCAAAATAATCATCCCCCTCATCCTCCTCCTACTCCTCTTCCTCTTCTTCCTCCACCTCGTCCAGGACAGTCCCCTGACCAGACAATGGCTGACTGTTAGCAAGTCTTCCCTCCTCCTCCTGTTCCTCCTCCTCTGCTGCAGATGCCAGATCCTTAATGTGCGTCAAACTTTGCATGAGCAGACGAATAAGTGGGATGCTCATGCTTATGATGGCGTTATCTGCGCTTACCAGCCGTGTGCATTCCTCAAAACAATGAAGGACTTTACAGAGGTATTTCAGCTTTGACCACTGCACACCCGACAATTCCATGTCTTCCCTCAAACTGCCTGCCCGTGTATCCTCCCACAAATGCATTACTGCCTGCCTCTGTTCGCACAGCCTCTCAGCCATGTGCAGGGTGGAGTTCCACCTTGTTGCAACGTCTATGTTTAGGCGGTACATGGGGAGGTGGAGCAATCGCTGCAGCTTCTGCATATGACTGGAGTGTATGGCCGAGCAACAGATGTGCGAGCACAGTCTTCGCACCTTATGGAGCAGGAATGTTGACTCAGGATAATTATTAAGGAAGCACTGCACCACGAAGTTCAAAGTATGAGCCAGGCAAGGTATGTGTGTGTTTTGCAAGGGCTATGGCTGCCACAAAATTACGGCCGTTATCACTGACAACCTTGCCTGGCTCAAGATGTAGACTGCCCAGCCATGACCCAGTTTGTCGCTGCAAGTAGTCAGCCAGTACCTCCGCGGTGTGTCTGTTGTCGCCCAAAGACATCATCTTAAACACAGCCTGCTGCCGCTTGCCACTAGCTGTTCGATAGTGGGACACCTCGTGTGCAACACTGCCAGCTGCGGATGGAGTGCTCATGCGATTGCGCTCTGTGGATGAACTTTTGCTTATGGAGGAGGAGGGTCGAAAGCCTGCAGCCAACTGTTTCCTATACCATGGACTAGGCAGCACTGTTCCAACGCTGCTGTCCCCTGGTGCCTGCATCCACCACATTAACCCAGTGTGCAGTGATGGACACGTAACGGCCCTGGCCATGCCTACTGGACCATGCATCTGTTGTGAAGTGCACCTTTCCACTCACTGATTGCTTGAGTGCATGGACAATGCGGTCTTTCACATGCAGGTGGAGGGCTAGGATGGCTTTTCGAGAAAAGAAGAGACAACTGGGTAGGTCATAGCATGGGACTGCGTAGGCCATGAGCTCGCGGAAAGCTTCGCTTTCAACCAAATGGTAGGGCATCATCTCTAATGAGATTAGTTTGGCAATGTAGGCATTCAAACACAGTGTACGCGAATGAGAGGATGAGTACTTTCTTGTCCTACTTAGAGTGTCTGGTAGGGTGAGCTGGACTGGATAGCTGCATATGGGGGAAGAAGAGGTGGACCGGACAGAGTGAGAGGGGGTTGGTGATGGTATTGGTGGTGATGGCCTAGATTCAGTGTTGTGTTGCAAAACCATTGTGATTCCCTGAGTGCTTTGGCCTTGCGACGACACCTCAACATTTAGTGCTGGTGGTGTGCTTAACGGTGGCGGTGGTCTTACAGCGGGGGAAGCGATGGAGCGTTGCTGGCTACCTTCAGTCGGAGCAGGTGCACATGTGCTACCTGAGGTTTTGTAGTCAATCCACGCTTGCAAGTGCATGCTGGTTAAATATCTAAGCATGCAACTGGTATTCAAATTTCTGAGCTGTTTACCTCGGCTAAAGGTCATTCCGCACTTCTTACAGGTAACCTTTGCCTCATCAGTAGGATTTTGGACAAAGAAGTGCCACACTGCACTCTTCCTACTATGGTATACATTTTCTGGCCTTGCACGCTGTGCTAAGTTGACCGTCTGGCCAAGCTGTCCTGCAACTCTTTTAGTTTTTGGACCACGTTTTTGGACAGCTACGGGCCTGCCAGATAACCGCTGCTACGATGTCAATGCCTGCTGCAGATCCTTCTCCTTATCTGAACTATTGCCAGTGCCACCCTCCTCCCCCAATGGATGCCAATCCGGGTCTAGAACTGGGTCATCCATCACCTCCTCTTCAAAGTCATCTGCACCTTCCTCTTTACCTTCCTCTGTGTCACCGTGTAAGGTGGTATAGTATGCGGGAAGGTGCACCTGAGTTTCATCAGGGTCAGATTCTGGCTCAGTAGACTGCGAGGGCAATGTAGTGCTCTGGGTCAATGTACCAACAGAATCATCTAGCAGTGGCTGTGCATCAGTGCACTCCATGTCAGATTCATCTTGGACTGGTGAATTCAGGATTTGACTGGGTAACCCAGGCATGGCATGTGAAAGGAGCTCCATAGAGTAATCTGAAGTGTGGGCTGCTGCATCCTTACCTTTTGGTGGGGGTGAAGGACACAAGGAAATGTGTTTTTCCTGACCAGAACCCTGCACTGACGACTCCATGATTGCAGGTTTCAAACGTTCAGAAGAGGAGGCAATAGAGCTGGTGGCTGTTTCAGCAATGTACGCCAAAACCTGTTCCTGATGCTCCGGCTTTAAAAGCGGTTTTCCTACTCCAAGAAAAGGGAACCTTACAGGTCTTCTTGGGCCAGACGATGACGCAGGCTCAACACCTCCTGCCTTAGCTGCTATTGTGCTTTTGCCAGAACCAGCCAATGCACCACCACCATCAGTACCAGCCGCGCCCCCCTGCCCACGTCCACGGCCTCTTCCGCCATACTTCCTCATGTTTGGGAAAATGTACCAAAAATACCAGCAGAGAGATGGTAGTGTATGAGGAGCGTCCAGCTGTGTAAGGTGTATTAAAAAAATTAAATCTATGTATATATCTTGTTAGTCACAGACGCTCTCCCAGTATGTATTTGACCGTAATCCAACAAGCAGAATTATGGTACTGTATCAGAAGTGTACAGCTGTATACGTTTTTTGTGTAACTAACAATCTCCGTATATGTATTTATGGAGTGTCACACACACCCTGACTCTGTATAGATGTGACCGTTATGCGAACGGCAGATATACAGTACTGTTTGAGAATTGGACAGCTCTATACAGTGTAGGTCTGGAAAAACTCCTCTGTTTGCTTATCCAGAGTCACGCACAGATGGCTTGTATTTGTCTGTGATACCAGCCGGTACATTGTAGTGTGTGAGGAGTGTACACCGCTATCGGTGTATGTATGGAAAATTTTAAATCTCCGTCTATTTTTATACTGAGTGACACATGCTGTCTCTGTATAGTTTTGACCGTTATCAAACAGCAGATATACAAAACTGTTTGAAAAGCGGACAGCTCAATACGGTGTAGGTCTGGAAAAATGGAAAATCTCTGTTTGTTTTTCCAGAGTCACACACAGATAGCTTGTATTTGTCTGTGATACCAGCCGGTACACGGTAGTGTGTGAGGAGCGTACACCGCTATACGGCGTATGTATGGAAAATTTTAAATCTCTGTCTATTTTTATACGGAGTGACACATGCTGTCTCTGTATAGTTTTGACCGAAATCAAACAGCAGATATACAAAACTGTTTGAAAAGCGGACAGCTCAATACGGTGTAGGTCTGGAAAAATGGAAAATCTCTGTTTGTTTTTCCAGAGTCACACACAGATAGCTTGTATTTGTCTGTGATACCAGCCGGTACACAGTAGTGTGTGAGGAGCGTACACCGCTATACGGTGTATGTATGGAAAATTTTAAATCTCTGTCTATTTTTATACGGAGTGACACATGCTGTCTCTGTATAGTTTTGACCGAAATCAAACAGCAGATAAACAAAACTGTGAAAAGCGGACAGCTCTGTACGGTGTAGGTCTGGAAAAAAGGAAAATCTCCTCTGTTTGTTTTTCCAGAGTCACACACAGATAGCTTGTATTTGTCCGTGATACCAGCCGGTACACAGTAGTGTGTGAGGAGCGTGCACCGCTATACGGAGTATGAAAAAAATGAACGCTCGGTAACTGACCAGAACAAAATAATAAAAGTTGGAGTGCTTTGAAAAAAGCAGTTTGAACAGAAGTGTGCACACAGCAATGCAGCTATCAGGTAGCCTTTAAAGGCAGCCGAATCACCACCAGCGCTGCTGCACACAACAAAAATCCTCCCGTTTCACTGCACACTAACTGTACAGTGAAAAGCGCCTATCAGCAGAAGCTATTTTTTTTTCTTCTTCCCTGCCTAACGCTCTCCCTATTCAGAATCAGCAGCAGCACCTCTCCCTATTCTAAGATCAGCAGAATTAAGATGGCGGTCACGGCCTTTTTTAGTCACTGTGACGCCACACAAAGCCAGCCAATCACTTCAATGCCCTTCTCTAAGATGGTGGTGGCCGCTGCCAATGTCATCGCGTTGCCCACAGTGTGCGTCCTCCATCATTGGCTGAGAAAAGGCGCTGGAAGCATTATTTGAAACGCGACTTTGGCGCTCGGGTCGGCGACCTCATGGCCGACCTCACGCTATAGTCGAGTTTCGATCGGTGAAACCCGACTTTAGCTAAAGTCGGCGACTTTTGAATTTGACCGACCTGTTTTGCTCAACTCTATGCTGGTGGAGTCTTTGTGTACATACATTACATTACTGATCTTGTACTGATTCCTAATTACATCCTGTATTATACCCCAGAGCTGCACTCACTGTTCTGCCGGTGGAGTCAATGCACACAGAGTGATCTATTTCAAGTGTTTATTTCTGTTAATGTTGATGATTATGGCTTGCAGCCAATGAAAACCCAAAAGTCATTATCTCAGTAAATTAGAATACTTTACATCACCAGCTTGAAAAAATGATTTTAAAATCCGAAATGTTGGCTTACTGACATGTATGTTCAGTAAATGCACTCAATACTTGGTCGGGGCTCCTTTTGCATCAATTACTGCATCAATGGGGCGTGGCATAGAGGCGATCAGCCTGTGGCTCTGCTGAGGTGCTATGGAAGCCCAGGTTGCTTTGATAGCACCCTTCAGCTCGTCTGCATTGCTGTGTCTGGTATCTCTTATCTTCTTCTTGACAATACCCAATAGATTGAGGTCAGGTGAGTTTGCTGGCCAATCAAGCACAGTGATACTGTTGTTTGTAAACCAGGTATTGGTACTTTTGGCAGTGTGAGCAGGGGCCAAGTCCTGCTGGAGAATGAAATTTCCATCTCCAAAAAGCTTGGCGGCAGAGGGAAGCATGAAGTGCACTAAAATTTCCTGAAATATGGCTGCGCTGACTTTCACCTTGATAAAACACAGTGGACCTACACCAGCAGATGACCTGGCTCCCCAAACCATCACTGATTGTGGAAACTTCACACTAGACCTCAAGCAGCTTGGATTGTGGCCTCTCCACTCTTCCTCCTGGGACCTTGATTTCCAAATGAAATGCAAAATTTACTTTCATCTGAAAACACCTTGGACCACTGAGCAGCAGTCCAGTTCTTTTTCTCCTTGGTCCAGGTAAGACACTTCTGGCGATGTCTATTGGTCAAGGAATGTGACACTTGTAGCCCATGACCTGGATACGTCTGGGTGTGGTGGCTCTTGAAGCAATGACTCCAGCAGCAGTCCACTCCTTATGAATCTCCCCAAAATTTTTGAATGGCCTTTTTTTTAACAGTCCTTTCAAGGCTGCGGTTATCCCGGTTGCTAGTGCACCTTTTTCTACCACACTTTTTCCTTCCACTCAACTCTCCATTAATATGCTTGGATACAGCACTCTGAACAGCCAGCTTCTTTAGCAATGGCCTTTTGCTTCTTATCCTCCTTGTGGAGTGTGTGAATCACTGCCTTCTGGACATCTGACAAGTCAAGAGTCTTCCCCATGATTGTGGAGCCTACCGAAACAGACTAAGGGACCTTTTTAAGCGCTCAGGAAGCCATTGCAGGTGTTTTTTTTGTTAATTTTTCTAATTTACTGAGATAATGACTTATGGCTTTTCATTGGCTATAATCCATAATCATCAACATTAACAGAAATAAACACGTGAAATAGATCACTCTGTGTATAATGACTCTATAGAATATATGAGTTTCACTTTTTGTATTGAAGAACTGAAATAAATGAACTTTTTGATGATATGCTAATTTTGTGAGAAGCACCTGTACTGGTAGCCAGCCACAAAACTAATATCTAAGCTGAATTTCTAGAACCAGAATAGGTATAAGGCTTCAGGTAAAGACAATACTTAAAATATAAAAAGATTGACATTGAACCAACAAGGACTCTTGAGGGATTTCAGCTCTGAAGTCTGTAACAAAAGGTATGCAGCTGTTAACTATAATACAGGAACAGTGCACCACTGTTTTTTTTGCTATTTATTTTGTTTTACACTTTGTCTGGTTTCTTAGGATAAGTGTGCGTTTTATGCCATGTTTAACTCTCCTGACTAAACTATGCGCTGGCTGCGGCGTGGGACACAAATCCTAAATGTTTATTAAATGGTTTGTATATGTAGCTGCTGGATTTCTCCAGTCAAACCATTAAGAGCTGAGGATTGCCAGTAAAGCAGAAAACCACATAGCTTTATTTTAGTGATGAATGTTGATACAGATCGCTCTACGGAAAAAACCTCTGGCCCAGATAAGAGTCGGCGCGAAGATTGTTTTCATCGGAGCAGATTCTCGCTTTTCTTTTAGGCACCATACTCTTGCACCGGTGGAACGATTTGTCATGCGTCCAGGAGGGGGATTAATGAAGGTATTCCTGCGCCTCTGTCCAGCGAAGCTTTCGTCTTAAAGGTCTTGTCATGTTCAAGAAACTGGTCCTGCTAAATCTCAAAGTGTTAGCGATTCGTAAAGACATTGCCTTTGGATACCGGCTGTTGACAATGTTTTTTATTTGAGGATTTTGTCACCTACTCATTTGCGCCTGTCAAGTGTGATAATGTAATGTAAAGAATCATCAATTTTCTCTTTATTTTATGATGAAGCCAGAAAGCACCAAAACAAAACCCCTTAAAAATTAACTTTTAATAGAGTCATTAAAACAACCCATATATGAATATCTAAATATACCAGGGGGTCAAAGGTCAGTTATTTATATAGAGAAAATTTTTACCATATATGTACAGGGGCAAAAAAGCTAGATTGCCCTATTAGGCCCTATAGTGACCCTTCCTGCCCGCGGAGGTTGGCACCCTAGTTGTAGACGATATGGTGCCCCTGCTCAACGTCCCAGAGCAGAGTAGATGAAGAGGGTAGGAGTTGAGGAAGAGGGTGTAGTGTTTGGCACAGAGATGTAGCAGTGCTGGAGAGTTTGCAGGAAGAAGGCAAGGGCACAAAAGGGTGCAGTTTCTTTACCTTTACTTTGCTTGGCAAATGCAGTCCAGGGTCCGGATTACAAATAGCACAGGAGCTGGCTAGCCTGGAAGCAACTTAGGAATCTCTCTATGCAGATGGGTTGTGTAGTCTCCTTCCTAGCACTTATTTTTAGGTACTTGCAGTACTGAGTTACACTGAAGTTCCACTTGCTTATTCTCTTTAGAACTCCCTCGTATGGCAGACAGCTGTAGCCTTCCTCTTCTGGCTCACACATCGCTGTTGTGCCTCCGAGTCTTATGTGGGAATAGAGCATTTACAGCTTCCTATTCCTCCGGCTTCTGTTGCAGGACCATCAGTGACCGTACAGCCTTGGAGACAGGGCTCCAGATCATGCGCTATAGCTGGGAATGAGCCTGAACTCCCTGCTCAATCTCCCAGCTCTTCTCCTCACGTCCACACACGTTGCCCTCCTCACACAAACTCCTAATCTCCCCTTCCTGGCCCCCGAGAGTAGCTCCTCCCCCTTTTGGTTCAGAGCTCCCTCTGCTGACCTGGAATGGAACTGTGTTGCGTGTTGTGATTAGCTGCCAGAGAGACCCTTCATTTCTTCCAAGCATGACATCACACTCCCTAGGAGGAAGGTAATACCATTGTGGCGACCATACTCCTGGGGGCGCCACACCATATCGTCTACAACTAGGGTGCCAACCTTCACGGGCAGGAAGGGTCACTATAGGGCCTAATAGGGCAATCTAGCTTTTTTGCCCCTGTACATATATGGTAAAAAATTTCTCTATATAAATAACTGACCTTTGACCCCCTGGTATATTTAGATATTCATATATGGGTTGTTTTTATGACTCTATTAAACGTTAATTATTAAGGGGTTTTTGTTTTGGTGCTTTCTGGTTTGATAATTGATTTTTGAACCCCGATTATTGTGTTTTCGAGGTTTTTTCTCCTTTATGCCATATGGATGAAAAAAAGAAAAACAGGAGATTTTTTTTATGATGTTCACTTTGCAGTTTCTACTGATGCCAAATGTAGTTGGCTTTGCTTTTGTTTTACTACTTATTTATTTATACTAGTGTGAGGTGCCAAGGGGAGAGGTACTAGAAAACAGGTATGTTTCTCCCTGTTTCATTTCATATGTCTCCCTGTACTGATGATGAAGCCAGTTTATTTCACTGTAATCCAGTCCTGGTTTCCTTAGTGATCAGCATGGAAAGGACTGGTAGTTCCCCCTCCACTAATTCAATCCAGGTTTTGGTTTCCTGACTGGTCCAGCTGATATAATCAGGAGGAGCTGGGATCTCTCAGGCTATCGTCTGCTGAGCTGGGAGCTGACACAGTAAGATAACATGGACTTGTTTGCTGTTATATAGGTTTATTTTGTAGTTAGCCTGCTATTGTTAGTTAGTGGCCAGACGGCCTTAGACGTTTTATTTCATGTTTGGCATGTGTAACATTGGATAACAAGTGTGCACAATAAATATGCCGTGTCCATATTGCTAGTCCGCTGAAGTGACTTCATAGCCACACGCTTGTGCCAAAGCAAAGATCCCCAGCTGAGCTATCTATTCCCCACACTAGCTTAACCCGTGCAAAATTTTTGCACATTGGTCATCGGGGGCGCAGGCAATTTCAGAAAAAGCAAGCTGGTCAAATGTAAATGTATTTCATGAGCTGATGAACACAGACTGGTATTTATATATGTAGATTGGTAATACAATAAATTGTTTTGATAAGTAGAGGCCAAAAAATGTTTTCCGGTTGAGGTGCCACCTGCAGGTCATTGTGTCTTTCTACAGGTTTATGAAAATGAATGTTTAAACTGTATTTAGTGATAACAATTGTGAATGTGTGGTTTGTTTGGGTCTTTTCTTGCTGAAGGGTGCAAGTTTACCATTCAAATGGTGTATCATTTGTGTATGTGGGTCAAAATAATCAGCGAAAAAGCAGTACATGTATACAAATGTGTTTGCATATGTGACTCACCTTTTGTGTGTGTGTGGGGTGAAGTGATCACTGAAAAAGCAGTGCATATATACAAATGTGTTTGCATATGTGACTCACCATTTCTGTGTGTGGGGTGAAGTAATCACTGAAAAAACAGTGCATGTATACAAATGTGTTTGCATATGTGACTCACTTGCAGTGAAGTGTGCAATCCTCCAATGTGCCTGAAATAGGCTGGGCAAGCACTTGAGCAAGCTGAAAAGACCCCAAGGCAAATGTTTGGATTTGTTTGTGATGTCTGTAAGCAGATTTGTGGTAGTGTGCTTTGGAGTAGTGTGCTGCCACCTGCAGGTAATTTGACTTTTCAAATGGTGTATCATTCATTTGTGTGGGTGGAGTATGAGCGGAGCAAGTGTGCAATTCAATAGGCAGTGCATGTTTACAAAGTGTTTGCATATGTGCCTCACCTGCAGTGAAGTGTGCAATCCTCCAGTTTGGCTAAAATAGGCTGGGCAAGCAGTTCGGCAAGCTGGAAAGCCCCCCAAGGCAAATGTTTGAATTTGTTTGTGATGTCTGTAAGCAGCTTTGTGGTAGTGTGCTTTGGGGTACTGTGGTGCCACCTGCAGGTCTTTTGTCCTTACTGCACGTTTATGAAAATTAATGTTTAAACTGTATTTTGTGATCAAATCGTGGAAGTGTGGTTTGTTTGGCTATTTTCTTGCTGAAGGGGCACGTTTATCTTTCAAATGGAGTATCATTTGTGTGTGTGGGTGCAGTATGAATGGAGATATAAAGTAATCACCGAAAAACAGTGTTTAGAAATAATAGAATAGATTTTATTAGTTCAGATGAGACCAATTGTTATTTTCTTTTTTTTGTTTTACATTTCTTTAGATTTTTCTCTTTGTATTAGTGGAAAATGGGGTGATTCAAACTCTTATACAGTATTTTGTATTTCATTTTATTTTTCACAGTTTTTCTTGGAACTTCAACCTTTGATTGCTTGATCTCCTGTAATGTTGTCTCAAGTCTGTTGGATAATTATTCGCTTCCTATGATGCCCAGGTGCAGACATGAAGGTCTTTAGTAGGACCATAGCTGCCATTACAACCCATTGTCATCCCCAGAAATAGCTTCACAGGGGTATGGGAGGTTGGAGGCTTAACGGTGTCCGAAGCAACACCTTTATTCCTAACCTCCTAAATGCCACTCTTTCAAATAACAAAGACATATAAGGGGTTAAAGTGTTGTGATCAGAACAAGCTTCAATCACTGCAGTGTAACTCTGGAGTGCCAACAGTATAATGCAGCTTTTCAGCCCATTCCATATATATCTATTGTGCCCTTCCGCTGTACATTAGCAGAGGATGTTGACGACTAGTCGGGTTAAGGATATTGGCGACAACTAATCACCAGTCCATACAATTAAAAGGCTTGCTAGGGGGTCTGACCACTGAGACCTCCATTGATCCCAAAAATGGAATTCAGGGGTCCCCTACTTAGATTGAGTAATAATAACTTTGCTTCAATACATCTGCAAGTCCTAAAAACGATTTGTAAAAGTAATGGACTGTACTGTCACGTTTCTACCGCTTAAAGCCACCAATCCCACTGTACCAGAGTGTGAATAATGTTATGCATCTTTTAAATATCTTGTGACATGCTAAAGTGTACAGTATTGTATGTGATAAGCATTGAAAGTGTAATATGCATGATGTATATTAATGTAGGATGTGATAAAGTAGTGTTTTGTAGGGAAGCTCTGCCCAGCAACAGACAGCAGGGTAAGTGAGAGTTAAGAGTGAGGGCTAGCCCACAGCGGCAGGGCTAGTGCCAGGGAAAGCAGACTACTTCCTGATAGTTATTCACATAGAAGTTAGAGTTTGGAAAGTGAGAAGTGTGCAATGCTGCCAAGGGGTGATCCACAACCAGAAGAGACTGGAGCGAGGAATAGTCAGATCCTAAAGAGAGTTACTGGAAAGACTTAAGCCCCCGTTACACACTGCGATATCGCTAGCAATATCGCTGTAAAGTCACCGATTTTGTGACGTTGCAGCGATATTGCTAGCGATATCGCTGCATGTGATACTTACCTCCGACCGGCTCCCCCGCTGGTTATCGCTGATCGCGCGAGAAGCTCCTGGACCATTCCTCGTCGGTTACTTCCTGCGGCGCTTCCTGCTGTGATGATGAGCGACGCGTGGACACGGGCGGGAGGACGCAGGATCGCCTGGTATGACAGGTAAGTAGCGATCCCCGACCCCAGCGATGTCGCTGGTGAGATCTGCCTGAGTGGCAGCTCACTAGCGACCACCTAGCAATGCACCAGCGATCCTGACCACGTCATATCGCTGGTCAGGATCGCTGGTGAGTCGCTAGGTGTAACGGTACCCTAAGAGCCTTTTAAGAAGGCATTATCAGATAAGACGAGAAACCCGAGAACTTGCTAGTGCTGAAGGTAACAGAACTAAAGAGGACTGGGAGCATGGGACAAGTGGGGGGTCCGAGCGGTAGATCCAAGGTGTCCATAGTTATAGAATTCAGAACCGCTGAGCAAGTAGAGAGAAGCTCACTGATCAGGACTGTGGCTTAGAAGCGGGGTTATGTTGAAACAGATAAGGTGTAGAGTCATGGAGTAAGAGAAAGAAACATACTTAAGAGCCGCTATCGTTTTTACATAACCCTTATCAAGCTCAGTAAAGTCCCCATGTTTGAACGGAAGTCTTTTTTATTAATCTGTGGAATTTACGGTCCAGGCCAGCCAATACCATCGGCTATCTGTGGCCTGCATGGGCACAAGGCCCACATAACACCAACACCTCACCAGGACCCATTTTTTTGCAAATTGCCAGGTCGTTAAAGAGCAGCAGCTCGACTATGTCTACCACCCTCTGCTACTTTACAGATTAATAAAAGAGTCTCGCTCATGCTCAAAGTTTACAACTAGAGGCCTGTTTTCAGTATCAGTGGGGTCCCTTCAGCGTTAATGCAACACATCATGCTCTAAATTGGAAGGATTCTAGAAGTTGCACCTTTGATAGATGATAAATTTAAAGCCTTAGTTGGGATGGAGGGCAACCAGGGCATGTGTCATGCGGGGTGAGTAAGGAATATTGTTTTAGATATCCTTTGTCCTGGTCTTTGCTGAGCCTCATGCCATCTCTCAAGTGCTGATCGCTGTACCATCGCCTTTGATCCTGGTTGCTCACCCAGACTTACGGCTTAGAGAATCAACCTTGTGATGTAACAGGTAACATTGATATAAAATGTTTAATTACAGGAATCAGGAATCAAACTGAAGTTTACCCAAGTATAAGAAAGTCTAGCTATAACTTTAAGAAAGTAATGGCACATTCTAGCGCTGGGAATACACTTTTTACCTATATCCCATATATGCCCCTGATAAAGTGACAGTGGCACGCCAATTATATATCACTAGATGGTGGCCCAATTCTAACGCATCAGGTATTCTAGATAAAAAAAAATAAAAAAAGGTTATTCTCACCTTCCGACGGCCCCTGATCTATCCACGCTCCCGGCATCTTCCGGTCCCAGTAATGCTTAGCGCAAAGGACCGGAGATGACGTCACTCTCGCGAGAGCACGACGTCATCAGTGGTCTTTTGCGCAAAGCATTACTCGGACCGGAAGATGCCGGGCGCGTGGTGATAGGAGGGAAAGAGTCCGGGGGCCGTCGGAAGGTGAGAATATCACTATTTTTTATTTTATTTCTATTTTTTACAGGTTTATGGTACCCAGGGCCTGGAGGAGAGTCTCCTCTCCTCCGGACCCTGGGTACCATCCGCACATTGAGCGATGCGCCGGTCATCTCCCGGCTGCGTCGCCGCTGACCTCCGTGCGGCAGGAGATGACCCGCGGTAACCGTTGGGAGATCAGTGGTTAGCGCCACAAATCTCACGATGGTAGCGGTGGCGTGCGTAATTCGAATGCTGCGCTAATTTGCGGCTGGACTGCGCCTGTCGCTGATTGGTCGCGGCCGGCCGTGACCAATCAGCGAAGCGGGATTTCCGTTACAAACAGACAGACAGAATTAGATGATTATATAGTAGATATTACACAGGATATAAAAGGTAAAATTCATGGCCTCATTATCATAGCTTAGAGTAAAATGCAAATTCACATACTTCAGTCACTAGCATAAGGAGTTTGTCTATCCCTAAAAAAAACTATGCAGAATCTGTGTATGAAATGCATACAGCTCAGAAAACAATTAGGCTCTGTATAATTAGTTTTCTACCAGCCTGGGACTAAACAATTAGTTACTTTGGCACAGCATCTGGCACTATTACCCAGCTCCGAGTATTTCACTGTACAAATACCAAGGTCAATGTTCAGGAGAAAAACTACTAAATCCTCATGTAAAACAATACTCTGCTACTATTACAGTATCAAGCTGCTCAAAAAGACATTTATGCCTATTCTGTATGCCAAGCTTGGCAATGGTATGAATTAAAAAAAATTCTATGCTCATGGCTGTTTTGTACCGGCTGTTGCCCCATCAATCTTTGCACAGGGTCGTTGCCTTCTGATAAAATTAGGGGCATTTTCCAGGACAAAAAAAATAGTGTAAGGTCAAATGTCATAGCCTATTTTGTCCATGGTGTGGCCGAGGCTGGCAAATTTGGAGATAACTGTGAGTTGGGGCCAAATGAGTCCAGATTTCCAAAGGAGACGTCGGATGTGTGCACTGGAGATGACAGGATCAGTTTAAATTTAAATTTGCCTAATTCGCCAAATTTTCCCCAAAATTTGACTTCCAGCTAATACATTTGTGCAAATATCTTTACTGGTAAGTTTTTAATTAGTCGGAAATTACAAATGGGGAAGAGGAGAGAGCAAAAAAAACCCCCACTGACCGTGAGAGCTTACACTCTATATGAAAAAGAGGAGACCTCGCTGACCATAAGAGCTTACACTCAACGGAAGAGAGATAGCACCACATGGAACATAAGATCTTAAACTTTATTGGCAAGAGACAGAGGACCCCGCTGACCATAAGAGCTTACACTCAACGGAAGAGAGATAGGACCACGTGGAACATAAGATCTTAAACTTTATTGGCAAGAGACAGAGGACCCCGCTGACCATAAGAGCTTACACTCAACGGAAGAGAGATAGCACCACGTGGAACATAAGATCTTAAACTTTATTGGCAAGAGACAGAGGACCCCGCTGACCATAAGAGCTTACACTCAATGGAAGAGAGATAGCACCACGTGGAACATAAGATCTTAAACTTTATTGGCCAGAGACAGAGGACCCCGCTGACCATAAGAGCTTACACTCTACAAGAAATAGAGAGAGGATTCTGATGACCATAAGAATTTGCACTCTACAGGAAGGGGCCATTGCCCATTGACTCTGCAGATCAGGTACTAACCTCCACTGTATAAGATAATCCATATGATGTCATAGCTGCAGGGCATTATGAGGAAGACTGCACAGCAATAGCAAAAAGACTCTAATGTTTCACAAGTGTGGGAAATGGTGCCGGACAAGTTTTATTTGCAAACCACAAATAACACAGTCCGTCAGCAGACATCTCCCCTGCTTTGATGAGGGCTCCGGTGCTGAGCCCGCATCAAAGCCGGGACATGTCAGCTGTTATGAACAGCAGACATGTGACCACAATAGGCGCGAGCGGAATCGCCGTCCGCCCGCGCCTATTAACTAGTTAAATCCCGCTGTCCAAGCTGATAGCGGGCATTTAAATAGCATTTCCGGCCGCCGGGCCGGAAACGACGTCATCGCCGACCCCGTCACGTGATCGGGGGTCGGCGTCATGTTGCCTGGACAACCAGAGGTCTCTATGAGACCTCTATGGTTGTTCCAGGCATATCGCTTTCAGCGCCACCCGGTGGTCGGCGCTGAAAGCACAGCAGTAAATCTGCTACATATGGGCGATCTGCTCATCGCCCATATGTAGCAGAGCCGATCGGGTTGCGCATGCCTATGGAGGCTATTGAAGCATGCCAAAAGTAAAAAAAAAATGTTTAAAAGTTAAAAAAATTAAAAAAAACTAAAAGTTCAAATCACCCCCCTTTCGCCCCAATCAAAATAAAACAGTAAAAAAAAATCCCACATACACATATTAGGTATCGCCGCGTTCAGAATCGCCCGATCTAGCAATAACAAAAAGTATTAACCCAATCGCTAAACGGCGCAGCGAGAAAAAAATCCAAAACGCCAGAATTACGTTTTTTGGTCGCCAAGACATTGCATTAAAATGCAATAACGGGCGATCAAAAGAACGTATCTGCACAAAAGTGGCATCATTAAAAACGTCAGCCTGGCACGGAAAAAATAAGCCCTCACCCGACCCCAGATCATGAAAAATGGAGACGCTACGGGTCTCGGAAAATTGCGCAATTTTTTTTTTTTTAGCAAACTTTGGAATTTTTTTTCACCACTTAGATAAAAGAGGACATAGACATGTTTGGTGTCTATGAAGTCGTAATGACCTGGAGAATCATAATGGCAGGTCAGATTTAGCATCTAGTGAACCTAGCAAAAAACAAGTGTGGGATTGCACTTTTTTGGCAATTTCACCGCACTTGGAATTTTTTTCCTGTTTTCGAGTACACGACATGGTACAACCAATGTTGTTCAAAAGTACAACTCATCCTGCAAAAAAAAGCCCTCACATGGCCATATAGATGGAAAAATAAAAAAGTTATGGCTCTGGAAAGAAGGGGAGGGAAAAATGAAAATGCAAAACCAAAAATACCCCTGGTCGTTAAGGGGTTAAATCTCAAAATGTTTAATTTTGCATGAAACTGCAAATTTCAAGAAATTCTTCTTGATTTTGATCCTTTGCGGAGTGATCCTCTCATATCTAGTGTGCACTGCACGTATATAGCAGGTTCAGGAGTTGAGCCTGCTCCATACAGCGCAGGTACTGGTTGTGTTATACAGCCAGCTCCCAAAACTAACTAGATCAGTTTGCAGCAGTGTATCCTTTTAGAAGCCAAAGTCAATTTTGACAAATCTATTGAAGATGTTGGAAAATGGGTACAGTGTCCCTTGCGATGTCCAGCAGTCCCTCTGACAATGTGATTGCCCGCCAATGAAGGCACTGGCATGGCAGTCCCCATGTCTGCACACCTATAAAGTCTTGCAATACAATGTATTGCTACAATAGTGAAGTATGTTATACATACAATTGCAGGTTCAAGTCCTCTAGGAAGACTAATATAATTGTAAAAAAGCAATAAAAAAAATCTTACAAAGAAAAATAAAATTCAAATCATTCACAATTTTTTTTTCCCTTGGACCATGGTCATGGTTGTGACCCCTGCCACTGCAATCGTTACGCCCCTGCTCAGGTGACACAGCATGGTTCGGGTGTGCTTAGGAATATTTTCAGAAATCATTGAATGTGAACAGTTCGCCCTGCAATCGACAAATGCAAGATGAAGCTCTATCATGTATAGAAGAAGTCATATATCAGCACAATCCAGAATGATGAATCAAAAGTTGAATTTCCTTCTGGAAACCTTAGATGCTGTGTCTTGTAGACTCAAGAGGAGGAGGACCATCCAGCTTGTTATCCGCGCACAGTTCCTGCACCTCTGACGGTATGGAAATGCATACGTTCTCATGGCAGGGCTAGGGCACTATCAATGCTGAGTATTATACGGAGGAATAAAAATAACATCCAGAAAATGTCTTTTTCAAGCACCACTCTAGCATTTTTTACTGCAGCTCTAGAGTGGTGCCACTAATTTAACTGCACCTAATCTCATTCTTACTAGCCGCTGTCTTCATCTTTTGTCATCGCCGCTCCGGTTGTCTTGTGTAGTTTATGACCTACCGGATCACTCCAGTGTCTGCAGGGCGTATGGTATTATATGTTTGATCACTGCATGGCACTTATAGCCAACTAAATGGTACTAATATAAAACTATATTGCACAGTGATACACTGCCCGGCACTGATCACAAGGGCACTGTATATTTGGGCACACAGGGTTGCACCAGCGCTATATGTACTCACTTTCTGCACACTGAC
The DNA here is from genome assembly GCF_039654945.1 of Dendrobates tinctorius. Classification (NCBI taxonomy): domain Eukaryota; kingdom Metazoa; phylum Chordata; class Amphibia; order Anura; family Dendrobatidae; genus Dendrobates; species Dendrobates tinctorius. Next base: position 4,853,479 of record NW_027361707.1, on the reverse strand, counting down.
TGGCATCTATTATCCTGATGCGGTCTGTGTATTTGTGCGGTTTGCCCACATCGAAGAGAAGTGTTACCGCCTTAGGGCTGACTCAAACGTCAGTAATTTTCTCGTACGAGAGTAATGGCCTGAGTTTCATAATTTTTATTTTATCAGAATTTCATCAGTTTGTAAGTTTTTAACATCAGAGTTTGGTTCATATTAGAAAAGGGTTTCTGAAATAGGAAAAAAAAAATTTTCTCTATCTATCCATACCTAGAAGTCCATGATAAACGGACGACACTCGTATGGCTTTGGATTTTTTCAGGGACGCATAGACTTACATTTCTGAATTTGACCGAAGTGTCATATCAAAATCAGACATATCTTGGCAGTTTTGTGTTCCGTAAAAATTCATGGACACGTAAACAGCCCTATTCACGATTGTAGGTATGAGTGCTAACCTATACATGAAAACACGGATAGCCCTAAATGATGGTATATTGGAATAGAAGACCAAACCCCGCCACGAGGCGCAAGAAACAAAGACCCTAACTTTGCTCCTCTTTTAAGTCCTCTGTTCCTTCTCTGAGCACAGATCTTCTGGACCTCACAGTTATACTGCCATTGTGACTGTGTTGTATTTTATTAAGAGCCTTCTTACCTGCCTGCTTCCTATCAGTCAGTATTTATTCTATGGCTGACATGTTTACTTGTCTTAACCGTTTGCTGAAGAAATCTGTCAAAGACGACGCTCTGCGGGAAGACGCTTGGGACTTTGCCAGGAGCCCAGACTGTAACACCGTCCAAGAAATAACATTGACAATTATTTTATTAGCATTGCTAGGAGAATAGGCTCACTTGGCGCGCACAGCATCCAGTAGCATTAGCATGTTGAATATTTCCTATGATACTAATACTACCACTATATTCAGTATATACAAGTCTTTTACTGATGACCCCTTATTGTTTGTAGATTCTGATAATCCAAAATGTGACAAAAAGAGCTCCATAGAGGATTAATGGGAACGTTCTTGATGGCACAAAGCGCGCTCAGTAAAAGGTCATAGGAAAGTATATAAAATTTATTGTCTTTGTGCACATGTGGAAACATGTTTTTCGAGGGTTTCCATGGGCCAAGACCCCCACTAATCACTATACTGTAATAGATTAATTACTATAAAAGAGTTAATCCCAAAATATTAAAGAGGTTGGCCTATCCTTAAGATAAGTTATCTATGCCTGGTTAGTGTGGGGTGCGTCATCCTGTACCCCACGTTCTTGGGGTCTTCAGAGGCCAGTAACCACTCAGTTGCAGAGCTGCACAGCTTCGTTGACTGTATAGCGTACGTGGCTGCGTACTGCACATGCTCCCCCTAATCAAATCGATGTGACTGCCAAGTTCAGGTGTGGTGGATTGCAGTTCTGCCGTCTCTGAGGAGAACAGTGACAACAGCAATCAGGGAGGGGCGGTAATGGCATAGATAAAGGTCTGTGAGTCTCCAGTGTGTCTTCAGAACTTGCTTCTTGGAGATGATCTACCAGAGGAGACACCTATGGACAAGAAGAAACAAGCCAAGAAGACCAATCCAAAGCTGCAGGAAGAGGTAAACTACGTGTATGCCCCCCTCCCTGTATCCAGTGAGTCAGCTAGAGGGTTAGCTCATTGCATAAGCCCCATTGCCCAACTCAGCCCGGGTTCTGCTGTTGATCTGGTGAAAAGGCATGGAGAGATTACAAAGCGAGGTAGTGAGGCGCAGAGCTCCCACTCTGCTTGTAGTAGTGTGGATGTGGCAGGAAAGGTATCAGCCGAGAGGCTGGACAGTGAGGGCGGCCCGGAAGAGGGCATTCAGTCAGGCCAAGGTACTGTTGTGTGCTCCTGAGTGGGAGGGGGGAGCATCCCAGTGTCAGGGGTAGCTCCAGTAGTCTCGGCGCCACTAAATGCTGTTGCCGCACACTGTAATTTGCATCCAGACCACCCCTGTGACTGGGATGGGTAACTGATTGGCCACCATCAGCTTGATTACTGGGCCCCACTCTGGCCGCATCACCTCAGGAAAATGACATCTAAAATACATTTCTGACATGGTGTCACCTGTGAACCGGTATCAACAATAACGCAAATGGCTCAACCATTCATTTCAGCCCATACGAGGGGACTCACGGAAATTAAACTTTCGGGACTGCCTTCTCTCTTCCTTGGTCTCTCAGGCTCAGGTCGTTGTCTCCCAGCCACGGAGCCCACTTGTTTAACTGCTGACGAGTAAGAGGCCGCCCACGTCTTGCACAACATCGGGCATAGTGTCCAACATCCCCACACTTGAAACAAGTCGGATATCTCTCTGCTCGGGATTGTCCCATTTCCTGGCGATGTAAAACGAGCAAGTGGGACTCGGGGTCACTCCTGTATCTGGATGGATCTGGAGCCACAGTGGGGACTCTTCTGAGGCCAGACCACTCTTCCCACATCTCCTGTATTTCCTTCCTGATCTCTCTGGTCCATCCTGGCTCAGCCACAGGTCAGTCGAGTACTCCACTGCTCCGAACCATCCCTGCCAAGGCTGCCATCCCCTGCTCCTGTTCTCGCACACGCACTTCCGCCCCGATCTCCAAGAAAGTCATGTGCGGATCGGTACTCCGGCGCTCCCGTAAAGCTTGTTTAACCCCTTCCTGACATCAGACGTACTATCCCATCCATGGGACCCGGGCCTCTATGCCCATGGACGGGATAGTACGTCTAGCGCGATCAGCGGCGCCCACGTGGTGAGCGCCGCTGATCGCGGCCGGGTGTCAGCTGATTATCACAGCTGACACCCAGCACTATGTGTCAGGGGCGGTCACGGACCGCTCCCGACACGTTAACCCCTTGCACACCGCGATCAAACATGATCGCGGTGTACCGGGAGTTAAAGGGAAGCATCGGCAGGGAGGGGGCTCCCTCCGTGCTTCCCTGAGCCCCCCACGGCAGCGCAATGTGCAGCGCTGCTGCGGGGGACTCCTTTCCTCCAGGCCCCCGGATCCAAGATGGCGACGGGGGCCTTCGGGGGCCTGGAGATCAGCGATCTGTCACAGGACAGTGATGTCCCACCTGGGACTATGTAATAAAGTAAAAAAAAAATTAAAAAAAAGTGTAAAAATAATTTAAAAAAAATCGCCAAATAAATTAGTAAAAAAAAAAGATATTCCCCAATAAATTCATTTTTTGAAACTAAAAAAAAAAAACAAAACAATAAAAGTACACATATTAGGTATCGCCGCGTCCGTAACGACCCGCCCTATAAAACTGTCCCATTAGTTAACCCCTTTAGCGAACCCCTTAAAAAATAAAAATAAAAAACGAAGCAAAAAATAATGATTTATTATCATACCGCCAAACAAAAAGTGTAATAACGCGCGATCAAAAAGACGCATATAAATATCCATGGTACCGCTGAAAACGTCATCTTGTCTCGCAAAAAACGAGCCATGACACAGCATCATCAGCGAAAAAATAAAAAAGTTATAGCTCGCAGAATAAAGCGATGCAAAAATAATTATTTTTTATATAAAATAGTTTTCATTGCATAAAACCGACAAAACATAAAAAAACGACCTAAATGAGGTATCGCTGTAACCATACTGACCCGAAGAATAAAACCGCTTTATCAATTTTACCGCACGCGGAACGGTGTAAACGCACTCCCCCAAAAGAAATTCATGAAACGCTGGTTTTTGTTCATTCTGCGTCCCAAAAATCGGAATAAAAAGCGATCAAAAAATGTCACGTGCCCGAAAATGGTACCAATAAAAACGTCAACTCGTCCCACAAAAAATAAGACCTCACATGACTCGGTGGGTCAAAATACGGAAAAATTATAGCTCTCAATATGTGGTGATGCAAAAACTATTTTTACAATAAAAAGCGTCTTTTAGTGTGCGACAGCTGCCAAAAATAAAAACCGCCATAAATAGTAAATCAAACCCCCCGTTATCACCCCCTTAGTTAGGGAAAAATAATAAAATTAAAAAAATGTATTTATTTCCATTTTTCCATTAGGGCTAGGGTTAGGGCTAGGGGTAGGGTTAGGGTTAGGGTTAGGGCTAGGGTTAGGGTTAGGGCTAGGGTTAGGGCTTGGGTTAGGGCTGAGATTAGGGTTAGGGGTGTGGTGGGGTTCGGGTTGGAGTTAGAATTGGGGGTTTCCACTGTTTGGGCACATCAGGGGCTCTCCAAATGCAACATGGCGTCTGATCTCAATTCCAGCCAATTCTGAGTTGAAAAAGTCATATGGTGCTCCTTCCCTTCCAAGCTCTGCCATGCGCCCAAACAGTGTTTTACCCCCACATGTAGGGTATCAGCCTACTCAGGACAAATTGCAAAACAATTTTTGGGGTCCAATTTCTCCTGCTACCCTTAGGAAAATAAAAAATTGGGGGCAAAAATATAATTTTTGTGGAAAAAAATGATTTTTTTATTTTCACGTCCGAGCATTATAAACTTCTGTGAAGCACTTGGGGGTTCAAAGTGCTCACCACACATCTAGATATGTTCCGTGGGGGGGTCTAGTGTCCATAATGGGGTCACTTGTTGGGAGTTTCAATAGTTTAGGTACATCAGGGGCTCTCCAAACGCACATGACACCCGCAGACCATTCCATCAAAGTCTGCATTCCAAAATGGCACTGCTTCCCTTCCGAGCCCCGACGTGTGTCCATACAGTAGTTTTCTCCCACATATGGGGTGTCAGCGTACTCAGGACAAATTGGATAACAACTTTTGGGGTTCAATTTCTCCTGTTACCCTTGGGAAAATAAAAAAATTGGGGACTAATTGATCATGTTTGTGGAAAAAATACGATTATTTTATTTTCATGCCCTGGCATTATAAACTTCTGTGAAGCCCTTGGGGGTTCAAAGTGCTCACCTCACATCTAGATAAGTTCCTTAGGGGGTCTAGTTTTCAAAATGGGGTCATTTGTGGGGGGTTTCCACTGTTTAGGTACATTAGGGGCTCTCCAAAGGCAACATGACACCCGCAGACCATTCCATCAATGTCTGCATTCCAAAACGTCACTACTTCCCTTCCGAGCCCTGACGTGTGTCCATACAGTAGTTTTCTCCCACATATGGGGTGTCAGCTTACTCAGGACAAATTGGACAACAACTTTTGGGGTCCAATTTCTGCTGTTACCCTTGGGAAAATAAAAAATATGGTGACTAAAAGATCATGTTTGTGGAAAAAATACAAATTTTTTATTTTCACGCCCGGGCGTTATAAACTTCTGTGAAGCACTGGGGGGTTCAAAGTGCTCACCACACATCTAGATAAGTTCCTTGGGGGGGTCTAGTTTCCAAAATGGTGTCATTTGTGGGGGGTTTCCACTGTTTAGGTACATCAGGGGTTTTCCAATCGCGACATGGTGTCCGATCTCAATTCCAGCCAAAAACGTCAAATGGCGCTGCTTCCCTTCCGAGCTCTGCCATGCGCCCAAATAGTGGTTTACCCCCACATGTGTGGTATCAGCGTACTCAGGACAAATTGCACAATAACTTTTAGGGTCCTGTTACCCTTGGAAAAATAAGAATTGAGGGTGAAAAGATCATTTTTGTTGAAAAAATATGATTTTTTAATTGTTCGGCTTTATGTTATAAACTTCTGTGAAGCCCTTGGGGGTTCAAAGTTCTCACCACACATCTAGATAAGTTCCTTAGGGGGTCTAGTTTCCAAAATGGTGTCATTTCTGGGGGGTTTCCACTGTTTTGGTACATCAGGGGTTTTCCAGTCGCGACATGATGTCCGATCTCAATTCCAGCCAAAAACGTCAAATGGCGCTGCTTCCCTTCCGAGCTCTGCCATGCGCCCAAATAGTGGTTTACCCCCACATGTGGGGTATCAGCATACTCAGGACAAATTGCACAATAACTTTTAGGGTCCTGTTACCCTTGGGAAAATAAAAATTGGGGTGAAAAGATCATTTTTGTCGAAAAAATATGATTTTTTAATTGTACCGCTGTACGTTATAAACTTCTGTAAAGCCCTTGTGGGTTCAAAGTTCTCACCACATATCTAGATAAGTTCCTTGGGGGGTCTAGTTTCCAAAATGGGGTCACTTGTAGGGGGTTTCCACTGTTTAGGTACATCAGGGACTCTCCAAACGTGACATGGCGTCCGATCTGAATTCCAGCCAATTTTGCTTTGAAAAAGTCAAACGGCACTCCTTCCATTCTGAGCTCTGCCATGCGCCGAAACAGTCGTTCCCCCCCACAAATCAGGTATCAGCGTACTCAGGAAAAATTGCACAATAACTTTTGCAGTCCAATTTCTCCTGTTACCCTTGGTAAAATAAAAAAAATTGAACCTGAAGTATTTTTTTTGTGAAAAAAAAGTTAGATGTTCATTTTTTTTTAAATATTCAAAAAAATTTCTGTGATGCACCTAAAGGGTTAATAAACTTCTTGAATGTGGTTTTGAGCACCTTAAGGGGTGCAGTTTTTAGAATGGTTTCACTTTTGGGTATTTTCTATCATATAGACCCCTCAAAGTGGCTTCAAATGTGATGTGGTCCTAAAAATAAAATGGTGTTGTAAAAATGAGAAATCGCTGGTCAACTTTTAACCCTTATAACTTCCTAACAAAAAAAAATTTTGGTTCCAAAATTGTGCTGATGTAAAGTAAACATGTGGGAAATGTTAGTTATCAAGTTTTTTGTGTGCCGTATCTCTGTGATTTAAGGGCATAAAAATTCAAAGTTGGAAAATTGCGAAATTTTCAACATTTTTGCCAAATTTCCATTTTTTTCACAAATAAACGCAAGTTATTTGAATGAAATTTTACCACTAACATGAAGTACAATATGTCACGAGAAAACAATGTCAGAATCACCGGGATCCATAGAAGCGTTCCAGAGTTATGACCTCATAAAGGTACAGTGGTCAGAATTGTAAAAATTGGCCCGGTCATGAACGTGCAAACCACCCTTGGGGGTGAAGGGGTTAAGAGACGCATCTCTAGGGACGATACAAGTTGAAATCTCAAGATCACCTCTCCTCGGGTCATGGGTCCTGTCCGGTCCCCTATACTTTCCCCCGGGCAACAAGGGATGCTGTCTCAGCAGTTCCAGACCCGACATGATGCAGGCACCCTCCGCCCGGTCTTCCTCCTTACAACTGCGCCAGCAGAATATTGAGTGCAGCTCTGGAGTAGATTAGTATAAGAAATGTAATGTAATTAGCTGATTTTTTTATACCTTTATGTTCATAAAAAGTCACACAGCGCCTTTGATGACTGCCTCACTGCTCTGTATTGCATATTAACAGTTTTCTGCAGAGAAGTCACTGTAACAAATTCCCTGACAAAATCTTGTACTTGATTTAATTGTGAACTGAGTCTGACAACTTTCATGATGATCTATGAGCGGGAGCACTCAGCTTGTAATTGTAATAAGAGTTATAGAGCTGCTGATTGTGAAGGCCGGTCTAATTCATCTCAGTTCTACTTCTTTACTAAACCTAGCATTACTTTATGTGCAGAGGCTAAAAAAATTAGACGTGACCTTGAAACATGGGAAAACTTCCAGACATAGAACTTTTTTTCTGTTGCTGTTTATGGCCGTCTTTCACTATAGATTGCCTCCCTGGGGTCCATTTAAAGAGTGGCGGTGACACTGAGAAGTAGGACATAAAGGAGATATAAAACGCGATCATTACCTGAGATCGGGAGGTGATTTAGTTCTTCCTGAGACATCCTATCAGCATTTTTACTGCTTTCCCAGATTAAATGTTTGTCCTGGAATAAATGTAAAACTAAACAAGGTTCAGAAAACAACAAGTTTCTACGTTCTTATGTGAAATCTAAATAAACTTTTTCACTAAACTCCACATCGGAGATTTTGTTAAAATGAGTGTTATGTTGGGAAAAGAAAAATACTAACAAAATACACGGTCAGGATTTTTGGAGACTATCACAGGCCCCACAATATGCAGGTCTCCTTTGTATAATAATTTCTTAACAGGGGGCACATTTCCCCCCATTTTGTATAGCCATTGCAGTAACCATCTAATTCTTGGGAAAGCGGGTTTAGCAAAGTGGGCTCAAAATACTAGATCAGGGGTGAGGAACCTTTTTTCTTCTAAGGACCATCTGGGTATTTGTACCATCCTTCTGGGGCCATACAAATCGCATGCTATCGCAACACACTGACGCTGGCGCCAATGTCAGGACGTAGCATTTCATTGCACGCGCCTCAACATTCAGTAGTGAACACTGCGCACGCGTGATCACAGAGAAAGAAGAAACTAAAGGCCCAGCGGGAGTCAAAACACAGCGGCCATCCCAAGCACTGCGGTCAATGGGAATATGCCCAGGGCGCCGGATAAAAGATCATCGGGGCTGACGCGGGCCTGAGTATCCCCTCCCCTGAACTAGATGATCAATTATGGGATCCTTGTGGACAGATCCACAATTCTGAGGCTCCAATCAGGGCAGAAAGCATAGTGGATCAGAAGGTGGATAATATCTTTATAGGATTGTTAGGCATTATGTGATCAGCCGCTAGAGGTACCAGTGCACCGATTGCTCTTGGAGAGAAGCAGCCCTGCTGTAGTTCACCCACATCGGATGATACGGCACACATAAGTACCAATTTGCTCCATGTTACTGCCGTGTGCATGAGAAGCTCCTCAGGTTCTGACCCCAACCCACACAGGGCCGGTGCCAGCTGTGTTGTACAGACAGCACCTGCTGTTTAACCACTTAAATCAATTCTCAGGCGATCATATATAGTGGCACAATTTTAATGGGGGTCTGATTGGGTGCCATTCCCATCCTACTTTCTCTGATTGTTGGGTCACAGTCTGTGGCAGCCAGGACTCTGCTGAATCGGCAACCCAAAATGCTCCCCATGCAAAATCAAGCCCTACTAAAACTCCAATCACCATAAAATTAAAACGTATCTCAGAAACAAGAGAGAAAAAAAGAATTCTATTCTTTTTTACAATTTTCAGAATTTTTTTTTTAGTCACAAACGTATGTATGCAAAAAAAAAAAGTTTTCTATCACCACGGTACTGATCATGTTGCCGGGCTTAACCACACCCCATCATCCATGCTCTGCCCATTTTGGGGCAGCTGGTCAGGACTGGCATAAAATGTCAAAACTCACAAACGTTCCAAACATCTTAGAATTCCACAAAAATGTTGCGACATTCTAAAGTGTTTTACACCAGAATTCTGGTCGTCTTTTTTTCTGCTTCTCTAGAGCAAATATTTAGCATTCTCCGTAAAAATGTCATAAAGCTGATACGAAACTTTAAAAAAAACTCTCCATGGGTAGATTTGCACAAAACTTTTCAGATTTTTTAAAGTCAAAACCAAGCATCTGGGCAATGAAGAAACCATACCCACATTGCAGAACACAAGTAAACATAAATATAAACATTAACATATATAACAAACTTAAAAAAGGTCCAAATAATATGAATAATTTGGTGCAAATCAAAAAAAGCCTAAAAGCGCTAAAAGCTAGACAAAAAAAGGTGCAAATGCAATAATGAATTGCCTGTCTGTTAAACTGTATATAGGTATATCAGAGAGGTTGTCATGGGAAGCCTAGGTAACTTTAGGCTGAAACCCTGGGGCCCCTGCGGTGTCCCTCAGACTAGGGGAACCCTGTCTGTCCCTCAACCCAGGGTTTACACTGAAGGTGTGCCTGCCTGGGCCTCCACCCTGTCCTTGTCTCCTGTCCAGCCCTAAGCTGAACCCACCACCCTCCACCCAGTGAGGAGACCAAACACCAGACCCCACAAATAAGTATGAACAGGGATAACGGAAATGCACCACACCGCATACACACAGGGGAATACAGTAATGTGCAAGGGCAACCAAATAATTCAACACAGGGAGGCAAAATGGCAACAATGGAATATACTATACCAGCAACCGTATGCTCCTTAGACCACCACTCCAGACTGGTATCGCTTAGCACAAGGCAAGAGCTATAGTCGGCGATGCCCATAGTCACACAGGGCAATTTAAAGACAGAGGGCGTGGCTAAGCCCTCAGCCAGAATGACAACCTGGTTAACCCAATCCAAGCCGGATCAGAAGACCAACCAGCGCCGCTGAGAACCATGTGGTAGGATGGGGTATTACCGCTGTCTGCCGGACACCCTGGTGCGAACAGTGTCCGACATGACAGTACCCCGCCTTCTACGAGGGACCCCAGGAACCTCACAATGTCGAGGACCCGGCTTGTCCGGATGGCGGCGATGAAACACTGTAATCAGTCGGTCCGCATGTATGTCCGAGGCCGGCACCCAAGTCCTCTCCTCAGGACCATAGCCACGCCAGTGGACCAGGTACTGTAGAGTGCGACTCACTACCCGAGAGTCAACCACCTTGGACACCTCAAACTCCAACGTGCCATCCACCAAGACGGGAGGTGGTGGCACGGAAGAAACATCAACAGCACCCACGACTTTCTTAAGTAACGCCTTGTGAAACACATTATGTATCTTGTATACGGCAGGTAACTCTAAACGAAATGCCACAGGGTTGATAATTGCAGAGATCCTAAATGGACCAATGAACCTGGGCCCCAACTTAAGCGATGGTATTTTGAGTTTGATGTTCCTTGTAGACAACCACACCCAATCACCCACACACAGGTCCGGACCAGGCACACGTCTACCGTCAGCCACACGTTTATACCTAGAACCTACATTCAGCAAGCGCTGCTTTACTCTCCTCCAAACGGATGACAATTGTGCTCCCAACTGGTCCTCCTCAGGGACGCCCGCAGAGCTCCCTTGGCGCAAGGTACAGAATGGGGGATGTTGACCATAAACACAAAAGAAAGGAGATTCCCCAGACGATTCCTGATAATGATTGTTTATCGCGAATTCAGCCAGAGGAAGAAACGCCGACCACTCTTCCTGATTGTCAGACACAAAACAGCGTAAGTATTGTTCCAGGTTTTGGTTCATACGCTCAGTCTGACCATTTGACTGAGGATGTAAAGCCGATGAATGAGACAATTTAATCCCTAGGTGTGAACAAAAAGCTCTCCAAAATTTAGCCACAAATTACGTACCTCTATCAGATACAATGTCAGACGGGACACCATGAAGTCTGACCACCTCGCGAATAAATACCTAAGCAAGGGTCTTCGCATTGGGCAAAGATGGCAAAGCAACGAAATGCGACATTTTAGAGAACCGATCAACTATTACCAGAATGACCGTGTTCCCAGCCGAGGAGGGCAAATCCATAATGAAATCCATGGAAATCTCAGTCCATGGATTACTGGGCACAAGGAGAGGATGCAATGTGCCAGCAGGACGGGAGCGTGGTGTCTTGGCCCGTGCGCACGTGGTACAGGCTGACACATATGAGGCCACGTCCTGCCGGATTTTGGGCCACCAAAAACGACGTGATACAAGTTCCAGAGTGCCCTTAACTCCTGGGTGACCCACCAGGACAGTATCGTAATGTTCCCCTAACACTTTTAAGCGTAGGTGTAGTGGCACAAACGATTTATTAGGAGGCAGATCCGGCGGTACCTCCTCCTGAGCATCAGCAATCTCTGCCTCAACCTCTGTCGTGAGAGCCGAGACCACAACTCCCTTTTGGAGGATAGGCACCGGATCCTCATGTGGCTCTCCAAACAGAAAACATCTGGACAAGGCGTCCGCCTTAGTATTCTTAAAACCTGGTCGGTATGTCACAAAAAAATTGAACCGGGTGAAGAATAACGCCCAGCGAGCCTGTCTGGGGGACAGGCGTTTAGCAGACTCTAAATAAAGCAGATTCTTATGGTCTGTTATAACAGTAATCTGATGGACAGCCCCCTCCAAGAAGTGTCGCCATTCCTCAAATGCCATCTTGATGGCCAAAAATTCCCTGTTACCAATATCGTAAGTACGCTCGGCCGGCGACAGTTTCTTGGAGAAGTAGGCACACGGATGCAATTCGCCCAAGGATGGACACTGAGACAGTACCGCCCCCACTCCAACCTCAGATGCATCCACCTCCATGGTAAATGGTAGGGAGACATCAGGCTGAACCAGGATGGGAGCTGAAGCAAAACTGTTTTTGAGGAATTCAAACGCGCACACAGCAGCCTCAGACCAGTCAGAAAAATTGGTACCTTTTTTAGTCATGTCGGTGAGCGGCTTAGCAATCATAGAAAAATTCTTAATAAATTTCCTATAATAGTTGGAAAAGCCCAGGAATCGCTGAAGCGCCTTGAGATTATCAGGCCGATCCCACTGCAGCATCGCTTGCACCTTAGCGGTGTCCATTTTAAACCCTGAGGCGGAAATTACATAACCCAAAAAAGGTAATTCTTGGACGACAAATACACATTTCTCAAGCTTGGCATAGAGCTTGTTTTCCCTGAGCAACTGCAACACCTGCCTAACATGCTCTATGTGTGCATCACGGTCGCGTGAGTAAATAAGAATGTCATCAAGGTATATAATAACAAATTTCCCCAAGAGATGAGAAAAGACATCATTTATGAAATGTTGAAATACTGCCCGTCAACCCAAATGGCATCACCAAATTCTCAAAATGACCCTCAGGGGTATTAAATGCTGTCTTCCATTCATCCCCTTGACAGACTCTTATGAGATTGTACGCCCCCCTGAGGTCAAGCTTGGAAAACCATTTGGCACCAGACACCTGGTTGAACAAATCGGGTATCAGTGGCATCGGGTAGGGGTCACGAACCGTAATCTGGTTGAGTTCCCTGAAATCCAGACACGGGCGTAATCCGCCATCTTTCTTCTTGAGAAAGAAGAACCCCGCCGCCAATGGAGATGATGAAGGCCTGATGTGCCCTTTGCATAAACTTTCTGCAATGTATTCTTTGAGAGCTTGCCTCTCAGGACCTGAGATATTAAAAATCCTGGCTTTTGGTAACTTGGCCCCCGGTTTTAACCTAATAGCACAGTCATAGGGTCGGTGCGGTGGCAGCTCTGTACAACCTCTTTCAGAAAATACATCAGCAAAGTCCAGCAGTGGCTCCGGGATGCTGGGAGTCACAGCGGAGATACACGTGGCCAGACAACTCTCCTGGCAGTATCTGCTCCACTGAATTATGTCCTGGGTTTTCCAATCAATCACCGGATTGTGCATAGACAACCATGGAAACCCCAGAACTACCTGAGCAGGTAAATTACTGAGCACCTTACATGTTACCCGCTCAGAGTGTAGGACCCCAATGTGGAGTTTTACATCAGCCACAAACTCTTTAATCTCCCCTTGTGAGAGAGGGGAGGCATTGATGGTAACCACCCGGATAGGATTAGGCAGTGTCTCCACCTTAAATCCCGCAGTACGCGCAAACTTTTCATCAATGAGATTAGCGGCTGAACCACTGTTAGCGTGGGTAGTCTGGAGCCGGAAACTCCAGGAGTGGACCCTCTGGGCCGTGGCACTGAGGGGCCCCGGGCGAGCTGCCAGGTGGAACTGACCCCTATACAGGGACCGTTAGGAGCAGGCCCAGGGGTTCGAGTACCACGGTAGCCGGTACCGAGAGGGGCGGCTCAGGATGGACCGGAGTAGGACTGTGGGACAGAAGTATAGATGACGGAACAGGAACACTGGAGGCAGGACTGGAGTAGGACGGCAGGACTGGAGTAGGATGGAACAGGAACACTGGAGGCAGGACTGGAGTAGGACGGCAGGACTGGAGCAGGATGGAACAGGAACACTGGAGGCAGGACTGGAGTAGGACAGCAGGACTGGAGTAGGATGGAACAGGAACACTGGAGGCAGGACTGGAGTAGGATGGAACAGGAACACTGGAGGCAGGACTGGAGTAGGACAGCAGGACTGGAGCAGGATGGAACAGGAACGCTGGAGACAGGACTGAGAGGCTGCTGTGGAGAGCAGGCAAGAACAGAACTGCAGGAGCTGAGAGCACACGATGCAGCGAGGCCAGTGTGCTTGGAAACACAATGATCAGGCACCTCCCACAGGGGGAAGCGGTCTGATATGCTCCTGTCTGGTCTGCCATTGGTCAGGGAGGTGCTTCCGGCTCAGGGCATAGCCGGAGCACAAGAAGCAGGAAGGAGACGCGGCCGCGGCCTATGGCATATGCGCGTTGCATGCAGGGACGCCGCCGACCGCGCACCTGCCAGAGGCGACCTCCGTGGATGTCGGGCGGCGGGAGGCTGCGGCGTGAGAGTGATGGCCGGGTGAGTACGCAGGGACGGTGTAACACTACCCCCTCCCCTAAGCCGCCCTCCCCGGACATTAGCAAGAAATCTCTTGAGGATACGGGGAGCATTGATATTCTCCCGAGGCTCCCAGGATCTCTCCTCAGGACCAAAGCCCCTCCAGTCAACAAGGAAAAATGTCCTACCTCTAGCTTTCTTCATGGCGATAATGTCCTCCACTTCAAAGACATCATCGGCACCCACCGGCTGAGGACCGGAATCAGGCAAGGAATGGAAGCGATTCAGCACCACAGGTTTCAGGAGAGAGACATGGAAGGTGTTCGGGACCCGGAGCGAAGCAGGCAACCTCAATTTGTAGGCGACTTCATTGATACGTCCAAGAATTTCAAACGGACCGATGTAGCGTGGCCCCAACTTGTAAGAAGGCAGTTTCAACCGGATGATTTTGGATGAGAGCCAGACCTTGTCCCCAACACGATAGGGTGGAGGATCCAATCTCTTCTTGTCGGCAAAATTCTTCATCCGATCAGCGGATTTCTTGAGTGACGTGTTGGTCTCGGCCCAGATCTTGGAAAACTCGGAGGACAAAGCATTGGCCGCGGGTACCTCGGAGCCAGGAGTTATCGGAAGAGGAACACCAGGATGTCTGCCGAACACAATGAAAAACGGAGACTTGGCCGAGGACTCACTGGCATGGTTGTTGTAAGCGAACTCTGCCCAGGGAAGTAAGTCAACCCAATCGCTCTGGTGGGCGTTGGAGAAATGACGTAGGTACCCAGTCAACGTCTGGTTGGTGCGCTCCACCTGCCCGTTGGACTGTGGATGGCAGGCTGAGGAGAAGTCAAGGGAAATGTTCATGAGCTTACAAAGCGATCGCCAGAACTTGGAGGTAAACTGAACCCCTCGGTCCGACACAATGCGTTGAGGTAGTCCATGGAGTCTGAAGATTTGGTGGACAAAGACTTTAGCCAGCTCCGGAGCCGAGGGGAGACCGGGCAGCGGGACAAAGTGGGCCATCTTGGAAAAACGATCCACCACCACCACCAAGATGACCGAGCAGCCAGAAGAACAGGGCAGATCGGTGATGAAATCCATGGCAATGTTTTCCCAAGGGACCGCAGAAACGGGCAACGGCAGCAACAAGCCGGACGGAGGTCTTCGTGGCACTTTGTTTTTTGCACAGGATGGACAAGAGGCCACAAAATCGAGTACATCTTGGCGAATTGTGGGCCACCAATAGTGACGCGAGATAAGATCCAGGGTCTTCTTGATCCCGGCATGGCCAGCCAGTTTGGAGGAGTGCCCCCATAGGAGGACTTTTCGCTTAAGGTTCTCAGGCACAAGCGTTTTGCCAGGAGGAGGAGCTAGCCAGTTCATTGGAGCCACTGTGATGATCCTAGTGGGGTCAATGATATGCGAGGGTTCCTCCGTGGTTTCGTGTGGCTGAAAGACCCTGGACAGAGCGTCGGCTTTGGTATTTTTGTTGCGGGGACGGAAACGGAGCTCAAAGTCAAATCGGGCGAAAAACAAGGACCATCTGGCCTGACGAGGGTTAAGTCTCTGGGCAGACTGGAGATAGGCCAGATTCTTGTGATCCGAGAAGATGACAAATGGATGGACAGCTCCTTCCAGGAGGTGACGCCACTCCTCCAAAGCCAACTTGATGGCCAGGAGTTCCCGGTCGCCGATCGAGTAGTTACACTCGGATGGAGAAAAGGCCTTCGAGAAAAAGCCACAAGGGTGCAGACGACCGGAGGCGGATCTCTGGGACAAAACTGCCACGGCACCTGTTGAGGAAGCGTCCACCTCGATTACAAAAGGTTGGTTGCTCTCGGGGCGATGCAGAACCGGATCTGTGGAGAAGGCCCGTTTTACCGTCAGAAAGGCCTCTTCAGCCTCCGGAGGCCAATCCTTGGGAGTAGCCCCTTTACGGGTGAGAGCAGAAATAGGTCTTGTGATGGCGGAAAAGTGAGAGATGAATTGCCGGTAATAATTGGCGAATCCGAGAAATCGTTGAATTGCCCTTATTCCAACGGGGCGAGGCCACTTGAGAATGGCAGACAGCTTCTCGGGATCCATCCTTAGTCCAGCGTCGGAGATAATGTATCCCAGAAACGGCAGGGAGGTCTGTTCGAAGAGACATTTCTCAATCTTCGCATACAGGCGGTTCTCCCGAAGACGCTGTAACACCAAGCGGACACTCTTTCTGTGGGACAAGATATCCGGCGAGAAGACGAGGATGTCGTCCAAGTATACGACCACACAGGAGTACAAGAGGTCCTGGAAGATCTCATTGACAAACTCTTGAAACACCGCAGGAGCATTGCAGAGGCCAAAGGGCATGACCAGGTACTCGTAATGGCCGTCTCGAGTGTTGAAGGCCGTCTTCCACTCGTCTCCAGCCCGGATGCGGACCAGATTATAGGCTCCTCTGAGGTCCAGCTTGGAGAAGACCCGGGCCCCTCTAAGATGATCAAACAGCTCCAGAATGAGTGGAAGAGGGTACCTGTTCTTAATGGTAATTTCATTCAGACCCCTATAGTCAATGCACGGCCGTAGAGCTCCGTCCTTCTTTTTGACGAAGAAAAACACGGCTCCCGCGGGTGACGAGGATTTCCGTATAAAACCTTTGGCGAGGTTCTCTCAAATGTATTCGGACACAGCTGTGGTCTCAGCGGGAGACAGGGGGTAGATTCTGCCCCTTGGGGGAGTTGAACCAGGAACAGGTTGAATTGGGCAGTCAAAAGGCCGGTGTGGAGGAAGGACCTCCTCTTCCTTCTTATCAAAGACATCGGCGTAGGAACTGTAGGCTGGAGGAAGACCCGGAAGGTCTGGGAGCGGCCGAGGAGCGGCCACCAGGTGGACAGGAATCATGCAGCGAGCTTGGCACGGGTGCCCCCAGCGGAGTATCTCCCCAGAAGACCAATCGAGGACAGGCTGATGAGTCCTTAACCATGGGAAACCGAGTAGAATGGCATGGGAGAGCTTAGGCAAAACGTAAAAGGCTATCTTCTCTCGATGTAAGGCACCAACTTGCAACTCCACTTCCTCAGTGACCAAGGTGACGGTCACCTGTAGCGGTTTGCATCCACCGCGGCAATCTGGAGAGGGTTAGATAGGGCCACCACGGGAATTTGGTATTTGTCCACCTCTTCTGGCAGAATGAAGTTACCTGCCGAACCCGAATCCACGTAGGCCACCTCGGACCCACGTCTCTCCCCTGAAACCAGAAGCACAGAAATAGTAAGAGGTTGAGAGGAACCATTGTCGCCTAGGGAGGCCTCTCTTACCTGACCTAGGCGGAGGAGTTTCCCTGTCTCTTAGGACAGGTGCGGATATAGTGCGATGAAGCTCCGCAATAGAGGCACAGACCTTGTGCCCACCTCTCTTGCTGACGCAACTCGGTCAAGTTGAGATGGTCAATCTGCATGGGCTCGACTGACCGAGGACTGGCAGAGCGGATGAAAAAGGGGGCTGGCCTGGTGGATCTCCTCTCTCTCGCTGACTCCCGAGCGCGCTCCTGGAAGTGTAAGTCAATGCGGGTAGCCAGCGAAATAAGGTCCTCTAAGGAGTTCGGGGTCTCTCGACCTGCGAGTTCATCTTTTATTCTGCCTGAAAGACCGCGCCAGAACGCCCCTACCAAAGCCGTGTTATTCCAGCCGAGCTCGGAGGAGATAGTGCGAAAGCGAATAGCGTACTGACCGACCGTGAGAGAACCCTGATGTAGATTAAAGAGTGATTCAGTGAGGACAGCTAACCGGCCCGGCTCATCGAAGACCCTGCGAAAAGTATCCAAGAAAACCGGAAGACTCGAGACAATGGGATCGTCACGTTCCCAGAAGGGATTCAACCAGGACAGGGCTTCTCCCTCCAGATGGGACATAATGAAGGCTACTTTGGCCTGGTCAGAGGGATATTGCTGCGGCAACCATTCAAAGTGGAGACTACACTGATTTAAGAACCCCCTGCAGAGCTTAGGATCCCCAGTGAAGCGAGGCGGTTTGGCGAGGCGGGGTGTTGGGAGAGCTGTAGGAGCAGGGGGAGGAGTCAGAGCTGCGGCGGCAGAACATAGGGCCGACAGGCGGCTATCAAAGGAGGCCATGTGAGACAAAATATGGGCTTGGGTATCTTGTTGCTGAACCAGCTCCTGTTGAAGACTGGTCAGTAACGTGGCAGTTCCAGGATCGGTCACCTGCAGGGCCGACAAACGGGTGTCCATGGACTTCATGACGGACATAATGCGTCCCTGATTCTCCTGCAGGAAGAGTAACTCTTTCTGGGTGGCAGCTGTGGTACCGGCGGGATCCATGGCCTGATCGTACTGTTAGCGTGGGTAGTCTGGAGCCGGAAACTCCAGGAGTGGACCCTCTGGGCCGTGGCACCGAGGGGCCCCGGGCGAGCTGCCAGGTGGAACCGACCCCTATACAGGGACCGTTAGGAGCAGGCCCAGGGGTTCGAGTACCACGGTAGCCGGTACCGAGAGGGGCGGCTCAGGATGGACCGGAGTAGGACTGTGGGACAGAAGTATAGATGACGGAACAGGAACACTGGAGGCAGGACTGGAGTAGGACGGCAGGACTGGAGTAGGATGGAACAGGAACACTGGAGGCAGGACTGGAGTAGGACGGCAGGACTGGAGCAGGATGAAACAGGAACACTGGAGGCAGGACTGGAGTAGGATGGCAGGACTGGAGTAGGATGGAACAGGAACACTGGAGGCAGGACTGGAGTAGGATGGAACAGGAACACTGGAGGCAGGACTGGAGTAGAACAGCAGGACTGGAGCAGGATGGAACAGGAACGCTGGAGACAGGACTGAGAGGCTGCTGTGGAGAGCAGGCAAGAACAGAACTGCAGGAGCTGAGAGCACACGATGCAGCGAGGCCAGTGTGCTTGGAAACACAACGATCAGGCACCTCCCACAGGGGGAAGCGGTCTGATATGCTCCTGTCTGGTCTGCCATTGGTCAGGGAGGTGCTTCCGGCTCAGGGCATAGCCGGAGCACAAGAAGCAGGAGGGAGACGCGGCCGCGGCCTATGGCGCATGCGCATTGCATGCAGGGACGCCGCCGATTGCGCACCTGCCAGAAGCGACCTCCGTGGATGTCGGGCGGCGGGAGGCTGCGGCGTGAGAGCGATGGCCGGGTGAGTACGCAGGGACGGTGTAACAACCACTATCTACAAATACAGTAATCGACAGCTCTTGGCCCCCGATAACTACCTTGGCAGGGAGCATACACTGGGAGACCACCACGGAGGATATGCAAAGGCTCAGACTAGACTCCTCCAAACCCTCTGAGCCTAGCAGTTTTCCGCCGGCACGTCTTTCTTAGGTACCCGGGGGCAAGCATTAATAAAATGTCCTTTTTTGCCACAAAAAAACAGACCCCTTGCTTTCTGGGCAAGGGACATTTATGCTTGTTATTATGTGTATGTGATATACCAGTGATCTGCATAGGTTCCACGGATTCACCTGAGGCGACCTCACCAGAGACTGCCCCTCCCCCCACAGGCAATGTCTCCTGCGACCTCTGACGAAAACGGCGATCAATGCGTACTACAAGCACCATAGCAGCCTCCAGAGAAGCGGGAGTCTCATACATTACCAGAGCTTGTTTAACCCTTTCAGAAACCCCATGCAAAAATTGACTCCTTAGTGCAGGGTCATTCCATTGCGTGTCCACAGCCCAGCGACGAAATTCCGTACAATAATCCTCCGCCAGTCGCTCACCTTGGAGTAGAGAGCGTATTTTAGACTCTGCTAACGCCAGTCTGTCTGGATCGTCATAGATTAAACCCAGAGCAGAAAGAAAAAGGTCTACGGACTCAAATGCAGTTGAATCAGAAGGTAGTGAAAACGCCCATGCTTGTGGATCACCACTCAGCAAGGAAACTACCAAGCCCACACGCTGAGCCTTATTTCCTGAGGAGAGAGGACGCATGCGAAAATACAATTTGCAGGATTCACGAAATACAACGAACTTACAGCGATCACCAGAAAATCGTTCAGGAAGAGGCAACTTGGGTTCAGCTGCCCTGACTGCTGCCTCAGTTTGCACAGCAGGAACTGAGAGGCCTTGATGTTGGACCGCCCCCCTCAGTTCAGTGACCTGTATGGACAGAGCCTCCAGCTGCTTGGTTATGGAGACTATAGGATCCATGGTAAATAATTCCTTTTTTTTTTCCTTCTTTTTGGGCCGACAATAATATCATGGGAAGCCTAGGTAACTTTAGGCTGAAACCCCGGGGCCTCTGCGGTGTCCCTCAGACTAGGGGAAACCCTGTCTGTCCCTCAACCCAGGGTTTACACTGAAGGTGTGCCTGCCTGGGCCTCCACCCTGCCTTTGTCTCCTGTCCAGCCCTAAGCTGAACCCACCACCCTCCACCCAGTGAGGAGACCAAGCACCAGACCCCACAAATAAGTATGAACAGGGATAACGGAAATGCACCACACCGCGTACACACAGAATACAATAATGTGCAAGGGCAACCAAATAATACAACACAGGGAGGCAAAATGGCAACAACGGAATATACTACACCAGAAACCGTATGCTCCTTAGACCACCACTCCAGACCGGTATCGCTTAGCACAAGGCAAGAGCTATAGTCGGCGACGCCCATAGTCACACAGGGCAATTTAAAGACAGAGGGCGTGGCTAAGCCCTCAGCCAGAATGACAACCTGGTTAACGCAATCAAAGCCGGATCAGAAGACCAACCAGCGCCGCTGAGAACCATGTGGTAGGATGGGGTATTACCGCTGTCTGCCGGACACCCTGGTGCGAACAGTGTCCGACATGACAGAGGTGGACTTTCAGTTCAGAGCAGGCTAGCTACTGGACAATGACAGGAGAAATGGGTGGGGGATGTTCCAGCACACATAGTGCTAGCAGAATGCAGATAAAAAGCATGAGAATCTGGACATGTTAGACTGGTATGTTCACCAAGAGCAGTTTTTAAGATGCAGATGTAGGATCGTGTGCCGACCGGGGTGGTGGTCCCTTCCGGTTGCGAAAAGACTGGAATCAGAAGCAGATGGAAGGTCCTCTTTATTGGTTGCCTTCTCTGACATCCACAGCAGTACGACAGCTCCTGCACACTGGCCAGGGTACCTGTCACTTCCTCCTTCTCTTTCCCGATGCGACAGCCCTCTAGGTTCTTTTGCTGCGCCTGCCTAAGTCACCAGCCGCAGCGCTTCCCCTGGTCGAGCTCGTCCGTCCGCTGCTACACTTACTACCTCTTCGGTGTCCAGCCGTCTGGTACCCCAGGTGTCCTCTGTCTGCAGCTGTCCTGTCAGGGCCACCCCCCCCAACTGTCTGACCCAAACCCTGGGACTCTCCCTTCTTTTATTCCCTTTTCTTGGAATTCCCCTTCTCAGTCCCCGTAACTCCGCCCACCATGACTTTGCGTTTTCTAGCTTCAGCTGCTAAGTCCTTTGCTCACTGTCCTGTGTCTCCCTCTAGTGGTCAAAACTCAGTACTACACCGTCTCTAATTCTATCTGCTTTCCCCACATATGTCTACAAGTCATAATAAAGCATTGTACACAGCACAATTTACATTTGCCTTTCTTCCATCAGACAGGTCCACATATCAGTCCATCCCACAACACAGACAGCATCACTCTCCTACAAGTTTTGCATGAAAGGACACATATGCTTTAAATGAAGTATATATGTAGCGGTAGATGGGGACATGAAACATTTGGCGTTGTAGTGGATTAAACAAAACTGTAGATTTATTTTTATTGGACTCATTTCCTCCCAAAGAAAGGTCAGGCTATTTCAAGCATTTCGAGGAATATTAGTTACTGGTAAGATGATACTGACGTGAGACGGAAACCATGGAGAAAGACGAAAGATATGGAGATACTCGGACCAGTGTCTGCCCTCATGATTCCATAGAACAGCTCGGCTTTCAGGATCAATCCATTACCCTTTATTTAAACGTAAAGACCACTGCAATGTATCACAGGCAAAGGTCGGCCACCGCTCAAGTGGGTGATACAAACATTTGGCTAATGGGCCGAAGGGAAGGGAGAGAAGCAGATAAACGAGACATGGCTCTTTTATCTACAACACTTATGTCTGAACAAAGCGTCGTGTTCCAGAACGGATCGGACATGTGTTTTTAAATAACTTTTTTTTTTTTTTTTTTTTTACTATTTTATGGATTAAAATTTGATTTAAAGGTGTTATATGATTTTACCAGATAATGATTTCCTATGGAGGAAATTAGTCGGGAATGTAGAAATAACTTATGTTTAGATCCCAATTTTAGAAACACAAAAAAGCATAATAGCATAGATGGCAATCTGTTAGTTCAATTTGGTTCTGTCCAATACTATCATCTAAATGATAAAGCGGAAAGTAGAAGAGAGAAAATAATCAAAACCCATTTTATTTTCCTTTTCCCCTTCCAGGTTTACGACTTGGTCTACAGTGGAGATCGGACATGCTAAATTTGACCCCTTGTCATTGATAGCCTCTTTTGTCATTTTTATGCATGTAATGTGTGGGAGAAAAAAAAAACATTTTTAAGATTAATTTAATAATCTTCTTACATTATATGGAGATAAGTATTGTGTCACACATCATATGCCTTAAATGAAGGTTTCTCAATCAGTCCCATTGCCCCCAATATATAACATCAATCTCCATTACCGCCAGTGTATTACATCTGGCCCCTTTCTCCACCCCCCATGTATAACATCCGACCCCACCATAGCCCTCTATGTATAACATCTTGGCCCCTCGATGTACTGAACCTCAGCAACTCAGCCATAGAGTGGAGACCCCATAACGTTACAGAGCTGGGGGCTAAGTGCTGAAGGCCAGAGGCCAGAAATGTCCATACCGCCTCTGGTATTAACATCATTGCAAATACTGCTCCTTGACGGGAACTTCATAGCCGAGCAACTGCATGCAGCCTTACATCACCAAGCACAATGCTGAGTGTGGGATGCAGTGGTGCAAAGCCGCCAACACTGGGCGCTGGAGAAGAGTTGTTCTGTGAAGTGACGGATGACACTTCTCTATCTGGCATCTAATAGATGAGTCTGGGTTTGGTGAAGGAGAACGTAATCTGTCTGACTGCATTGTGCAAATTTTTGGTGGAGGATAATGCTATGGGCTTGTTTTCAGGTGTTGGTCTTGGCCCTTAGTTCCTGTGAAGGGAAATTTTAACACTTTAGCAGACCACGGCATTTCAGACTCTCGTAGCTTTCAACTTTATTGAACAGTTTGGGGGAGGACCTTTTCCGTTCCCCATGACTGTACCCAGTGCACAAGCACCATAAAGACATGGTTGGGAGTTGAGAGTTTGATGGATGAACATGACCGGCCACACAGAGTCTTGACCTCAACCCTATCCACATCTTTGTGATGAACCTATAATGGAGATTGTGAGCTTGGCCTCTCCTCTAACATCAGGGTCTGACGTCACAAATGCCCTTTTAAATGGATGGACAAAATTTCCCACAAACGCCTGAAAAATGTTGTAGGAAACCTTCATAGATAAGTGGAAGCTGGTATATCTGCAGACTCCATATTAATGTCTATACATTTAGAATAAGAGTTCAGAAAAGTAATGAGGAGGTATCTCAATAATTTTGTCCATATAGTGTATTTGTTATACAGGCAGATTGCTATGGACCCCATGGAAAGCCACCACCCATCCTTGGTTATTCCATCTTTTCCTATATGTGGCCAAAAACTAATTCGAGCTGGTTTGTTCAAAGGGGCAAAAGAACACAAGACCTTTAGTTTTTGAGGGCAACCAAACCCTAAAAAGGCCTTCTCTCTTCTATGTAGGCTAACAGTAAACTAAAACATAAGATCTTTATATTTGCCTCCATTTTTTGTACTTGTGAATGCTGCTGACTAGTGATGAGCGAGAATACTCGTTACTCTGGTTTCCCCCAGCATGCTCAGGTGGTCTCCGAGTATTTTGGCGTGCTCGGAGATTTAGTTTTTGTCGCCTCAGCTGCATGATTTACAGCTGCTAGACAGGCTGAATACATGTGGGGGTTGCCTCTTGCTTAGGCAATCCCCTCATGTATTCAGGCTGTCTAGCAGCTGCAAATCATGCAGCCGAGGCGACAAAAACTAAATCTCCGAGCACGCCAAAATTCTCGGAGACCACCTGAGCATGCTCAGGGAAACCAGAGTAACGAGTATACTCGCTCATCACTACTGCCGAACTTTATCGTCTCACTAGAAAATACAAAGATTGGGGTATGATTGTGTTGATTTGGGCAAAATTAAATTTTCTTTTGTCGTGAGTGATTTGGACCCAAGTAGGACAGAAGAAAAATATATATTTTTCAGACTTGTCCTAAGGGGCCTAGAGGTCAATATGTTCATGTGGACTTGAAAGACTTTAAACATCTAAGCCATTCGTTGCATTTAACAATACAAACTCCAAAAATAGCAGTTATCCTTTGTCAGCTAAAATAGATTATGTTTTCATTTGATATCACATTACGATATTGAAAAATAATGAAATATGGGCAACTTCTAACCTACGGACCTGCCAAACCCTGAATTACAACATGCAGCAAGACTATAATCATCAACCAAGTGAAGCACTTATTAAAGAACCACATAGGCAACAAGTACATATCAATCTGTACTACGCCAACCTCTATATTGTCCAGAAGTAGACAATGAACTGGTGACCATAAATATGCCAGGTCCGCTGTCTACCCAAGATTAACAACTAGTTATAATGGACGTTCTAGCTAGAAGTGATTAATGTCTGCTTTCTCCTACTGATCTTCAATTATTCTTCATGGTTGGATGGATACAAAACTGAAATATTAATTACCCTGATAAGCATAGTGTCATTACGGGATATAACCATGACCACATAGTGCAAATATCCTTTGTGATCTCACAATACAACCTACAAACCATTCTGCTTCCATCTCCATGGAGCAAAATGTCCTTTTTTAATAGGTCTACGCTGGAGAAAAGTCATCTTTAGAGATGAGCGTATGGAGCAAAATTTTAATTTGCCTGTTCGTGTGGTTTTTTTTCCTGGAAGCTGTATTTGTGTACAAGTTCTCAGAAAATTTAACATCCCTTATCATGGTTTGGGGTCTGTCTAAACCCCAGAGCCTAAGAAATGAATTATGTAAAAAATAAAATAAATCCTAATACTCACCTTCTGCTCCTCACCATCACCCATCCGGTCTGCGTCTGATCTTCTGATCCCTGCCACAAGATCTGGGAATCTGGGAAGATTCTACACAAAAGCACTAAAGGTCACAACGTTATGACGTCGCGATGTGTGCAGTGACCTTGTGCGTGCATGTGCAGAACCGTCCCGGGTCTCAATTGTCCCAGTGTTTGAAGCACAGGACTTCAGCGAGAGCAGCAAAGATCAGAAGATGCAACAAGGACAGGATGCTTGATGTGAGGAGCTGGGGGATGGAAAGGTCAGAGTTAAGGTGAGTGTAAGTATTTTTTAGATATTTTCTAATCTTTTAATGACCACTTACGGTTCAAAAAAATGTCGAATGTGAATTTTTGTAAAATTCGATTAAAATTAAATTCCACTCAAACTTATTAGCTCTTCTCTAGTCCTCTTTAATAGCAGTACTTGAGACTTTTGACCAAACATGTTAAAACTAGAGACACCCAGTTTCAAGGCTTTTTTTTATAAGTGGCATATCTACTTACAGTATAACTACCTATAGATGGCGTTAGGGAGAGTATCATCCTCCTTCTGGAGGAGAACTAAATTGCATGTTTTTCCCATGGAGCATTGCGCCTCTACATCTTCTGGATCTCCACAAAGAGAAATAGTACCATCCAACACTAGACATCTTTGGGGATATTTGTTATATATTTTCCAATGCTTATATATTAAAAAAAAGTGAGGGCTACAAAAATGAAACCAAAAAAAATTTCCATTTTTCAGTACATTAGGTGATAAAATGACTGGTCATTCAAAACTACAATTTGCCCTCGACAAACAAGCCCTTATTTGGCTATAGCGATGAATAAAAAAGAAAAAGTTATAGTTCTTGGATGCTAAGGAGAAAACAAATTGTAAGTGCCAAACAAAAAAAATGGATGCATCCCCAAGGGGTTAAAAAAGAACAGAAAATATGTGTATATCTGTTTCTTAGAAGTATTGGGAATTAACTCACTGAAGTTAAGCCGTCACCTCAATACTGAGGCTTACAGTTAAGCGAATTGACTCTCAAGATCCTGGTCCACCAGCCACATCAGTAATCCAGGGTCACCAGCCGAGATCTGTGCATACCTCCTCTTATCTTCATCTTATCTTATCTTATCTATTAGAAACCTTCAAAAAGAGCCTGAAGACCCACCTCTTCCGACAAGCCTATAACCTGCAGTAACCACCGATCGACCAAACCGCTGCACGACCAGCTCTACCCTCGCCTACTGTATTATCACCCATCCCTTGAAGATTGTGAGCCCTCGCGGGCAGGGTCCTCTCTCCTCCTGTACCAGTTATGACTTGTATTGTTTAAGACTATTGTACTTGTTTTTATGTATACCCCCCTCACATGTAAAGCGCCATGGAATAAATGGCGCTATAACAATAAATAATAATAATAATAATCTGCTGGAATCTCCAGTGCCTGTTTTGATTTCTAGACCTGGTGCAATGTCATCATTTTGACGTGATCCATAAATGACATGACCAAAGAGCTCCAGGGAGGGACTCCCTGGAAGGTGACAGTAAGGTCCCCTAAGTCTCCACCCCTGGCCCGGCAAGCAGAGCGAAGGAGGGCTGCTCAAGACTTGTCTGGGGGAGAAAGGGGCCCCATAGTCTGCTGGAGGTGCCAGGAGCCAGGCCATATGAGAGCCGATAGCCCCCACCTGGCTGAGCGGGACATTTATGTAAGTTTGATGTGGAGGGCACCCCGGCTGTGGCCCTTCTGGACTCAGGGAGTACACTGGCCGGAAAATTGGGGTGCTGAGTATACATGGGGACTTAAAAGACTATCCTACTGCACTAGTGGTGATAAACACGGAAGTGGGGAGGTGGTGCCACGAGGTGGGGATTGTGATTAATTTACATTATGAACTGATACTTGGAAGAGACTTTCCTTTATTTCATGTACTTTGGCCAACAGTTGTCCCACCCAGTGAACAACTACCGTCACTGATGGCAACCAGGTTACATTCTCCTGAAGTGAGGCATGAACCTGGTGGCCCACAGGAAGAAGTAGGGGAACTTCCCCTTCGGTGGAGGAGGAGAAAAATACTCCCATAGAAGTATTGGCCGGAGATGTGGAAGACTTGCCGCCGGGACCTGAATTGTCAGACTTAAATGTATCGGGAGACAATTTTGGTACAGGGCAACTCCGAGACCCTGCTTTGGCTCGAGCCAGGGGAAATGTACTGTTTACTAACGGAGAAACCCAACAACCTGGGACAGCCACAGTGTTGCTAGGCTTTGAGCTGAACCGAGACCTGTTGTATCACATCGAGAAAATACATGGGGAAATGGTAGAAACAATTACTGGTACCTCAGGCATATCGTAGGCTGGTAATGGACCTAGTACATGCGCATGTACTTGGTGGGCATTTGGGCCAAAGGAATCCCTAGAACGAATTTTGCAGCGTTTTTACTGGCTAGTGGCTAGGTGTCCCAAAATGAATTAATCGGTATTGTAATTCGTGTCCGGTGTGAAAGGTAACCAGTCCCCAGCCACACTTTCAGGGTCCTTTGGTGCCTCTACCAATTATAGAGGTACCTTTTGAAAGCGTGGCAATGGATGTGGTCGGTCCTGTCAATAAGCCAGCAAGGGGGCACCAACACATCCTGGTAGTTCTGAATTATGGCACCCTTTATCCTGAGGCCATTCCGCTGCGACACACGTCAGCTAAACTCACAGCAGAAGAACTCATGGGTATGTTTTCTCAGGTGGGGATTCCTCCTAAGATTCTAACAGATCAGGGAACCCCTTTTATGTAAAAAATTATGAAAGAACTCTGCCTCTTGTTAAATGTTGAACAGTCTATCATCCCCAAACAGATGGTCTGGTAGAAAGGTTCAATAAGACGATAAAGAGCATGCTATTAAAAAAATCAGTCTCCAAAGATGGGAAGGATTGGGATCTCTTACTGCCATATTTATTGTTTGCAGTGCAGGAGATGCCCCAGGCATCTATGGGGATCTCACCCTTTGAACTATTGTATGGCAGACACCCCCGGGGCTTTCTCGATATAGCCAAAGAGGCTTAGGAGAACCAACCCCCCACAAGAGTGTGATAGAACACGATGTAAAAATGCAGGAAAGAATGGAGACAGTCCTACCACTGGTCTGGGAACATATGGAGGCAGCACAACAGTCTTAGAGTCGGGTCTATAATCGGGAGGCTTGTGTAAGAACCTTTAGTCCTGGGGATCGGTGTTGGTACTTGTGCCTACAGTAGATAGCAAATTTCTTTCAATGTGGCAGGGGCCCTACAAGATAATGGAGACAGTGGGGCCGGTAGACTACAAGGTATACCAACCAGGACAGAGGAAGCCAGAGCAGGTTTACCATATTAATTTGCCTTAGGCATGGAAAGATAGAAACCATCTTGGTGGGGTCAGTCCACTGCCTGCATTTCCTGTGGAGAAGGCTCCATTACTTCTGGGTGTGTCAGGAGAAACCTTCTCCGTAGGTAAATTAGCAGATACTCTGTCTCCTAGACAGGTTCAAGAGTTCCAGGAGTTTGTTAGCCAAAATACAGATGTTTTCTCTGAGCTCCTGGATGTACCTCCATAATTCAACATGACATTGTCACTGAGCCTCAGGGCAAAGTCTGACTAAAGCCGTATTGGGTGCCTGAGGCCCGGCGACAAGCCATCTCAGAGGAGGTGAAAACTATGCTGCAGTTAGGGGTCATTGAAGAGTCCCAAAGTGAGTGGGCCAGCCCAGTAGTCATAATACCTAAGCCTGATAGGATGCTAAGGTCCTGTAATGACTTCAGAAAATGTATGAAGTTTCAAAATTTGACTCCTACCCATGCCCAGACTGGATGAATTGATAGAGCGGTTTGGGCAGGCACAGTATTTTTCAACCCTTGACCTCACAAAAAGATATTGGCAGGTGCCCCTAACAGAGGCGTCTAAGGAAAAAACGGCCTTTATGGCACCAGAAGGGCTGTTCCAGTATAAAGTATTACCCTTTGGTTTGTATGGCGCGCTGGCAATGTTCCAGCGGTTAATTGATATTATTCTCCATCCCCATCATCATTATGCAGACTGGGAAAGTCACATACCAAAAGTACAGGCGGTGATAGATTCCCTCTGACAAGCAGGGATAACCACCAACCCAAAGAAGTGTTCCATAGGGTTGGAGGAAGCTCGGTACTTGGGTTATGTCATTGGGAGAGGAGTCCTCAAACCCCAAGTAAACAAATTGGTGGCAATTCAGAACTGGCCCGGTCCCCTCACCACAAAGCAGGTGAAAGCCTTTTTAGGTTTAGTGGGATATTACAGATGTTTTAATCCCAACTTTGCCAGCTTGTCTGTGCCTTTAACAGACTGCTTGAAAGGGAGGAAGTCTGTGATGGTCCGCTGGAATTATCAAATGAACAAATACAGGAGGCCTTTGTAAAGTTAAAATCAGTACTGTGTGGTACACCAGTTCTGGTTACACCCAATTTCAAAGAGAGTTCATTGTGCAGACTGATGCCTCGGAGATAGGTCTTGGTGCCGTGCTGTCTCAAGAGGTTAACGGGGAAGAGCATCCCGTTAGTTTCCTGAGCCGGAAGCTTACCCCAGCTGAAACCATGTACAGTATTGTGGAGAGAGAGTGCCTGGCCATTAAGTGGGCACTAGAGTCTCTTCGCTATTGTGTGCTGGGGAGAACATTTCGTTTGGTGACCGATCATTCTCCTTTTACGTGGATGAGTCATGCTAAGGAGAGGAATTCATGAGTCACCAGGTGGTTTCTGTTCCTGCAAAATTTCAAATTTTCAGTAGAACATCGGGCAGGCAGACTGCAGGGAAATGCTGATGCCCTGTCCAGAATCCACTGTATGTCATGTGTTCACCACTATGGGGTTGAGCAAAGGGGGGAGGTCTGTGGTGCAGTGAAAGGTGTGGTGCTGGATGGAAGATATATTTCTCCCAGCAGGTTAAAATTTGGTCTGGATTTTCCCTAAGGGTTTTCAGTGCAACACCTGACTCAGCTGCAGCAATCAAGCCTGTATAAGCCAGTTAGTGGGGGAATCTCGGTGTGTGAGGAGCTAGTCTGGAGTTAGCCTGGATTTGTATTGTCGGATTACACATGCAACCCTAGGAATGGCACCTGGCAGTCGCCGGTGACCAAGCAGCTGCTTAGTTAAGCCCGTCCCGTGCAAGGGTGAGTCTGAGACCAGTGGTTCTCCAAGCTAGAGTATGTTTGTGGTTTTTTTTCTTACTTTCTGCCACCAATTGTTTAAAGTGTCAATAAACCACTGAATTTTGGACTTTAAGCCTGTGTGTTGCTTCATCACTGTGGCCCTGTCACTGCCCACAAGATCAAATCCCTACAATATATTATATATAATCTTCCTTATAATTATATATATATAATTGCTATGAACCCGTTCTATGCCCGGGTGGCGAGCATTTTTATTGGTATATGGTCTCCCTTCCTGGTATATGTGCTGCCCCCCTCCTATCCTGGTGTGCATGGCACCCCTCATCCCTATCCTGGGATGCATGGTACCCTCACCCCCCCAATCCTGGTAAGCACGGCACCATATTCCTCATCCTGGTATGCATGGTCCCCTCACCCCCCAATCCTGGTATGCATGGTACCCCCTTATCCCTATCCTGGTATGCATGGTCCCCTCTCCCCCCTATCCTGGTATGCATGGCCCCCTCATCCCTCAATTCTGGTATGCATAGTCCTCTCACCCCCCAATCCTGGTATGCATGGTCCCCTCACCCCCCTATCCTGGTATGCATGGTCCTCTCACTCCCGTATCCTGGTATGCATGGTCCTCTCACCCCCAATATCCAGGTATGCTTGGTCCTCTCACCCCTCCTATCCTTGTATGCATGGTTCTCTCACCCCCCCTATCCTGGTATGCATGGTCCTCTCACCCCCCCTATCCTGGTATGCATGGTCCTCTCACCCCCCAATCCTGGTATGCATGGTCCCCTCACCCCCCTATCCTGGTATGCATGGTCCTCTCACTCCCGTATCCTGGTATGCATGGTCCTCTCACCCCCAATATCCAGGTATGCTTGGTCCTCTCACCCCTCCTATCCTTGTATGCATGGTTCTCTCACCCCCCCATCCTGGTATGCATGGTCCTCTCACCCCCCCTATCCTGGTATGCATGGTCCTCTCACCCCCCTTTTCCTGGTATGCATGGTCCTCTCACCCCCCAATCCTGGTATGCATGGTCCCCTCACCCCCTATCCTGGCATGCATGGTCCTCTCACCCCCCCATTCTGGTACGCATGGTCCTCTCACCCCTCCTATCCTGGTATGCATGGTTCTCTCACCCCCCTTTTCCTGGTATGCATGGTCCTCTCACCCCCCAATCCTGGTATGCATGGTCCCCTCACCCCCTATCCTGGTATGCATGGTCCTCTCACCCCCCCATTCTGGTACGCATGGTCCTCTCACCCCTCCTATCCTGGTATGCATGGTTCTCTCACCCCCCTATCCTGGTATGCATGGTCCGCTCACCCACCTTTTTGTGGTATGCATGGTCTTCTCACCCCCCTTTCGTGGAACGTATTGTCCTCTCACCCCCCTTTTGTGGTATGCATGGTCCCCTCACTTCCCTTTTGTGGTATGCATGGTCCCCTCACTCTCCTTTCATGGTATGCATGGTCCCCTCACCCTCCTTTCATGATATGCATGGTGTCTTCACCCCCCTTTCGTGGTATGCATGGTCCCCTCTCCCCCCTTTCCTGGTATGCATGGTCCCCTCACCCCCCTTATCCTGATATGTATGGTCCCCCTCACCCCTATTAAATTACACACATACAAAAAAAAAAACATTTATACTCACCCTTCTTTCCTGTGCTCCAGCGCTGTCACGTTCTGCTGGAGGGCAAGGGAGAAGTGTGGCGTCGAAGTACGCGCATGCTCATAGTGCTGTCCGGTGCCATATTGCTGAAGACACACTGCAAATGTGTCTTCAGTAAAATGGTGCCGGATCACGCTATGCGCATCCGCGATTCTGGCCGGACTCCTTCCCCTGGCCGAAGAGAAGCGCCGCAGCAACGTTCCTCCCGGTCAGGTAAGTATGGCGCCGGAAATAGCGGTATGAAGTGTGTACGTGTACCGCTATTTCCGGCGGCATACACACTCCTCACCGCTGGATGCCTCATTCTGTCTGGAGCCAGACTGCGCAGGCGCGTTGCGCTTGCAAAGTCTATAAAGGCTTCGGACAGAGTGATGCTTAGTGCGTTATATTATAGATATATATATATTGTGGTGTACAGCCTACTATGTGTGCTGGGGAACACTCGCTTGGCAGCGGATTGACATAGTCAGACACGGGTTTTCCACACGAAACAGTCCACAGGGTTTATTTAAACATCATAAACTGCAACGTAAGCCAGGTTGCACATCACCAGCTTTTACACAGTCCTTTACTTCATCACATGTAGCTTTAGAAAGCATTCACTAGTCACGCCGGACTCTCTCCAGTCACCAGGTGACCACACAGTTCAGTAACTGACCTTTGTTAGTGCACAAAGTTCTTTCCCCATACCCGGGGTTACCTCTCAGGAGCTCCTGCTCCACAGGCTGACTCCTCG
Source organism: Dendrobates tinctorius (assembly GCF_039654945.1). Taxonomy (NCBI): domain Eukaryota; kingdom Metazoa; phylum Chordata; class Amphibia; order Anura; family Dendrobatidae; genus Dendrobates; species Dendrobates tinctorius. Next base: position 4,820,606 of record NW_027361707.1, on the reverse strand, counting down.
TCAGTCCAAGGTCCTCAACAGGACAGCATCTTTCTCAGTGTGGGGCCGTCCCAGGCTCCGCACACACATGTGGCCTGTCCGGGTGCTATTCAGGACATTTGTCCAACACCAAGGCCACCAGGTCCAAGGTCTCATCACGTGCTCCAGGTGTCCGATCCTACTTCCAGGATCTTCCTACACAGACCTTCCAGGACCTTGCACCCTGAACCATTCAGGTACACACACACTCTCCATGTGACCAGACCTCAGTCACATTATATGGTTGTAACCACCCTCATGGGTGGGCGGTACATGTGTGATTAGTCAATCCCTGCCCAGCTCTCTGACTAGCCCTATAAGCCACCCTTATAAGTAATACACAAATACTTGTGGAACTATAAGTCCCAGCATAACGATATCATTGTGGCTTACAGCGCATAGAACCTCTGCGACAAATACCGGCCATTTACATTAATGCCAGTCCCAAATTTACCATCATAATTATGCCTCCAAGCGCATACACAGTGCCCCCTAGCTGTAGCAGAGGTTACTGCATCACTATATATATATATATATATATATATATATATATATATATATATACACAGTATATATACATATATATATAATTTCCTAGCAAACTTTTCTGTTTTTCAAATGAAAAATACAAAATGATAAAAATGCAGAAAATGATCAGGATTAAAATGAGAATGTACAGTACTATATTGTGCAATTTGCTGTAACCATGGAAACAATCAGAATGAGAGCAGAGCTGGTATATGTGTGATTGCACGTCCAATGTAATAATGGAAAAAAAAATACTTTAATAACATTTCTACTAGCTGATACAGAAAAAAAGTGTAGTGCAGTGTTTCAAAAATATCCTTGGACAAAGCCAGATAATGTCTCTCATGAGCTGAGATACTGGTTGACCACCTATTGTTCTCAGCGTCAAGCTGAAGTCTGTAAAGTCTATAAATAATGTACAACTGCAAAAAATATCAGTGGGCAAAAAAATGTAACCTAATACTAGACTGGGGTCACTAAAGGGAATAATTTTAAGGGCCAATTGTCCAGGTAAACGGAAGCGGGAGGATATTTAACAGGGATCTGTTAACAATATCACAGATGAGCAAATGTTTGGAAAATCAAATTTGTTAACTTTGTAGAATGTTTCTAGAAAATTTGATATGCAACGATTGGCCGCAAATCTCAAGCATGGCTAAGTATTCAATTAACCTGAAAACGTGTGTAACACTCTGAGGTCTCCAGGACTGTGTTGAACACTTTTCAACTCTTTTGAAGAGGTCATTCATTAATCTTACTCAGTTACTATATTTGCAATAAATGCCCGTAAAGAACCCCGTATACCTTTTCTGCCAAGTTTCATGTTTCTTTATGCCTTCCTGCATCGCTTCCTTTGTGCTGGTACAAGCTCTGCTGTCAGCAAAAAGCCTGCACTTACACACAAAAAATTGTAAGGTTCTTTTTAGTTTGCCAAAAGACATGTGGGAGACACCCTAAATGTATGAAGGAATTTGCTCTGGTCAGATGAGATCACAATTGAGCTTTTTGGCCACCTAGATAAACGCTATGCCTGGCACCAAACCAACACATCTCATTACCCCAAGAACACCATTCCCCCAATGAAACATGGTGGTGGCAGCATCATGGTGTAGGGATGCTTTTCAGCAGCAGGAACAGAGAAAATGGTCCAAGTTGAGGGGAAGCTAGATGGTGCAAAATACAGGAATATTTTTGAACAAAACTTGTTTCAGTCAGACTGTGATTTGAGACTGGGACAGAGGTTCATCTTCCAACAATATAACCCAGCGCATACTGCTAAAGCAACACTTGAGTGGTTTAAGGGGAGTAAATGTTTTGGAGTGGTCTAGTCAAAAGCTCAGACCTTAATCGAATTTAGAATCTATAGTCAGACTTGTAAATTCCTGCTCACTAGAGGAAACCATCTAACTTGAAGGAGCTGGAGCAGTTTTGCATAGCGGAATGGAAAAAATCTCAGTGGCAAGATGGGGAAAGCTCATAGAGACTTATGCAAAGTGACATGCAGCTGTAATTACTACAAAAGGAGGTTCTACAAAGTACTAAATTTAGGGGGGTGCATAGTTATGCACACTGAAGTTTTCAGTTATCTTGTCTTATTTGTCTTATTTGTTGTTTATGTCACGATAAAAAGAATACACAGCTGTAGGCATGTTCTTTAGATGAACTGATTTAAACCCTCAAGAAAAACATTTGAATGGTAGCAAAACACAAAAATGCCAAGGGGGTGAATACATTTGCAAGTCACTGTGTGTGTATAAATACAGTATATATATATACAGTCATGGCCAAAAGTATTGACACCCCTGCAATTCTGTCAGATAATACTCAGTTTATTCCTGAAAATGATTGCAAACACAAATTCTTTGGTATTATTATCTTCATTTAATTTGTCTTAAATGAAAAAACACAAAAAGAATTGTACTAAAGCCAAATTGGATATAATTCCACACCAAACATAAAAAAAGAGGGTGGACAAAAGTATTGGCACTGTTCGAAAAATCATGTGATGCTTCTCTAATTTGTGTAATTAACAGCACCTGTAACTTACCTGTGGCACCTAACAGGTGTTGGCAATAACTAAATCACACTTGCAGCCAGTTAACATGGATTAAAGTTGACTCAACCTCTGTCCTGTGTCCTTGTGTGTACCACATTGAGCATGGCGAAAAGAAAGAAGACCAAAGAACTGTCTGAGGACTTGAGAAACCAAATTGTGAGGAAGCATGAGCAATCTCAAGGCTACAAGTCCATCTCCAAAGACCTGATTGTTCCTGTGTCTACCGTGCGCAGTGTCATCAAGAAGTTTAAAGCCCATGGCACTGTGGCTAACCTCCCTAGATGTGGCCGGAAAAGAAAAATTGACAAGAGATTTCAACGCAAGATTGTGCGGATGTTGGATAAAGAACCTCGACTAACATCCAAACAAGTTCAAGCTGCCCTGCAGTCCGAGGGTACAACAGTGTCAACCCATACTATCCGTCGGTGTCTGAATGAAAATGGGCTGTATGGTAGGAGACCCAGGAAGACCCCACTTCTTACCCCGAGACATAAAAAAGCCAGGCTGGAGTTTGCCAAAACTTACCTGAAAAAGCCTAAAACATTTTGGAAGAATGTTCTCTGGTCAGATGAGACAAAAGTAGAGCTTTTAGGGCAAAAGCATCAACATAGAGTTTACAGGAGAAAAAAGAGGCATTCAAAGAAAAGTACACGGTCCCTATAGTCAAACATGGCGGAGGTTCCCTGATGTTTTGGAGTTGCTTTGCTGCCTCTGGCACTGGACTGCTTGATCGTGTGCATGGCATTATGAAGTCAGAAGACTACCAACAAATTTTGCAGCATAATTTAGAGCCCAGTGTGAGAAAGCTGGGTCTACCTCAGAGGTCATGGGTCTTCCAGCAGGACCATAACCCAAAACACACTTCAAAAAGCACTAGAAAATGGTTTGAGAGAAAGCACTGGAGACTTCTAAGGTGGCCAGCAATGAGTCCAGACCTGAATCCCATAGAACACCTGTGGAGAGATCTAAAAATGGCAGTTTGGAGAAGGCACCCTTCAAATATCAGGGACCTGGAGTAGTTTGCCAAAGAAGAATGGTCTAAAATTCCAGCAGAGCATTGTAAGAAACTCATTGATGGTTACCGGAAGCGGTTGGTCGCAGTTATTTTGGCTAAAGGTTGTGCAATCAAGTATTAGGCTGAGGGTGCCAATACTTTTGTCCGGCCCATTTTTGGAGTTTTGTGTGAAATGATCAATGTTTTGCTTTTTGCTTCATTCTCTTTTGTGTTTTTTCATTTAAGACAAATTAAATGAAGATATAATACCAAAGAATTTGTGTTTGCAATCATTTTTAGGAAGAAACTGAATATTAACTGACAGAATTGCAGGGGTGTCAATACTTTTGGCCATGACTGTACATATATATACAGTATATATACACTCACTGGCCACTTTATTAGGTACACCATGCTAGTAAGGGGTTGGACCCCCTTTTGCCTTCAGAACTGCCTCAATTCTTCGTGGCAGAGATTCAACAAGGTGCTGGAAGCATTCCTCAGAGATTTTGGACCATATTGACATGATGGCATCACACAGTTGGCGCAAATTTGTCGGCTGCACATCCCTGATGTGAATCTCCCGTTCCACCACATCCCAAAGATGCTCTATTGGATTGAGATCTGGTGACTGAGGAGGCCATTTGAGTACAGTAAACTCATTGTCATGTTCAAGAAACCAATCTGAGATGATTCGAGCTTTATGACATGGCGCATTATCCTGCTGAAAGTAGCCATCAGATGTTGGGTACATTGTGGTCATAAAGGGATGGACATGGTCAGCAACAATACTCAGGTAGGCTGTGGCGTTGCAACGATGCTCAATTGGTACCAAGGGGCCCAAAGAGTGCCCAGAAAAAATTCCCCACACCATGACACCACCACCACCAGCCTGAACCGTTGATACAAGGCAGGATGGATCCATGCTTTCATGTTGTTTACACCAAATTCTGACCCTACCATCCGAATGTCGCAGCAGAAATCGAGACTCATCAGACCAGGCAACGTTTTTCCAATCTTCTACTGTCCAATTTCGATGAGCTTGTGCAAATTGTAGCCTCAGTTTCCTGTTCTTAGCTGAGAGGAGTGGTACCCAGTGTGGTCTTCTGCTGCTGTAGCCCATCTGCCTCAAAGTTCGACGCACTGTGCGTTCAGAGATGCTCTTCTGCCTACCTTGGTTGTAACGGGTGGCAATTTGAGTCACTGTTGCCTTTCTATCAGCTCGAACCAGTCTGCCCATTCTCCTCTGACCTCTGGCATCAACATGGCATTTCCGGCCACAGAACTGCCGCTCACTGGATTTTTTTTCTTTTTCGGACCATTCTCTGTAAACCCTAGAGATGGTTGTGCGTGAAAATCCCAGTAGATCAGCAGTTTCTGAAATTCTCAGACCAGCCCTTCTGGCACCAACAATCATGCCACGTTCAAAGGCACTCAAATCACCTTTCTTCCCCATACTGATGCTCGGTTTGAACTGCAGGAGATTGTCTTGACCATGTCTACATGCCTAAATGCACTGAGTTGCCGCCATGTGATTGGCTGATTAGAAATTAAGTCTTAACACACAGTTGGACAGGTGTACCTAATAAAGTGGCCAGTGAGTGTATATCTATAATATAACGGGCTAAGCGTCACTCTGTCTGAAGCCTTTATAGACTGCGCAAGCGCAACGTGCCTGCTCAGTCTGGCTCCAGACAGAATGAGGCAGCCAGTGGTGAGGAGCGTGTATGGCACCGGAAATGGCGGTATAATTACATACCGTGATCTCGGGCGCCATACTTACATACTTACCTGACCGTGAGGAGTGTTGCCGAGGCGCTTCTTTTCGCATGCGCCATTTTACTGAAGACACATTTGCAGTATGTCTTCAGCAATATGGCGCCGGGCAGCGCTATGGGCATGCGCATACTCCGGCGACAGACTCCACCCCCGGCCTCCAGCAGAACGTGACAGCGCTGGACACAGGGAAGAAAGGTGAGTATAAATGTTTTTTTTTGTATGTGTGCAGTTTAATAGGGGTGAGGGGACCATGTATACCACAAAAGAGGGGTGAGGGGACCATGCATACCATGAAAAGGGAGTGAGGGGACCATGCTTACCACCAAAGGGGAGTGAGGGGACCATGCATACCACGAAAGGGGGGTGAGGGGACCATGCATACCACAAAAGGAGGGTGAGGGGACCATGAATACCACGAAAGGGGGGTGAGGGGAAGCATGCATACCACAAAAGGGGGTGAGGGGACCATGCATACCACGAAAGGAAGGTGAGGGGACCATGCATACCAGGATTGGGGGGTTAGGGGACCATGCATACCAGGAAAGGGGGGTGAGGGGAACATGCATACCACGAAAGGGGACTGAGGGGACCATGCATACCAGGAAATGGGGGGTGAGGGGACCATGCATACCAGAAAAGGGGGGGTGAGGGGTAGCATGCATAAAACGAAAGGAGGGTGAGGGGACCATGCATACCACAAAAGGGGGTGAGGGGAACATGCATACCACGAATGGGGGTGAGGGGACCATGCATACCACGAAAGAGAAGTGAGGGTAACATGCATACCATGAAAGGAGGATGAGGGGACCATGCATACCACGAAAGGGGAGTGAGGGGACAATGCATACCACAAAAGGGGGATGAGGGGACCATGCGTACCACGAAAGGGGGGTTAGGGGACCATGCATACCACGAAAGGGGGGTGAGGGGACCAAGCATACCACGAAAGAGGAGTGAGGGTAACATGCATACCATGAAAGGAGGATGAGGGGACCATGCATACCATGAAAGGAGGGTGAGGGACCATGCATACCACGAAAGGGGAGTGAGGGGACAATGCATACCACAAAAGGGGGACGAGGGGACCATGCGTATCACGAAAGGGGGGTTAGGGGACCATGCATACCACGAAAGGGGGACGAGGGGACCATGCATACCAGGATTGGTAGGTGAGGGGACCATGCATACCAGGATAGGGGGGTGAGAGGACCATGCATACCTGTATAGGTGGGTGAGAGGACCATGCATACCAGGATTGGGGGGTGAGAGGACCATGCATACCACGAAAGGGGGGTGAGAGGACCATGCATACCAGGATTGGTAGGTGAGGGGACTATGCATACCAGGATAGGGGGCGTGAGAGGACCATGCATATCATGAAAGGGGGGTGAGGGGACCATGCATACCACGAAAAGGGGGGTGAGGGGACCATGTGTACCACGAAAGGAGGGTGAGGGGACCATGCATACCATGAAAGGGGGGTGAGGGGACAATGCATACCACAAAAGGGGGACGAGGGACCATGCATGTTAGGATTGGTAGGTGAGGGGACCATGCATACCAGGATAGGGGGTGAGAGGACCATGCATACCTGTATAGGTGGGTTAGAGGACCATGCATACCAGGATTGGGGGGTGAGAGGACCATGCATACCAGGATTGGGGGGTGAGGGGACCATGAATACCACGAAAGGGGGGTGAGGGGACCATGCATACCAGGATTGGTAGGTGAGGGGACCATGCATACCAGGATAGGGGGCGTGAGAGGACCATGCGTACCACGAAAGGGGGGTGAGGGGACCATGCATACCACAAAAAGGGGGGTGAGGGGACCATGTATACCATGAAAGGAGGGTGAGGGGACCATGCATACCATGAAAGGGGGGTGAGGGGACCATGCATACCACGAAAAAGGGGGTGAGGGGACCATGTATACCACGAAAGGAGGGTGAGGGGACCATGCATACCACAAAATGGGGGTGAGGGGACCATGCATACCACGAAAGGGGGGTGAGGGGACCATGCATACCATGAAAAGGGGGGTGAGGGGACCATGTATACCACGAAAGGAGGGTGAGGGGACCATGCATACCACGAAAGGGGGGTGAGGGGACCATGCATACCAGGATTGGTAGGTGAGGGGACCATGCATACCAGGATAGGCGGGGTGAGAGGACCATGCACACCAGGATAGGAGGGGTGAGAGGACCATGCATACCAGGATAGGGGGGTGAGAGGACCATGCATACCAGTATAGGTGGGTGAGAGGACCATGCATACCTGGATTGGGGGGTGAGAGGACCATGCATACCAGGTTAGGGGGGTGAGGGGACCATACATACCAGGATAGGGATAAGGGGGTATCATGCATACCAGGATTGGGGGTGAGGGGGCCATGCATACCAGGATGAGGATTAGGGTGCCATGCTTACCAGGATTGGGGGAGGTCCATGCATACCAGGATGAGGAATAGGGTACCATGCATACCAGGATAGGGATGAGGGGTGCCATGCACACCAGGATAGGAGGGGGCAGCACATACCAGAATGGGAGACCATATACCAATAAAAATGCTCGCCACCCGGGCGTAGAACGGGTTCATAGCTAGTATATATATATAATATATATATATATATATATATACTAGCTGAAGAGCCCGGCGCTGCCCGGGCATAGTAACTAACTGTGGTTAGTTATAACAAATTATAATTATCCTCCATCCCATAGTCCCGTGCCCATATACCCATCATACATATCCACCATCCCATAGTCGAGTGCCCATATACCCATCACACATCCTCCATCCCATAGTCCCATACCCATATACCCATCTAACATATTCGCCATCCCATAGTCGAGTGCCCATATACCCATCAATACAAAAAGGATGGGGGAACAAGAGGCGCAATAGTGCCCTATCACTAGTGACACTACGATGTGAGTGGTGTAATGCAGTTCCACTCACCTATTCCAGTTGTGTGACCCACAACTGGCTTGAAGACATAACACAGTATCAGCTGCTGCAGGACCTCCACCGACCACTCCAAAGTGGAAAAACTGCCAGAGAATATGGGAAGCAAGATGTGCCACAGTCCGCGCTGCTGAATCCACAAAATCACCTGGGATGCAAGATGTAGTAACAAAGTACTTCTTTATTCCTTCCTACGCGTTTCGGCGCCCTTCCTGGCACCTTCCTCAGGGATATCCCTTTGATATCCCTGAGGAAGGTGCCAGGAAGGGCGCCGAAACGCATAGGAAGGAATAAAGAAGTACTTTGTTACTACATCTTGCATCCCAGGTGATTTTGTGGATTCAGCAGCGCGGACTGTGGCACATCTTGCTTCCCATATTCTCTGGCATATACCCATCACACATCCTCCATCCCATAGTCCCGTGCCCATACACCCATCACACATCCTTCATCCCATAGTCCCATGCCCATATACCCATCATACGTATTCGCCATCCCATAGTCCCGTGCCCATATACCCATCACACCATCTGCTCACTCTTTCTATCCTCCTTCTCCTAGTCGCAGGAGACATTGCTCCCAACCCTGGTCCCCCATGTTATAGAAAGTCAAACCCCCCGACTTCTACACTCACAAACCCCTCTAATTTTATTAATATTCCCTGCATGCCTTCTGTCTCTCTTAATTGTGCACTTTGGAATTCTCGCTCAGTGTGTAACAAACTCTCCTTCATCCATGACTTCTTCCTTTCTAATTATCTTAACCTCCTGGCTCTTACTGAAACCTGGATCCAGCAGTCAGACACTACCGCTGCTGCTGCTCTTTCATACGGGGGGCTACACTTCTCTCATACCCCAAGATCAGACAATAGAGCAGGTGGAGGCGTTGGTCTGCTCCTATCACCAAAATGTACATTTCAGGTTATCCCTCAACTACCCTCACTAGTCTTCCCTTCTTTTGAGGTCCATGCCGTCAGACTCTACACCCCCTTTTCCATGCGAGTGGCGGTGGTATATCATCCTCCCGGCCCCTCCCATCAGTTCCTGGATCATTTTGCCACTTGGCTTCCACATTTTCTCTCCTGTGACATCCCTACCCTCATCATGGGAGATTTCAACATCCCCATTGCTCTTCCCCTCTCACCATCTGCTACTCACCTTTTATCTCTAACCTCCTCATTTGGCCTTTCGCAGCTTACTAATTCTCCAACGCATGAAGACGGAAACTCCCTCGACTTGGTCTTCTCTCGGCTTTGTGCAGTGGATGATTTTGCAAACTCCCCTCTCCCGCTCTCTGACCACAATCTTCTTTCATTCTCTATCAAGAACTGCCAGGCTGCTCAGGTCACCCCCACTGTCCAGACTTATAGAAACATACAGGCCATTAACACCCAGAAACTTATAAAGAACTTGCAGTCTTCTTTGGCCCCTATCTCCTCCCTCTCATGTCCTGATTCTGCATTGAAGCATTACAATGAAGCACTTCAAAGTGCTCTGGATGAATTTGCACCCCCTATAAATAGAACACCACAACGCAGACGGTGACAACCCTGGCACACGGTGCAAACACGTTTCCTGCAGCGGTGCTCCAGGTGCGCCGAACGTCTGTGGAGAAAATCCAATCTACACGAAGATTTCATCCATTTTAAGTTTATGCTTAGAACATACAACACTGCCCTTCACCTCTCCAAACAAGCCTATTTCAACACCCTCATCACCTCACTGTCCAATAACCCGAAACGTCTCTTTGACATTTTTCATTCTCTACTCAATCCAAGAGTATAGGCCCCAACCACGGAGCTCCGAGCTGACGATCTGGCCAATTACTTCAAACAAAAAATTGACCAGATTCGACGTGAAATTATCTCCCAATCACCTCATACCATGCACTGTCCTCCCTCCCCCACTGCATCTAGCTCACTCTCTGATTTTGAACCAGTCACAGAAGAAGAAGTAAGCAGGCTCCTTGCATCTTCTCGCCCAACCACTTGCACCAGTGACCCATTTCCGTCACATCTCCTCCAGTCCCTTTCCCCTGCTGTGACCCCTCACCTAACTAAAATATTTAACCTCTCTCTCTCTTCTGGTATCTTTCCCTCCTCATTTAAGCATGCCATCATATATCTACTATTTAAAAAACCATCCCTCGACCAAAACTGTGCCGCTAACTATAGACCTGTCTCTAATCTTCCTTTCATCTCTAAACTCCTGGAACGCCTGGTCCACTCCCGTCTTATCCGCAATCTCTCAGAAAACTCTGTTCTCGACCCTCTCCAATCCGGTTTCCGCTCTTTACACTCCACTGAAACTGCCCTCACTAAAGTCTCTACTGATCTGCTAACAGCTAAATCAAATGGTCATTACTCCATGCTAATTCTCTTGGATCTCTCTGCAGCATTCGACACTGTGGATCATCAGCTCCTCCTCACTATGCTCCGTTCAATTGGCCTCAAGGACACCATTCTCTCATGGTTCTCCTCCTATCTCTCCGACTGCTCCTTTACTGTATCTTTTGCCGATTCCTCCTCCTCTCACCTTCCCCTTACTGTTGGGGTACCTCAAGGATCGGTTCTAGGCCCCCTCCTCTTCTCCTTGCACACTGCCCCTATTGGTCAAACAATCAGTAGATTTGGTTTCCAGTACCATCTCTATGCTGATGACACCCAATTATGCGCTTCTTCTCCTGACATTACGCCAGCCTTTCTAGAAAACACCGGCCATTGTCTAAATGCTGTGTCTAATATTATGTCCTCACTATATCTGAAACTGAACCTGTCAAAGACTGAACTCCTGGTGTTTCCTCCCTCTACTAATGTACCCATACCCGACATTGCCATTTCTGTGTGTGGTTCCACTATTACTCCCCAGCAACAGGCCTGCTGTCTTGGGGTCAAACTTGATTCCGAGCTTTCCTTTGCCCCCCACATTCGATCACTGGCTCGCTCTTGTCATCTGCACCTCAAAAACATTTCTAGAATTCGACCTTTTCTTACTTTTGACTCTGCAAAAACTCTTACTGTTTGTCTTATTCATTCTCGTCTCGACTATTGTAACTCTCTTCTAATTGGTCTCCCTCTTACCAAACTCTCCCCTCTCCAATCTGTCTTGAATGCTGCAGCCAGGATCATATTCCTCACCAATCGTTACACCGATGCCTCTACCTTGTGCCAGTCATTACACTGGCTACCCATCCACTCCAGAATTCAGTATAAACTTATTACCCTCACCCACAAAGCCCTCCATAGCTCAGCACCACATTACATCTCCTCCCTTGTTTCAGTATACCACCCTACCCGCACCCTCCGTTCTGCTGATGACCTGAGGTTAGCATCCTCAATAGTCAGAACCTCCCATCTCCAAGGCTTTACACGTGCCACGCCAATTCTTTGGAATGCACTTCCCAGATCAATACGATTAGTCCCCAATCCCCACAATTTTAAGCGTGCCATGAAAACGCATTTATTCAGACTGGCCTATCACCTCAACACATTAACTTAATCTATCCTTGTGTGGCACAGCCAAAAGTTTTACCATAACCAGATTTCCCGCATCATGTTCCCACATGCTTTATGCATCCATTAGCCCTCTGTGTTTGTACTGATACACACTTAACATTATGGCTGGTCCATACAATCAGGGCAACTGTTACCACCTTTCGTGTCTACCTCTTTCCTCATAGACTGTAAGCTTGCGAGCAGGGCCCTCATTCCTCTTGGTATTTGTTATAATCTACTGTATGTGATTATTGTTATGCTGTAATGTCTATTGTCTGTACAAATCCCCTCTGAAATGTGAGGGGTGCTGCGGAATATGTCAGCTATAAAAATAAAATTTATTATTATTATTATTATTATTATTATTATTATTAATAATAATAATAATAATAATAATAATCTTTATTTATATAGCGCCAACATATTCCGCAGCGCTTTACAGTTTAACAGTTTCAAAACAAAAGTCATAAGTAACAACGTTAACAATACAATAATTAAAGCAAAATAAGATGAAATAAGATGACCCTGCTCGTGAGAGCTTACAATCTACAATGAGGTGAGGGAGATACAAAGTACAGGTGTGTATTTACAATGGTGTATTTACAATGAAGGTCCAGCCATCTTGCGGGAGTGAAGGATGGATGGAGATAGTGAATGGGCTACACACGCACACTTACACAGAGAATGACTTTGATTAGTGAATGTGATAGGCAGCTCAGAACAGGTGTGTTTTGAGGGAGCGCCTAAAACTATGCAAATTGTGGATAGTCCTGATGTCTTGGGGTAGAGCATTCCAGAGGATAGGAGCAGCACGGGAGAAGTCTTGGAGTCGGGAGTGGGAGGTACGGGTTAGTGCAGAGGTTAGTCGAAAGTCGTTTGCAGAGTGCAGCGATCGGCTAGGCCGATAGACAGAAATGAGAGAAGAGATGTAAGGGGGTGCCGCACTGTGGAGAGCTTTGTGGGTGAGAACAAGTACTTTGAATTGGATCCTATAATGAATGGGCAGCCAATGTAAGGACTGGCGAAGAGCGGACGCGTCCGAGTACCGATTAGCCAGAAGGACGATCCTGGCCGCTGCATTAAGTATGGACTGGAGAGGGGATAGTCGAGTGACGGGGAGGCCAATTAATAGAGCATTGCAGTAATCCAGGCGAGAGTGGATCAATGCAACAGTGAGGGTTTTTGTTGTTTCCATAGTGAGAAAAGGTCGGATTCTAGAGATGTTCTTTAGGTGTAAGCGGCAAGAGCGGGCAAGGGATTGTATATGGGATGTGAAGGAGAGATTGGTGTCAAACATAACACCCAGACAGCGCGCCTGCTGCCGGGGTGTTATTGTGGTACCACCCACGGAGAGGGAAATGTCAGATTTAGGGAGGTTAGTAGACGGCGGGAGCAGAAGAAGTTCAGTTTTGGAGAGGTTGAGTTTCAGATAGAGAGCGGACATGATATTGGAGACTGCGGACAGACAGTCACTGGCGTTCTGTAGTACAGCGGGGGTAAGGTCGAGGGAAGACGTGTATAGTTGTGTGTCATCAGCAAAAAGATGGTACTGAAAGCCAAATCTGCTGATGGTCTGTCCAATTGGGGCCGTGTAGAGAGAGAAAAGAAGGGGGCCAAGGACTGAGCCCTGAGGTACCCCGACAGCAAGAGGAAGAGGAGATGACGTGGAGCCAGAGAACAAAACACTGAAGGAGCGGTCAGAGAGATAGGAAGAGAACCAGGAGAGTGCAGTGTCCTTAATGCCTAGTGACTGGAGCCTAGAGAGTAGGAGATGGTGGTCAACAGTATCGAAAGCTGCAGATAGGTCTAGAAGAATGAGCAGAGAGTGGTCACCGTTACGTTTTGCTGTCAGAAGGTCATTGGTCACTTTGATGAGTGCAGTTTCAGTCGAATGTAGGGGCGGAAGCCGGACTGTGAAGGGTCTAGAAGGGAGTGAATGGAGAGGTAACGGGTAAGGCGGGAGTAAACTAGGCGTTCCAAAAGTTTAGAGATGAAGGGGAGATTGGAGACTGGTCTGTAGTTGTTTGTGCAGGATGGGTCGAGAGCAGGTTTCTTTAGTAATGGAGTAACGATGGCGTGTTTGAAGGAGGATGGGAAAATGCCCGAGGAGAGGGAGAGATTAAAGATTGTAGTTAGGTGGGTTGTGACGACTGGAGAGAGAGACTGGAGGAGATGTGAGGGAATGGGGTCGGTAGTGCATGTAGTCGGACGAGAAGAAGAGAGGAGTCTGGAGACTTCTTCTTCTGTGATGGGATCAAATGTGGAGAGTGAGCCAGGGGAGATGAAGGAAGGGATGGGAGTCACAGCACTTGGTGGTTGGGAGCAGATTTCTTGACGGATATTATCTATTTTTTCTGTAAAGTGGGAGGCCAGGTCATCAGCACAAATGTCTGTGATAGGGGCTTGTGCTTTTGGCCTGAGGAGGGAGTGAAAAGTGTCAAAAAGTTTCTTGGGGTTGTTGGCTAGTGAGGAGATCAGGGTGGTGAAGTAAGTCTGTTTGGCAAGGTGAAGGGCAGCGTTATAGGTTCTTAATATAAATTTGAAGTGGATGAAGTCTTCTGGTGTGCAGGTTTTTCTCCAGAAGCATTCAGCACTCCTGGAGCATCGCTGGAGAAGTTGAGTTTGCGATGTGAGCCAGGGCTGTTTTACTCTGTGTTTGGAGGTTCTGAGGGTGAGGGGAGCTACTTGGTCAAGGGTGCTTCTAAGAGTGTCATTGTAGTGATGAACAGCCAGATTAGGACAGGAAAGAGAGGAGATTGGGGACAGAGATGAGTGTAGGGAATCTGAAAGTGTCTGAGGGTTAATAGCTTGTAGATTTCTGACTGTGTGGTAGGTAGGAATGAGCTGGGGTGGGCGAGGATTTGTGAGCGTGAAGGAGAGAATGTTGTGGTCAGAGAGTGGAAGCGGTGAGTTATTTAGGTGAGAGATTGAACAGAGCCGGCAGAAGACCAGATCAAGGGTGTTACCGTCCTTATGTGTCTCAGAGGTTGAAAGCTGTGAGAGGCCTAGAGAGGTGGTTAGTAATAGAAGCTGGGATGCAGATGTGGAATTAGGGCTGTTAATGGGGATGTTGAAGTCTCCCAGGATGAGGGTTGGTAGTTCTGAGGACATGAAGTGTGGCAGCCAGGCTGAAAAGTGGTCAAGGAAGTGGGTGGGTGAGCCTGGGGGCCGGTATATGACCGCTACCCTGAGGGAGAGGGGACGGAAGAGCCTGATGGTGTGGACCTCAAAAGAAGGGAATAAGAGTGATGGGACTGGGGGGATGACCTGGAAAGTGCATTGTGGGGACAGGAGTATGCCAACTCCACCACCAGGTCTGTTTGTGGGTCTCGGGGAGTGAGAGAATTGTAAGCCACCGTAGGAAATGGCAGCAGGAGAGACAGTGTCAGAATCCTGAATCCAGGTTTCGGTGAGGGCCAACAGATTAAGAGAGTTGTTCAGAAAGTAGTTGTGTAGGAAAGGAAGCTTGTTACAAGCAGACCGTGGATTCCAGAGGGCACAATTAAAAGATTGAGATGAGGGAGTGCAAGTAATGTTAATCAGATTATTGTGGTTTTGATATGAGGTAGGGTAGGGGTTGAGGTTGGGGGATGGTGGACCAGGGTTGGGGGAGATGTCCCCTGAAATCAGTAGGAGAAGGAAGATAAAGAGCCAATAGTTGTTGGAATTGCAAGTAGTTTTTTTCTGCGATGTGTTTGGGCAAGATGGGCTGAGGTTTCTCAGGAAGGTTAGGAGTGTGTGGGAGCTGTACATGGGAGAAGGAAGTATAGAGGGGCTGATGTGTATGAGTCGTGTTGGAGGGAGGATAGGGTGATGAATGTGGATGGCAAGGGAACACAGGAGGATAAAAATAAAGCACATGGTTAAAGGGGAAGGCAAAGTGTGGGTTACCTGACTCCTGCCCTGACTAACTGCCATGTATAACTGCCGTTTTCCTGGATGCTTAGCTTCTGTGATGCTTTGCTTATGGGATGCTTGCGTGCTGTACCCCACACTGCGTGCTTCCCCTTAGCAACTACTACATATATAGGCCACACTACAGGGTCAGGAGAGAGGGATTGTGGGAGCTGGTTGGGTATAATTTGGCAGCTGGGGCCAGCACACCAGGGGATGGTTAGATGATCAAAGGCACTAGACCAAGATGTGGCAATATGCTATAGCACCTTCCACCTGATAAGATCTAGAAAGGCCCCAGTCACAGATATAAAGCAGTAAGTATTACATACAGTGCAACAAATGAATTATACCAAAGCTTTAGCAAGCACATTTAAATATGCAGCAAAATGGTAAAGCAGCAGAAGTATGGAGTTGTACCATTTGGATATATTACAGCAGAGAATAGAGGCAGCAGAGGTGGGAAGTTGTATCATTCAGGCTGCTTGCTAGCAGTGAATGGAGTAAATACATGCAGGGTGGCTCAGTTGATTACCTGTGTGAAGAGAGAAGATGAGAAGATTATTATTATTATTATCACACATCCTTCATCTCATAGTCCCATGCCCATATACCCATCATACATATCCGCCATCCCATAGTCCCGTGCCCATATACCCATCATACAGTTGTGGCCAAAAGTATTGACACCCCTGCAATTCTGTCAGATAATACTCAGTTTCTTCCTGAAAATGATTGCAAACACAAATTCTTTGGTATTATTATCTTCATTTAATTTGTCTTAAAAGAAAAAACACAAAAAGAATTGTCCTAAAGCCAAATTGGATATAATTCCACACCAAACATAAAAAAGACGGTGGACAAAAGTATTGGCACTGTTCGAAAAATCATGTGATGCTTCTCTAATTTGTGTAACTAACAGCACCTGTAACTTACCTGTGGCACCTAACAGGTGTTGGCAATAACTAAATCACACTTGCAGCCAGTTGACATGGATTAAAGTTGACTCAACCTCTGTCCTGTGTCCTTGTGTGTACCACATTGAGCATGAAGAAAAGAAAGAAGACCAAAGAACTGTCTGAGGACTTGAGAAACCAAATTGTGAGGAAGCATGAGCAATCTCAAGGCTACAAGTCCATCTCCAAAGACCTGAATGTTCCTGTGTCTACCGTGCGCAGTGTCATCAAGAAGTTTAAAGCCCATGGCACTGTGGATAACTTCCCTAGATGTGGACGGACAAGAAAAAGTGACAAGAGATTTCAACACAAGATTGTGCGGATGTTGGATAAAGAACCTCGACAAACATCCAAACAAGTTCAAGCTGCCCTGCAGTCCGAGGGTACAACAGTGTCAACCCGTACTATCCGTCGGCATCTGAATGAAAAGGGACTGTACGGTAGGAGACCCAGGAAGACCCCACTTCTTACCCCGAGACATAAAAAAGCCAGGCTGGAGTTTGCCAAAACTTACCTGAAAAAGCCTAAAACGTTTTGGAAGAATGTTCTCTGGTCACATGAGTCAAAAGTAGAGCTTTTTGGGCAAAGGCATCAACATAGAGTTTACAGGTGAAAAAAAGAGGCATTCAAAGAAAAGAACACGGTCCCTACAGTCAAACATGGCGGAGGTTCCCTGATGTTTTGGGGTTGCTTTGCTGCCTCTGGCACTGGACTGCTTGACCGTGTGCATGGCATTATGAAGTCTGAAGACTGCCAACAAATTTTGCAGCATAATGTAGGGCCCAGTGTGAGAAAGCTGGGTCTCCCTCAGAGGTCATGGGTCTTCCAGCAGGACAATGACACAAAACACACTTCAAAAAGCACTAGAAAATGGTTTGAGATAAAGCACTGGAGACTTCTAAGGTGGCCAGCAATGAGTCCAGACCTGAATCCCATAGAATACCTGTGGAGAGATCTAAAAATGTCAGTTTGGAGAAGGCACCCTTCAAATATCAGGGACCTGGAGCAGTTTGCCAAAGAAGAATGGTCTAAAATTCCAGCAGAGCATTGTAAGAAACTCATTGATGGTTATCGGAAGCGGTTGGTCGCAGTTATTTTGGCTAAATGTTGTGCAACCAAGTATTAGGCTGAGGGTGCCAATACTTTTGTCTGGATCATTTTTGGAGTTTTGTGTGAAATGATCAATGTTTTGCTTTTTGCTTCATTCTCTTTTGTGTTTTTTCATTTAAGACAAATTAAATAAAGATAATAATACCAAAGAATTTGTGTTTGCAATCATTTTCAGGAAGAAACTGAGTATTATCTGACAGAATTGCAGGGTTGTCAATACTTTTGGCCACAACTGTACATAACCGCCATCCCATAGTCCCGTGCCCATATACCCGTCTTACATATCCTCCATCCCATAGTCCAGTGCCCATATACCCATCACACATCCTCCATCCCATAGTCAACCATTATGACATCAAAATGAGCGGCGAGGCTTGCAACCTATGATGACATCAGTGTCGCACACACTGTTTCCCCATTATGTAGATAGGGGCAAAATTGTTTGGTGAATTGGAACACGCGGGGTTAAAATTTCGCCTCACAACATAGCCTAGAACGCTCTCGGGGTCCAGACGTGTGACTGTGCCAAATTTTACGGCTGTAGCTGTGACGGTGCGGATGCCCAGGACACACGATGGGGGCACTGAGCACATTCATCATAGAGCACACTTATAGTAGGACATAGTAGCAGTACACTAGAGGGTTAACTAGAGGAGTGTTTAACCAGGAATTAGTTGAGATACAGTAGATTTCCTGGTTTAAGTCAGTCCAGTCGGGGGTAGCCCCTGGTACGAGTCAGAAGACATTGTTCCTGAGGAGCCTAGCTGACACACAAAGTTGTGCAGAGCAGAGAAGAAGTGTATGGTACGTATAGCAGAGAAGAAGCCAGTGGATGAGCCACTGTGGAGATGCCAGCCAGAGACTAGTGGGCTGAAGAGTGCATGGACAGGATAACCAAAAGGGGGTGGACGACCTAGTAGACGAGTATCTTCGTGGGCTGAAGTCGGTCACAGGAAGGGAGGTTGAAGTGCCATTTTCACCGGACTCCTAGTTTCGCTGACACTTTGTGGTCCACCCTGTTGTAGCTGAAGAAGCTAAGTGTTGCAGTAGAAGATGTATTGTTGGTACCGTGTCGAGAGTCCTAAAGGTATATTGGATGTGCTGTGTCCTGAGGAAAATAAAGCTGAACTGTTTGAAGTTATTCCGACAACTGCCTCCAGTGTTTTGAACCACAGGAGAAGCGGGGATCGTACCAGGAATGAAGAGGCCTCCAGCACAAGGGAGTACTGGAGAGGCTGATGGGGCTACCCCCCGGCCCTGTATTTACATATGCATAGCTACAAGATGGAGCTCTGGAGAGAGAAATATGCAAGGAGATGGGAGATCTGTGTCTGCCCAGAAGCAGTAAGTTGCAAACCGCCAAGCAACAAGCATACACATGGTCCGCCACGTGGATCCCTGACAACGCAGCATGAACTGCAATTCTTCTTTCAAGTTTCTTCTTTAAATATATTTCTTTTATCACAACAGCCAAACGACATTGTGATAAAGACCCTGGTGGGGCCAAAAAGTCTAACTTTGCTGCTCATCTCACAGCAATCTTCTATTTATGTTTGCCTTCGCAAAATAAAAATTTTGCATCAGCAAAATTAGAGCCTTGGTCTAGGATTCACAGGCTCCATTCCACCAGCATCTTGAAATACGAACAAATGCACACCAATCTTCTAGTACTCAGAGCCAGGAAGTCAGCAAGAATTTGGTGTGACATCACAGGAAATCAGAGAATTCTCTGGCATATGATAAGGGATAATAAATAATAATCTTTATTTTTATATGGCGCTAACATATTCCGCAACGCTTTACAGTTTGCACACATTTTCACCACTGTCCCGATGGGGCTCACAATCTAAATTCCTGGCGCTAACATATTCCGCAGCGCTTTACAGTTTGCACACATTTTCATCACTGTCCCGATGGGGCTCACAATCTAAATTCCCTATCAGTATGTCTTTGGAGTGTGGGAGGAAACCGAAGTGCCCGGAGGAAACCCACGCAAACATGGGGAGAACATACAAACTCCTTGCAGATGTTGTCCTTTGTGGGATTTGAACCCAGGACTCCAGCGCTGGAGCTAACCACTGAGCCACCGTGCTGCCCAGGGATCAGGTTATAGAAGGATTTGGGACAATAAAGTATCTACAAAATACCTTATCAATGGCGGTTAGTTCACATGAGAGAGTCTTAGAAAGTAGTGGCCATTCTCTATCAATACAAACGCAGCCTTAGAAATGTCCAAGTGACCTCGTCATATATGGCTATGGGTAAACAGTTTGTTATGATTCTACACACACACACACACACACACACACACACACACACACACACACTCTGTAATGTTTCTTTAGTGTTTTAAGGCTTTCTTTCCTCTATTGATAAGCTGTGAGCTATTACATCCTCCCATTATACAGATTCACCCCAAAATGGCAGCTGCATTCCCTGCCTCTGCTTTTATGTAAGCTATGTTAGTACCTCCTGATTAGCTGTCTTATACCATGTGCTATGATGGATGCAAGGAATTATGGGGTAGCCTATATGTCCGCACCTAAAATATTATGTGGCTTCTGTTGCTGACACAATATTCATGAAAAATGGTGCAGGGCACTTTTTTTTTAGTGATTTGCAAATATTGAATCTCAAATTGTTTTAATTTGCCAGGTTCAGTAAATTTCCCAAAATTTGGCTCAAATTTGATGTGCATTGAATCGATTTGCTTTTCTCTAATGAAAATATTGCCTACTGTTTAAACTAAAAGATTATTCCGAACCTCGGAAGTTACAGTCTATTAATATCATATACGGTAACTTGCTGACCGGTGAGGGTTCGGCCACCAGAGCCTCCACCGATGCCAAGATCAGGGCATTGAAATGCCTCATCAGAATAGAGAGGTGACCGTGCATACCATTTTTCCAAGTATTGACTATGGGACTGTAGTAAATAGCTGAGTGCTGTACTTGGCTGTGTAGACTTTCTCCGGTAGTCCAATAGACAATGAATGGAGCATAGGTGCACATTTGTGGCCCAAACTCCATTCTAATGAGGCATTTTAGATTCTGTAGATAGACAAAACCTTTAAAGGGGTTTCAAGGAAAAAGTTTTCACTCCTTATCAGCTTGTTAAAACAAGAGACTAAAGGCCCTTTTACATCTAGCGATGCACCAGATCCGACCCGGTCAGGATCGCTGGTGCATCGCTAAATGATCGCTAGTGAGCTTTCATACAGAAAGACCTCACAGCGATGCAGCAGCGACGCAACGCACGATACTTACCATTCACACACAGCGATCCTGACGTCCTCCCGCCCGCCTCCAGCGTCGCGGGACGTCACAGCAGGAAGTCTCAGCAGGAAGCGCCCGACGAGAAATGGAGCCGGACATTCTCGCGCGATCAGCGATGGACAGCAGGGGAGCCGGTCACTGGTAAGTATCACACATAGCGATATCACTTGCAATATCGCTATAACGTCACAAAACCAGTGACGTTTTAGCGATATTGCTATCGATATCGCTTAGTGTAAAACCCCCTTTAGACGTTACCCTCTCCAGGTCCAGCATTGCTTCTTCACCACTGCACCGATCTGTGACATGCTGCAGTGATAATATCATGACCAAGGCACACGTTACCGCTGCAGCCAATTATTGGACTTTATAGCTCTGCACAAGGACTGAATCTAGGGAAGAGCAAGGATTTTAGTATTTTAATCTAGCTGAAGGTGATGGGGAGGGAAACCCTTGAAGATAATAAATTCACAAAACATGCTATGCTATAAAAGCCTGATAGGTATCAGCCTCCCCATTGGGATCTTAGCTTATTTGGGATGACCCCTCTCTTTTTTTATATAATTTCCTGCAGTGACCAAGTTGAAAAAATATGACTTTGTTTACTTCAGCCACCACTAGAGGGAGCAATGGTAGACTGTGTTATAATTGATTTTAATGCATTCACAGTATGCAGTGAGCTCCTCAGCTCCCTCTAGTGGTGGCCAATGGTAGTCATCATTAAAACGCTACACTGAAAAGATGGAGCTCTGCATCGCAAAAGACAACTTCAACTGGTATGGAGATATATTGGGACACCAATCAGTGCAGAATTGTTACGGCCGCCACCTCACATACTTACCTCCCTGCTACAGCGTCGCAGCCTCCCTCGGGCCGAGGCTCGCGCCATTTTTCTTCCACGCTCACTGGTCCAGGGCCGTATTTAGAGTTTATGCAGCCCTAGGCACTTTTAGTGCTGCCTCCCCCATTGGTGAGTATGACTAATGCAGACACTTTGGCAAAAATCGCTGACGTGAAAGTAGCCTGTCTCCCCAGTGCAGGCGTCTCCCCAGTGCACCCGTCTCCTCAGTGCAGCCATCTCCTCAGTGAAACCGTCTCCCTAGTGCAGCCATCTCCTCAGTGCACCCATCTCCACAGTGCACCCATCTCCTCAGTGCACCCGTCTCCCTAGTGCAGCCATCTCCTCAGTGCACCCATCTCCCTAGTGCAGCCATCTTCCTAGTGCAGCCATCTCCCCATTGCACCCATCTCCCCAGTGCACCCGTCTCCCTAGTGCAGCCATCTCCTCAGTGCACCCATCTCCCCAGTGCACCCATCTCCCCAGTGCACTGAGTGCAGCCTCCGCTCATTCTCCACCCGGTTCACTCTTCCCCCACGCTGCTCACTCTTCCCCCCAGCCGCTCACTCTCCCCCCCAGCCGCTCACTCTTCCCCCCCAGCTGCTCACTCTCCCCCCAGCCGCTCACTCTTCCCCCCCCAGCCGCTCACTCTTCCCCCCCAGCCGCTCACTCTTCCCCCCCCAGCCGCTCACTCTTCCCCCCAGCCGCTCACTCTTCCCCCCCTAGCCGCTCACTCTCCCCCCCAGCCGCTCACTCTCCCCCCCCACGCTGCTCACTCTCCATCCGGCTCACCTGGCTGCTGCTGCATGTCTCCTCTAGCCAGGCGCCGGTATTGTTCTTCCTGTTTGTGTGAGTGCGCGTCCACGTGGTACCGCTCATTAAGCTCATGAATATGGGCACCACGCCTATGAGAGTGGAATGGCGTCCATATTCATTACTGTAATGAGCGGTACCACATGACCGCGCACACAGTCAGGAAGCATAGCGGCGCCGGAGATCATCGGAGCTGCAGGCACCGCTGGAGGAGCCAGGAGGTGAGTATGATATCATCGAGGGAGGGGGGAGGAGGGGGAGCAGGAGGGGGGAGGAGGGATGGACCGACCGGAGGGGAAAAAAAAATTGCTGAGATGCCGCCCCTCCGCAGAGTCCCGCCCCAGGCACAGACCCACGAGTGCCTAATGGGAAATACGGCCCTGCCGACGGCGTCTCTGCACTCTGTGCGCATGCGCCGTTGGCCGCGGCTGCACGTCATTCTCCCTCCTTGAGCTCCGGCGGTACCTAATGTTAGTATTGCACTTGTATTAGGCCTGTCTCTCCTCCTATGCTTGCATTACCTATTCTTCCCTGCTTATGTCTCCCCAGCCATGCCTCCTGTGTCCCGCTTCGTGCCTCCTGTATCCCACTCCATGCCTCCTGAGTCCCGCTCCGTGCCTCTTGAGTCCCGCTCTGTACCTCCTATGTCCCGCTCCGTGCCTCCTCTGTTCCAGCTCTGTCCTGCCATCCTGTGGTCCTCTCCTAGTCCTGCAAGTCCCACTTCAGTTCTGCCTCCTGTACCCCACTCCGTCCTGGTATCCCGTCCTCTCTTTGTCCCGTGGAGGGGCTTCTTGCTTCCATAAAAAGCCGCCCCTCCTGGTACCGGCTATCGTGGAACTTGAACCCCTGGGCCTGTATAGGGGTCGGCTCCAGCTGGTTCGTTCGCCCTGGGGCCTCGGTGCCACGATCCAGAGGGTCCACTCCTGGATGCTTGCCTCGCCAAGCTGTAACAAGAATTATGAAACAGTGTAATGGCAGTTACAACTATATGCAGAACTTTGAAGAAGCTGCAATAATTACCTACCCTATGAACTCAGTCCTAACCCATAATCAAGTTTTTGGATGCATTTTTGGCGTGTGCCAAAGGTCACTGACTGATTGGTATTTAATGAAAGCTTCGGACCTTTACCACTTGCGGCAAAATAATAATGCGGTCAAACACACGGGCTGGCTGCCATGTTGTGTGATGCATTCTTTCTTATGTGTTATAAATAAGTGTTTTATTTCCACAGCAATAGGCGAAGAACTTGTGGAAAAGCCGCTGCGCCATCCCAGTGACATAATCCTCCGAGCCAACTTTTTAAAAGATCTAAAACAAAGTTATTAGTGGTTGACCACAAGAAAATACAAACTCCACTTTAAAGTCAGTTTAGGGTTTGGGAGTTTGTTATTAGTGGATGGACTTGCTGCTTATGATTCATTCTCCAAATTACCATGATATCGCAGGAAGACTATGTACGCTAATTTGGGTACAGGGTCGAATTAATCATTTACTTCTTCATGGAATAAGTCCTACTAGAGTTGGGCAAAAAAGATTTGCAGGACCCTGCTCCATGGTCCATGGTCGTCTGAAATCTCCTCCTTCCTGCCAGAATCAATGGCTCAACTTTTGATTGATCAGCCCGGCGCATCATCTTACCTGCGTCGAATCACAACAATGATGTTGCATCAGGTCAATCAATCAAAAGAAAAGCCAGGGATTTCGGTAGTAGGAGATTCACCGGGCTCCAATCCCATGACCTTTGACTACTGACGTGGCTACTAGAGCAGGGTCCTACACATCTTTTTGCTCAAGTCTAAGTCACACCTATTATTTTGATTTTAGGCATTTTTATAATGGACCCAAGTATTATACATTTTGAGTAATTTTGTGAATGTAATTCATTCCAATTTTCATTTACGTATAGCTTATTTGCATAGACTTCTGTAATTCCAACTCCAACCAAATCATATTTATCCTTAATTCTAGTCTTTGTGGAGCAGAATGAAGAATAAGGACAGCACTGCTGGGGCAATTTATGAAAAGGATTGTCCTCTTTAGTCCAGGGTTCATCATCGGCATTAAGTATTATTATAAAGTTTCATGATGATGAAGCATTAATGATCAGCCGTAATTTGACAGAAAGTGTTCCATTACCCTACAGCACCACCAGAGGTGAAATTAGGCATTACAGAATTTCTATTCTTAGTCGACAAGTTGACTATATAATGGAGGACAAGACAAATCAAACCCTCCAGAAAAAAAGACACTTCTTGTAGCTGCTCTCCACTTTGCCCAAGAGTTAAAGATTCCCATCAGGGTAACACATCTGTTGACTGAAAATTCTCTCATAGAATGTATAAAAATGAGTTTTCTAAACTAAGCCTCATTTAAGGTTTCCAGCTAAAATGGTTGATAGGTGCTATCACATATTGTGAAACTTGTGCTATCATCATCATCTCCATCCATCATCATATCCATCATCCACTATCATATCCATCCATCCATCATCAAATCCATCCATCATCATATCCATCATCATATCCATTCAGCCATCATAACCATCCATCCAACATCATATCCATCCATCATTATATCCATCATCACATCCATCCATCCATCCATCTATCCATCATTATATCCATCATCCATCCATCCATCATCATATCCATCATCCACTATCATATCCATCCATCCATCCATCATATCCATCCATCATCAAATCCATCTATCCATCATCATATCCATCATCCATCATCATATCCATTCAGCCATCATAACCATCAATCATCCATCATCATATCCATCCATCATCACATCCGTCCATCCATCATCATATCAATCCATCATCACATTCATCCATTCATCATTATATCCATCCATTCATCGACCATCACCGCATCCATCCATAATCCATAATGATTCCAGTTCTGCGACTCTTCTCGAACACATGTAATAAAAAAAAGATTCTTCTCACCTTTCCCTCACTCCCACGACGCGTGGCATCCTCTTCTACAGTCGACAAAAGAGCGGATTTCAGTTTGCCTGGTATGGGCAACACATGACATGTCTGTTATGCGCCTCCTGTGACTGGAACCCCGGCGTCAGCTGCTGGGCTCTGATTGGCCGGTGGCATGTATTATAGAGAAGGGAGCCGGATGGGTGCACATTCAGCTGAAATAGGTGCTGGCTTCGACGTGCCCCACTCCTGCATGGGCGCACTATCTGCTACCATGATTGTTACGCCCCTGGCTAGGACTAAACAGCAACATGTGTCATGTGATATGAAGATCACAGTTTCACATTGCAGATCACAACTTCACCAGCAGGACCGGCACCCACCACACAGATTCCAACCTCAAATATTGGACGACCTGGCAGGGTGAGCTTAAAAAAATCCTCTCCTCTTTCCAAATCACATCCAATAATTGCCATTGATGCTGTGTTGTTGCCTGCAACAAACCGCAATCGTGACTCAACCATCACAAAAATTTGCCCCCAAAGAACCCAATGTGTGACTTTTAACTTGCACAAAAAATTTTTAAGAAACAAATTCGTAACAAATCACACAAATGTTTTTGGCCACACAAGTTGCCTGACCATTGTTGTATAGTCTCTGTGTGGCCCCAGCCTAAATGTAAAGACAGTGACCTTGATACAATAACAGACATTCAATATGGGTGATCTGTTCTTGCGCCAGTCATTAGTTATGAAATAGGAGAAGCCCAAAAAAGAAACTTTCCAGAAAACTTTCCTTGATAATTAGAGTAGGTCTGAATTTATTTTCACATGCCATTTCCATCAGCCACGAGAGTGTTCGATGGCCACAGCATCAGAGCTGAAGTATCGCCTTTTACCTACCGTAATCCCCAACTCATTCTTTTGATTAGCCAGCCTGGTACAACGTCATCGTCATGGCATGACGCACATCTGACGTAGTGCTAAACAAATCTGGAGCCATGGATGCTGACAGACAAGGGGTGGTACTCCCGCTCACATGCTGCGGCCGCTGATCACCGTCGTGGCTGATGGAAACGGGACATATAAATCGATTCTCACCAAGTCTATTGGCAATGTTTCTTTTCTCCCCTGTGCTGGTATCCTTCCAATTTTTGGTCAATGATAACAGACAAGAAAACAAATCTCTCATCTATAGAGGAGTATTTCTAGGAGGGACTAAGGTAACTGTGGCACCTAAAAACTCTCTACCACAAACAGTAAGAAGACACCAGTATTGTAAATGGCACATGGTAGGTGGGGATTCTATTTCAAATTTTACCCAATGGTCCATCGTCTGCCGAAAACCAGTGTGCTTCTTGGTAGAAATATGGCTGGGTGCATTTTAACCAAATTGATCACAGAAACCTACTTACAGTAAAATGATCCAAGTTCAGTTCTGCAGAAATATGAGAATGTGTTCTCTGTAATTATCAATGATCTGTAGAATTGTATGGGAGATTTTGATCCTTGACATCGCTCCATGATATTTTTATGGACACTTGGTCAACCAAAGAATGCGAAGATGTGAACAGCACAATAGATGTGTTTTATCCATAGAACACGTTTTTGAAAAAGGCACTTTGTAGTCAGTATTTGCCAAGCGTCCTGGTACTTCTCGGAGTCTCACAGAAAAAATGGACATTTCCCAAACTCTTGGAAGAGTTGGCATATCTCCCATGTGCTTCTGAAACTCACGGAAGTTATGGAGGATTGTGGGCATCAGGCCTAATTGTCAAGTCTCTGGGAAGTTTGATGCCAAAATCCTTCACCAACCCGATCACTAAACACCCTCAAAGTTGGTCTTACTAGTCTCATCCTAATAATTTTGGAAATGGAAATAGTGAGAAGAAAAGATGCTTCTAAGGCTACTTTCACACATCAGGTTTTCGGCGTCAGGCGCGATCCGGCGTCGTGCCGGAACGCCGGATCCGGCAAATGTTTCGTAAAACCGGATGTGACGGATCCGGTTTTCTGCCGGATCCGTCTTTTTCTTGACAGACAAAACCGGATCCGTCTCATCCGGTTCATCCGTTTTTCTATCCGTTTTTCGACGGATTACACCGGATCCGGTTTTTAAAATTGACCCTTGTGGCCTTCCGAACGGGATTGGCTACAGGAAAACTATATATAGCGTGTTCCTACAGCCCTTCTTTGACAGGTTGTAGAGGAGAAAGTGCAGGTTGGAGAGAAGAGCAAGTTACTGGCGAAGATGGATGTTGTGATTGGAAATATTTTGAAGAATTTGGCGGATTTTATAGCGGAGGCGAATCATTTGAGGGTGATTGTTCTGGAGAAGGAGAGAGCGAGACAGCAGCGCATCAGGCATCGTAGACGACGTTTGTGGATCCACCCCATCACAGCCAAGAGAATGGGGTCTATTCTACACTCTGCATGGACCTTCGACGAAACCCGGATACATTTTTTGGATATGTGCGGATGAAAATGGAGAATTTTGATTACTTGGTGGAGCGCATTGCACACCTCATAAGAAAAGCGGACACCTATTGCCGCTTCTCTGTTTCACCCGCAGAGCGTCTGATGGTGACTTTAAGGTAAGCCACATTTATTGGATGTGATCGCATCAGAGCACACTTTCACTGCAATCTTGTTGGTGGTAGTTTGTATCTCCAAGTGTTATAGGTCAGTTTTGGTATGTAATGCTGTGATTTAAAACTACCGTATTTTTCGCTTTATAAGACGCTCCGGATTATAAGACGCACCCCAAATTTTGAGGAGAAAAATAGGAAAAAAACTTTATTTTTAATAAAATGGTGGTGCATCTTATAATCCATGCGTCTTATTGCTTTCCAGGGGTGGTGATGGAGGAGGCCGGAGTGGAACATTGCTGCTGGGATGAGGGGGTGTTTTGATGTGCAGCGTGCCGCTGCCGGTGTCTGTTACTGCCGCCACCCTCTGTCCCCTGATGCTTGCCACCACCGCCACGCTCTGTCCCCCGGTGCCTGCTTGCCACCACCGCCGCACTCTGTCCCCCAGTGCTTGCCACCACCACCACGCTGTCCCCCGGTGCCTGCTTGCCACCACCGCCGCGCTCTCCCCCTTTTCTTACCGCCACCACCGCGCTCTGTCCCCCCGGTGTTTGCCGCCATCGCCGCGCTCTGTCCCGTTCTGAGGGTACTTGCCGCGGCACTCTGTGCCCTGATGCTGCCGCTGCGCTGTCCGCCACCGCCGCGCTCCTGTCCCCCGGTGGTTTCTTCCGCCCCACCGCCGCCGCCGCGCTCTGTCCCGTTCAGCGTGGGGGGGTCTCTGTCGCTCCATGCCTGCTTTCTTCCTGGAAAATGGCCGCCGCGCATGCGCAGACGGACATCTCGGCACTGAAATCTCAGTGGCAGCGCAAATGTATATCCTCTTTGTAAGACGCACCCCCTTTTTCCCCTCAATTTTGGGGGAAAAAAGTGCGTCTTTTAAAGCGGAAAATAGTAATTTATTGTTTTTTAATTCCCCACAGATTTCTTGCAACTGGAGAATCCCTTTCGTCACTGCATTTCCAGTACAGACTCGGGATTTCCACCATATCTGGAATTGTGAAGTACACATGCCGTGCACTGTGGGACTCCTTAGCTGAAGAGTTTTTACCAGAGCCCACAACAGAGAGGTGGATTGAAATTTCAGAAAAGTTTCTACAGATATGTCAGTTTCCCAACTGCTTGGGCGCTGTGGACGGGAAACATATCCGCATTGTAAAGCCAGCCGGATCGGGATCGGAATATTTCAATTACAAGAAATATTTTTCAATTGTCCTCATGGCCATCGCTGACGCGGAATACAAATTTATTGCGGTTGATATTGAGGCCTATGTCCACTCCAATGACTCTCAAGTTTTCAAACTGTATGCCATGGGGCGTAAACTGTATGGAAACACCTTCCAGTTCCCACCACCTAGACCGCTGCCGCAAACATCTGGTCCACCTATGCCATTTGTCTGTGTAGGGGATGAAGCCTTCCAGCTGTCAGAACACCTTTTGAAACCGTACTCTAGCAGAGGATTGACAAGACCAAAACGCATTTTTAATTACCGCCTCACAAGAGCAAGAAGAATGGTTGAATGTACCTTTGGTATTCTGACAGCCAAATGGCGGGTCCTATTGACTGCGATCAACCTCAAGACAGAAACTGTGGACGAGGTGATCAAAGCTTGCGTGGTACTCCACAATTTTGTTATCTGCAAGGAACCCATTTCCATTGAGGACACCTCTGAAGAAACCACCTTGCAAGATTACCATGACATTACCACTAGAAGTTCTGTGATGGTTTCAGTAATGAGGGACAATTTTGCACTATACTTTATGTCACCTCAAGGCAGAGTACACTGGCAGGATGACAGAGTGTGAAAGATTTGTGCCCAACCAAACTTGTGTACCTTCTGTACCAACAGTATATACCTTTGCCAACCAAAGTTGGCTATCTTGTCATGGTCTCTATTTTTAGCTTTAGGCCACAGGTGTGTACCTGGTTGTGTTTTATGCAAAGTATTTCACCTTTTAACAAAAGTTGTGTACATTGTTAGGAAATCACCAACAATAAACACAACTTTTTATTTGAAATACTTTGCTTCAAACACAACCAGGAACACAACTGTGGCAAAAAGCTAAAATTTACCCACAGTTATATACCTAGTTTTGAATACCATTTCACCTTTTAAATACCCTGTATTTAACCTTTTTCGCCGCAGAAAGAAATGACAGACAACCAGTGTAAAATAATTTAACTTTTATTGAAAAATGTTTTTTTTAGTAAACTTTTGCAAAATTTTAATAAACTTGTTTGAAACTACAGAATGGGTGGACATGTGGGAAGCAGAAGAGGTGGTGGGTGGTGGAGTGGAGGGTTGGGCAGGGACTGTAGGAGCAGATGATGTTGATGGCAAGTTGTATGGGGAAGGAGTTTGGTACGGGGCAGGTTGCTGGAAGTGGGGAGATGTCTGGTACGGGGCAGGTTGCTGGAAGTGGGGAGATGTCTGGTACGGGGCAGGTTGCTGGAAGTGGGGAGATGTCTGGTACGGGGCAGGTTGCTGGAAGTGGGGAGATGTCTGGTACTGGGGAGGTTGCTGGTACTGGGGAGTTTGCAGGTACTGGGGAGGTTGCTGGTACTGGGGAGGTTGCTGGTACTGGGGAGGTTGCTGGTGCTGGGGAGGTTGCTGGTGCTGGGGAGGTTGCTGGTGCTGGGGAGGTTGCTGGTGCTGGGGAGGTGGATGGTGCTGGGGAGGTGGATGGTGCTGGGGAGGTGGATGGTGCTGGGGAGGTGGATGGTATGTAATAGGAGGGGGAGAATGGAAAGTGGCTGGAGGGGGTGTAGATGTAATAGGAGGGGGAGGATGGAAAGTGGCTGGAGGGGGTGTAGATGTAATAGGAGGGGGAGGATGGAAAGTGGCTGGAGGGGGTGCAGGTGGAGGAACTACTGTGGTGGGAGGAGGAGGTTGGGAGGTAACGTGTAGAGAGCACCGTGGCATGAATGCATTACATGCATCTGCTAGGCAGGAGAGAGCGTTTCCATGCGCTCCACAACAGACCTGAAAAAGGTGTGGTTTGGCGAAGATCTTGCTTCTGAATGCATGGTTTGCAGAAGTGTCTTCACCTCCAGAATGCTGGAGTTGATCTGCTGATAGCCTGCGGAGATTTGCTCTGACAAGACTTTTAGACAGTTCTGGAAAGATGCATTCAGATGCAAGAACTCTGGCGCATAAGTCTTTTCCTGACCCCTCTGCCGCTGCCGCCCAGTACCCGCAGGTGTACTAGAGGTGGCAGGGGCAGAAGGGTGGGGTAAAGGGAAAGCGATCTCCTCACCAGCAGCTTCATGTAATGTAGGCGGCCACGATGCTCCTGTGCTGGTGGATGGGACAGATGGGTCGAATGTGTGGGAAGGCTGGGAAGGTGCAGATGTACCGGGGCGGTCGAAGTGTCCCTCGGTGCCGGTCTCCTCAGGGATCGCCTCAGAAGGGTCCAATCGTGCAGGCTCCCGAGTGCTGCTCACCGTGCTGTGGAATAAAGAGAAAAAAAAAAACAATTAAAATACTGACATGGTATGGCCCTGGCTGAAAAAAAAAATTTACATCTAACATTTTTTTTCACATGTGGTGTGTAATATTTACCTTCTAGTGACCATTGTTTCCCGGAGGAACGACAGGGCTTCAGCGTACTTGTACTTGCTCCTGCGTCCTCCAGATCCACTCGGGGCCCGCATCTCTTTATTGAACTCCTTCTTGAAACGATCCCTCACAGACCGCCACCGATTCACAATTCTGTTCCCTGAAACGAGAAAGGACAAAGTGGTTAGTATACAACATCAGTGTTTCCCAAACTCCAGTCCTCATGGTCCCCAGGGGTCATGTTTTCAGGATTTCCATAGTAAATAGAAATCCTGAACACATGATCCGTGGGGACCACGAGGACTGGAGTTCGGGAAACACTGGTTTACATCAAGCAACCGGTACTGTATATACTTACGCTCTTTAATCTGGTCCCGAACATCGAGGTCCTCCCAGCGGCCCACAAGGAGCGAACAGATTTCCTCCCAGAGTCGTCGGGTAACGATAAGGTCAGCGTGGCGGCGGTCAGCCATATTCCAGAGCGGCTCCCTTTCTCTGACGAGATCGATGAGGTGGTCCACATCGAGTCCTCCATCCTCACCGTCAGAGTCGGGAGCACGCTGTGAAGGCTGTTAAAGAAAAAGACAAAAATAACATAATTAGCCTCCACAAAAGAAATGAAATAAAAAGTGCAAAAAAACAAAGCAAAAATATTTATACTTACACGCTGTTGACCGCCGCGTTGGTGTCGCCGACGACCCTGGGAGGCACTGCGAGGACCTCTTGGCCGAGCACCAGATTGGGAAGACTAGAGAAGAAAACAAAAAATGTTATGTCTTTGGATGTAGGCATTTGTTTGCTGTGTGTGGTCTGCAGAACATTGTTTTCTATGTGTTGTGTGTAGTGTGATGTTGTGTTTCTGCGTTTGATGAAAAAAACTTACCAATTGTGAGCCCACTCCAGGTGTCTGTCCACCCCTTCCTTCTTCTTCTGGGAGCTCCTCTTCATCTTGTGAATCCTGTTTTGAAATAAAAGGCAATGAATAGACATATATTACAGAGATGATGGATTTTGGAAATAAAAACTTACCGTCATAGAATCATAGAATCATAGAATCATAGAATCGTAGAGTTGGAAGGGACCTCCTGGGCCATCTGGTCCAACCCCCTGCTCAAAGCAGGATTCGCTAAATCATCCCAGTCAGATGTCTGTCCAGCCTCTGTTTGAAGACTTCCATTGAAGGAGAACTCACCACTTCTCGTGGCAGCCTGTTCCACTCATTGATCACTCTAACTGTCAAAAAGTTTTTTCTAATATCTAATCTGTGTCTCTTCCCATTCAGTTTCATCCCATTGCTTCTAGTCTTTCCTTGTGCAAATGAGAATAAAGTTGATCCTTCTACAATGTGACAGCCCTTTAGATATTTGTAGACAGCTATTAAGTCTCCTCTCAGTCTTCACTTTTGCAAACTAAACATTCCCAAATCCTGCAACCTTTCCTCATAAGACAGGGTTTGCAGACCGGTCACCATTCTGGTCGCTCTTTTCTGAACTTGCTCCAGTTTGTTGATGTCTTTTTTAAAATGTGGTGCCCAAAACTGGACACAATATTCCAGATGAGGTCTGACTAAAGAGGAGTAGAGGGAAATAATGACTTCACGTGATCTAGACTGTATGCTTCTGTTAATACATCCTAGAATTGCATTTGCCTTTTTTGCTGCTGCATCACACTGTTGACTCATATTCAGTCTGTGATCTATTAGTATACCCAAGTCTTTTTCACATGTGCTGTCACTTAGCCCTATTCCTCCCATTCTATATATGCTTTTTTCATTTTTATTGCCCAGATGTAGTACTTTGCATTTCTCCCTGTTAAAAACCATTCTGTTAGTTGCTGCCCACTTCTCCAGTTTATTTAAATCTTTTTGAATCCTCTCTCTCTCTTCTCTAGTATTAGCTATCCCTCCTAGCTTTGTGTCATCAGCAAATTTAATCAGTTTACCCTCAATTCCTTCATCTAAATCGTTGATAAAGATGTTGAACAATACAGGGCCCAGGACAGAGCCCTGTGGTACCCCACTTGAGACATTCTTCCAACTGGATGTGCAGCCATTTACGACCACTCTTTGGGTCCGATCACTAAGCCAGTTATGAATCCACCTAACAGTTGCCTTGTCCATTCCATACTTATTCATTTTTTCAATAAGGATTGTATGAGAGACTTTGTCAAATGCTTTGCTGAAGTCAAGATATACTATATCTACAGCATTTCCTTGATCCACCCAATCAGTGATACCGTCATAGAAGGAAATTAAGTTAGTCTGACATGACTTATTAGTTAGAAACCCATGCTGACTCTGTTTAATCACTTCATTCTTATCCAGGTATTGACATACATGTTGTTTAATAATTTGTTCAAAGATCTTTCCTGGTATAGAAGTCAGACTCACCGGCCTATAGTTGCCTGGGTCCACCTTCTTCCCCTTTTTGAAGATAGGAACAACATTTGCTCTTCTACAGTCTTCTGGCACTTCTCCTGTTCTCCAAGAATTTTCAAAGATTATGGAGAGGGGTTCAAAAATTTCTTCTGCTATCTCCTTCAGTACTCTGGGGTGTAATTCATCTGGACCTGGAGACTTGAATTCATTTAGGTTAGCTAAGTGTTTCCTCACTATCTTTCTGTTTATAGATAACCTGGATTCTTCTATTCCCTTAATAGGACAGTGAATAACAGTTGATGTTGCATTACCTTTCTGAGAGAAAACAGATGCAAAATAGGAATTTAAAAGTTCAGCCTTCTCAACATCCTGTCTTACCATTTCATCATTTTCATCCTGTAAAAATCCTATAGCATCTTTGACTTTTCTTTTACTTTTGACATATCCCCAAAATCCTTTATTATTGCTTTTGACATCTCTTGCAAGCCTCAGTTCATTTTCAGCTTTAGTTAATCTGATTTGTGCCCTGCAGGTTCTGCAGACAGCATTATATTCTTCTTTAGATATGCCTCCCTCTTTCCATTTTATAAACATGTTTTTCTTCCTTTTTAGCATGTGCTTAAGTTCTGTGTTCATCCATCCTGGTTTCCTTAAATGCTTCCTATTCTTCCCTCTTTTCGGAATTGTTAACAACTGTGCTTTGAGAATTTCATTTTTCAAGATTTCCCATCCTTCCTGGACATTTTTGTCTTTAAGGATATCCAGCCATTGGATCCCTCCAATTCTCTTTCTGAATCCCTTAAAATCTGCCTTTCTGAAATCTAACCTTGACGTCTGAGTCTTCACAGGTCTTCCACCTCTAGTAATCCAAAATTCTAAAATAGCATGGTCGCTACCTCCTAGGGTCCCAGCCACTTTTACCTCCTCAACCATTTCCTCCCTGTTTATAAGGATTAGATCCAAGGTAGCAGTTCCCCTTGTTTTCTCCCTTACCTTTTGGAAGATAAAGTTGTCAGCAAGAGAGGATAAGAATTTCCTTGACCTGTTAGTTTTGCCTGAGAGAGATTCCCAACAAATGTCTGGATAGTTGAAATCTCCCATGACAACTATGTCATATTTTTTGGAGAACTTGGCCATCTTATGCATAAAGAGTTCATCTATATCTTCGGCTTGCACAGGCGGCCTGTAGTAAATGCCTACAATGGTGTCCTTTCCATTGTTCTGTCCTTGTATTCTTACCCAAACAGTTTCCACAGAACTCCCAGTCTCTGAAGCTTCAATCTCTGTGCAGATATACGCGTTTCGAACATACAATGCGACACCCCCTCCTCGTTTATCAAGTCTGTTTCTTGCAAATAAGTTGTATCCTTCTAGTCTTGTATTCCAATCATGTGTATTGTCCCACCAAGTTTCAGTGATTCCAATTACATCATATTTCTGTTCCTGTGTTAGTAGTTCCAATTCTCCTTGTTTGTTGCCCATGCTTTGTGCATTAGTATAGAAACATTTTAGTTTGTGATTGGTTTCTCTTTCTCCAATATTTTTATTAATTAGATTCTTTCGTCTTTGTTCTTCCTTTCCACGTCTAATAGCAGAGTTCTCAAACGTCAAACGCTGACGATGCGAGGGAGGGCTCCCAGAAGATGATGTGCTGTCTTCCTGGTGGCCACACTCCATGCCTGTGGGTGGTGTTCCAGCTGCTGCCATTGCTGCTGCTGCTGCTGCATCTATTGGGCGGCTGTTGAATAAAGAGAAACAAAGGGCCAATGAATATCTTGATATTCAATAGCCCTAGTTTGGAGGAATGGGGGATTTGATAATTACCGTCTCTCATCTGCTGCTGGCCTCCCCTCCTCAGCATGTTCCATTTGCTGCTCCATTTGGGGTGGTGGTGCTGATGGTGCTGCAGTGGTCTCCTGCCTTCTCCTGCTTCGCTTGGTTGCTTTCTTGGGTGGCATGTTGGGTGTGGCTGTGGGTCCCACTGTCTTGCTTTTATATATGTCTTGTGGGCAGAGCTACTGAGCATGCTCAGACCAAAGAAACCGGATCCGGCCGCCGGATCTGGCTGTCGCCGGATCCGGCGCATTGCGGCGCTCATAGGCTTTCATTGTATGAAAAAGCCGGACACGCCGGATCCGGCGTGTCCGGCTTTTTCGCCGGAGACAAAAAACGTTACAGTAGCCGTTTTTTCCAGACGCCGGATCGCGACACATTGCCGGATCCGGCGAAAACCGGATGAAACGCATGGCCATACGGCG
Organism: Dendrobates tinctorius; assembly: GCF_039654945.1. NCBI lineage: Eukaryota > Metazoa > Chordata > Amphibia > Anura > Dendrobatidae > Dendrobates > Dendrobates tinctorius. The sequence continues at coordinate 4,784,164 of NW_027361707.1, read as the reverse complement.
TGATCCGGCTCTAATGCAAGTCAATGGGGGGGAAACCGGATCCGGCATTGCATTTCGCCGGATCCGGTTTCTGTCAAAAGCGCCGGATCGCGCCTGACGGCGAAAACCTGATGTGTGAAAGAGGCCTAAATGAAACGAGTTGGCCAAAATTATACAGTCATGACTACTTTCTTCCAAAAAAAGAGACAATACTGTGTCCTAGAAGTGTGATATAGGTATACATCCCATATTGCAATCCCTTCAAGAGGTGAGGCGCTATCTTCGAAAGCAAAGTAGCCATATTTTTTCAGTTCTGCACATCTCCTTACATACGAGCATGAAAATATCTGTCATCTTTTACTTGCTGAGAATTGCAATCCCTCGTCAACCTTCAATGCAAATGTGCCTACAAAAGGTTACCTGAAATACTATATAAATATAATTCACGTTTTGCGTTATTGAAGTTCTATATCCTGCTGAAAGATTGATTAATGAGGAGAAAACGGACGACAAAGATGTACATGCTGTTACTTTACCACAACTTTGTTTTTCACACCGAGCGGAGAGTCTTGTGTTTGCATTGGATCAGCCCTATGTCACAGATGAGTGACTTGTTTCTTCAGGAGAAGCGAGCAGATAAACTCTAGAACGCCACGTAGCATATAATACAGGATGTAGTCGTAGACACAAGTGAAAGCGTTATGTAACAGGTTTACCTATGGCTACATGGAGCTGTGGGTGGAGTTGCTAGTATAGTTTACAGTCAAACATTTTCAGGTTCACACAAATTTTGGTTTCCACAAAGATTGCTGCTTCAGTTTTTATAGTGGCAATTTGCATTAATTCTAGATTGATCATAAGAATTGCAAACACCGTAAAGTCATTCCTTGGCAAAAAAATGAACTTAATCACAAAAACTCAATTTCCACTGAATTTCAGCCCTGACACAAAAAGATCTGCTTAGTAATTTTCAGTGATCTTATCATTAGTTCATGAGAAAGTATTAACAAGGACAAGGCAGCTGATATCACTTTGTCATGCTGATTAAATTTTAAGAACAGGCTAGTTGTTTCAAAAAGGAGTTTGGGCTTGAACTCATTGTATTTCATTAACATAGTTACGTCATATGCAACATCATTGCTTTGAAACAAAAGGGCTTTAAAGGCAAAGACATTGCTGCTTGTAAGATTTCCCAGAAATCAACCATTTTTCCGGTCATCAAGAACTTAAAAAAGAGAAGTCCAATTACTGTGAAGAAGATTTCAAAAAGACCCTCAAGTGCCAGGATTGCCTCATAAAGAGGATTCAGCCACCAGATTGTTTCAACACAAATGCTGAGGTTGCTCACGAATTGCATCAGGCAGATGTCAGTGCATCTTCATGATCAGTAATGTGACGGCCGTTGGAGACTGGTCTGGAGTCAAATAGGACATCAAAGAAGCTACTTCTCTCCAAGAAAAGCATCAGGAACAGACTGACATTCTGCAGGAAGTACATGGATTGAACTACAGAGGACTGAGCGAAAGTAATTATCTCTGGTGAAGCCCTCTTCAGATTGTTTGGTACATTTCGATTAATGATTCTCCCGATGATCCAGGAGTTATTTGTGATGAGCAATGCTTTTTCTAGCATGATGGAGACCTTGTCACAATTCAAAAGTGATGACTAAGGCAATCAGTTAATTAAACATTGAAATTTTGCATCCATGGCCAATAAACTCATCTTAGTTAATCTCAGTGAGAACTTGTGGTCAATCCTGTAGATGAACAAAAACACAGAAATGTGATTGTGTGAAATTGTGATAAACCCGAAGCACTGATTAGATAAGAATGGTTGTCATCAGTCAGGATTTGGCCTAGAAGTTAACATCCAGCAGGTCAGGACAAGTTGCAGAAGTCTTAAAAAATAAGGATCAACACTGTAAATATTTAATCTTTATATAAACTTGATGTGAATGTGAATGAAAGTACAAAAACTTATGAAATGCTGAAAATTGTAGGTCAGTAACGATAGAAACATTTGACTAAAAGATCTAAAAACACTAAGGCAGCAAACTTTGTTAGAACCAGTTTCAAAACTTTTGGCCATGACTATAGATCTTTAACAGACTTGGGGTCTGTTTATATGGAGCAACCGGCAGCACGATACGACCCCCGATGGGTATATCTTTACCGCCAGTCTTTACATGCCTGTTCACACAGGCAGACTAGAGTAAACGATGCACACTGAGCGATCTGTAATAGATAACTCAGCGCACATATGCAGCCATGGTTCATAAAATGAAAGGGTTATGCAGGACTAAATTATTTTTTTTAACATCAGGCAAAAAGCTATACAGGCAATTAGTTGCACTTAGCAACTACCTGCCTGTTGTATCCGGTGCCTGCTCAGAATGGTCACTGACCGCTCCTGCCAGCGATTTTGCTGCTTCTAGCCAACAGAGCAGTTCTTCCAGAGTGCACTTTTGACATGGCTTGATGCCCGACATCATACTGATTGACAGTCAGTTATGCATCAGGGAGTCAGCTGTCAATCAGCATGACGTCTGCAGTAACGTCCCGCCAACAGAGGTGAGTAGTAGAGAACCCACTGCTGTTTTGACTTCAAATCTGTGTGTCTCAGGAAATCAATCACGTCTCTCCTCCATTCTGTCCCCTGGGGTGATACTATCTGGATACTGTAAGAACAAAACCGTTGGCACAACCCTGAGAATTGTAGGTGGTGCCCAAGTAGGATCCCAATCCGTGAACTAAACATATATAAACTTGGCACACACCAAAGGTTTCTGATGCATCAGAAACCTTTGGTGTGTGCCAAGTTTATATATATTAACTATCTGGATACTATCTGCAGCAGGAGCCTCCCCCCTCTGCAATATCTACTTTTAAATTAGAACAAAAAATGCTATACCCCATCCCTTGTTGGGGCAGAGTTTTAACCAGCCACCAGTAGCTGATGGAGCTGTTCTTTGGAAGATTCCTAAAAGACTGTTTGTTTTTCAATCCCTGCAGGCGATCAAAAAGCGACTACATTTCTTGCTCAATTTAGACATTAATTTCCAGGTTTAGTGTTTATTTAGGGGCACTGGCTATCTTGGAACATGGGGATTGTTTTTTTACTTACCTTAACTTCACACTAGCCCTTAAACAGCTTGGATTGTGGCCTCTCCACTCTTCCTCCAGACTCTAGGACCTTGATGTCCAAGGTGTAGTGTGAAGTTTCCACAATCAGTGATGGTTTGGGGAGCCATGTCATCTGCTGGTGTAGGTCCACTGTGTTTTATCAAGACCAAAGTCAGCGCAGCCGTCTGCCAGGAAATTTTAGAGCACTTAGAATCATAGAATCATAGAATCGTAGAGTTGGAAGGGACCTCCTGGGCCATCTGGTCCAACCCTCTGCTCAAAGCAGGATTTGCTAAATCATCCCAGTCAGATGTCTGTCCAGCCTCTGTTTGAAGACTTGAAGACTTCCATTGAAGGAGAACTCACCACTTATATCTAATATGTGTCTCCTCCCATTCAGTTTCATCCCATTGCTTCTAGTCTTTCCTTGTGCAAATGAGAATAAAGTTGATCCTTCCACAATGTGACAGCCCTTTAGATATTTGTAGACAGCTATTAAGTCTCCTCTCAGTCTTCTCTTTTGCAAACTAAACATTCCCAAATCCTGCAACCTTTCCTCATAAGACAGGGTTTGCAGACCGGTCACCATTCTGGTCGCTCTTTTCTGAACTTGCTCCAGTTTGTTGATGTCTTTTTTAAAATATGGTGCCAAAAACTGGACACAATATTCCAGATGAGGTCTGACCAAAGAGTAGAGGGAAATAATGACTTCACGTGATCTAGACTGTATGATTCTGTTAATACATCCTAGAATTGCATTTGCCTTTTTTGCTGCTGCATCACACTGTTGACTCATATTCAGTCTGTGATCTATTAGTATACCCAAGTCTTTTTCACATGTGCTGTTGCTTAGCCCTATTCCTCCCATTCTGTGTATGCTTTTTTCATTTTTATTGCCCAGATGTAGTACTTTGCATTTTTCCCTGTTAAAAACCATTCTGTTAGTTGCTGCCCACTTCTCCAGTTTATTTATATCTTTCTGAATCCTCTCTCTCTCTTCTCTAGTATTAACTATCTCTCCTAGCTTTGTGTCATCAGCAAATTTAATCAGTTTACCCTGAATTCCTTCATCTAAATCATGCTTCCCTCTGCCGATAAGCTTTTTGGAGATGTAAATTTCATTCTCCAGCAGGACTTGGCACCTGTCCACACTGACAAAAGTACTAATACCTGGTTTGCAAACAACAGTATCACTGTGCTTGATTGGCAGCAAACTCACCTGACCTTAACCCCATAGAGAATCTATGGGGTATTGTCAAGAAGAAGATGAGAGACACCAGACCCCACAATGCAGACGAGCTGAAGGCTCCTATCAAAGCAACCTGGGCTTCCATAACCCCTCAGCAGTGCCACAGGCTGATCGCCTCCATGCCACGCCCCATTGATGCAGTGATTGATGCCAAACTAGCCCCAACCAAGTATTGAGTAGGCCAACATTTTGATTTTAAAATTATTTTTTCAAGCTGGTGTTATAAAGTATTCTAATTTCCTGAGATAATGACTTTTGAGTTTTCATTGGCTGTAAGCCATAATCATCAACATTAACAGAAATAAACACGTGAAATAGATCACTCTGTGTGTAATGACTCTATAGAATGTATGAGTTTCACTTTTTGTATTGAAGAACTGAAATAAATTAACTTTTTGATGATATTCTAATTTTGTGAGATGCATCTGTGTGTATGAGAACCAGCCTTTTTAGGCTGAGTAAATGGACATACTTTAGAGGTGGTGTCACTCTTAGTGACACAAGCCTGCTCCTTTTTGGCAGTAGATTATACCATTCATTAGGAGCAGGACCCAATTAAACTAAGCAATTGATTGTACAATCCAATCAAGATAATTGGTTTAATGAAATTCCTTGAGTCACTAGTGCTGGACTCTCTGCGAACGGTAGGAATGAATGGATTATACTTCTTTAGGACTTTTTTTCTTCTTGGTGTAATTAGGAATAGCTTATTCCAGTCTGGCCCTTAGGCTTAAAAGTTCAAGGGGGGAAAAAAGCAGTTAATGAAGGCTGGATATGAAATGCAGAAGAATGGTGAGCAGGGTGATGGCAAACAAACCAGCAATGACCATCCGTGTGTGCCCTGTGTATGGTAGTCAGACCGGGGATACAATTAAGAGACTGTTTGCAAGTGTTTAAGTGACATCAGAAGTTGTATTTTTGGCAGAGCGATGCTTGATTCACTGCTTCGTTGGTAATAAAAGGAGATTCGAAAGAAAAAACATAAGGGACGTAATATTAAAAAATAAGTAATGAAGGATGCTGTACAAAAATAGTTCTCTTCAACCTTTGTTTCTGTAAAGTTAAAAATGCCTCACTTGCTGGGAGTTGTAGGTTCCCAGAAAGTTGTCATTCTTGTCAAGGCATATCCACTGTTCGACTATATTCTCCAATTTATAAATAAAGAATCTATAGTATAACATACTTAGGTGAGTCACTGTGCACATACATTGCATTACTGATCCTGTACTGATCCTCCTGAGTTACATCCTGTATTATACTCCAGAGCTGCACTCACTATTCTGCTGGTGCAGTCACTGTGTACATACATTACATTACTGATCCTGAGTTACATCCTGTATTATACTCCAGAGCTGCACTCACTATTCTGCTGCTGCAGTCACTGTGTACATACATTACATTACTGATCCTGAGTTACATCCTGTATTATACTCCAGAGCTGCACTCGCTATTCTGCTGGTGCAGTCACTGTGTACATACATTACATTACTGATCCTGAGTTACCTCCTGTATTATACTACAGAGCTGCACTCACTATTCTGCTGGTGCAGTCACTGTGTACATACATTACTGATCCTGAGTTACATCCTGTATTATACCCCAGAGCTGTGCTCGCTATTCTGCTGGTGCAGTCACTGTGTACATACATTACATTACTGATCCTGAGTTACATCCTGTATTATACTCCAGAGCTGCACTCACTATTCTGCTGGTGCAGTCACTGTGTACATACATTATATCACTGATCCTGAGTTACATCCTGTATTATACCCCAGAGCTGCACTCACTATTCTGCTGGTGCAGTCACTGTGTACATACATTACATCACTGATCCTGAGTTACATCCTGTATTATACTCCAGAGCTGCACTCACTATTCTGCTGGTGCAGTCACTGTGTATGTGGCACCCCTGAGGGTTCAATCGCCACAGAGGTACTGCACCTCCTCCTGAGGTGTGGTACCCCACCATTCAGGTAAGGTGGAGACACCTGACCACACTCCAACACCTGCATCCCACACAACATAGTAGTGTAGCAGAGCACCTTTGGTGGCTCCCTGCTTGGAACACGAAGCGTGCTGGGAGGCGGGTGGAGTTTAGTCTGCACTAAAAGAGCGGGAAGAGTTTAGGATTCAGTCAGTTTGTCACAGGAGTCTGACGAGGTCAGTCTGTGAGAGAAGATCCCCTGAGAGGGATGCTAGGAAGGAAGTGCTACAGCCAACCTCAGTGATCTGGGTCCGCTGGCACAGGAAAGGAACTTCGATAGAAAGCCTGACTCTCCATAAGAAGGAAAGGATTAGTACGGAACATGAGGAGAAGAGAACTAAGGATTAAGGTTAGAGGAGAACCCTTCCCAAGTTCTAAGCGCAAGGCCGGGGTCCGGTCCCCGAGGTTGTATGGATACTAATGGTCCTGCAGCAGACACCGGAGGAATAGAAGTTGTCACCACTTTATTCCCACACCAGACTTGGGGGCACAACAGCATCGTGAGTGAGCCGGGACTAGGTAGTAAGGAGTCCCCGAAGCAGGCTACAGCTGTCTGCCGTACAAGTAGAGTTCATAGGAACATCTGACAGGAGGAATTCCAGTGTAACTCAGTACTGTGAGTACTTCACTAAAGGCGCTAAGAGGGAGACGTTCAGAAAAGGCACATAAGTTGGCGGAGTGTTGGAAAGGAGTACTTCATCTTGCCTGGAAGATGGCTGAGCTCCTGACCCGGAGGACACGGCATGGATGCGGGCTCTTGTGCCACAACAGACTGTGAGTAAAGCTTTGGAACTACATGCCCTGGTGTCCTCCACTTATTCCTGCGTCAACCTGCCCGACACTGCTACATCCCCTGCGCCCAACACTACACCATCTAAGTGTCACTTCACCTACTCTGCCCTGGGACTAAAGCCCTGCCTGTGGAGGGCTATGACATCATTGCTGCACCCCACCATCTGTCCCAGAGGATCTGTCTGCAGCATCGGCTTAACACCTTCATTGCCGAACACCACAGGTGGCGTCACGACTCATTCATTCTCATCATCATAAGCACACTGAACATTCCCCCCCTTTTACAATGGGCACCCAGGGACACAGGCCGGGTCCCAGCTGCCTTGACATCTCCCATTGAAGCTCATCGGGCCCGGTACCTAGTACCCCAAGGCACTGGGAGGGCGACCCATGTACATACATTACATTACTGATCCTGAGTTACATCCTGTATTATACTCCAGAGCTGCACTCACTATTCTGCTGGTGCAGTCACTGTGTACATACATTACTGATCCGGAGTTACATCCTGTATTATACTCCAGAGCTGCACTCACTATTCTGCTGGAGCAGTCACTGTGTACATACATTACATTACTGATCCTGAGTTACATCCTGTATTATACCCCAGAGCTGCACTCACTATTCTACTGGTGCAGTCATTGTGTACATACATTACATTACTGATCATGGGTTACATCCTGTATTATACCCCAGAGCTGCACTCACTATTCTACTGGTGCAGTCACTGTGTACATACATTACATTACTGATCCTGAGTTACATCCTATATTATACCCCAGAGCTGCACTCACTATTCTACTGGTGCAGTCACTGTGTACATACATTACATTACTGATCCTGAGTTACATCCTGTATTATACTCCAGAGCTGCACTCACTATTCTGCTGGTGCAGTCACTGTGTACATACATTACATTACTGATCCTGAGTTACATCCTGTATTATACCCCAGAGCTGCACTCAATATTCTGCTGGTGCAGTCACTGTGTACATACATTACATTACTGATCCTGTAGATCTCTTATTATAAAGATGAAAAACATAACAATAATAATAACAGAAACAAAACAAAAATATCAGCCAGAAAAATAATCCGTTTAATGAACACTGGTCCAGCCGCTCATTCTCTCCTCTCACACATATTATACATATATACTGTATAGAATAATAACTAATATTAAGTACTTACACCTTCTGATCTGGTCACCAAACAAACTAATAACAAACAAATAAATAAAATAAACAATAGCAAACAAAAACTATAAACACATTTTTTTTTTATTTTAAATAAAATAGCCACAAACTATTCAAATATATACAATACTAAGTTAATCACCACCCCACACTCAAGCCCACCATTCCCAACCCCTGCACTGACCTGAGAGCTGGTCCTGCGTCTCATGCCTCAGTCCATGTCCAACGTCTATAGGCCAGATCAGGCAGTGCCAGTGTTTCCCCCAAACACCCCAGTGTCCCATAGTCCCACAAGATAAACCCACCTCCCCCCTTTTCCCACCACCCAACCTAACGCCTACACACAAATCTATATCCCTACTAGCTGAAGAGCCCGGCGCTGCCCGGCATAGTAACTAACTGTGGTTAGTTATAACAAATTATAATTATCCTCCATCCCATAGTCCCATGCCCATATACCCATCACACATCCTCCATCCCATAGTCCCGTTCCCATATACCCGTCATACATATTCTCCATCCCATAGTCCCATCCCCATATACCCATCATACATATTCTCCATCCCATAGTCCCATGCCCATATACCCATCATACATATTCTCCATCCCATAGTCCCATGCCCATATACCCATCATACATATTCTCCATCCCATAGTCCCATGCCAATATACCCATCATACATATTCGCCATCCCATAGTCAAGTGCCCATATACCCATCACACATCCTTCATCTCATAGTCCCATGCCCATATACCCATCATACATATCCTCCATCCCATAGACCCGTGCCCCTATACCCATCATACATATCCGCCATCCCATAGACTCGTGCCCATATACCCATCATACATATCCTCCATCCCATAGTCCAGTGCCCATATACCCATCACACATCTTCCATCCCATAGTCAACCATTATGACATCATAATGAGGGGTGGGGCTTGATACACACACTTTTTCCCCATTATGTACATAGGGGCACAATTGTTTGGTGAATTGGAACGCGCGGGGTTAAAATTTCGCCTCACAACATAGCCTAGGACACGCTCGGGGTCCAGACGTGTGACTGTGCCAAATTTTGTGGCTGTAGCTGCGACGGTGCGGATGACAATCCTGGACATACACACACACATACACACACACACACACATACATACATACATACACTTGAGCTTTATATATTAGATATACAATATATACAGAAACAAACACTACAATACCCACAAATCACAAAGCCCAAGTTCGGCGCCTGCAACCCTACATCACTGTATATCGATCACAAAACAAAAATCTACAGTGTCAGCAGCAGCCCCCCACCACCAGGAAAGGTGATGACCAGACTAGGGTACACTAAAATAAAGGCCCCTCCAGAGGAGAGCGGCCCTACATGCGTCCAGTCTCTCATACTCCAGAGAGGGCACCTTCTCCAGGTCACCGAGTATGGTCCTAAACACATCGTCCACTGGGAGGATTTTCCGTTGCGTCGATACTAAGCACCGTGCATTCCACATGTGATACCTAACCATAGGCCCATTCCACATAGGAGAGACCGGTCAGCCGAGACCAGCCAATGGAGGTGCCCACCCTGTTGTACACCTCTGTGCTGAAGGGACAATGAAGCAGGAAATGGTCCATGCTTTACAGCACAGTACCACAATGCTCCCGAGGACAGTTCCTGTCCTCAGAGCTCCTACACTTCAGATTGTCCCTCACACACAGTTTCCCATGGAAGCAGCGCCAAGCCAAGTCCCAGAACTTCGAGTGGATTCTGATAGAATTCAAAAAATGCAAACTCACCCCAAGATCCTGACTTGGGCAATCCCTGAGCACCAGAGGCCTCTGGAAATGGGTCAATGTCTCCCACATTCCCAGACCCCACCGGCGAATTACCTTCAGAACCAAGGTAGCGTAAGCCGGAAGATGCCCATGCTGTGTGCGAAGATCATTCACTTGCCCTCCTGTCTCCCATTCCTGGAAGAAAGGCTGAAACCATCCCCTACAGGAAAATACCCACAGAGTAGCCCTCTCTTTCCAGAGGTTTGCAATATTGATCTTAAAGATGGTATCCACAAGGAATACCACAGGATTGACCATACCCAACCCTCCTAGTCTCCTCGTATGTAAGTAACCTCCCTCTTGACCAGGTTCAGTCTATTCCCCCCATAACAGTTGGAAGAACAAACTGTAGACCCAAGTCCAGAGAGACTCCGGCAAGATGCACACACTGCCCAGATAAATCAGAATAGGGAGCAGGTAAGTTTTGATCAGGTTTACCCTTTCCCTTAGGGTTAAAGACCAACCCTTCCATTGGTTCACCTTCTGAGTGGCGATCTCTAACCTGCTGTCCCAATTTTGTTTGCGGTAATCCCCCTGGCCAAATTCGATGCCAAGGACTTTTACAGAGACTTTGGGTCCTGGAAGGGTGTCCGGGAGATTAAAACCAGGATCTCCTCCTCCCAGACTGAGACTCTCACACTTATCCTGGTTGATCTTGGACCCGGATGCCTCCGAGTAGCAATCTATCTCAGACATCAGCCACCATGCCTCCTCGTGAGAGGAAACAAAAACAGTGACATCATCGACATATGCCACCACCCTCAGAGTGGCTTCCGCTGCTACCCAGTCCATCCCGATCCCGGCCAACGGTCCACGCTTCACCCTTCTAAGAAGTGGGTCAATCGCAAACACGTACAGCAGGGGGCTCAAGGGACAACCCTGGCAAACACCAGATCCAACCTCAAAAGAGCTGCCAATCCAACCGTTCACAAGCGAGAATCTCTCTGCCCCACCATACAAGGTTTTAAGCCAATCAACAAACCCCTCAGCAGGCCAAATCTCAGGACAGACCAAAGGTACTCGTGATTATCCTGATTAAACGCTTTTGCTTGGTCCAGTGACAGCATGTACCCCTTCCAGTGTCCAGCCCTACCCTGCTCCACTGCCTCCCGGACACCGAGCACAGCACTAAATGTGCTGCGACCTGGAACACAGCAATGCCTCCGAAAGGAGTCGGGGTGCAAATTTCACCAGCCAATTAAACAGCACCTTTGCCAGAACCTTCCTGTCTGCATTGAGAAGCGCTATGGGATGCAAAATCTCAATGCAAAATGGGTCCTTACCGTTTGACAAGATGATCAGGGCAGACCTCCTCATTGACTTTGGCAGAGTGCCCGAGGAAAGACACTCAGTGAATACCTCAGTCAAGAGGTGAACCAAAGCCTCCTTAAAGGTCTTATAGAACTCAGATGTTAAGCCATCTGGACTAGGTGATTTTTTGGGGGCAATTCCTTCAATCGCCAACTTAACTTCCTCTTCCTTGATCATCTCTATCAAAACGTCAAGAGAGGGGTCTACCCCTGGTTCGGAAACAGCTTCAGCCAGGAAAGCCGACATCTCATCCCAATCAAGATCCCTCTTCCTCAAGAGGTTTGAGTAGAAGGATCTGACAATCTCCAAGTTCCCTGATCTGGATCGCCTCAGGAATCCTGTAGTGTCGACCAGTCCTGTAACCACTTTACTATTCACTGACATCTTGCAGTTTCAGTAAGGGTCAGGCAAGCAGTACTTCCATAATCCCTCTCAAAAACAAAAGATGCATGTCTATCGTACTGACACCTCATAAGCAAAGATTTCACTCTGGAGATCTCCTCGCGGCTACCTCCTGTTGACACAAGATGCTTGAGTTTCCTCCTGTGACCCTGATACAGGTGGTACCTGCTCAGACTCCTGAGGCTCGAGAGCTGGCGGAAGAATCTTGCCACCCTTTTCTTGAACATCTCCCACCAGTCTGACTTACTATTACAGAGATCCAGTAAGGGTACCTGGCTCTGAAGAAAATCCTCCAAGGACTGTCTTATCTCCTCTTCTTCTAAGAGAGACGAATTGAGCCTCCAAAAGCCTCTTCCCATCCAGAGGGTCTCCGTAGCATTCAGAGAAAACAAAATTAAACAGTGGTCGGAAAACTCCACCTCATCAACAGACTCTGCTGAAGAGACCGCTTCCTCCTTTAAATAAAAACTATCTATTCTGGACCTACAGTTACCTGTATGATAGGTGAACCCCTCGTGGCCTGGGGTGTGCCCAATGTGGACATCCACCAGACGAGCCTCACTAGCTATACTATTAAGTGCGACGCTATCATAAGTCAGCTTGTCTCTGTAACCTCCTCTATCTCGGGGCCTCGTGACAGTATTGAAGTCCCCTCCAAAGACAACCTGCCGAATTGTAAAAAGGTAGGGCTTGATCCTCATAAAGAGACACTTTCGGTCCCACTTAGATTGGGGACCATAGATGTTAATGATCCTGAGCTCTTGTCCCTTCATGAGGTCATCTAAGATCAGGCACATTCCCATTTCTAACTCAATAACCAGTCGGCATTCCATCGGTGCGGTAAAAATGACCGTCACTCTGCTATATGGCTTGGCCACAAGAGACCAATAGGAGGGCCCGAGTCTCCACTCCCTCTTAGCTTTAAACACATCTGCCATATTTGGCAGCCTGGTCACTTGCAAAAAAGAAAATGTCAGCTTCAACCCGGCTGAGAAAATCATAGGCCCAAATCTAGCTGTATTTGACATTATGCTGGCGACATTAATGGACGCCAGCATCAACAGAGTGGGTACCACCATCATTAGTGATTGAGTTAAATGGCTTTCTTCTTCCCACTCTCCTTATTCTCTGCCTCAGTGGAGGAATCCTTCCCCCTCTTTAATGAGACGAAGGTGTCCATTCCCATGTGTTTTTTGTATTTATCGTCCTCGTCTCCGGACTATGGGCCAGTCCCGCCTTCCAAGGACATTACATTCCAAGAAGAAGGAGACTTGGCACCCCCTGTAAGCCCCGCCGGAACCATACTCTCAGCTTCCTCCTCAGAGGAAGAGATTTTCTCAAGAGCTTGGAACCGGTTAGAAAGATCAACCAGAGGGGAGTCCGTTTTTCCTTCTAAAGGTACCTTGGTCAGATCTGGAGAAGATGCTTTATCTCCCTTCTTTCTCTTCTTTTTGGTGCCGAGCTTACGCTTGTCCTCTAGCCACTGCCAATTATCCTCATCCGTACTTTCATAATGGGAGGATTCGGAGGCAGTGGCGCTTTCCTCCCTGTGGTTCCTCCTGACCTCCTCATCCAACTCATCATCCCTCGGGGCCACAGCAGCAAGACTGGCGTCCAGGACAGGGGCCACCTCAGTAGCCCAGGGTTCACCTAGCTCCTTCTCCTGTCTGCGCTTGCCTAGATGCCTCAGCTGGGCAGGCATCTTTTTATTGCTTTTCCTCCTTGGCCTCTCAGCTCCCTCAACCCTGTTAGTCCGTTCCCCAGCAGAATCAGCCTCAAGGCTTTCTCCAACTGGGGTCACGACTGCATTAACGAAGGAGCGAGGATAATGGCTGAATGGGTGACCTAAGGCTACTTTCACACATCAGGTTTTCGGCGCCAGGCGCGATCCGGCGTCGTGCCGGAGCGCCGGATCCGGCAAATATTTCGTAAAACCGGATGTGACGGATCAGTTTTTCTGCCGGATCCATCTTGTTCTTGACAGACAAAACCGGATCCGTCTCATCCGGTTAATCCGGTTTTTGTTCCGTTTTTTGACGGATTACGCCGGATCCGGTTTTTAAAATTGACCCTTGTGGCCTTCCGAACGGGATTGGCTGCTGAAAAACTATATATAGCGTGTTCCTACAGCCCTTCTTTGACAGGTTGTAGAGGAGAAAGTGCAGGTTGGAGAGAAGAGCAAGTTACTGGCGAAGATGGATGTTGTGATTGGAAATATTTTGAAGAATTTGGCGGATTTTACAGCAGAGGCGAATCGTTTGGGGGTGATTGTTCTGGAGAAGGAGAGAGCGAGACAGCAGCGCATCAGGCATCGTAGACGACGTTTGTGGATCCACCCCATCACAGCCAAGAGAATGACGCGTGGGGTCTATTCTACACTCTGCATGGACCTTAGACGAAACCCGGATAAATTTTTTGGATATGTTCGGATGAAAATGGAGAATTTTGATTACTTGGTGGAGCGCATTGCACACCTCATAAGAAAAGCGGACACCTATTGCCGCTTCTCTGTTTCACCCGCAGAGCGTCTGATGGTGACTTTAAGGTAAGCCACATTTATTGGATATGCCTCGCATCAGAGCACACTTTCACTGCAATCTTGTTGGTGGTAGTTTGTATTTCCAAGTGTTATAGGTCAGTTTTGGTATGTAATGCTGTGATTTTAAACTAATTGATTGTTTTTTAATTCCCCACAGATTTCTTGCAACTGGAGAATCCCTTTCGTCACTGCATTTCCAGTACAGACTCGGGATTTCCACCATATCTGGAATTGTGAAGTACACATGCCGTGCACTGTGGGACTCCTTAGCTGAAGAGTTTTTACCAGAGCCCACAACAGAGAGGTGGATTGAAATTTCAGAAAAGTTTCAACAGATATGTCAGTTTCCGAACTGCTTGGGCGCTGTGGACGGGAAACATATCCGCATTATAAAGCCAGCCGGATCGGGATCGGAATATTTCAATTACAAGAAATATTTTTCTATTGTCCTCATGGCCATCGCTGACGCGGAATACAAATTTATTGCTGTTGATATTGGGGCCTATGGCCGCTCCAATGACTCTCAAGTTTTCAAACTGTCTGCCATGGGGCGTAAACTGTATGGAAACACCTTCCAGTTCCCACCCCCTAGACCGCTGCCGCAAACATCTGGTCCACCTATGCCATTTGTCTGTGTAGGGGATGAAGCCTTCCAGCTGTCAGAACACCTTTTGAAACCATACTCTAGCAGAGGATTGACAAGAACAAAACGCATTTTTAATTACCGCCTCACAAGAGCAAGAAGAATGGTAGAATGTACCTTTGGTATTCTGACAGCCAAATGGCGGGTCCTATTGACTGCGATCAACCTCAAGACAGAAACTGTGGACGAGGTGATCAAAGCTTGCGTGGTACTCCACAATTTTGTTATCTGCAAGGAACCCATTTCCATTGATGACACCTCTGAAGAAACCACCTTGCAAGATTACCAGGACATTACCACTAGAAGTTCTGTGACGGTTTCAGTAATGAGGGACAATTTTGCAATATACTTTATGTCACCTCAAGGCAGAGTACACTGGCAGGATGACAGAGTGTGAAAGATTTGTGCCCTTAACCAAAGTTGTGTACCTTCTGTACCAACAGTATATACCTTTGCCAACCAAAGTTGGCTATCTTGTCCTGGTCTTACTATTTTTACCTTTAGGCCACAGGTGTGTACCTGGTTGTGTTTTATGCAAAGTATTTCACCTTGGAACAAAAGTTGTGTACATTGTTAGGAAATCACCAACAATAAACACAACTTTTTAGGTGAAAAACTTTGCTTCAAACACAACCAGGAACACAACTGTGGCAAAAAGGTAAAATGTACCCACAGTTATATACCTGGTTTTGAATACCTTTTTACCTTTGAAATACCCTGTATTTAACCTTTTTTTTAAACATATTTCGCCGCAGAAAGAAATGACAGACAACCATTGTGAAACGATAATTTAACTTTTATTTAAAATATTTTTTTTTTGTAAAATGTTTTTAATGTGCTAAAAAACTTTTTTAATAAACGTTTTAAAACCAATAGGCATTTTTATTAATAAAAAACACATTACAAATCTGTGTAGTGTGGGGTGGAAATACTGCTGGAGGGGCTGCGGGACACTTCGACACTGGGAGTGTGGAGAGAGGATTGGGATCGTGGTGGGGAAGGAACAGTTAGAGGTGAAGGTGTGGAAAAAGCTACAGAATGGGTGGACATGTGGGAGGCAGAAGAGGTGGTGGGCGGTGGAGTGGAGGGTTGGGCAGGGACTGTAGGAGCAGATGATGTTGATGGCAAGTTGTATGGGGAAGGAGTTTGGTACGGGGAAGGAGTTTGGTACGGGGCAGGTTGCTGGAAGTGGGGAGATGTCTGGTACTGGGGAGGTTGCTGGTACTGGGGAGGTGGCTGGTACTGGGGAGGTGGCTGGTGCTGGGGAGGTGGATGGTATGTAATAGGAGGGGGAGGATGGAAAGTGGCTGGAGGGGGTGCAGGTGGAGGAACTACTGTGGTGGGAGGAGGAGGTTGGGAGGTAACGTGTAGAGAGCACCGTGGCATGAATGCATTACATGCATCTGCTGGGTAGGAGAGAGCGTTTCCATGTGCTCCACAACAGACCTGAAAAAGGTGTGGTTTGGCGAAGATCTTGCTTCTGAATGCATGGTTTGCAGAAGTGTCTTCACCTCCAGAATGCTGGAGTTGATCTGCTGAAAGCCTGCGGAGATTTGCTCTGACAAGACTTTTAGACAGTTCTGGAAAGATGCATTCAGATGCAAGAACTCTGGCACATAAGTCTTTTCCTGACCCCTCTGCCGCTGCCGCCCAGTACCCGCAGGTGTACTAGAGGTGGCAGGGGCAGAAGGGTGGGGTAAAGGGAAAGCGATCTCCTCACCAGCAGCTTCATGTAATGTAGGCGGCCACGATGCTCCTGTGCTGGTGGATGGGACAGATGGGTCGAATGTGTGGGAAGGCTGGGAAGGTGCAGATGTACCGGGGCGGTCGAAGTGTCCCTCGGTGCCGGTCTCCTCAGGGATCGCCTCAGAAGGGTCCAATCGTGCAGGCTCCCGAGTGCTGCTCACCGTGCTGTGGAATAAAGAGAAAAAAAAACAATTAAAATAGTGACATGGTATGGCCCTGGCTGAAAAAAAAAAGTTACATGGAAACATTTTTTGTCACATGTGGTGTGTAATATTTACCTTCTGGTGACCATTGTTTCCCGGAGGAAGGACAGGGCTTCTGCGTACTTGCTCCTGCGTCCTCCAGATCCACTCGGGGCCCGCATCTCTTTATTGAACTCCTTCTTGAAACGATCCCTCACAGACCGCCACCGCTTCACAATTCTGTCCCCTGAAACGAGAAAGGAGTGGTCAGTATACAACATCAGTGTTTCCCAAACTCCAGTCCTCATGGTCCCCAGGGGTCATGTTTTCAGGATTTCCATAGTAAATGGAAATCCTGAACACATGATCCGTGGGGACCACGAGGACTGTTGTTCGGGAAACACTGGTTTACATCAAGCAACCGGTACTGTATACACTTACGCTCTTTAATCTGGGCCCGAGCATCGAGGTCCTCCCAGCGGTCCACAAGGAGCGAACAGATTTCCTCCCAGAGTCGTCGGGTAACGATCAGGTCAGCATGGCGGCGGTCAGCCATATTCTATAGCGGCTCCCTTTCTCTGACGAGATCGATGAGGTGGTCCACATCAATCCCTCCATCCTCAACGTCAGAGTCGGGAGCACGCTGTGAAGGCTGTTAAAGAAAAAGACAAAAATAACATAATTAGCCTCCACAAAAGAAATGAAATAAAAAGTGCAAAAAAACAAAGCAAAAATATTTATACTTACACGCTGGTGACCGCCGCGACGACCCTGGGAGGCACTGCGAGGACCTCTTTGCCGAGCACCAGATTGGGAAGACTAGAGAAGAAAACAAAAAATGTTATGTCTTTGGATGTAGGCATTTGTTTGCTGTGTGTGGTCTGCAGAACATTGTTTTCTATGTGTTGTGTGTAGTGTGATGTTGTGTTTCTGCGTTTGATGCAAAAAACTTACCAATTGTGAGCCCACTCCAGGTGTCTGTCCACCCCTTCCTTCTTCTTCTGGGAGCTCCTCTTCATCTTGTGATTCCTGTTTTGAAATAAAAGGCAATGAATAGACATATATTACAGAGATGATGGATTTTGGAAATAAAAGCTTACCGTCAAACGCTGACGATGCGAGGGAGGGCTCCCAGAAGATGATGTGCTGTCTTCCTGCTGGCCAGACTCCATGCCTGTGGGTGGTGTTACTGCTGCTGCCAGTGCTGCCAGTGCTGCCACTGTTGCTGCTCCTGCACCTCTTGGGCGGCTGTTGAATAAAGAGAAACAAAGGGCCAATGAATATCTTGATATTCCATGGCCCTAGTTTGGAGGAATGGGGGATTTGATAATTACCATCTCTCATCTGCTGCTGGACTCCCCTCCTGTTGTTCAGCATGCTGCTCCATTTGGGGTGGTGGTGGTGCTGATGGTGCTGCTGCAGTGGTCTCCTGCCTTCTCCTGTGCCTGGTTGCTGTCTTGGGTGGCATGTTGGGTGTGGCTGAGGGTCCCACTGTCATGCTTTTATACATGTGTCTTGTGGGCAGAGCTACTGAGCATGCTCAGACCAAAAAAACCGGATCCGGCGCATTGCGGCGCTCATAGACTTTCATTGTGTGAAAAAGCCGGACCCGCCGGATCCGGCGGGCCCGGCTTTTTCGCCGGAGACAAAAAACGTTACAGTAGCCGTTTTTTCCAGACGCCGGATCTCGACACATTGCCGGATCCGGCGAAAACCGGATGAAACGCATGGCCATCCGGCTCGATCCGGCTCTAATGCAAGTCAATGGGGGGGAAACCGGATCCGGCATTGCATTTCGCCGGATCCGGTTTTTGTCAAAAGCGCCGGATCGCGCCTGACGGCGAAAACCTGATGTGTGAAAGAGGCCTAAGTCACCACACAGGTGGCACCTAATCTCCACACAAGATGCAGCAAGATGGCCGATATTCCCACACAATACACATTTCTGCACAGTGCAGTTTGCACTGAAGGGTGTGGGGTCGCCGCACTTGTGACAGAGCTTTGGTTGCCCCTGGTAGAAGACCTGGATACAATCCCTACCCAGGAAGGCAGATGATGGAATGTGGGCCACCGTACCACCTGAACACTTAAGTTTTACCATAAATATCCAGGCTCCTGACCAGATACCAAACTCATCATGGTTTTTCTTCAGCATCTCCACCACCTCTCCATATCAGCCAAGTCACATCATGATGTCATAACAAGAAAGCAACTCGTTACAAGTCATCACGGTGACTTTCTTGACTTAATTTTGACGAGACACCGCCATTTTTTGCCAACTCATAATTCAACCAGAAGAGCTCAAGCTCCTCTGGCTGAACAAAGCTGACATTAAACTCAGGTGTGGAATAGGGATGTATCAAGGTGTAGATGTCAATTGCCTTGAAGCCTATCTTCAGCAGGAGCTCCACAATCTTAGACCTTAGAGGACACGCATCACTGCTGCTCCACCGAAGATGGACCACATCCCTACGCACACTACCTGGCCCAGCTGTCAGGAGGAGCCACACTGTATTTCCTCCATTTTGCCCTCGGAAGGCCCTGAAGCCATGCCTCTCCATCCAGAAGGATAGCTCAACCTCTCGACCCTCTACCATTTGTGATATCTCCCCCTTATTTAGAGCCTCCAGGATATGCTGCTGCAACATGCCATCCCCAGAACCTGGAGACAAGGAGGATGCCCTATTTCCCCCGGAGGTGACAGCGGCATAACTCCTGATGGGTTTTGCCACCACCGGGGGGGGCACCCGGACCAGTGACCACATCAGCACCAACCGTGTCACTATTACCCACCTCCATAACACCCTCACTCTCCAACAAACCAGCAACCACACCACTAGACAAACATTTTTGCACATTCATACCCCCCACCACATTCACTCCTGCTGGTCCAGTGACAACAGGGGGTGTTGTCCCACTTTAACCCCTGAAGCCCCGGTTACCTATTACAGAGACTATGTGACTCCAGAATTTTGAATCCTCACAGCATGGACAGTGTACGCCGTCTGGATTCTCTAGTGCCAGAAATGGTCGATCATGTGATCGCTAGTATGCGATTTGCATATTTTTGTCTGCATTCCAACTAGACGTGTGTGACCTCAATCAGTTTACTTTTATTCAGCAAAACCATAGACAGCATGTATGCAAATTACATATTTGTGGCCGTGTGACCATCCACTTCGGAGACTCCTCACAATGTGTACTGTGCGCACTGCGAAAATATAAAAGTGTGCAGTGACATAGATTGGCTTCAAACTTTAATCTTTAAGCCTGAACAACCATTTTAAGGTTATACACTGTTAGGTAACCCAAATCTTCTGAAGGGTCTTAGAAGCCAGACTCCATTTAAATTTCCTGCCTATTGAAGCTCTTGATCCACACCAATTGCCATGGTTGAGTGCAGAATTCTGGTCAGCCAATGCCTATTGGAAAGATGGAGTAAGTCACCAGCTACACACTCATACATTTGCATGTTAAACAGTTGAAGAACATGGATGATTCAAAAACCTGTATATTTTATGTGTTGGGCGCTAAATGATTTATCTGACTATTAGAAATTGTGAAATGCTAAAAATACAACGCAGAAATTAAGGATTTGGTGCATTGCTGATTTTTCAAATTTTCCCACAGAGAGGTCTATAAATTTTATCGTGGGTACACTTCAACTGTGAGAAATAGAATCTTAAAAACAATCCAGAAAAGTACATTGTATGGTTTTTACATGCAATGTCTCCACCCTGAGCTCTTGATTGGCTCATCCTGATTTCACACCCTATTTAAATCTAGCTTTGCTCTCCATTATTTGCATGATTATTGAGTTTCCAGCCTCTAGTCAAGCTTCTTTCCACCAGCTATTCCCTCAAACAGCACTGCTGCTCCTGGTAATGACCTCTGGCTTCCTTGACCATGATTCCTGCTTATTCCTTGCCTATGATTCCTGCTTATTCCTTCAAACATCACTGCTGCTCCTGGTAACAACCTCTGGCTAACTTGACTACGATTCTTGCTTATTCCTTCAATCGACACTGCTGCTCCTGGTAACAACCTCTGGCTTCCTTGACTATGATTCCTGCTTATTCCTTCAAACTACATTGCTGTTCCTGTGTACCGACTTTTTGGCTATCCAAGACTATGCTACATGCCGATTCTGTCCCTAGTGGTTGCAATATCATTACTTCAAACCACGTTAGTCCATAACAGGCTGTGTGTTTCGGATCAATGTCATGTTGGAACACCCAACCACAACCCATCTTCAATACTATTACTGAGGATAGGAAATTGTTGGCCAAAATCTTGCGATACATCACCCCATCCATCCTTCCTTCAATACGGTGCAGTCGTCCTGTCCCCTTTGCAGAAAAGCATCCTTAAAGTATGATGCTTCCCCCATCATGATTCACTGTGTTTTTGGAGTTGTACTCATCCTCCTTTTTCCTCCAAACACGGTAAGTGGAGTTGATGCCAAAAAGTTCTATTTTGATCTCATCTGATCAAATGATCTTTTCCCTTGCCTCTTCTGGGTCATCTAGATCAGGGTTTCCCAACTCCAGTCCTCAAGGCACACCAACAGATCATGTTTTCAGGATTTCCTTAGTATTGCTCAGGTGATAATTGCTTCACCTGTGCAATACAAAGGAAATCCTGAAAACATGATCTGTTGGGGTGCCTTGAGGACTGGAGTTGGGAAACCCTGATCTAGATGGTCATTGGCGAACTTAAAAAAAATCCCTCACTGTCGCCCTGATCCACTCCCACCGTGACTACTGAAATTCTCTATTAATTGGCCTCTCCCCCACTCGACTTTCCCCTCTCCAGTCCATCCTTAATGCAGCAGCCAGGGTTATCTAGCTGGCTAATTGTTCCTCAGACGTGTCCGCTCTGTGCCAGTCATTGCACTGGCTGCTCATACATTATAGGATCCAATTTAAACCACTTGTTCTCACCCACAAAGCTCTATACAGTCCAGTATCTCCCTATATCTCCTCCCTCATTTCTGTTTATCGGCCTACCTATTCTCTACACTCTGCAAGCGACTATCGATTAACATCCGCACTACTCCGTATCTCACACTCCGGGGTCCAAGACTTCTCCCGAGTTGCACCAATCCTCTGGAATGCTCTACCCCAAGAAATTAGGGTTATCCACAACTTACACAGTTTTAGGCGCTCCCTAAAAACAAATCTGTTTAGGGCAACCTATCACGTTAAATAATCAAAGTACTTTAAAATATATAGCCCATTCACTACTTCTCTGAACATAATTCTCCATCAAACTCCACCTCACCCAAAAGCACTACAAATATTGGCTGGTGACTAACTCCTTTATCTATCCCCCATCCTTTTTCTATAGCCTTTAACTATCCTGTATTCCCTCAAGATGGCTGGAACATCATTGTAAATAAGCACCTGTGCTATGTGTCACCCCAACCTCATTGTAGATTGTAAGCTCCTACGAGCAGGGTTGTCATTATTTTCTCTTGAATTACTGTATTATCTTTAACTATGTTACTTATGACTGTTGTATATGAACCTCTGAATTGTAAAGCGCTGCAGAATATTTTTGCCGCTATATAAATATAGATTATTATTATTAATATTTATTTCAGGCAATTTAATGATGTAAAAATCATACAATGTGATTTTCTGGTTTTTATTTTTAGATTCTATCTCTCACAGTTAAAGTATACCTACTATAAAAATTCCAGACCTCTCCATTCTTGGTAGGTTGGAAAACTTGTAAAATCGCCAGTATATCAACATATTCAACATGGCAGGTTCACATTAATGTCATCCTATTGGGCTCTTGCATATATCTTCACATCTGCATATAAAAAGCTAATGCTACAACATCCAACCTCTCCCAACATTATGAATGCTTTTCCCTGAACAGACGAGGATCTCTTTGTCCAAAACTCTATCAAGAATCATAATGAATTTATTTTACTGGAAATAACAAGGTGTTGCTTCTCTAGATGAAGTGTAAAAAAAAAAAACGAAACAAAGAACTCCGGCAACAGGATCGTTTTTTTGCTATGCTGTAAACTCCGGCATTTTTGACGTTCTCAGTTCTTCCCATCCAAAACTTTAAGAACTTTTTCTAAGATTCCTTTCATGACAACAGAACTGCTCTCTCCTCTATTCTTCCAAGATGCCCTGACCTTCTCCATCACAACTCCAAAGATGAGATATTTAGGAGAGAATAAATTGTGAGAATCGAAGGCTTCAGTTTTACATGAAAAAAGGGGGGAATTCGGACCTAAGGTACCAAATATTAATCACTTCTCCTGAGGAATGCAGAGAACCAGAGCTATTCAGGTCTACATAGCTCGAATCAATTAGTTCATTTTGTGCTAGCCCGGAGCTGTCTCAAGAACAATGCCAACGTCTTGTGCAAAGGAGAAGACATAAGGGGGGGAAAAAGTCCTCACAATGAACGCTGCTCCTAACGAGCAATTACCAAAGTGTCTTTTTTTCTTCAATTTTTAATTCATTTTGAGGACGGAGTCCGGCAAGTGATGGGTTTTATTATTCTCAGCTTCCTGTTTCTTAAATAAAGTGCTAATAAGCAATAAAGAAATTTTATCTCAAAGTCTGCTAAGAAGAAGTGAGGCTTGGACTAAATAAAAATTCCAGATCTTGAACAATTAAGCCTAAACAATATGTATAGCAGAAATGACCATCATTTGCATCCCGGACTGGGAAATATCGATGAAAAAGCCTTCAATTGTCTAAAAGAGAACATTAGAAGGGGATTTTACAATGGATAACACAACATGGACCTCGAGAAATTACTCTAATTAAGGTCCGTGAAATTGTAGGAAAAGGGAAAAACAGGTTACCAGATGTCAAATAGTCGTGAATAAAATGTATTATCCGTGTTCTGTTCCACCGTTGAATGAAATTCGCAATGCATGGTTAGTTCCATGATGTAAGACATTGACATCTCTTAACCCCCTTGGATACAAAAAGTGACAGCTCCATAAAGTAGCACCTATTTTCCCAAATAGCAGCACTTCTAGTCTTGCTAAGGGTAGAGAGAGGCAGGGACACAGTATGATTTAGCACAGGCCTGTAACATAGTAAATTACTAAGGGTTACTTTGGACCCACTAGAAGAAAAGTGACCAGCTCTACCCCTATACAGAACATATTCGTGTAGACCTTCAATTGCTTGTCCTGGCTCCAGTGTTGGGCTCACCATCCTCCCTCTGCTCCACCTGGTCTTTCTTCTCCTATACATATCAAATTGATAAGGTAACCTAGAGCTTACTTATGAGGCTATGTCCTAAGACCTTATAGGCAGACTTTCCCACATCTGCTAGCTATATCATAAGAAGTTTGCTCATTTCACCCATCTAATATACCCAGCTCTGCAGTTCCTCTGGGCACTGCTACATTGACACCAATGAGTCTTGTGTCATACCCAGATCAACTGTTCCAAGAGGCTCTTCTACCTCACTATCAGTAAGTTATCTGATATAAATGCTTTCTCATTCTGCTGGGTTCTGCTTCAGTAAAACCAGTGAGCCTCGTGTCATGCCTATGTAATGGAGCCCAGGGCTGTAGTCGTGGATTTCAATGGGGGTGTTGTTGCACCCTGGCCCTCTGTCACATACACACAATGTCCCAGTGGTAGCGCACCTTTTTGTCCGCTTTCTCGTCCATCTGAGTCCTCTCTAGTCCACTGGGGGTTCCTTTCTTGGGGTTCCACACAAATAGAAAGAGAGACAAATTCCAGCTTAAAACAAACAATTTTACTTAGTCAGCTCGTCCAGTTCACATTTAGGTGCAGCACAAGATACTTCACAAGTCCCAACATTTTCTGTCCCTCACTTCTTCAGGAATATCGCAGGGTCGCACCGCTGTCCCCGGTACCACAGCATTCTGTCTGACCAGTCAGACAAACTGTAGGAGTTCCTGGTCTGTTTCGCCCCAGACACGCAGGCATCTTCCTAAGTAGCTGACTGCCATCATGACAAAGCTGCTCAGTATTCCTTGGCTTCTCTGGCAAACGTTACTCCTAGGCCCTGGACTAGCTTGGCTCCTTTACTTGAACGTAACGTTACGGGGCTCAACTGCCCTGTCCGCGCTCCCAGGCCCTACTGACTAAAAGCCAGGAAGCTCATTAAGTTATCCCAGTTGGCCCCTCTTATCTTAACTAATTCCTTTCCTATTCTGAGTTCCTATTGCTGTCCTACAATGCCCCCT
Source organism: Dendrobates tinctorius (assembly GCF_039654945.1). Lineage (NCBI taxonomy): Eukaryota > Metazoa > Chordata > Amphibia > Anura > Dendrobatidae > Dendrobates > Dendrobates tinctorius. The sequence continues at coordinate 4,758,974 of NW_027361707.1, read as the reverse complement.
CTCGTGGGCTATTCCTATCACTATGCTTTCCCTATCTACACAATATATATATAAATATACATGCATACATTGCACTATACAGTAATATTATAATATCAAATATAGCAGCTTTACAGGGAACGTGTTCTGGGAGAATAGGGGACGAACCAGTCTCTGTACCCCCTTACACCTATAATGCTGTTTTACTGGTCTTTGGTACATTGCTATCAGTAAGTCGACTGACCAGTCCTGCCGTTTTGCTTTACTCAGCTCTGCTAGTTTGCTGTGTCTCGGTTCCTCGAGCTGCCATGCAGCCACCCCAAGTTATATTCCTTAAGCTATCATGCAACCGCCAAACCTCAGTTACATCCAGTTGTTCATCTTGCTGCATCAACACCTCTAGTCCGTGCTGCAGATCCAGACCTACAGTTTCATGACACCTCACTAGGTGAGCCGTAACACTAACAGAAAGGACGGTATATACCAAAAAGGAAGTCATTTGCCTCAAAGTTTGATTTTTGATAAGGTTTTGTTATGTCAGATTTTTTTTCTGGCCTTTTGTAATAGGGCTCTATTATCACAGAAGAACCTGGAGCCACTAGTGATCTATTACCGTAACTCTAATGTGTTAACTGAGATTATAAATTTAAAAAAAAAAAATTCTCACCTATACTGCACCACTTTCATCTGTAGGTTGTAGTTGGTATTACAATATATCTCAATTCTGTTGAAAGGGGTTCAGCTGCAATGCCAGATGTGTCCCATGGAGATATTTCTGCCACTGAGCATCTCTTCCACTGACTCCAAACAGAACCCATGCCTACCAATTGCTTCCTCCCCACTGGCAGGTTGCATCTTTACCCTACTACTATCCCACTCCAGCCATTTTCGGTTTCTCCTATCTTTTTCTCAGCAGCAGTGACAGCAAAAGGCTCAGTGTAGTGTATGACAGGCCAAGCAAGGAGATGTCTGGCAATGTACGGCCAGGAATGGCAGATCCACAATAGCTATACAGTATAGCTACAGGACCAGGGAGCAGTATATCTGCTTGTGAAAGCACATGTTCCAGTTACGACTAGGGCTGATTATTCATTTGTTATGCCTCCTATTTGTTGTAGTGCATCAAGTTCGCACAGTGGCAGATAAAACATCCCTTGTGTCGTATACAGGTGCATCTCACAAAATTATGATATCATCAAAAAGTTCATTTATTTCAGTTCTTCAATACAAAAAGTGAATCTCCTATATTCTATAGAGTCATTACACACAGAGTGATCTATTTCACGTGTTTATTTCTGTTCATGTTGATGATTATGGCTTACAGCCAATGAAAACCCAAAAGTCATTGTCTCAGTAAATTAGAATACTTTATAACACCAGCTTGAAAAGATAATTTTAAAATCCGAAATGTTGGCCTACGGAAATGTATGTTAGTAAATGCACTCAGTACTTGGTCGGCGTTCCTTTGGCATCAATTACTGCATCAATGCAGCGTGGCATGGAGGCGATCAGTCTGTGGCACTGCTGAGGGGTTATGGAAGCCCAGGTTGCTTAGATAGCAGTCTTCAGCTGATCTGCGTTGTTGGGTCTGGTGTCTCTCATCTTCCTCTTGACGATACTCCATAGATTCTCTACCCCATAGAGAATCTATGGGGTATTGTCAAGAGGAAGATGAGAGACACCAGACCCAACAATGCAGACGAGTGAAGGCTGCTATCAAAGCAACCTGGGCTTCCATAACACCTCAGCAGTGCCACAGACTGATCGCCTCCATGCAAAGGCATAGCTAGGGTTTTGGTTAAGGGGGGCGAAACTTCTGAGTGGGCCCCTAACTATAGAACCTCAGCAGATGACCACGCTGTTGCCAAAAATAATCTATATATAAAAAGACCAGTATTGATATTACCGCCATATGGTCAGAGGTAAATAATACCAGTCCTACAGAACATATAATAGATTACAGCAGAGTTACAAATAGTGACTTATCACTGACATTCTTTCTAATGGAATCGTTTACTTTTCACATCTTTTCCATCTGGCCCAGACCGACATGATGACTCCTCCAGCCAGGACTCAGCTACAGAGAATACAACAAAGACACGTTTCACTTCTCATATTTTCAGCACCGTCACCAATTGGACTATTCTCAACCTGCACAAACTGCTCATCCTGCTGATACCCCAATACTGAGCCACTGCTGCCGTATGTGTCCTTATTACAGCACCTGATACCCAAATACTGAGCCTCTGCTGCCGTATGTGTCCCTATTACTGCACATGATACCCCAATACTGAGTCACTGCTGCCGTATGTGTCCCTATTACTGCACCTGATACCACAATACTGAGCCACTGCTGCCGTATGTGTCCTTATTACTGCACCTGATACCCCAATGCTGAGCCGCTGCTGCCGTATGTGTCCCTATTACTGCACCTGATACCCCAATGCTGAGCCGCTGCTGCCGTATGTGTCCCTATTACTGCACCTGATACCCCAATGCTGAGCCGCTGCTGTGGTATGTGTCCCTATTACTGCACCTGATACCCAAATGCTGAGCCACTGCTGCCGTATGTGTCCTTATTACTGCACTTGATACCCCAATGCTGATCCCCCGCTGTCGTATGTGTCCCTATTACTTCACCTATTGTGTGGTTCTGTGTGACCTCTAAATTCTAAAGCAACCCTCTAGAATATAATAATGCCTGGTGCAAGTGCCTTAGAAAACAGTGCCCACATTCAGGGTTGGACTGGGCCACCGGAGGATTCTCCGGTGCATCCAGGCATTGACACTTGCTGGCATATAGGGCCAGCTGCCTAGGGTGTGTCACTAATAGCGGCAAGCAACAGCTGCTATGGGGGCCCTCCGTGCCAGCAGAGCAGCAGTGGGTGACAGGAAGCCAAAGCCTGTTCCCACTGCTAAAGTGCAATGAATATTCACATTTCCCCACGCCTCCATGGGCGTGGAGAGGAGCGAATATTAAGCAGAAAGTGTTTCCCACAGGCTGCTGCTAACACTGCCCGCTATAAGGGCCTGCTATAAGGGCCCCCACACCCCCCAGGGGCCCCCAGCCCATGGGGCCAAAAGACAGGGGGAAGCAGCATCAGCGCGGCCCCCCAGTGCACGCCGCAATAATGGAAGAGAGAGCGTCACATGACGCTCCCTCTCCCATCATTACCCTCTTCCTCTGACACATAGCGGGTGCATGATGATGTCACTTCATGGCGTCCCTGCTGTGTGCAGGTCTGACTGCAGCGCAGCTTCTGACATCGGAGCCGAGCCGTCCCCGAAATCAGCGTGGGAGCGAGGAGGAGAGGTGAGTATAGTTTTTTTTAATTATTATTTATATAGTGAGTCCTGGTTGCATGATTATGACACCCCGTATGAGGGGGGGGCGGCAGCATGATATACCCCGTATGAGGGGGCAGCATGATATACCTTGTATGATGGGGGGCAGTAAGATACCCCGTATGAGGGGGCAGCAAGATACCCTGTATGAGGGGGGTAGTGTGATACCCCACATGAGGGGGGCAGCATGATACCCCATATAAGGGGGGCAGGATGATACCCCATACAAGGGAGGGCAGCATGAAACCCTATGAGGGGGGCTGCATTATATTCTGAAGGGACTACATTATATTCTTCGGGGGGGCTGTATTTTACCATATGAAGGGGGCTACATTGGAGAAAGAAAGAAAGATACTATAGCAGACCGCCTCCCATTGTAGTGCTCACCTGAGCCTCGCGGTGCAGGACATATCATGATCCGCTCACATGGCCAACATTCCCATGTCCAAGGTAATCCCCCGCTGGCTCCGCTCTGAACACCTCGTATACAAACGCCTCTGCTCCATACACCTCGTACACATGCGGTTCTGCTCCATATACATCTCCGCTCCGTACATCTCGTACACATGCGGCTCTGCTCCGTACACATCTCTGCTCTGTACACCTCGTACACATGCGGCTCTGCTCTGTACACCTCGTACACATGCGGCTCTGCTCTGTACACCTCGTACACATGCGGCTCCACTCCGTACATCAAGTACATACGCAGCTTCGCTCCGTACACCTCGTACAAACACGGCTCCGCTCTGTACACCTCGCACACGTGCGGCTCCGATCCATACATCAAGTACACATGCGGCTTCGCTCCGTACACCTCCTACACACACGGCTCCGCTCCATACACATGCGGCTCTGCTCCGCACACATGCCCGCTCCGTACACCTTGTACACACACAGCTCCACTCCGTACACCTTGTACACACACGGCTCCGCTCCGTACCCCAAGTACACATGCGGCTCCGCTCCGTACGCCTTGTACACACAAGGCTCTGTACACCTTGTACACACGCACATCTCCGCTCTGTACACATCTCCGCTCTGTACACATCTCCGCTCTGTACACATCTCTGCTCTGTACATCTTTTACACACATGGCTCTGCTACATCCACCCTGTAAACCCCCTTGACCCCACACATAAACTTCCCCTCATTCAGCACTATGACAACCAGCACAGACAGCAGGGTCCGGCATACACTGAGGCCCCTGATCATGTGACCCCTGACTCCTCCCCTCCTGTGATCTCATCCAGGTCATGTGCGCACTGAAGAGATGAACATAACAGCAGCTGAGCGGCAGAGCAGGGAGATCGATTCTCCCTGCTCTGCTGCAGAATGGAACAGTTAAGCGTAGCTTGGGTGGTCATCCTCAGAGCGCGGGGCCCGGGGCCACTGCTCCCTCTGCCCCCCCGGTAGCTATGCTACTGCCTCCATGCCACGCCGCATTGATGCAGTAACTGATGCCAAAGGATCCTCGACCAAGTATTGAGTGCATTTGCTGAACATTAGAGATGAGCGACTTTGCCTTTTTTAGGGTCGAATCGGGTTTCATGAAACCCGACTTTCTCAAAAGTCGAGTCGAATGAAATCGGCCGACTATCGGGAAAAGTCGAAGGTCCGACTGAAACACGAAACCCAATGCAAGTCAATGGGGAAGCAAAGTCGGCAGGGAGTGGAGGACAGTAAACACACCTACATGCCAGACCGCTTTTTTAAAGTGCGCGAAATCTCTCTCTCTCTCACGTCATCTCATTGCCCACAGTGTACGTCCTTGCTTAGTGGGAAAAAGTCACGTTCAAGCATTCTGGGAAATCTGACTTTGGAACTCGTTTGGCCGATCGCATGGCCGACTTCACGCTGTGGTCGGGTTTCGGTCGGCGAAACCCGACTTTGCCACATGAATCTGGCCGACCTGTTTCGCTCAACTCTACTGAACATACATTTCAGTAGACCAACATTTCGGATTTTAAAATCATTTTTTCAAGCTGGTGTTATAAAGTATTCTAATTTAATGAGATATTGACTTTTGGGTTTTCATTGGCTATAAGCTATAATCATCAACATTAACAGAAATAAACACGTGAAATAGATCACTCTGTCTGTAATGACTCTATAGAATATAGGAGTTTCACTTTTTGTATTGAAGAACTGAAATAAATTAACTTTTTGATGATATTCTAATTTTGTGAGCTGCACCTGTATAATGTAATCACGGCTGTGAATGCTGACTCAGCTTCTTGTTTTCGCCCTGCACAGACATGGACGCTTTGGCTCTGTAAGAAGCTGAGAGAAGTCTACTGGTCAAATGTACAGTCAGCTGGCAGGAAAAACAGCTTATCTGTGTAAGGTGCCAAATTTGACTCCTTTTCAGAAGCTTGAAAAAATTCCAATTTCCTTTAAAAGTCAGGATTTATAAGTATGACTACCAAATAGTCATTTCTTTGCTTGATGCTAATGATACATCTGTCATCCCACAAACTATCCAAAATTCAGCTGTCCAGGCTTGCCAGCATGACCAAAGGTCCTGATGATTCACTTCCTGCACCCTGTTGCAATAGTTGGTCATCATGGCCAGTGTCATCATCAACTTCGCTCTGTATGCCTCGTCCATTACCTGTTCCTGAGATAACTCAATGTCCAGCTCTAAATCCACCTGCTGCTTCTGCTCTTCCTTCTTCCCCTTCTCCACATCCTGTTGCATGTAATATTGACCTTGAGGGTCCCCAACAGTCCTAGGACAGTAATGAGCATGTACAAGTTTCTTATCCTTTTCCATCCATTGTTGCATCCTTGTGAGTGTTTTTTCCAAAATAAATATGATGGAGATGACATCGCTGATACCACTATTTTCCCTACTGACAAATTTTGTAGCCTCTTCAAAGGTCTTCAGTAAGTGACATACATCCTTCATCAGCTGTCAATGGTAAATTTCGAAATAATTCAAGCTCCAGTTTGCCTGCTGCATTTTATGATCAGTCATCAGTTTATACTGCTTGTATAAATGCTCCAACATATTCAGATTTGAATTCTAGCAGACTGCATTATCGCAAATCAGGCAATGCTCAGGCAATCTGTTGTTTTTTCAAAGCCAGGAGAGCTTCGTCATGTAAGAAAGGTTGAAGTGCCCAGACACTTTCATGCCCAATGCCACCACCTTTCTCAAATAAGTATATTTCTTTAAGACATATCACACAATTAAATTCTGGACATGAAAAGGAGCGTAAGTTACTTGCCTAAATATAAGGAAACCAGAAAGTTCTTGACATTGTTGCATGAAATTTTCTGCTTCTTGAGGCAACGCATCCGCTATAATGCATTTGTCTCCCATGCCTGGAAGCTGTAAAATTGCTTGGCAACACTTTACCTTATATAAAGGGAAAAACTTATGGTGGGAGTTGGTTGCAATGCTGTGCCCTTTTGCTTTTGGAGATGGGGTCTATTAAGGAGGAAGCATGTTTAGGAGGAGACATAAAACCACCACCTGGCAGTGGATCCAGACATAGCACAGAAACATGGAGGCTTTACCACAAAACAAAAATGGTGAAAATATTCACCCAATAGGCAGTGAAAGACATGTACTGTTCCTACTGTATCTCCAGTTGCTGCTAGACTTCTCTACGGTGCAGTGCACCTTTCAGCTCAAAGACAAGTCAAAAGAGTGGCCCATGTTCTCCTGCACGTGAAAGCACAAAGCAGGCATTCCTTTCTGTGAAAAATAATGGTGACTGGGCATCCTCCAACTAGATTAGGCACATGCCTTCATTTCTTGAAAGACAGTGGTCTCCACTATGTGGTACGGTAATGAATGAACCACCAACAACTTCACCAGGTGGGAGATAAGTTTGCATAAGAGAAATTGTCTTCGAAGGTATGCCTGTTTAATTGTCATCATGAAGGAGGGATGTCTGGCAGTATCATGGAAATGGAGGAGGAGTATTTGGAGTGTGACAAGCAGTATGTCACGTGTACCTGTCCTGTGTGACAGGACCCGCAGATCGCTAACTAAAACAACAAGACACAAGTGTCACGTGTACCTGTCCTGTGAGGCATGACCCGCAGGTCGGTAATTAACAAGACAAAAGGGGAACTCCGGGGAAACAGTTACAACGGTCGGCCCTGCAATAGGGAACGGGGACGTGGAGACCTCCTGCACTCCCCTGAGGCAGTGTCCCTGAACACTCCTAACGTTCCCTATACAGGCTCTTCACCCATCGCCGAGCAAGATACCTGAATCCCTCACTATCCCTGCACCTATCCCATGCTAGGGAACTGGATAGTGGGAACACTGGTCCCACCGCTGCACTAATACACACAAAGGAAAAAGGGCAAAACACCAAAAAACTTATCTTTCTCTGCTGCAGTCTTCAGGCAGCAGAGTGCAGCACCAGATCAGCTTTCACCAGTGGCTCAACACCTCAGAGCCAGCTGCTACTTTCACCATCTTTCTCTGCTGCAGTCACCAGGCAGCAGAGTTCATCACCGGATTAGCTTTCAGCAGTGGCTCGACACCTCAGAGCCAGCTGCCACCTTCACCATCTATCTCCGCTGCTGACACCAGGCAGAGTTCAGCACCAGTTTCAGCAGTGGTTCGACACTTCAGAGCTAGCTGCTACTTCAGCAGGTTTCAGCAGTGGCTCAACACCTCAGAGCCACTGCCTACTTCACCGTGGTTGGAATCCAAAAAGGACCTGCTATTACCAACACCTGCTGATAGACCATGTGACCTTATATAGCCAAAGAAGTGGTCACATCAGAAGGGAAAACAAAACAGACATGTAATAACACCTATGGCCACCAGGGGCAAAAACCCATTTTAAGCTCCCAGAGGCCTGAAAGGAAAAAAAAGGCTTTATATGAGGGAATCTTGAATCTGACACAGATCCAAGAATTGGACTGTGACACAGTAGTTGTGAATGACAATGATGGTGATTATGACGTTGACCAGGTACTACTTGAGGATGCTACCAGAAAGATGATCCCCTGCTCAAATTGTTGGCTAGCTTTTCCCAAAATAACCATACGATGTTGCTTCATTTGATGATGTGTACCCATAGTTCCAAGTCTGTTTGAGCATGGACATTCATGGTTTGTGTTCCTGCTGAAGAGCATGATGACTGCCAGATTCATCTGTGGTTAAGGCCTGTTTCACATGTCCATCGTCGGCTGTCAGTAGAAATCCGCCAAAGGGTGAAACAAACTGATCCATGACGGTCGCATGTCAGCGGAGGACGCTGTATGAAGGATCCGTGGGAGAAGCGAAGTGGCGTAATTTTAAGTGACCGCGACGGCCACAATAAGGAACGATGTATCGCGGGAAGTGGAGCGATGTATCGCGGGAAGATGAGCGATGTATCGCAGGAGGTGGAGGCATGTATCACCGGAGGTGGAGCAAGGTATCGCGGGAAGTGGAGCGAAGTATTGCGGGAAGTGGAGCGATGTATCGCGGGAAGAGGAGGGATGTATCGTGGGAGGTGGAGACATGTATTGCGGGAGGTGGAGGCATGTATCGCGGGAGGTGGAGGGATGTATCGTGGGAGGTGGAGGCATGTATCGCGGGAGGTGGAGGCAAGTATCGCGGGAGGTGGAGGCTGTAGGAGGAGCGATGTATCGCGGGATGTGGAGCGGGGCCGCGGGGAGGGAGGGAGAGAGAGTTCCCAGAATGGGTTAATGCTCAAAATAGTGGACCGTCAAACAAAAAAAAACATTGCAGGGTCCGTCTCATCCGCCAGGGAGCCATTAAAATCATGGCGGATCCGTAACAAAACGGGTGAGACGGACGACCGTCAGTCAAGATCCGCCAATAATGTAAGTCTATGGGGGAAGAAACGGATCCGCCCCTTTTTTTTAAAGAAATTGGCGGATTTTGACTGACGGGTAAAAACTGTTGTGTGAAACAGGCCTAATGTGGAGAAGGACTCCCACACCCAAGATGCCCACACTTCGCCCTCTCCACCACCATGACCATTACAAAACCTTTCAGGCACTTTTGAGCCACCTCCACCAACAGCACATGCGGCATCTCCTGCTCCCAAGCTGACTACAGAAGAAGCAGATTTTGCCTTTGAGGATCTTTTGGCAGCACATTGCTTCTGCTGTTTATCAGATCTATTCACTTTTCTCCACTTTTTAGGTGTAGACTTTAGCTAATTTTTTTGTTATTATTATAAGAATTTTTTGTAATCATTGAAAAATTCTTCCAGTTCCACAGAAAAAAAAGGAGTAGACATTAATGGATTTTGTCTACCAAATGTAATATCCTTAAGTTTCCTATCCAAACATACATACTGTATGAGAACACACAACATAAGGTTTGTGAATTGTCGTTGTGCTTGAATTGAGAGTGAATTCTATAAATATTGTGGAATAGTTTATACATAGGAACCACAACGGGAATGGTTCACTGGCCGTAATATCTAAAAATAAACATTATTTAGATATACCCTATCATTTAGAGAAAAGTAAGAAACGTTTTTTTGCAGAATTCACCACATGGTCTCAGTTTAATGCATAAGTATAACAAATAAGCTATTGCTGACCCATTTCTCTGGACGCAGAGGGTATTATTTCAGAAAGGTTATAAATAGAGTGGTTGAAAATAGTCATCTCATTTTTTATCGTTCTGGTCTCTTGGCAAGAACAATCATTCAAGAAAAACTGCAATATAAGGCCGCCTTTGGTATAAAAGGTTATAAAAAAATATATTAATTATATCTTCTTAAATGGGCAACATTTGCAATTTATTTCTTACGAATAATCTTTCCAAAAAACTAAGATTTTTAATTTTATTCACGACTTGTTCATGAGGGGGGTCTACTAGTCAAGGAGCGCAGCACTTACAAACTCTTTCCTATAGGGATTGGAAGTGCTGCTCTGAGGATGTCTATATTGATAGGAGATCTTGGTCAGCTCTGCATCCAGTTAGCTTCCAAGCCCCTACGCAAAGCTACCTTTGCTTGCCACATTGAAGAATGAGCTCTTTCTTCTGGCAAGTGGACCACAATCAGGAATACACCACCCTCTGGCAGGTGGGTAGCTTGTAGGTAGGGGAGCAGTGTGCGCTTGACCAGCAATAATAACAAAACCTCTTTGACCCCTTAACACTCAATAAAGCAAATATTTATCACTGATTTCCTTGGATAGAAGCTCAAAGAAGAATGATCAACAGATGCAGGTGACAAGATCAAACTCAGAACTTATTTGTTGTCTGTTAAGGCCCCGTCTCACATAGCGAGATCGCTGAAACGTCACACATAGCTGCGACCGGGCCCCCGCTGCGATCTCGCTGATCGTGCTCGAATGTCCTGGGCCATTTTTTGATCACTGGTGTCCCACTGGCCAGCATGCATTTTTGTGTTTGACACCGACGAGCGACCTCGTTGGCAACTCAGGGACGCAGGCGGGAGTCATCAGAATATCTGCTGTGTGACAAGGTCCCAACGACCGCCGAGGTCATTATACGGTTCGTCGGATCATTGCTGCGTCGTTGAGTAGATCTGTCAGTTTGACAGCTTACTAGCGACTAGAGTTGAGCGATACCGTCCGATACTTCAAAGTATCGGATCGGAATGGATCGGCCGATCTTAAAAAAAAGTATCGGTATCGCCGATTCCGATACCGGAAGTCCCATTCAAGTCTATGGGACTTCCGGTATCGGAATAAGAAAAATTCTGTTTTTCCCTTGTACAGCCTCTCTGGGGTCTGTACGGGCCTTTCGGGGGGCTGTGCCGGCCTGCCAGGGGGTCTGTGCAGGCTCCGGTGGTCTGTGCCGGCCTGCCGGGGGGCTGTGCAGGCTCCGGGGGGCTGTGCCGGCCTGCCGGGGGGCTGTGCAGGCTCCGGGGGGCTGTGCCGGCCTGCCGGGGGGCTGTGCAGGCTTCGGGGGTCTGTGCAGGCATCGTCCGATGGGACTACAAGTCCCATCGGGCATAGAATCATAGATCATAGAATCATAGAATCGTAGAGTTGGAAGGGACCTCCTGGGCCATCTGGTCCAACCCCCTGCTCAAAGCAGGATTCGCTAAATCATCCCAGTCAGATGTCTGTCCAGCCTCTGTTTGAAGACTTCCATTGAAGGAGAACTCACCACTTCTCGTGGCAGCCTGTTCCACTCATTGATCACTCTAACTGTCAAAAAGTTTTTTCTAATATCTAATCTGTGTCTCCTCCCATTCAGTTTCATCCCATTGCTTCTAGTCTTTCCTTGTGCAAATGAGAATAAAGTTGATCCTTCTACAATGTGACAGCCCTTTAGATATTTGTAGACAGCAATTAAGTCTCCTCTCAGTCTTCTCTTTTGCAAACTAAACATTCCCAAATCCTGCAACCTTTCCTCATAAGACAGGGTTTGCAGACCGGCCACCATTCTGGTCGCTCTTTTCTGAACTTGCTCCAGTTTGTTGATGTCTTTTTTAAAATGTGGTGCCCAAAACTGGACACAATATTCCAGATGAGGTCTGACCAAAGAGGAGTAGAGGGAAATAATGACTTCACGTGATCTAGACTGTATGCTTCTGTTAATACATCCTAGAACTGCATTTGCCTTTTTTGCTGCTGCATCACACTGTTGACTCATATTCAGTCTGTGATCTATTAGTATACCCAAGTCTTTTTCACATGTGCTGTCACTTAGCCCTATTCCTCCCATTCTATATATGCTTTTTTCATTTTTATTGCCCAGATGTAGTACTTTGCATTTCTCCCTGTTAAAAACCATTCTGTTAGTTACTGCCCACTTCTCCAGTTTATTTAAATCTTTTTGAATCCTCTCTCTCTCTTCTCTAGTATTAACTATCCCTCCTAGCTTTGTGTCATCAGCAAATTTAATCAGTTTACCCTCAATTCCTTCATCTAAATCGTTGATAAAGATGTTGAACAATACAGGGCCCAGGACAGAGCCCTGTGGTACCCCACTTGAGACATTCTTCCAACTGGATGTGCAGCCATTTACGACCACTCTTTGGGTCCGATCACTAAGCCAGCTATGAATCCACCTAACAGTTGCCTTGTCCATTCCATACTTAGTCATTTTTTCAATAAGGATTGTATGAGAGACTTTGTCAAATGCTTTGCTGAAGTCAAGATATACTATATCTACAGCATTTCCTTGATCCACCCAATCAATGATACCGTCATAGAAGGAAATTAAGTTAGTTTGACATGACTTATTAGTTACAAACCCATGCTGACTCTGTTTGATCACTTCATTCTTATCCAGGTATTGACTTACATGTTGTTTAATAATTTGTTCAAAGATCTTTCCTGGTATAGAAGTCAGACTCACCGGCCTATAGTTGCCTGGGTCCACCTTCTTCCCCTTTTTGAAGATAGGAACAACATTTGCTCTTCTCCAGTCTTCTGGCACTTCTCCTGTTCTCCAAGAATTTTCAAAGATTATGGAGAGTGGTTCAGAAATTTCTTCTGCTATCTCCTTCAGTACTCTGGGGTGTAATTCATCTGGACCTGGAGACTTGAATTCATTTAGGTTAGCTAAGTGTTTCCTCACTATCTTTCTGTTTATAGATATCCTGGATTCTTCTATTCCCTTAATAGGATAGTGAATAACAGTTGGTGTTACATTTCCTTTCTGAGAGAAAACAGATGCAAAATAGGAATTTAAAAGTTCAGCCTTCTCAACATCCTGTCTTACCATTTCATCATTTTCATCCTGTAAAAATCCTATAGCATCTTTGACTTTTCTTTTACTTTTGACATATCCCCAAAATCCTTTATTATTGCTTTTGACATCTCTTGCAAGCCTCAATTCATTTTCAGCTTTAGCTAATCTGATTTGAGCCCTGCAGATTCTGCAGACAGCATTATATTCTTCTTTAGATATGCCTCCCTCTTTCCATTTTATAAACATTTTTTTCTTCCTTTTTAGCATGTGCTTAAGTTCTGTGTTCACCCATCCTGGTTTCCTTAAATGCTTCCTATTCTTCCCTCTTTTCGGAATTGTTAACAACTGTGCTTTGAGAATTTCATTTTTCAAGATTTCCCATCCTTCCTGGACATTTTTGTCTTTAAGGATATCCAGCCATTGGATCTCTCCAATTATCTTTCTGAATCCCTTAAAATCTGCCTTTCTGAAATCTAACCTTGACGTCTGAGTCTTCACAGGTCTTCCGCCTCTAGTTATCCAAAATTCTAAAATAGCATGGTCGCTACCTCCTAGGGTTCCAGCCACTTTTACCTCCTCAACCATTTCCTCCCTGTTTATAAGGATTAGATCCAAGGTAGCAGTTCCCCTTGTTTTCTCCCCTACCTTTTGGAAGATAAAGTTGTCAGCAAGAGAGGATAAGAATTTCCTTGACCTGTTAGTTTTGCCTGAGAGAGATTCCCAACAAATGTCTGGATAGTTGAAATCTCCCATGACAACTATGTCATATTTTTTGGAGAACTTGGCCATTTGATGCATAAAGAGTTCATCCATATCTTCAGCTTGCACAGGCGGCCTGTAGTAAATGCCTACAATGGTGTCCTTTCCATTGTTCTGTCCTTGTATTCTTACCCAAACAGTTTCCACAGAACTCCCAGTCTCTGAAGCTTCAATCTCTGTGCAGATATACGCGTTTCTAACATACAATGCAACACCTCCTCCTCGTTTATCAAGTCTGTTTCTTGCAAATAAGTTGTATCCTTCTAGTCTTGTATTCCAATCATGTGTATCATCCCACCAAGTTTCAGTGATTCCAATGACATCATATTTCTTTTCCTGTGTTAGTAGTTCCAATTCTCCTTGTTTGTTGCCCATGCTTTGTGCATTAGTATAGAAACATTTTAGTTTGTGATTGGTTTCTCTTTCTCCAATATTTTTATTAATTAGATTCTTTCGTCTTTGTTCTTCCTTTCCACTTCTATTAGCAGAGTTCTCAATAGCATCTGTCAGGTGTATGGCTTTTTCTGGTCTTTTGCTTCCCTTCCCATGTTGTTCTAGTTTAAAGCTCTCCTTACAAGTGTAGCAAGGCGACTTCCAAATACATGCTTTCCAGTCTTCGTAAGGTGCACCCCATCTCTAACAAGTAGTCCATCGTATAAGTAGTTCACTCCGTGATCCAGAAATCCAAATCGTTGCTGACGGCACCATCGACGTAGCCAGTTGTTCACCTGCAGAATCTTATTCCACCTCCTTGTTCCATGGCCATCCACTGGGAGGATGGAAGAGAAGACCACCTGCGCTCCCAGTTCTTTCACTTTCTTGCCTAAGTCTTCAAAGTCTCTGCAGATGGTTTCCAGGTTGTTTCTTGCGGTGTCATTTGTCCCCACATGTAGTAGCAGGAATGGGTAGTCATCTGTAGGTCTGAAGAGTCCTGATATCCTGTCAGACACATCTTTAATTTTTGCACCTGGAAGACAGCACATTTCTCTTGAAGTTATATCCGGTCTGCAGATAGCGGCCTCTGTTCCTCTCAACAGGGAATCCCCCATGACCACCACTCTCCGTTTCTTCTTCACAACATTTTTCTTTCTCCATCCAGGAGGACTCTGAAGGCGTACAAGGTTGCTGTTTGTTGGCAAAGTCTTATCCTGATGTATTTCTTCATCATTTTCCTGCGTGAGAGCCTGGTACTGGTTTCTGAGCAGTATGGGTGCTGACTGCCTCCTGATCCTCCTGCTTCTCTGGGTCACATGTCTCCATTCCTCTGTTTCTTCAGGTGCACTTCGAATTTCTTCTCTTTCTGTAACATGAAGAGATAATTCTGCTCTGTCCAAGAACTCTTCACCTTCCTTAATGATCTTCAACGTAGCCAACCTCTCTTCGAGATTTTGCAACTTTTCCTCCAACAGGGACACAAGCTTGCATTTGTGGCATGTGAAATTTGGCTTTTCCACTGGTAAGTCTGTGAACATGTAGCAAGAAATGCAGCTCACCAAATGGCTCCTGGCCTCTTCCATCTTGAGATTTCTTAAAAACGATGAAAGATGAGCCAAAATTCGGCGCGCGGTTTTTCCGATTTCCTCTTTTCAGCTGCAACGGCCAAAACCCAGTGATCGTAGAGCTCGCGGAGACTCTTCACTTATCCCAGAAGGCACTGGGAATATGCAAATGATCTCCTCAAGACTCTTCCCCTGGTTTTCCGATTTCCTCTTTTCAGCTGCAACGGCCAAAACCCAGTGATCGTAGAGCTCGCGGAGACTCTTCACTTATCCCAGAAGGCACTGGGAATATGCAAATGATCTCCTCAAGGCTCTTCCCCTGGGCGATGCCTGCTACCATGACAGTGATTGACACATTAGCCAATGATGGGACAGTAGTAGTCCTATCATCCGGCTAATGTGTTGAATGTAAAAAAAAAAAAAAAAAATTACATGCTACATACATGCTACATACATACAACATGCATACTACATACATGCTACATTCATACTACATACTACATACATGCTACATATATACTACATATATACTACATACATACTACATACATACTACATGCATGCTACATACATACTACATGCTACATACATACTACATATATACTACATGCATGCTACATACATACTGCATGCTACATGCATGATACATACATACTACATACATACTACATGCTACATATATACTACATACATACTACATACAATACATTCATACAATACATACATAGACATACAGTACATATAACATAGAGTAACATACTTACCAATACTTGTCACATTGTTCCCCGAAGCCATTGTCTTTTACGGAATAAATATTAACATAACAAACCACAAAAATACTCACCCACGATCCGAAGCAGTCCACGAGTGTGTCCCACGACTATCTTGGGTAGAGAACTGCAGCATCAGCTGTTGCTGCCGTTCTCTACGGGCTGCAGGAATCCAATGACGGAAGGTAGGTATCCTTCCGCACTGTATTCCTCCGCCATTTCCCACACAGCAATGGCATAAAGTGAGACTAGGGACTTTTTTTTTTTAAGTGGCGGAGGAATACAGTGCGGAAGGATACCTACCTTCCGTCATTGGATTCCTGCAGCCCGTAGAGAACGGCAGCAACAGCTGATGCTGCAGTTCTCTACCCAAGATCGTCGTGGGACACACTCGTGGACTGCTTCGGATCGTGGGTGAGTATTTTTGTGGTTTGTTATGTTAATATTTATTCCGCAAAAGACAATGGCTTCGGGGAACAATGTGACAAGTATTGGTAAGTATGTTACTCTATGTTATATGTACTGTATGTCTATGTATGTATTGTATGAATGTATTGTATGTAGTATGTATGTAGTATATATGTGGTATGTATGTAGCATGTAGTATGTATGTAGCATGCATGTAGTATGTACTGTATGTAGTATGTATGTAGTATATATGTAGTATGTATATAGCATGTAGTATGTATGTAGCATGCATGTAGTATATATGTAGTATGTATGTAGCATGTAGTATGTATGTAGCATGCATGTAGTATATATGTAGTATGTATGTAGCATGTAGTATGTATGTAGCATGCATGTAGTATATATGTAGTATGTATGTAGCATGTAGTATGTATGTAGCGTGCATGTAGTATGTATGTAGTATGTATGTAGTATGTATGTGGTATGTATGTAGCATGTAGTATGTATGTAGCATGCATGTAGTATGTATGTAGTATGTATGTAGTATATATGTGGTATGTATGTAGCATGTAGTATGTATGTAGCATGCATGTAGTATGTATGTAGTATGCATGTAGTATATATGTAGTATGTATGTAGCATGTAGTATGTATGTAGCATGCATGTAGTATATATGTAGTATGTATGTATGTAGTATGTATGTAGTATATATGTAGCATGTAGTATGTATGTAGCATGCATGTAGTATATATGTGTTATGTATGTAGTATGTATGTAGTATGTATGTAGTATGTATGTGGTATGTATGTGGTATGTATGTAGTATGTATGTAGTATGTATGTAGTATGTATGTGGTATGTATGTAGTATGTATGTAGCATGTAGTATGTATGTAGCATGCATGTAGTATGTATGTAGTATTTTTTTTTTTTTTTTTAACATTTAACACATTAGCCGGATGATGGGACTACTACTGTCCCATCATTGGCTAATGTGTCAATCACTGTCATGGTAGCAGGCATCGCCAGATGGGACTTGTAGTCCCATCGGACGATGCTTGCACAGCCCCCCGGCAGGCCGGTACAGACCCCCACAGGGTGCACAGACCACCGGCAGGCCGGCACAGCCCCCCGGCAGGCCGGTACAGACCCCCACAGGGTGCACAGACCACCGGCAGGCCGGCACAGCCCCCCGGCAGGCCGGTACAGACCCCGGGCAGTCCACACAGCCCCCCGGCAGGCCGGCAGAGACCCCCGGAAGGCCCAAAATGACGGCGCATCATGATGCGCACACACCGCGCATCATGATGACGTCAGGCTGTCAATCAACTTTGAACTTCCGATTCCGATGCCGACTTCCGATATTGAAAAAATATCGGAAGTCGGTATCGGAATTCCGATACAGCAAGTATCGGCCGATACCCGATACTTGCGGTATCGGAATGCTCAACACTACTAGCGACTAATTAGCGACATACCAGCGATCCTTACCAGGTCGTATCGTTGTCGGGATCGCTGATGTGTCGCGTAGTGTAACGTTACCCTTACTGCTTGCCATCTCTTCTGTAATTTTCTGTGACGCTCCTTAAAAAAAGGAGAAACTTCCTGGACTCCTGGAGGAGTTGGCAATTCTCTTGTGTGCCTCAAAAAACTCCCTCAAGATAACTTTGAAATCTATCATTTTCAGGAAGTCTGGGAAGAAGAACAGACCTACTTACCGGAATCATGGAAGTTTTGGAAATTCTACTAGGTGCCTCAAAAACTTCTTACAAGCCACTGCTCCTCAAATAGCAGGATAAGGAGTGGTATTCTCAAGGAACATGGGCTGCAAAAAGAGGTGTGTTGTGAACTTCATCTGAAAAGTGGTGTGACTTCTGCTCTCTAAAGGCCCCTTTACATTTAGCGATGCACCAGCGATCCCGACAACGCTACGACCCGGTCAGGATCGCTGGTGCATCGCTAAATGGTCGCTAGTGAGCTGCCACACAGGCAGATCTCACAGCGATGCAGCAGCGATACAGCGGTCATTACTTACCTTTCAGACGCGGCGATCCTGACGTCCTCCCATCCGCTTCCACGCGTCGCTCGTCGGCGCCAGCAGGAAGCCCAGCAGGGAGTGCCCGACGAGAAATGGAGCTGCGCGATCTCGCGCGATCAACGACAGACAGCGGGGGAGCCGGTCGGAGGTAAGTATCACACATAGCGATATCGGTGACGCTTTAGCAATATTGCTAGCGATATCGCTATGTGTGAAACCCCCTTAAGACCCATCTAACTTAGAGTGGCATAGTGGGCCATTTGCAACCGCCAGCCCACAGACTGGGCACCCCTGTGTGTGCAACCTAAAGGTATACATTACTAATTTGTCATGATCCAATATACAAGGCAATCTATAGTCTACAAGAACCTACAGGTTGACTCTTCCCAAATGTACTATCCAATTGAGGGGCGTTGAACAAGCTACAAAGCTACATTTACAATTTGTTCCTTGAACACGGTTCAGCCACAAGGAAAGGTTAGCACCTGTGGAAACATCTTGTCATACTCGCGGACAAATTAGGTATAATGCATTTAAATGGCTAATCTAAAAAATAATTAGTAAATGCAATTGCCTCTTTTCAGAGCCCAAACAACTTCATAGCTCCGTTAACAAGTAACTTCCTTTCAGTTCAAGGTTAAGGTATGAGAGAAAGTTAAAAAAAAAAGTAAAAAGAGAGGAAACCACAACAGATGATTTTAATTATTCAAAATGATGTTGTCTACATGGGGAAACACCATGTTATTTTTGCAATCTGCAAGGAATTCCATTCATGATTTTTACACAAAGATAACAACACCCTTGAATGGAAACATTTTAGTGGAAATAAGGTTTTGTAAATAGGCAGGCACAGATAGGAAGTGTGTGGAGAGAATGTATGAGCATTGTTTGTCATCTCAGATAAGATCAGTACCTGAAGCCAGGCCCCTTACAGAAAACCGCAGCTGCCTGGGGCCCGGAATCACCGAACTGTAGAATACACAGACTGTAGACAAATGCACTAGTAAATAGTCATTCAATTATCGTACAAATGAAATATGTAGGAATGTATAGGGCAAAATCTTTATTGAACTTCAGAATTCCAAACAGTTGATCACTTAGGATATGGTCACAACAAGATCCGGCCACATGTTTGTGTCTCCATCGGTGAGTTCCATTTCATCTTTCAAAAACCAGGATTGTTTTAAACTCTATTTAATAATCAAAGTTTAAAGCCCCAAAACACAATAAATACAGTGCTCGGCATAAATGAGTATACCCCTTTGAAAATTAAGATTTTAATCAACATTGCACTCAAATACAACAACAATTTGCACAATTTTGACAAGACTGAGTTTCATAAAACATTTTTTTACACCCATAACATGATAGAAAAGTTAATATAATTTTAATTTCAAAATTTTCAGTTCTACTCAAATTAGTTGTGGCAAAAATGAGTCTACCCCACATTAAAAACTATTACAATTTTGTATGACCTCCATGATTATTAAGGACAGAACCAAGCCATTTGGTAACATATTGCAACATCTATCCTTTTTAGGAATGAGCGCGCACTCAGATACACCCTGTATAAGACATAAAAGATACACACTGAGTGCAAAGCCTGGCAAAAATTACAAGCAGGATCATCCATACACCCTTCAAGGTACCAGCTGGATTGCCTCATTAAAATATTAAGAAAGTGTAGTTGTGGTACTTCTACATTCATAAAGGCTGTGCATACAGTGCAAAGCAAGAAAAAAAAAATCTAAGGAGCGTCATCCATACACCCTTGAAGGCACCAATTGGAGGGCCTCATAAAAAATTAAAAAAAGTGTAGTTGTGGTATTCACTCAGACAAGAAGCTAGTGGCAGGGCAGCACAACACCTCCAAGGCATAGAAGGACAGCTCATAGGTGTCCAGCTTTGAGATCTAATAGTGAAGGTCATAGAGGAATTAGGGAGTGCGTTGGTTTTGCTGGCCAGGTATTTCTTGACCATCTTAAAAAACTTTTCCCTCCTTGTCAAAAGTTCCCAGTCATCAGCCACTGGATGCTGGGAGGGTGTCATAAAATTGGCCCAGGCCTTTGACAGTGTACTCCTGCCTCTGCTGTACCTGGTATATGTCTCCCTCACCTCTCCTCCTTGCTTGGGCAAAGAAGCTTTACCTCTGCCACTGGCATTGTCTGATGGGAATTTTTTCAACATATTTTCCACAGTGGCCTTCTGGTATAGCTCTATATTAGTAGACCTCTCCATCTCAGGAAGGAGAGATGCAATGTTCTCTTTGTAGCATGGGTCTAGCAGGGTGAACAAACAGTTCTTATTTTTGCCCAAGATGAATATAGCGTGAGGGTCACGGGAAAGGAAGTGGTACATAAAGTTGGCCGTATGGGTCAAGGTCCCTCCGGCTACACTTCCATCTCCACCATGATGACGACTCTCCATCTCCCCCTCCACCTTCCTCTCTTCCTCATAATTTCCCTCCTCAGTCCATCCATGTAGGATAGACAGAATGAAGCTTGTGTGGGTACTAGCTCCTGTTTCTCCTCCTCCTCAGCCTCCACCTCCTCATTGTTACCCAATCCACGATGAGCAGATGAGATGAGGCTGAGTAGTATCTCCCTGGGTAGTATCTCCCTGTCTCATGTCATCCTCCATCTCCATATTATCCGCATGCAAAGCTTCATGTTTAATTGTTAGCAGTGTGTCACGTCCGCCATGTCTGTTTTGCCTCATGACCCTTGGAGTGGTGTGCACGCGCATCTCATGTCTGCTATCCTGCATGTTCCCTAGAGCAGTGTGCACACTCACCTGATGACTGTTGGGCTGCAAGATGCCTGCGTTTCTGCTCTGCCTTCTGTAATCATCTCTGCATGTCTAGAACCCCTGATCATGTGATCTTTCCTAGGCTCCAGCGCTGTCTGGTTCTGCAATCATCTCTGCATGTCTGGAACCCCTGATCATGTGACCTCTCCTAGGTTCCAGTAATGTCTGATTCTGCAATCATCTCTGCATGTCTGGAACCCCTGATCATGTGACCTTTCCTAGGTTCCAGTACTGTCTGGTTCTGCAATCATCTCTGCATGTCTGGAATCCCTGGTCATGTGACTGCTCTCTGTGATCCTGGAGGAGCTGAACTGGAAGTTCTCCCTTGGTCTTGACCTGGAAGTACTGGTGCTATGGTGCTATATCAGGCCGCCCCTCCCTATGGTCAGGGCCTGATTATTGTGTTGCTTCCCTGCATGGCTGCTTGGTCTGCTTGGTCGCTCCCTGTATTCTGTGCCCCTGCACTCTGCCCTGTCGTGCGTCTCTGCACACGCTCTGTGCTTGTACTCTGCCTCTTGTCTCGTGCTATGTCTTGTGTTGTCTCTTGTGCCATGTTTGTCCTTGCCTTGCTTTGTCTTGTAGTACTTCCACTGTTTTCTGCCTTAGCCTGTGTTGCTATGTCTTGCCTTAGCTATTCTTTGACTTGTAGTCCTTCCTCTGTTTTCTGCCTTGCCTGTTTCGCCATGTCTGGTCTTTGCTATTATGAGCCTTATAGTACTTCTCATGTTTCTTGTCTCAGCCTGGTTTTCTGTACTCTGTCCTATGGTGCTCTATTGCACATTTCTATGTCTAGTCCCAAGGTACTCCCTTGGCCCGTCTCTGGGCTTCGGCCTTCGCTCCGCTGTTAGACTCTGTTCTATTTCTGACCTGTCTCTGTTTCTGCCTATGTTTCCGCTCCGTTTTCCACACCCTGTCCTGCCTTGTCCCTTGCCTGCCCTTGCCTTGAACCCTGACGTGGCTCCTAGCACGCACCCTGCCTTGAACCCTAACCCTGGTGTGCCCTCTGCACACGCAGGACTCTGCCTTGAACCCTGACCCTGGTGTTGTGAGTTCATTTTCCCCTTCACTACTGAGGCCCGAGGAACTCCCTCTTCTGGTAAAGAAAGGTAGTGAGCCTGATTATCAAACACCTGAGTCTGATGATGATGACTGGCAGAGTGGAGTTACTGACTGGATATAAGGCTGCCGACACCCTTCTGCCCTGCGGGTGATTTCTCTGTGGGATCCTTGGAGACCAGTATGAATTCCTGCTCCTCTAAAGCTAAGTTTTCTGCTCGGCCTTTTGCATTTGTGCTTAGACTTTGTTTTGCTTTGTTTTTCTGGATTTCTACCAATCCCTGCTGGGGTGTGCTGAATTCCTTTAGCTCTGTCTTCTGAAAATACCTGAGTGCTGATTTAGTTTTTGAAGCCTAGCTGCTTCAGGGTCTTTTTCATATCAGCTTGTTGGCTTATGTCTTTGATAGGGTTTTGGCAGATTGCAGACAGCAACCTTCCTTTCCTGTTCTGTTTAGCTAGCTTGGGCCCCATCGTTTGCTCAGCCTATCTTTCTATCTGTGTGAGTGTTTTTTCATCTTGCTTCACCGTCATTATATGTTGGGGGCTGCCTTTTACTTTGGGGTCTGCTCTGGGGCAGTTTAGATTTCCTTTTCTCTCTTTAGGCTATTTAGCGCTCCGGCTGTGATCGAGGGGTCTAGGGCATCGTAGGAACCCCCCACGGCTACTGCTAGTTGTGTTGATAGGTTCAGGGGTCTGCAATCTGATATTTGCCAACTTCTCTGGTTTTCTGGACGTAGCTTCTATTTTTGTGTCTGCCTCCTACGGTGACTCAATCATAACACCCTGGCGTGTCTCTCTGCATGCGCAGGACTCTGTCTTGTACCTTGTGCCTTGGTGTGTCTTTACACACGTACTCTGTCTTGTACCTTGTGCCTTGGCGTATCTCTACACAAGCACTCTGCCTTGTACCTTGTGCTTTGGCGTGTCTCTACACACGCACCCTGTCTCGTTTTGTGAACCCTGGCGTGTCCCCTACACACGTACCTTGCCTTGCACCTTGCTTTGAACCCTGGCGTGTCCCCTACACAGGCACCTTGCCTTGCACCTAGCCTTGGACCTTGGCGTGTTCCCTAACACGCACCATGCTTGGAGATCTGTTGTGCCTCCCTGCCTGAACCTTGGTTTGCTTGCCGGATGTCCAGAACCTGCCGATCGCTGCCAGAGATCGTAAGCCTGATGACTGCGGCCTGATGTCCGGAGCTGATGTCCGCAGCCTGATGCCCTGATCATGTCGATCGTTGCCAGCTGTCCGGAGTCCGATGCCATTGTGCCTTTGCCTGTACCCAGGCGTGCCACCTGGCACGTACTATGCGATGTACCGCACACACCTTGCACGTTTTGCTTGTTTTCACGTTTGCACTGAATGTTATCCTGAAGTTCTTAATGAAGATACCTTGCACTTACCTCTTGTCTTGTCTTGTTTCCTGCTTGTCCCTGGTCATCAGACACTCACATAGTGTCCCCTGAGCCGGCCGTCTGATCCCAGCAGTCGTGGTGGCTCAGCCCCTTGGTCTTGCCCCTGACACTCCCTGTATAGGGGGTGCTTCCTCACAAGGTTAGCATGCCCTCGGTGGGTGGGTGCCACGACCCAGAGGGTCCACTCAGTTTAAATGGGTACAGAAGTGGGTTAATTGTGCTGATGATGGCATCTGCGCCGCTCACCATTTTTCTGGACTCTGAAAAGTCTTGGAGAAAAAATTTCAGACATCCATGCCCACTCTTCAGTTGCTATGTGTGGAGTCTGTCCAGAATACCAAAGGGCATGTTGAAGCTGGTATTCCACAACTGGCTTCTGCTGATCACAAAGCCTTACTAGCATGTGCAGTGTGGAGTTCCAGTGCATGGTGATGTTGCACACTAGTCAGTGAGCTGGCACTTGCATGCTCTGCTGCAGCACTTCCTAGGCAAAGGCAGCTGTTGCTGACAAGCGGAAATGGGTGCTGTCGCAGCATACCTTGTACAGAAGTTCTTTCAAATCTGGGTAGATTTTCAGAAACCACTGAACTACCAAGGTGAGCAAGTGGGACAAGCATCAATATCTCGTAGTCAAAAATACTAACCTGCTGCAATAGGCAGACTCATAGAAAGAAATGAAAAATACCTAAAAAAACGTTTACAGAAAGATCACTATATAATAAACAGCACACATAAAAATACATTTGTCCGAATTTAAGGACAAGCACATAAAATGATACGAACACTGCACATTTAAATGACAGAAATACAATGTCAAGTTATGTCTGTAGCAGCTGTTGCAAGGGATTTTAATCACCCAATAACTCCTGAAGCTGAATCCACCTCAAAAATTTGCACAAGGAAACAATACACACCATATGCGATATTTAAGCAACAGCATACATGTAGAACAATATTTCATGAGGCTTAAAATAAAATCACCTCAATAAAACTTATCTCTCATGTGGTGCCAAAAATCAAGCAAGATATAACACATTACATGTGCAATGACCCTTCAAAAAAAATGCAAGCACACTATATAGATGGACTGTGCTGAATATATCCCCAAAATGATATAAAAAACAGTGGGAATTCATATATCAAATATCAATGCAGTGCTCAGCAGACGGGTTCCGTCCGCATCTATGGCTGATAAGTATATTGCTGCACATTATACTTGGCAGACCTTATGTGGTACCATATAAATGAACACTGTTAACCCTATGAGACGGAGATTTCTCTGTATTATTCCATTTTGATATATGAAATGCTGAGCACTGCAAAATCCCTGGCTTATTTGCAAAGGCTGCGACAGACATAACTTGACATTCTATTTCTGTCATTTAAATGTGCAGTGTTCGTATCATTTTATGTGCTTGTCCTTAAATTCGGACAGATGTATTTTTATGTGTGCTGTTTATTATATACTGATCTCTCGGTAAACGTTTTTTCGGTATTTTTCATTTCTTTCTATGGGTCTGCCTATTGCAGCAGCTTAGTATTTTTGACTACGAGATAAGTCTTATTTAAGCTGCAAAAACCCGTACTCCAAGACAAGAATTGGGTTTTGATGGGTTTCTATACTACGAGATAAGTTTACAGTTTGCATATTGCGAGATAAGTTTATAGCACTTTTTGCATGAACCAATAACTGTCTCTTCACTTTTGTGTTTTCGGTATTGTAGGTGTGAGTGTGTCTATTTTTTGTGTCCCCCATTTTTGTATACGTAGGGTGGTCTAGGGCGTTACTAGGGACGCCGACGTTGAGCGGGGGCGCCATATCGTCAACAACTAGGGTGACAACCTCCGCGGTTAGGAAGGGCCTCAATAGGGCTTATTAGGGCATGGTGCTTATATGCCCGAGTAATATTGATTTTGCTTACTTGGCTCTGATCTTTGACCCCCTGGGTATTTAGTTATTTCTACTATTATATGTTTTTAATGATTGAATTAAAAGTTAATTTTTAGGGATTATTATGTGCTTTCTGGTTCTTTTTTTGATTATATAATCCTAAATATATTCTGTTGAGGTTTTGTTTGATATGGGGCTTCCTGCCTGACAGCACATGAAGTGGCTGTATGTAATGGCTGCCAGTATCTGAGAGTTCCCAGGGGAGGGAATGAACGTCTGGAGTCTGAAGCAACCAGGAGGTAACCCTGACGGGGTGAGAACTGTGAGGCTAGAAAGCCTGCTCAATGGACATTGCATAACCTGTATGATTACAGGGTAACAGAGTGAAGCTCTGTCATGAACGCTATGCTGTTTATATGAACTTTATGTTGCTGGTCATGGTTTATGATGCCTGAATAAACCGCATGGACTGTTATTGTTTTATGGAAAACCCGTGCCGGATCTGATTATTTTGCTGCCAAGCGAGTGTCCCCAACCTTGAATGACAGCGCTACCTTACACTCCTTAGACAAAATTTGCCATTCCCAATGAATTTAGAAAAATGCCTACAGTAAAACATGGTGGTAATGGTTTTCTTATGTAGGGCTGCATTAGTTATCCTGTGTTTTCTATGAGAGAGCTGCTCACAGACTCCACTAGCCGAGGCTAATTTGAAAAAGTTTGACTGTCAGAAATCCAACGTGTCCCATCCTTTTCTCCCAGAACCTCACTTGTCATGGGAAAGTGGTGAGGCCCACAGTATTTGACTCTAGACTGATCCCTCCAATATTGGCAGGTTCAGCTGATGTTAGTCTAACATGTTTTGGTGCCTTATGGCTTATTTGGCACATGCCCAAATCCGTTTTTTCGAGGGTTCAGTCAGAATCCTTGACTGATTCAGATGTGGCTAAAATGTGTTATGAACATGTCTTTGGACAATGCACTTCAGTTTTGAACTGAAAAGCAGCCCATTAGACCTAATGGCTTCCCTTAATGGCAGACCAGGGGGTCATCGTTGAGCCACTACACTATGGTTTCTCATTTATCTCAACATCCAACAAAAAATATTTCACATTTGCCATTTCCTCTGTAGACTAGCAAATAAAAAATTGTAAATATTTCATAAATAGCTGCTATCTTGCAAGGAACTGCACCATTTCTGTCCTCCGATTGTGAACAGGTTGGGTGTTATAGCTTAGCCTTATCAATGGAGTTGAACTGAAAAAACTCCTCTTTCTGCATAGAGCTTAGGAGTTAGCTAGTCAGTTTTTAACCATGTGATATCATAGACCTAATGGAAAAGAGAAGAATTAGTCGGGTAGAATGGCAAAATGAGCAATTGTAAGTACACAGTGCTGTATATTATGATGACTGCAATATATTAAGAGCATACAATTTTTGATGGGAGTGTTTCTTTAAACCCATGATAGGTAGATGCCCTTTTCCAGATTTTCATTGGGGCCCATGAGTTTCATCTTATACCAAAATAGCAACTGATGTAGTATGTCATAATTTGGAAATCATATGTAGGTATAATATAACCCAAGAGGCTCCTAAGGTTGCAATATACGGCACGGAGATTGCATAGGACCACAAGTTGACCATATCCTATGGAACATCCTTCCTAACTTGCCCTCTGGGACCTATAGCAAATAAAAAGCATTCTCCAACTTCCAGAGAGAAAAAGAGCACAATTGTCATAGAGCTGAAAATAAAGTACAGGTTTATGAGTAATGCAACAGACAATGGTAAGATTACTGTTTTATGACCGGCACTGGGAAGTTCTTCATAATTACAGACATTAAATCCACTCAATCAATTTTTCAAGACCAGCAATTACAGAAAGAAAAAAAAGAGGCATTACTCCGAGCGAATGTTTTAAGATGATCTGCTAATCTTTTTAGTGCATTGACATTAACCCAGCGGCCCGCTAATGTGTTTGCAATGTTCACGAGACCTCAATGTATACAACATAGTTTATGCTTTTCAAGCTGTGTTGACGTTGAGAGGTGTTTGCTTATGTCCCGTCAGTCCGTAGATGTGAAGATGTATGTCTTGTATATGTTGTACCACAGCACAATGCCACCAGCACAATAAGTGTGTAAAAGCAATCTACACAATGTATATAGAGACCATAAATGGAGAAACTTACCGAAACAATGAAAGGCCAAACAATGAAATAAAGCACTTAGAGCTCAAACACAAGGCAAGGGCTGAACTGTTTGAGCGAATTACTGCACCTAAACAACAATTCTATTTGTACCAAAAAAAAATCCCACACAACAGTGCAGAAAGTCAAGATCAAAAACTCTAAAAACACCCAAATAAAGGACATGACATGTAGGCAAATCTTCTGATGAACCCATTGGCCTACTAGAGTCAGGAGTGAAGAAGGACAATGGGCATGCACTAAAACTATGGGCCCATTTCACCAAAACCGATGGTTCTGATGAGGGAACGTGCTGGAGTCAGACGCTCTTTTTTCAGACGCACGACTCTTCATGAATCAGGAGCGACTTATGAGTGGCGTACTCCTCTGTGTGTGCCTTGACACCAAACCTTCTCCAGCCCCTGTTGGTGTCAAATTTGGTGTGTAGGGAATGCAGCTGCTCATAAAATTAGTTTCCGCTTGTCCCACCCCAGGTCCACCCATTTTCTTGGAACAGGGAGAAACTGGTGTGAAAACGCCAAAAGTCGCAACATTTTTTTCTAAGCTGCACCTAAATTTTGTGACTTTACAAAGTTTTTACACCAAAATTCTCGGTGTGAAGGCGTTCAAAAATTGGGCCCTATGTGTGCACAGCACTGGACTCCAGGAGTGTCAGTGTGTGACTGCGATTCGGTTAATGCAGTGCGTTGTCAATCAAGGATAAGGAGCAGTGCGCCCCATGCTCATTGTGGGCATAGTACGGAGCACAGAGCCCATGGCTACACAAAAGGTGCACTGAAGAGCCCTGATTTACATAATAACTAAAAGCAGTAGATTCTATAATATAGGCATAATTTTCGCAGGGGCTATGCCGCTGTCCGGTCCGGTCCGATGGGTGTCGCAGGTCTGGGCATTCGGCACCTCCCATCTTCTTGCGCCGCCGCCCTCCTGCTTGCTTCATGGCTCCCCGACATCGTGCTCCTGCGCAGGCTTACTTATCTGCCCTACTGAGGGCAGAGGAAAGTACTGCAGCGCGCGGGCACAACTGAACATCGTCACATCTATTTAATTAAAAGAGCAAAAAAAAAATGTGTCATAGAAATTTATGCCTACAAATAACCAGCTGAGTAAATCATAAAGCAAGTAATGGGGTTTGGTGAACTGTGACCCCCGACAATTCAACAATTCATACAGATGATTAAGCAGCATTGCTGCCTAAAGTCTTATGGAAATTGGATTGGAAATTTGCTTTATGCATCTGGCTCAACATATTCTCTGGTGATGCAATAAATTAACTATGATGAAAATCTGATGCGTGCCATATTGCCTGTGTAAGCTGATACCTCTGCCATCTGGGTCACTTGCCATGTATTTTACATGGGAAATGCAACTTGCAATCTGCTCCTTATCATTTCTCTAAAATTGGCAATTTATAATATGAAATATAATAAATCCAGCAATGCTAATATTACTAATTATTGTTATTATTTATATTATTCTTAGTGGTGGTATTATTATTAAATGTATTATTAAAATGTATTATTCATATTATTATTATTATTTATATTATTATTACTTATACTACTGTATTATTAGTGGTGGTTTTATTATTATTTATATTATGCTCAGTGGTGGTTTTATTATTAAAATGTATTATTTGTTTTATTATTATTTATATTATATTTATATATATATATATATTTATATATTATATATTTATATTATATTATTCACATTATTACTCTTAATATTATTACTTTTATTATTAATTTTTTTATTTATTTTCGAACTGGGAAAAAGGCATAATATAAAATCTTAATTTTTAAAAAAAAATATTTTTATGTAGCAGTTTCCATATGCAATATTTTGATTGGAGGAGGCTTGCAAACGCGCGCTTCCCCCAAGGAAAATCTGCAAAGCTGCTCGTTTTTACAATCCCTTTAACCAACGTACAAATGTTCTGAAAACATATAAAAGAAACACAAAAATTTGAATCATCTTCCTTTTCCTCCATTAAAAATGGAGGTATTATAAAAAGAAACATACGTGGTATCGCTGCATCCGTAAAACTCCATTATATCAAAATCTAAAATTAATTAACACCACCATCAAGAAAAAAAAATCAAAACACGAGAGAGAGAATTTTTATCGGCGCTTCCAGAACGGTATTTAGGGTTAATATGCTCGGCAGAGGAAATCTGCCGGGCATGTGTAGGGAAGGTGACCTGACGGACGGACGGACTAGTCAGAGTGAAGAAGGAAAGGTTTGCACAGTGTAGGTAGGTGTCAGTTATTACAGTGGAGAAACAGCTAGGAAAGTGTAGTGGACGTGCAGTACCTTGGGATGACCATTAGATGGCAGGGTGGAGTATGAGCAAAGGACTTGACAGCAGCTTAGGGCTTTAGAAACCGTTGGTCATGGGGGGCGGGGTTACAGTTTCAAGGAACCGGGTTGGTTATAAATACTGAGGGAGGGTTCCAAAAGGTTCCAGTCCCCAGGGGGAGCTCCAGTGACAGGAGGACTGCGACAGTCTGTGCGCTGTGAGGAGAATCTAAACCAGGGGGACTGAGGAGAGAGAACAACAGGGGGGTAGTCCTGACAGGAAGGACCGCAACAGAGACGAGTAAGAAAGGAATAGACACACTGTGTAGAATACGACGTCTGACCAGTGAACGGACTGTTGGTGATTTGGCTTAGGGCAGCCACAGTGTCGGAAGCTGTAACTACGTCAGGAAAGGACAGGACGTATAGATACGTCCCCGGCGAGAAACACGGTGTGTGAAGCGGCTCTGGATATAGAGGGCCATGAGTGAGGTACTGTGCTGTGTCGTGAAGCGGCTCTGGATGTGGAGGGCCGAGAGAGAGCGATATGGCGATGTGTTGCGAGGGCTGTCAGACGGACGGCGCGCAGAAATAAACTTGGACCTGTTGTACCCAGTACCTGCCTCCATCTTGTCTCTGTCTCTGTCTCGTCTCTGCGCGGTAAGAAGAGGGACCACCCCCCCCAGCTTGCCCCCCACCACCTCTACACATGCGCACTATAAAACAGCGGACCGTCGCTGCAAAAAAACATTGCATCGTCCGTCTCTTCTGCCCGGGAGACGCTAAAATATTCACGGATCCGTTCAAAAACGGATCTGACGGACGAACATCAGTCAAAATCTGCCACTAATGCAAGTCTATGGGGGAAAAAAACGGATCTGCAAAAAAATGGGAGGATCCGTTTTTTTCTAAAAGTGGCGGATTTTGACTGACATTAAAAAAACTGAAGAGTGAAACAGGCCTAAAGAGGACATTTCATGGTTTTTTTCATGTTAAAGGGGATCTGTCACCGGAAGCTGGCGGCCTATGTAAATGGTCTGTGTCTGGTCCGATGGGTGGTGTTTCTTCTTTTTTCTCCACCCCATCCATGGCCCCCGTCCGCGATCTTTTCCGGAATTCTAATATCTCTACTCCATAGTTCACGCGTGCGCAAAGCAATCTTGCTTCGCGAACGCGCAGTATCCTTTGCCCAACTGCGGACAAAGCCAAAAATCATTACTGCGCATGCGCCGATACACCATGTCCCGGAACACAGCAAAATACTTCCGGGACATAGTGTACCGTCGCATGCGCAGTAATGATTTTCGGCTTTGCCCGCAGTTGGGCAAAGCATACTGCTTGTGCTCGAAGCAAGATTGCTTTGTGCACGCGCGAGCTATGGAGTAGAACTACTAGAATTTCGGAAAAGATCGCAGACGGGGGCCGAGGATGGGGTGGAGAAAAAAAGAAGAAACACCGCCCATCGGACCGGACACAGGTCATTTACATAGGCCGCCAACTTCCGGTGACAGATTCCCTTTAAGCTAAACACACAATGTTATAGGAAAATATCAATGAAAAATTTGGGGAAAGGTAAAAAAAAAAAAAAGGTCATGACAACAATGATAACCCCTTTACAACAATATATGCAGTCGAATTCTAAAAATATAAAAATATTTATATTAATATCGAACAGTAACCAAAGAAAAAATGACTGGAAGATAAATATTCTTAACAAATATTAAAAAAATAAATAAAACTCAGTCCATTCTACTAGTTGGAGTAGGTGCCAGTATTCATTTACAGCCATCTGTTCTGCCAATGGGTCACTGTCAGCGAGATAAAAGCCAAAACAGCCACAGCTGGCGCTCAGTTACTGAAGATCGTCAGGTATCCGGGCTGGCGCTATGTATAAAATACATCAACCACATGTGTCAATATCAGAGTCTTTATGGATCCAGCCATCAGACTTTTTTTTCTCCCAACAATAGCAAAAAAAAACTTAAAAAGTAACGATAGCAGTATAAAGTAAAAATAAGAAATCTGGTAGGATCGAGCATAAGGATAAGAAGAAGGGGATTAAAAAGTGTTTACTCTCTTATTTAGTACACGGGGCCAAGTGAGGATTCCAGAGCGGCGCCATATGGAGGCCCCACCGATGAAATATACATGGTAGCATATGTTTGGTGGATTTACACTAACGATCAGTAGTGTTGGACTGACAACTCGGAAAAAAAATAATTCGATTTTAAGTTGAGGTTGAAAATACATTAATTGAGGGTTTTTTTCTTTTTTTCCCTACAGGACAATTTTACCTTTTTGTTTTTTTTTTCCTCCCATATTTTTTCCAAGAGGCATACATTTTTTATTTTTCACCATCCACATATCTGTACAAGGACTTGGTTTTTTACCTGGTGAATGGACATTTTTATTGGTACTATTTTCGGATACATACAAGGTTTTGATCACTTTTTATTGCATTTTTTGGGACAGATGGGGCAATAGGCAACATTGTAATTTTTGCTCTTTTTTTGTTGTTGTATGGTTTTTACTATGAGTTACATGATTCTATGTTTTGATAGATGAGACCGCAAAACCAAATCTCTTTATTTTAGTACTTTTTTTTATTAATTAATAATTATTTTTTTGGGGGTAGGGGGCTCTTTAGGCCATATATAATTCTAGGGGCAAAAAGGTAAAATATTGCAGCACAGGATGTAATTAAAAAAAACATAACTCACAACAATACGTTCCATTGCTGTTTCACTATCTTCTAGTGACTGGCAGGATCAAAATATTTTGAGTATTAGTGGCTTGTGATTGGTTGAGCACACATTTCCTGACATTTTTAGTGTGTCACGATAGAACCAGGAAGTGGTGACCAGTACGGACCAATTAATCATTGGGAGCTTTACTTCTTTTCTATATGTATACCAGTCTGACAACCTGTTAAATATGATTCAAATTAATGTTATATATTATTAGAATATGGCCAACAAAAACAAAACTCAGAGGGTGAAATAAGTATTGAACATGTCACCAATATTCTAAGTTAATGTCGTGCAATACAGGGACAACCATCAGAAGACAAGGAAGAGAGGTAACAGGAGCTCACTTCAAACAAAGACCTGTAGAGCGGAGCAAACACCACTAAGGTGCAGTAGAGAGGTCATACAAGCCAAGTCAGCAACAGCCAGGAACACAGTGTCAGAGGGGAAAGCAGGAGCATGGTCTTAAGCAAGTCAGAGGTCAAACAGCCGGTCAGGAGCGCGGTAACAAAAGGACGAGATGAAAGCACAGCCAGAAACACGCCAAAGGTCAGAGCCAGAAAGAACAATCCAAAACAGGAACGGAAGACGGATGGGCAGGTCAGAAGTCAAGCCGGGTCATACAGTGCGGGGAACAGTCACACAGAATACACAAAGTCAGAGGTAGGGAATGGGCAAATACAAATATGGGCAGATAGGTAGCAAAGGACACACTCAGGGTACGCTAGGTCAGCTACCCACCTACAAGTGGACTTGGTCACCTCCAGTACAAGTGGACTTGAGAACCGGGCAAGTAGCTGCGCAGAGGGAGAGGTGAGTGCCTGGGAAAGGGGAGTATAATTAGAAAAAAATATATGTTTACTATGCTATGGGGTCCGTCACATCCAATTCACATAACAAAAAATGGCGATGCAAATCAACTTTCCCAGTAAAATTCACGTGAATCTGATGGTGTCGAGTTTTCTGAAGATTTTCTCTTCTTTAGTCAGGTACCAGTATCTGGCTATAGCAGCTACTTCCCAAAAACTGTATCCCATTGTACCCCCTATAGTCTATTTTCTTTCTAAGCAAATCTACTAATGTGTTTTCAAACTTCTTTCCCTGCCAAGAAAAGTGTAGGTTTTAGAAACCCTCTGGTTTCAATGAAAATTGAAAAGTGCAAACCTAAATTGCAATATCAGGACTTGCGGCTTTAGCGTAGACTTTCATAACATTCACCATAACCTTTGATAGAACGAAGCGCTCAGTGAATGGCTTCTCTGTGGTTTCTGAATGAAACTTAGTGGAACGAAATGTTAAAAAAAAAAAAGTACATCTCTGCTTCTTTGGAGATGTTTAACGCGCGGGCAGTGTTTGCTTATTTATCCCAGTGATACTTTTCTAACATGTGGGGCGTGGGTGATGTTATAACAAACCCCTACATTTAGTCTAAAAATTAAACACCAAGTGAGGATTACAAAAACTTTCATCCCCAAGTAAAAAAAATAGGAAATGTAAAAAAAAAATAAAGTTTCTATGTAAGGGTAGAGTATGTAACATTGACAGGATATACCATAAATGGCTGATTATTTTTCCTTGTGACTTTTCTGAGGGGCCCCTTTTTCCCACGGCTTAGTGACCAGTGAGCCTCAAGTTTAAATGGGTGTCATGTTCTTATAATGTTATGTTATGTTATGGCATGTAATGAAGTTAGATAGACATATGGGGGGCAGGATGGAGACATTTGAGGGAGCAGGATGGAAACCTATGGGAGGCAGGTTGGAGATAAATGAGGGGCAGGATGGAGACAAATGATGGGGCAGGATGGTAGAACATATAGGAGGCAGGATGGAGACATATGGGGCCAGTATGAGAGGACATATATGGGGGCAACATTGAAGAATGTGGGGGCAGGGTGGAGACATGTGGTGGGGCAGGATGGAGACTTATGGGGCCAGAAAAAGAGGACATATATGGGGGGAGTCTGGAGATATATGGAGGCAACATGGAAGAACATGTGGGGGGCAGGATGGAGACATATGGGGCAGGATGGTAGAACATATGGGAGTCAGGATGGAGACATGAGGCCAGTATGAGAGGACATATATGGGGGCAGGATGTAGACATATGGGGGCAACATGGAAGAACATGTGGGGGATCAGGATGGAGACATATGGGGCGGCAGGATGTAGACATATTGGCCAGGATGGTAGAACATATGGGAGGCAGGATGGAGACATAAGGCCAATATGAGAGGACATATATGGGGGCAGGATGGAGACATATGGTGGGCAACTTTGAAGAACATTTGGGGTCAGGATAGAGACATGGGGGGCAGGATGGAGACTTATGGGACCAGGATGAGAGAACATACTGCATATGGGGGCAGGAAAGCGCTCACATAGCAGAGGTGCATTAAGTGAGATTACCGGCGCTCATCAGCTGATAAACTCTGCTACACACTCGCAGGAGTGATTACATACTCCTGTCAGTGTGTCACCATCTACAGGGTACAGCAGTCACTTTAATGACTGCTCTCAAAGTCATCAGGATTGTGGTGGGACATTATGGATTATCTCTTCACTTTGGACAAGTGAAGAATATTGTCTTTGATTATTTTAATTCATGTGCAGGGGAGATTGTCTTCAGTAGACTGGGCGGTGACATGAGTATGGTTTAATTTAGTGTCAATAAAGGAGTCTTCAAATAAAGGACTTTATTCTGCGTGTGTGTCTTTTTATACAATATCACTATGGGGATAGTAATGGGGGTGTCTTATAGACAACTCTTCATTGCTAACCTTTGGGCTTGATGTCATCTGACAATACAAAGGTAACATCAACCGCACAAATGTGCACCTTTTCTAGATGTGCAATTTCTGTGTGACTGCGGGCTGCTATTTTTAGGCTGACGGGGGCCAATATTTATGGGCCCTTAGCAGCATCAGAATACCAGCCCCAGCTGTCAGCTTTAGCTTGGTTGGTTGTCAAATATTGGGGGGCCACTCCATTTAACCCAACCAAACTTTAACCGGCTTGTTCATTTCTACTAGAGACGTCACTGGTAAGTAAGTCAGTGTGTTACTTGTACATTGGCGCTATAGACTATATACAGAGCTCCTGTTTGTACTGTCACCGGTGACCACTGTATTACCTTTACACTAACACTATATACAGAGCTCCTGTGTATAATGTCACTGGTGATCACTGAATTACCTGAACACTGACATTATACACTGTATACTATATACAGGGCTCCTGTGTATACTGTCACTGGAGATCACTGTATTACCTGTACACTGACACTATACACAGAGAGCTCCTGTGTGCAATCTCACTATTGATCCCTGTATTACCAGCACACTGACACTATATACAAAGCTCCTGTGTATAATGTCACTGGTGATCACTTTTTTACCTATACACTGACACTATATACAGAGCTCCTGTGTATAATGTCACTGATGATCACTGTATTACCTGTACACTGACAATATATACAGAGCTCCTGTGTTTAATGTCACTGGTGATCACTGTATTACCTGTACACTGACATTGTATACAGAGCTCCTGTGTATAATGTCACTGGTGATCACTATATTATCTGTACAATGACACTATACACAGAGCTCCTGTCTATGTAACTGGTGATAACTGTATTATCTGTACACTGATACTATATACAGAGCTCATGTGTATAATGTCAATGGGGATCACTGTATTATCTGTACACTGACACTATATACAGAGCTCCTGTGTATAAAGTCACTGGTGATCCCTTTATTATCTGTACACTGTCACTATATACAGAGCTCCTGTGTATTATGTTACCAGTGATCACTGTATTACCTTTTTCACTGACACTATATACAGAGCTCCTGTGTATAATGTCACTGGTGATCCCTTTATTACCCGTACACTAACACTATACACTGTATACTATGTACAGAGCTTCTGTGTATAATGGCACTTATGGTAATATTAGTATTGCATTTTATTATTATTAATCAGTAATGTAGTCCTTGGTCACTATGTGGTGGTAATATTGGTCAACTCATGGTGTGATGGTATTTGTTCACTGTATGTGGTATTATTCGGCCACTTTGTGGTGGTAATATATGCTCCAGCCACTGTGTGATCATATTTGTCCCTTGTATGCAGCATTATTGGTTATTTTAAAAAATGTATGTGACACATTCCCTTAACCCCTTTACCCCCAAGGGTGGTTTGCATGTTCATGACTGGGCCAATTTTTACAATTCTGACCACTGTCCATTTATGAGGTAATAACTCTGAAATGCTTCCATTGATCCCGGTGATTCTGACACTGTTTTCACGTGATATATTGTACTTCATGTTAGTGGCAAAATTTCATTCAAATAACTTGCATCTATTTGTGAAAAAAACGGAAATTTGGCGAAAATGTTGAAAATTTCGCAATTTTCCAACTTTTTTATGCCCTAAAATCACAGAGATATGGCACACAAAAAAATTAATAAGTAACATTTCCCACATGTTTACTTTACATCAGCACAATTTTGGAACCAAAATTTTTTTTTGTTGGGAAGTTATAAGGGTTAAAAGTTGACCAGCGATTTCTCATTTTTGCAACACCTGTCATGATCTCAGTGCGGGTTCGACTCGCACACGTGGGGTTAATGTCTGGAACCAGTGCTGATGACTAGCATTTCTGGGGTTAAAGGTTGTGATCCCGGTGCAGGCTTACCTGCACACCTGGGGCTATGATTGTGGCCTCTCCCTGGTTCTGGGAGAGGCTTCTTATAGCTTCAGGACGCTCCCATCCCAGTCAGTTATACTCTTGCCCTTGGCATAGTGTGGTGACCCCTGAGTGTGTTTTTGCTGTGTTCTGGTTGCTTGATAATCTGTGTATGACTCGGTCTGTTCTCTGGATATCGCTTTGGATTCTGCTTGGTACCTTCTATGTCTGTTTGGTTTTGACTGCTGCTTGGCCCTGACTATCGGCTCTGTCTCATCCTTGGTACGTTACGGCTATCTCTGTGTATGAACCCCATTTTTGCCTGACTCTGAGTAATTCTGTATAGTGTCTTTCCATCTCACTAAGCAGGACGCTAAGCCCCGCCCCCTTGCAGTCACATGACCGTAGGTCCCGTGTCTGCTTGCTAAACTTCAGCATCCACAGGTCCTGTGCATTGGTACTTTCTGGCTGTACCTGACCCCGGTACCCCTACAGTGCGGGTGAGTCCCTGCTCAGCAGAGGCTGCACGCCGGCGCTGACAGGATCCTGACACTTAGGACACGCGCACTGGCTCAGTGAGCAAGTACAGTGCGGTGTTCCTGACAACACCATTTTATTTTTACAGACCACATCACATTTGAAGTCACTTTGAGGGGTCTATATGATAGAAAATCCCCAAAAGTGACACCTTTCTAAAAACTGCACCCCTCAAGGTGCTCAAAACCACATTCAAGAAGTTTATTAACCCTTCAGGTGCTTCACAGGAACTTTTTGAATGTTTAAAAAACAATGAACATTTAACTTTTTTCCCCCAAAAAATTACTTCAGGTCCAATTTTTTTTATTTTACCAAGGGTAACAGGAGAAATTAGACTGCAAAAGTTATTGTGCAATTTGTCCTGAGTACGTTGATACCTGATATGTGGGGGGGAACCACTGTTTCGGCGCATGGCAGAGCTCAGAAGGGAAGGAACGCCGTTTGACTTTTCAATGCAAAATTGGCTGGAATTCAGATCGGATGCCATGTCACATTTGGAGAGACCCTGATGTGCCTAAACAGTGGAAACTGCCCACAAGTGACCCCATTTTGGAAACTAGACCCCCCAAGGAACTTATCTAGATATGTGGTGAGAACTTTGAACCCACAAGGGCTTCACAGAAGTTTATAACGTACAGCCGTACAATTAAAAAATCATATTTTTTCCACAAAAATTATCTTTTCACCCCCAATTTTTATATTCCCAAGGGTAACAGGACCATAAAAGTTATTGTGCAATTTGTCCTGAGTACGCTGATACCCCATATGTTGGTGTAAACGACTATTTGGGTGCACGGCAGAGCTCGGAAGGGAAGCAGCGCCATTTGACTTTTTTGGCTGTAATTGACATTGGGCACCATGTCGCGTTTGGAAAACCCCTGATGTACCAAAACAGTGGAAACCCCACACAAATGACACCATTTTGGAAACTAGACCCCCCCAAGGAACTTATCAAGATGTGTGGTGAGAACTTTGAACCCCCAAGGGCTTCACAGAAGTTTATAACGTACAGCCATACAATTAAAAAATCATATTTTTTCCACAAAAATGATCTTTTCACCCTCAATTTTTATTTTTCCAAGGGTAACAGGACCCCAAAAGTTATTGTGCAATTTGTCCTGAGTATGCTGATACCCCACATGTGGGGGTAAACCACTATTTGGGCGCATGGCAGAGCTCGGAAGGGAAGCAGCGCCATTTGATGTTTTTGGCTGGAATTGAGATCGGACACCATGTCGCGATTGGAAAACCCCTGATGTACCTAAACAGTGGAACTCCCCCACAAATGACACCATTTTGGAAACTAGACCCCCTAAGGAACTTATCTAGATGTTTGGTGAGCACTTTGAACCCCCCAGTGCTTCATAGAAGCTTATAATGCCCAGGCATGAAAATAAAAAAATCATATTTTTTCCACAAACATGATCTTTTAGTCCCCAATTTTTTTATTTTCCCAAGGGTAGCAGGAGAAATTGGACCCCAACAGTTGTTGTCCAATTTGTCCTGAGTACGCTGATACCCCATATGTGGGAGAAAACTACTGTATGGGCACACGTCGGGGCTCAGAAGGGAAGTAGTGATGTTTTGTAATGCAGACTTTGATGGAATGGTTTGCGGCTGTCATGTCGCGCTTGGAGAGCCTCTGATGTGCCTAAACTGGTGAAACTCCTCACAAGTGACCCCATTTTGGAAACTAGACCCCCCCATGGAACTTATCTAGATGTGTGGTGAGCACTTTGAACCCCCAAGTGCTTCACAGAAGTTAATAACGTCCGGGCGTGAAAATAAAAAAATCATATTTTTTTCCACAAAAATGATATTTTTGCCCCCAATTTTTATTTTCCTAAGGGTAAAAGGAGAAACTGGACCCCTAAAGTTGTTTTGCAATTTGTCCTTAGTAGGCTGATACCCCATATGTGGGGGTAAACCACTGTTTGGGCGCATGGCAGAGCTTGGAAGGGAAGGAGCACCATTTGACTTATTCAACGCAGAATTGGCTGGAATTGAGATCAGATGCCATGTTGCGTTTGGAGAGCACCTGATGTGCCCAAACAGTGGAAACCCCTTAATTCTAACTCCAACCCTAACCCTTGGCATGGTGGAGGTTAAGAAAATCTTTTGGCCAAAATAAAAGCTGATGGTTATGTATGTGATGTGATGTTCGATGGGAACTATTGATATGTGATTGTTGAGGACGTGGTGCAGAATAGGGGATGGGACTCTGAAAGATTTGCTGAGTGGAGGTGGAGCTGGGGTGGAGCTTGGGTGGTATCCAAAAAGCTTTTTTGGACTCTTTGACACTCTGTACTTCTGTGATGTTGCACGAAGTCTCCAAGCATCGTCAGATATCTTCTTCCTGCTCGGTATCCAGGGACGCTACCTGCCGAAGTGTCTCTGGCTCTACACATACCAACTCTGATCCACACTGCAGTTAGTGACTGATTTTGGCACTTTGGACTGCTGCAACAGCTCATAATTGTGAGGCTGCACGGCATCACATCGAAATGGTGCAACTGCAGGGTAGGTTACATACTGTGAATGACGATGGGAGGAAGCCTACTCACATGTTCTGGCACGCTACTTGTGGCCCATTCCGCGTGAGGTGAGGCTGCGGGCCAGAGGTGCCATCCATATCTTCATAGATACATGCACACCCTCAAACAACCCTAATGCCGTTTTTCTTTTCCTGGAAAGGTGGCAAATGTCACCAAATAACCTTCTGCAGATGCCAGGAATCCCAGAAGAGCAGGCAAGAATAGTCGCTGCACCACCTCCTCCACATATGGCACCGCAGCCACAGGCCGCCCCAACCCAACATCAGCCCCAACCTGGGCAGCATTATGAGTTTACAGCACCTGCCCAATATGGCCACTTGAGCAGACCCATTATTGGAGGCTGGTCCCAACATGTGTTTGCTCGACTTGGCCATATTGGGGGGTATGAACAAATGGGCCACTCCACTACCTAGGAGTTACATCAGCAATACCCTCAACCCCACTATTATGAGCAGCAACAGGATCAATCCTTAGTTCGGAATCCTGGCTACTCATCTTCCATAACCCAGGTTGACAGTCTGGTTGGGCATCAACCTAGGTCAACTTCCTCAAACGCAGCCCTCCCGCCATCACCACCCCCAACCTACCACAACCTGTAATTTTTTTTTGTTAATTTAATACTTTGATATAGGCCCTGGTTTATCGGCCAAATATGCCATATGATGGTAATATGGTTTATTGTTTGAATAAAAAAATGTTTGGATTCAAAACATTTGAAACAATATGAGTGTGATGTGTTGCTATGATGACATACATGATGTGCTTATTTTCAAAGTGTACAAGTGTACACAGGCCAACACAACACACACTTCAAACAGTAACATTACTATATTTATTTTCTTTCAAAGGAAAAAACACTAAATAGAAGCAGCATTGTCTTTCCATGGAGTAGCTCCCTCTGGTGAAACAAAACAATTTGTTAACACATCACGCACTTTAAGTTCAGAGGATTGATGACGTGGATGAAGGACATGTGCAGTAGACAAGACAGTATTTGCATTTTCCATTTCATCACCAGCATTTGATGGACAGTAATGGAATCTGGTGAAGCTGTGAAGTACAACACACGCTTTAATCACCTAATTCATATTTCCTTCATTAAGTTGAATGGCCGACTGCAGGATCCGCCATTTGGCACAGAGAATGCCGAAGGCACCCTCCACCAGACGTCGGGCATGGGATAGGTGGAAATTAAATATTCTGCGCTGGTGGTCCAGGCCTCGACGTGGATAGGGCCTTATGAGGTTGCATGTTAATTGAAAAGCCTCATTTGCAACCATCACATAAGGCATCGCTTCCATAGTAACCTCAGGTAGGTGACGTGGGGGTGGGAGGTCCAACTCATTATTGCACAGCCGCTGACCCATAATGGAAGAATTGAAGACTCTGGAGTGTCCAGTTCTTCCATAGGCCCCAATATCTACAATTATAAACCCGTAGGCACTGTCAACCAGGGCCAACAGCACTACAGAAAAATACTGTTTATAATTATAATATTGGGACCCTGAGCTCGGTGGCTTACGTACACGGATGTGCTTCCCATCCAGTGATCCAATGCAGTTTGGAAACTGGCACGTCTCCTCAAACTCACAGGTTGTCCGCAGCCGGTCTTGTTGTTTTGACTCAGGCATTACCAATTGATGCAGACGGGACCATATTTCAGAGCACGTAGACCGGACAATGCCTGAGATGGTGGATTTCCCAAATAAGAATTCTAGATAAAGAGCCGCATAGGAGAGACTAGTGGCAAGGAATCTAGAAGTAAGTAAAAAAAATAAATAAATAAAGATCCATGCCTCAAATACACAGTTAAGCTGTTACAATAAGTTAGGGCCAGTAGAAATTAAGTCCAGCCTTAATCAAATAAAACTATTCTATGCCTTTGGTCCTAATCAAAGCAGCATATAATGTGCAAGACAAAATTGTTTAGGAAAACTCACTATTTCAAAAGAGCAAACCACAGTTTAAAAAAAAAAAAAAAAAACAGGATGAGTTTCTTTCGTCCTAGCTTATCATCCTCCATTGGAGGTCTATGGCTGGAGCTGCATGTCATGTCGGACGCTGTTCACACCACAGCATCCGGCAGGCAGCGGTAGTTCCACCTCCAGCCACTATAGCCTCAGTGGCGCCGGCCTGATCTTCAGGCTCTCGGGGGTTAATCCTGCTGGAGACCAGGTTGGATGGTTAGTCACGCCCACGGTCTTTAAATAGTCATGCTGGCCTATGGGCGTCGCCGATTATAGCTTGTGTTTCATACCAAGTGGTTCCGGTCTGGAGTGGAGGTGTTCAAGAGAGAGAGATTCATATCTGGTGTCGTATGATCCGTCGTTATCCTTTCTCCTTCCCATATTTGTGTTTAGTTGTGCCCTGTTCACATTACTGTTTATTCCTGTGTGTGTGCGGCGCAGTGCAGTTTAAGTTCTCCCTGTCTGTCATTATTTGTGTGGGAGCTTTGGTGGTGACTTCTCACTGGGTGGAGGGTGGAGGGTTAAGTGCAGGGCTGAGCAGGAGATAAGGAAAGGTCGGAGGCTCAGGCATTTGCACCTTCAGCAAAAACCCTGGGTTGAGGGTCAGACAGGGTTTCCCCTAGTAAAGGGACACCACAGGGGATACGTGCATTTGAGCGTCTGAAGAATAGTTTTGCTTCAGCCCCCATTCTGGTGCAACCAGACGTGTCTAAACCTTTTGTGGTAGAGGTTGATGCGTCGGAGGTGGGAGTGGGGGCAGTACTGTCTCAAGGCTCGTCCTTGAGCGAGATGCATCCATGCGCCTACTTCTCCAAGAAGTTGTCGCCGGCCGAACGGAATTATGATATCGGCAACAGGGAGTTGTTGGCCATCAAGCTGGCTTTTGAGGAATGGCGACACTTCTTGGAGGGGGCGGCTCACCAGGTCACAGTTATCACCGACCATAAGAATCTGCTCTACCTGGAGTCGGCCAAGCGTCTGTCTCCTAGGCAGGCTCGCTGGGCATTGTTTTTTACTCGTTTCAATTTTCTTGTGACGTACCGTCCCGGGGCTAAAAACACCAAGGCGGATGCTTTGTCTAGGTGTTTTCCGGGGGGAGAACCTCGGGAAGAGCCGGTACCCATCCTCCAGAAAGGGGTAGTGGTCTCGGCTCTCACGACTGAGGTAGAGGCGGAGATTGCCGAGGCCCAAGAGGAGGTACCACCAGGACTTCCCGCCAACAAATCATTTGTACCCCTGCATCTTCGGCCTAAGGTGTTGAAGGAACACCACGATTCGGTACTGGCTGGTCACCCAGGGGTGAAGGGCACCTTAGAGCTGGTATCGCGTCGTTTCTGGTGGCCCAAAATCCGGCAGGACGTGGTCTCGTACGTGGCAGCTTGCATCACGTGCGCTAGGGCTAAGTCACCCCGAACCCGTCCTGCTGGCACGCTACAGCCTCTGGGGGTACCCAATAGGCCATGGA
Organism: Dendrobates tinctorius; assembly: GCF_039654945.1. Classification (NCBI taxonomy): domain Eukaryota; kingdom Metazoa; phylum Chordata; class Amphibia; order Anura; family Dendrobatidae; genus Dendrobates; species Dendrobates tinctorius. The sequence goes on along the minus strand of NW_027361707.1, from coordinate 4,714,920 downwards.
CAGAAATCTCCATGGATTTTATCACTGACTTGCCAGCCTCGGCAGGGAACACGGTCATCCTGGTGGTGGTTGACCGTTTTTCAAAGATGGCGCATTTTGTGGCGTTGTCTTCTTTGCCCAATGCTAAGACGTTGGCTCAGGTATTTGTGAAGGAGGTGGTCAGACTCCACGGAGTACCGTCTGACATAGTATCTGATAGGGGTACGCAATTTGTGGCGAGGTTTTGGAAAGCTTTTTGCTCAAGGTTGGGGATCAAGTTGTCACATTCATCGGCGTTTCATCCACAGTCTAATGGACAAACTGAGCGCATGAACCAAAATCTTGAACAGTATTTACGATGCTTTGTGTCCGACAACCAGGAGGAGTGGTCTACTTTCCTTCCTCTGGCCGAATTCGCATTAAATAATCACCGCCAAGAGTCATCAGGAGAGTCTCCATTCTTTTGTGTGTACGGTCAACATCCTCAGTTTTGTACCTTACGTCAGGGTGACTCCGGGGGTGTCCCGGAGGAGGATCAGCTAGGAGCCCAATTGTCATCAGTCTGGAGGCGGGTGAAACAGCGTTTGTTGAGCATGAGTGCCAGGTACAAACGGGTGGCTGACAGTAGACGCGTGCCAGGTCCGGACCTGTGTGTGGGTGAATGGGTGTGGTTAGCTACGAAGAACATAAAACTCAAAATCCCTTCTTTAAAACTGGGTCCAAGGTTTATTGGGCCTTTTAGGATTTCTGCCATCATTAACCCAGTGGCTTATCGGTTGGAACTTCCCGCAGTGTACAAGATACACAACGTGTTTCACAGGGCTTTATTGAAAAAGGTGGTAGGCTCTGTGGACACAACGCCGATGCCACCTCCAGTCATGGTGGATGGCGAGTTAGAGTTCGAGGTCGCCAAGGTAGTGGACTCTCGAGTAGTACGCCGTACTCTTCAGTATTTGGTGCACTGGCGGGGGTATGGTCCAGAGGAGAGGTCTTGGGTTCCAGCCTCAGACATACATGCGGATCGGCTGGTCAGTTCTTTTCACCGTCGTCATCCGGACAAGCCGGGTCCTATGAGTCTTGAGGGCCCTGGGGTCCCTCGTAGAAGACGGGGTACTGTCATGTCGGACGCTGTTCACACCACAGCATCCGGCAGGCAGCGGTAGTTCCACCTCCAGCCACTATAGCCTCAGTGGCGCCGGCCTGATCTTCAGGCTCTCGGGGGTTAATCCTGCTGGAGACCAGGTTGGATGGTTAGTCACGCCCACGGTCTTTAAATAGTCATGCTGGCCTATGGGCGTCGCCGATTATAGCTTGTGTTTCATACCAAGTGGTTCCGGTCTGGAGTGGAGGTGTTCAAGAGAGAGAGATTCATATCTGGTGTCGTATGATCCGTCGTTATCCTTTCTCCTTCCCATATTTGTGTTTAGTTGTGCCCTGTTCACATTACTGTTTATTCCTGTGTGTGTGCGGCGCAGTGCAGTTTAAGTTCTCCCTGTCTGTCATTATTTGTGTGGGAGCTTTGGTGGTGACTTCTCACTGGGTGGAGGGTGGAGGGTTAAGTGCAGGGCTGAGCAGGAGATAAGGAAAGGTCGGAGGCTCAGGCATTTGCACCTTCAGCAAAAACCCTGGGTTGAGGGTCAGACAGGGTTTCCCCTAGTAAAGGGACACCACAGGGGCCCCGGGTATTTCAGCCTTAGTTGAACTAAGCCCCCGTGACACTGCATTGGACTACTAATTCAAAGCATCCTGTCGCCGCTTCCCTGCGCTCCCCAGTGACCACTATAATTCTGGACTTCTGTCTGACATGTTTGACACATAGCAGCAATACCCCAACGCAAGCACGGACTCTAATGCAAAGATTGGAGGCTGACACCTGTTGTTGAGGCAATAAATAGGGTTGCTGAGGGAGCTCCCGTGGAAGCCCACGTGAAACGCGCGTCGGTGCTGCCAGCACCTACCCTCTGTGTGTGGAAACTATAGGTAAGACTTCTGGGAATTAATTGGTCTTAGGCTATGTGCACACGCTGCGGTTTTTGCTGCGGTTCCACTGCGGTTTTGACCCTGCAGAACCGCAGCAGTTCTGCAGACATGGTACAGTACCATGTAACCCTATGGGTTTTCAAAACCGCAGTGCTCACGCTGCATTTTTTTCCGCACGGTTTTGCTGTGGTTTATAAACCGCAGCATGTCAATTGTTTCTGCGGATTCCGCTGCGGTTTCACACCTTTAACATAGTAGAGGTGTGAAACCACAGGGCAAAACCGCAGGCCAAACCGCAGGAAAACCGCAGGTCACTTTACCTGCGGATTTACCTGCAGTTCCGCGGGGAAAAACCCGCAGGTGATTCTGCAGCGTGTGCACATAGCCTTAGATTTATTATGAGACTATTGGTATTTTGTGCTTTGAGGTGATTCTCCTTTATAAAATGGCCCACCATTGGTCTAGTTTTACTTTGAATCAGGTGGAGATGGATATTGTACCTGATACATGAGATGTGTACTTAATCTGGGCTCAGGATTATTATTAGCACTAGCCCTTTTTTAGCATTTCTAATCATGACAGGAGGTCCCCCATCCATTTAATTATTCATGGAAGGTTAGGTGCCATCTATTTTGCATCTTGTTTCCACATTATTTGCTTCTGTGAGATACATATATTGGCTAATTGGTAGTGTTTTAAAGTTGGATTTAATAAAGTAATTTGTATTTTATTGATCTGTTTTTGTCTTTCTTTTTTGTTGAATAATCATTTTTGAGAGCGTCCTGTAAATGTGACCCGGAGTACCACTGGGTGTCAGGTTTATTGACTATAATATGTGTTCTATTCAATGGATTGTGTTTTCATGCTTAGTGACAGGTAACCTATAAAAATTATAAATAAATTATAAATATATTGTACTTCTTACAAGCAGGAATCTTCCAATAAAACTCTAATATGACCTCCTCCCCTTCATATCAAGGATTAATCAATATATTTTATCTGTTTGGCTCATTCTGAAGAAATGTGTAGAATCACTCTTTTTTAGTGCTGACACATGTGGACCATATATGGATGGACGAAACCTAAACATTTATGAAATGTGGAATTCTCTCCTCTGATCTTCAAATGCACAAGAACGGCCGGGATGACAAGATCTTTTACTGTTTGATGTTGCTTTGAACAGGATTCTTTAGCACAGATTCAGCAATAAAAGATTCATCAGGCTTCTTCCATCTGAGCCGGCTAATGAATACATATTCGAAAAGGGCACTCCGGGTGAGTACTTGTAAATGTGGGTTTTAATTATCTCAAATTTGATATATTAATGTTTAAAAGTTATAATTTGTCTTTTTCTGGTATGTATTTGCTGGGTACAAATTTTGAAAATTCCTTAAATGGGCCCTCACTTGTCATGTACCATGAATGATATCGCTGGTGTCTTGTAAGAAGAAGAGACCTATGGACCTCCTCATTAGGGTCTACTACTTTGTAGGTACGTGAGCCGACGGGGGGGTGATCCTTCTTCCGCCGCAAACAGACTCAAGACAGACACCGATGTGCGTTCAACAGGTCCTCTTTATTGGCCATCCTCTCGACAACCCGCAGCACCACACAGCAGCTGCTCGACCCCGCAGCACCACACAGCTGCTGCTCGACCCCGCAGCACCACACAGCAGCTGCCCGACTCCACACACAGTCCCGAGTACCTTCACTTCCTTCCTTTTCCTAATTGACGTCCCTCGCGGCTCTTTCACTGTGGCTGCCCTAGGCCTACCACCACAGCGCTTCACCCGTCCGAGTCCATCCGTCTGGTACCCCCGGCCTTCTCTGTCCTGCATCTCTTCTGTCAGGGCCACCCCTCTGACTGTCTTCCTCCTCAGTCCCTTCCGGAGCTTCTTCTCTGTCCATCTCTCCCTTCACTCTTCTCCTCTCCTGAGCTCCTCTCCCTGGACTGACTCCTTCTAGAACTCTCTACCCCTTCTTATATTCCCTCTCTCTGGGAATTTCCCTCTAGAGCGCCTGTAACCCCGCCCCCCATGACTCTGCGGTTTTGTAGCCTTAAGCTGATGTAAAGCCCTATTCTCACTGCTCTTTGCTGCCATCTTGTGGCCAAACTACAGTATTACACCTCCTTCTGTTTCTTCTGTCTTTAGTCTCCCCCTAGTGTCCAAACCCAGTACTTCACATCCTTCTCCTATTTCTAGCTGTCTCCCACCTTCATATCCTGCAGTCCACGTCAAGCACCTTTTACATTTACCCTCCTGCTGCAGACAGGTTCATAGGTCAGTCCACTTCCCCTACAACTTCTCCACCTTTGCTCCTAATGACTGGATACCTGTTGTTTTCTCGTTCACCTTTGATGTCCGATGAACTCCCTCTGCTGGTGAAAGGAGGTGGTGAAACTGATTTGGATGGGAGAGACCTGTCACCTGAACAGGTGGATTGTGATTGGACATCAGGAATCTCTGAGTGGATATAAGGCAGCCGATGCCCTGTAGGGTTGCTGGTGATTTCTCTGCTCTGAGCTCTGGTCTCCAGTTCAGTTCCTGTCTTCTAAAGCTAAGTTTTGCTCTGTTATTGTTCCATGAGATTTTGTCTGATTTGCTTAGTGTTGTGTTCAGCTGCCCCGGCTGGGGCTTTGCTGAATTTCCATTTTTTGTCCCTGGTCGGTTTAATCTCTTTTGCTCTGTCTTCAGAATATATCGGAGTGCTGAGATAGGGATTTTGAAGTCTAGTGACTTCAGGGCCATTTTTCCTATCAGACGTGTTGGAACATTTTTGGTAGGGTTTTTGCGGATTGCAGCCAGCATCTTTTCTGTCCTGTCCTATCTAGTTAGTTGGGCCCCATCGTTTGCTCTGCCTGTCTTTCTGTCTGTGTTTGTGTTTTCATCTGTTTTCACCGACAATACATGTTGGGGGCTGTCTATTGCTTTGGGGTCTGCTCTGGGGCAGTTTAGATTTCCCCTTTCTTTCTTTAGGCTTATGTAGTTCTCCGGCTGTGACGAGGCGTCTAGGAACACCGTAGGAACGCTCCACGGCTACTGTTAGTTGTTGTGAATAGGTTCAGGGGTCTGCAATCCGCTAGCTACCAACCTCTCCGGTTTTCTGGACTTAGCTTGCATTTTTGTTTTTTCCTCCTCTGGTGACTCATTCATAACAGAATCACCAGCCATACCGCAGATTCTAGGGTACTCAATAGCAGGAAAGAATTGTAAAAAAAAAAAAAAAGTGTCAGAATTTTGTTTATGTATATTTTTTTTCTTTTTCTCTGTGGCCGTAGGTGGAATTTTTTCTTAATGGAGATTAAGCAATTGTCTAATCGTGTGGAGCAGCTCACTGCTGAAGTGCGGGAAATTTCTGCCTATCTTGCTCATTCACATGCTGCTGAACCAAAGATCCCTACTCCTGATGTGTTTTTTGGGGATCGGTCTAAATTTTTGAATTTTAAGAATAATTATAAATTATTTCTTGCCTTGAAGCCTAACTCATTGGGGAGCTCTGCACAGCAGGTTAAAATTGTCATCTCTTTGCTGCGCGGCGATCCCCAGGATTGGGCGCTTTCTTTGACACCTGATGATCCTATTCTAATTAATGTGGACGCATTTTTTCAAGCCTTGGGGTTGTTGTATGATGAACCTAATGCTATTGATCAAGCTGAAAAAGCCCTGTTGGAATTGAGCCAGGGTCAGGATTCTGCAGAGTTGTACTGTCAAAAATTCCAAAAGTGGGCGGTCCTTACTACCTGGAATGATGGTGCCTTGGCAGCTCTCTTTCAGAAGGGTTTGTCAGAAACCGTAAAAGATACTATGGTGGGATTTCCTGTTCCCTCTGGTCTTGACGATACTAAGTCATTAGCCATTCAGGTTGATCGGCGTTTACGTGAAAGTAAAATTACATGAGAAATAATGCCACCTGTTGAACAAATGTCTGAACCTATGCAATGTGATAGAGTTTTTTCTAGGGCGCAACGTCAGGAGTTCAGAAGGTGTAATAAGCTGTGTTTTTTCTGTGGAGATGCCTCTCATATTATTTCTGTCTGCCCTAAACGAGAGAAACATTTTGCACATACATTTGCTGTGGGTGGTGTACAACCTAAGTTTCTTCTGGCAATTACTCTGATCTGCTCCCTGTCCAAATTTTCCGCTAAGGCTTTTGTGGATTCAGGAGCAGCTCTGAACCTGATGGACTTGGATTTTGCTAAACGCTGTGGGTTTCCTATGGCACCTCTGCGGATGCCTATCCCTTTGAGGGGTATTGATGCTACTCCTTTGGCGGAGAATAAACCTCAGTTTTGGACCCAGGTGGTAATGCGGGTTGCCCCAGACCATCAAGAAAATTGCAGATTTTTGGTGTTGCATAAACTGCATGATACCATTGTTCTGGGGTTTCCCTGGTTGCAAATCCATAATCCAGTTTTGAATTGGAAATCTGTGTCTGTGGTGAGTTGGGGTTGTCGGTGTGCTCTTAGTGACGCTCCTGTTTTCTCCACCTCTTCCCAGTCGCATGATGTTCCTGACTGTTTGGCTGATTTTTATGATGTGTTTAGTGAGAATGAGTCTGCGTCTTTGCCTCCTCATAGGAGTTATGACTGTGCAATTGAGCTGAGCCCTGGGTGTAAATTTCCCAAGGGTCGACTTTTCAATTTATCTGTACCCGAGCATGAGGCTATGCGATCTTATATTAAGGAGTCATTGGAGAAGGGTCATATTAGACCATCCTCTTCACCCTTTGGTGCTGTTTTTTTTTCGTGGCCAAGAAAGATGTTTCATTAAGGTCTTGTATTGACCATCGTTCCCTCAACAAAATTATTGTTAAATATCAGTATCCGTTACCCCTGATTTCTGATTTATTCTCCAGAGTTAAAGGTGCTTGCTGGTTTACCAAGCTTGACCCCTGGGGGGGGCGTATAATCTTATTCCTATTAAGCATGGGGATGAATGGAATTAAATACTCCGGAGGGACATTTTGAGTACCTGGTGATGCCTTTTGGGCTCACTAATGCCCCTTCTGTTTTCCAGTGCTTCATGAATGATATTTTCTGGGACTTTGTGGATAAATTTTTGATCATCTATCTGGATGATATTTTGATCTTTTCCAGGGATTGGGACTCTCATGTGGAACTTGTTCGGACTGTGTTCCGGATTTTGAGGGAGAATTCCCTGTATGTTAAGGGATCGAAATGCCTTTTTGGTGTACAGAGGATTTCATTTTTGGGATTTATTTTGTCTCCGTCAACTATTGAAATGGACCTGGCCAAGGTACAGGCCATTTATGATTGGGTTCAGCCCACTTCTTTGAAGGCCCTCCAGAAGTTTTTGGGTTTTGCTAATTTTTATCGTAAATTTATAGCTCATTTTTTTGGTATTGCCAAACCATTGACTGATTTGACTAAGAAGGGTGCTGATGTGCTGAATTGGTCTCCGGAGGCTGTTTCTTCCTTTCAGGAGTTGAAGCGGAGGTTCACTTCTGCTTCGGTTTTGCGGCAACCTGATGTCTCACTCCCGTTTCAGGTAGAGGTGGACGCTTCTGAGATTGGTGCAGGAGCTGTTTTGTCCCAAAAAGATCCGGTAACATCTAAAATGAATCCCTGTGCTTTCTTTTCCCGAAAGTTCTCCCCATCTGAACGCAACTATGATGTGGGGAATCGGGAACTGTTAGCCATGAAATGGGCATTTGAGGAGTGGATACATTAGTTGGAGGGAGCTAGACATCAAGTCGTGGTCCTCACTGACCACAAGAATTAGATTTACCTTGAGTCGGCCAAACGCTTGAATCCTAGACAGGCTAGGTGGGCCTTGTTTTTCACACGTTTTGATTTTGTGGTCTCTTTTCTTCCGGGCACTTAGAATGTCAAGGCAGACGCCCTCTCTAGGAGTTTCTTTGCTGAGTCTCCTATTGTGACCAAGCCTGCTACCATCTTAGGTGACGGGGTAGTTCTTTCTGCCATCTCGCCCGATTTGAGACGTGCTCTGGAAGAGTTCCAGGAGGACAAACCTGAGCGTTGTCCCATTGGAATATTGTATGCTCCTGACCAGTGGAGGAAGAGAGTGATGTCTGAAGTTCATTGCTCCGCATTGGCTGGTCATCCAGGTATTTTTGGTACTAGAGATTTGGTGAGTCTGTCTTTTTGGTGGCCCACCTTGTCTCGTGATGTCAGGAATTTTGTGCAGTCCTGTGGGACTTGCTCCCGGTCTAAACCTTGTTCTCGCTGTAGTGGGTTGTTGATGCCTTTGCCGGTGCCCAGGAGGCCATGGACCCATATTTCAATGGATTTTATTTCTGATCTGCCTGTCTCTCAGAGAATGACTGTTATCTGGGTGATTTGTGATAGATTCTCTAAGATGGTCCATCTTGTACCATTCCCTAAGTTACCATCTTCTTCAGAGTTGGTGCCCTTGTTTTTGCAACAGGTGGTTCGCTTGCATGGGATTCCTGAGAACATTGTATCGGACAGAGGAGTTCAGTTTGTCTCTAGATTTTGGAGGATGTTTTGTTCCAAGCTGGGAATTCAGTTGTCCTTCTCTGCGTTTCACCCTCAGACCAATGGGCAGACGGAGAGAACAAACCAGACTTTGGAGTCTTATTTGAGATGTTTTATCTCTGCTGATCAGGATGATTGGGTCTTATTTTTGCCCTTGGCCGAATTTGCTTTAAATAATAGAGCTAGTTCTGCCACTTTGATGTCACCCTTTTTTTGTAATTTTGGGTTTCATCCTCGATTCTCTTCAGGGCAGGTGGAGTCTTCTGCCTGCCCAGGTGTGGACACTGTGGTGGAGAGAATGCACCAGATTTGGGACCAAGTGGTGGATAAATTGTCTCTCTCCCAGGAAAAGGCCCAGCGGTTTTCCAACTGGCATAGGACCATTGGTCCCCGGTTTAAGGTGGGTGATATGATTTGGTTGTCATCAAAGAACATCTCTATGAAGGTGGCTTCTCCAAATTTTAAACCTAGATTTATTGGACCTTACAAGATTTTGGAGATTCTTAATCCGGTCTCTTTTCGATTGGCTCTTCCTGTTACATTTAAGATCCATAACGTGTTTCATAAGTCTCTGTTGAAGAGGTTTGTTGAGCCGGTAGTTCCTGTGGTGGCACCTCCTGACCCTGTATTGGTTGAAGGTAATGTGGAATATGTGGTTGAGAAGATACTGTGTTGTGAGTAGTGTTGAGCATTCCGATACCGCAAGTATCGGGTATCGGCCGATACTTCCTGTATCGGAATTCCGATACCGACTTCCGATATTTTTTCAATATCGGAATTCGGCATCGGAATCGGAAGTTCAGTTGATTGACAGCCTGACGTCATCATGATGCGCCGTGTGTGCGCATCATGATGCGCCGTCATTTCGGGCCTTCCGGGGGTCTCTGCCGGCCTGCCGGGGGGCTGTGCCGGCCTGCCGGGGGGCTGTGTGGACTGCCCGGGGTCTGTACCGGCCTGCCGGGGGGCTGTGCCGGCCTGCCGGTGGTCTGTGCACCCTGTGGGGGTCTGTACCGGCCTGCCGGGGGGCTGTGCCGGCCTGCCGGTGGTCTGTGCACCCTGTGGGGGTCTGTACCGGCCTGCCGGGGGGCTGTGCCGGCCTGCCGGTGGTCTGTGCACCCTGTGGGGGTCTGTACCGGCCTGCCGGGGGGCTGTGCCGGCCTGCCGGTGGTCTGTGCACCCTGTGGGGGTCTGTACCGGCCTGCCGGGGGGCTGTGCCGGCCTGCCGGGGGGCTGTGCTGATGTCCGGGGGTCTGTGCAAGCATCGTCCGATGGGACTACAAGTCCCATCTGGCGATGCCTGCTACCATGACAGTGATTGACACATTAGCCAATGATGGGACAGTAGTAGTCCCATCATCCGGCTAATGTGTTAAATGTTAAAAAAAAAAAATACTACATACATACTACATGCTACATACATACTACATGCTACATACATACTACATATATACTACATACGTACTACATACATGCTACATACATGCTACATACATGCTGCATGCTACATACATACTACATACATACTACATGCATGCTACATGCATGCTACATACATGCATGCATGCTACATACATACTACATGCATGCTACATACATACTACATGCATGCTACATACATACTACATGCTACATACATACCACATACATACTACATACTACATATATACTACATGCATGCTACATACATACTACATGCTACATACATACCACATACATGCTACATACATACTACATATATACTACATACATACTACATGCATACTACATGCATACTACATACATACTACATGCATGCTACATACATACTACATGCATGCTACATACATACTACATGCTACATACATACCACATACATACTACATACATACTACATACTACATATATACTACATGCATGCTACATACATACAACATGCTACATACATACTACATGCTACATACATACCACATACATGCTACATACATACTACATATATACTACATACATACTACATACATACTACATGCATGCTACATACATACTACATGCTACATACATACCACATACATACTACATACATACTACATACATACTACATGCTACATACATACTACATATATACTACATGCATGCTACATACATACTACATGCTACATACATACCACATACATACCACATACATGCTACATACATACTACATGCATACTACATGCATACTACATACATACTACATGCATGCTACATACATACTACATGCTACATACATACTACATACATACTACATACATACTACATACATACTACATGCTACATACATACTACATATATACTACATGCATGCTACATACATACTACATGCTACATACATACCACATACATACTACATACATGCTACATACATACTACATATATACTACATGCATGCTACATACATACTACATATATACTACATGCATGCTACATACATACTGCATGCTACATGCATGCTACATACATACTACATACATACTACATGCTACATACATACCACATATATACTACATACATACAATACATTCATACAATACATACATAGACATACAGTACATATAACATAGAGTAACATACTTACCAATACTTGTCACATTGTTCCCCGAAGCCATTGTCTTTTCCGGAATAAATATTAACATAACAAACCACAAAAATACTCACCCACGATCCGAAGCAGTCCACGAGTGTGTCCCACGACGATCTTGGGTAGAGAACTGCAGCATCAGAATTTCCCACACAGCAATGGCATAAAGTGAGACTAGGGACTTTTTTTTTTTTAAGTGGCGGAGGAATACAGTGCGGAAGGATACCTACCTTCCGTCATTGGATTCCTGCAGCCCGTAGAGAACGGCAGCATCAGCTGATGCTGCAGTTCTCTACCCAAGATCGTCGTGGGACACACTAGTGGACTGCTTCGGATCGTGGGTGAGTATTTTTGTGGTTTGTTATGTTAATATTTATTCCGGAAAAGACAATGGCTTCGGGGAACAATGTGACAAGTATTGGTAAGTATGTTACTCTATGTTATATGTACTGTATGTCTATGTATGTATTGTATGAATGTATTGTATGTATGTAGTATATATGTGGTATGTATGTAGCATGTAGTATGTATGTAGTATGTATGTAGCATGCATGTAGCATGCAGTATGTATGTAGCATGCATGTAGTATATATGTAGTATGTATGTAGCATGCATGTAGTATATATGTATGTATGTATGTAGCATGTAGTATGTATGTAGTATGTATGTGGTATGTATGTAGCATGTAGTATGTATGTAGTATGTATGTAGCATGCATGTAGTATGTATGTAGTATGTATGTAGTATATATGTAGTATGTATGTAGCATGTAGTATGTATGTAGCATGCATGTAGTATATATGTAGTATGTATGTAGCATGTAGTATGTATGTAGTATGTATGTAGTATATATGTAGTATGTATGTAGCATGTAGTATGTATGTAGCATGCATGTAGTATATATGTAGTATATATGTAGCATGTAGCATGTATGTAGTATGTATGTGGTATGTATGTAGCATGTAGTATGTATGTAGCATGCATGTAGTATATACGTAGTATGTATGTAGCATGTAGTATGTATGTAGCATGCATGTAGTATATATGTAGTATGTATGTAGCATGTAGTATGTATGTAGCATGCATGTAGTATATATGTAGTATGTATGTAGCATGTAGTATGTATGTAGCATGCATGTAGTATATATGTAGTATGTAGCATGTAGTATGTATGTAGCATGCATGTAGTATATATGTAGTATGTAGCATGTAGTATGTATGTAGCATGCATGTAGCATGTACTATGTATGTAGCATGCATGTAGTATATATGTGTTATGTATGTAGCATGTAGCATGCATGTAGCATGCATGTAGTATGTATGTAGTATGTATGTAGTATATATGTGGTATGTATGTAGCATGTAGTATGTATGTAGCATGTAGTATGTATGTAGCATGCAGTATGTATGTAGCATGCATGTAGTATATATGTAGTATGTATGTAGTATATATGTAGTATGTATGTTGCATGTAGTATTTATGTAGTATGAATGTAGCATGTATGTAGCATGTATGTAGTATGTAGTATGAATGTAGCATGTATGTAGTATGCATGTTGTATGTATGTAGCATGTAATTTTTTTTTTTTTTTTTTACATTCAACACATTAGCCGGATGATAGGACTATTACTGTCCCATCATTGGCTAATGTGTCAATCACTGTCATGGTAGCAGGCATCGCCCGATGGGACTTGTAGTCCCATCGGACGATGCCTGCACAGACCCCCGAAGCCTGCACAGACCACCGGCAGGCCGGCACAGCCCCCCGGCAGGCCGGCACAGCCCCCCGGAGCCTGCACAGACCACCGGCAGGCCGGCACAGCCCCCCGGCAGGCCGGCACAGCCCCCCGGAGCCTGCACAGCCCCCCGGCAGGCCGGCACAGCCCCCCGGCAGGCCGGCACAGCCCACCGGAGCCTGCACAGACCACCGGCAGGCCGGCACAGCCCCCCGGCAGGCCGGCACAGACCACCGGAGCCTGCACAGACCCCCTGGCAGGCCGGCACAGCCCCCCGAAAGGCCCGTACAGACCCCAGAGAGGCTGTACAAGGGCAGGAAAGGGTTTTTCTTATTCCGATACCGGAAGTCCCATAGACTTGAATGGGACTTCCGGTATCGGAATCGGCGATACCGATACTTTTTTTAAAGATCGGCCGATACCATCCGATACGATACTTTGAAGTATCGGACGGTATCGCTCAACTCTAGTTGTGAGTTAATTTTCCCCTTCACAGTTGATGTCTCATGAACTACCTCTGCTGGTGAGGAGAGGTAGTGAAATTGATTGGGTTGGGAAGAACCTGTTATCTGAACAGGTGGAGCCTGACTGGACACCCGGAATCACTGAGTGGATATAAGGCAGCCGACTCCCTACTGGGGTGCTGGTGATCCTTTCTGCTCTGAGCTCTTGCAAACCAGTTCAGTACCTGTCTTCTGAAAGCTAAGTTTTGCTCTCTTATTTTTCCATGAGATTGTGTCTGTTTACTTAGTGTTTGTGTTCTGCCTGCCCTTGTTGGTACAGGCTGAGCTCCATTTTTGTCTCTGGTCAAGTTGATCTTTTGCTCAGTCTTCAGAATATACCTAAGTGCTGATATAGTGATTTTGAAGTCTAGTGACTTCAGGGCCTTTTTTCTATCAGACGTGTTGGACATTATTTTGGCAGAATTTTTGCGGATTGCAGCCAGCATCTTTTCTGTCCTTTTCTATTTAGTTAGTTGGGCCCCATCGTTTGCTCAACCTGTCTTTCTGTCTGTGTTTGTGTTTTCATCTGCTTTTCACCGACAATACATGTTGGGGGCTGTCTATTGCTTTGGGGTCTGCTCTGGGGCAGTTTAGATTTCCCCTTTCTTTCTTTAGGCTTATTTAGTTCTCTGGCTGTGAACGAGGGGTCTAGGGCACCGTAGGAACCCCCCACGGCTACTGTTAGTTGTGTGAATAGGATCAGGGGTCTGCAATCCGATAGCTACCAACCTCTCCGGTTTTCTGGACTTAGCTTGTATTTTTGTTTTTTCCTCGTTCGGTGACTCATTCATAACAATACTGGATTCTCATCTGGCTAGACGGAGACTCCAGTATTTGGTTAAGTGGAAGGGTTATGGCCAGGAGGATAATTCTTGGGTCTCTGCATCTGATATTCATGCCGAAAGATTGGTTCATGCTTTTCATCGGGCCCATCCTGATCGGCCTGGTGGCGTGGATGAGGGTTCGGTAACCCCTCCTCAAGGGAGAGGTACTGTTGTGAGCTCATTTTCTCGTTCACCTTTGATGTCCGATGAACTCCCTCTGCTGGTGAAAGGAGGTGGTGAAACTGATTTGGATGGGAGAGACCTGTCACCTGAACAGGTGGATTGCGATTGGACATCAGGAATCTCTGAGTGGATATAAGGCAGCCGACGCCCTGTAGGGTTGCTGGTGATTTCTCTGCTCTGAGCTCTGGTCTCCAGTTCAGTTCCTGTCTTCTAAAGCTAAGTTTTGCTCTGTTATTGTTCCATGAGATTTTGTCTGATTTGCTTAGTGTTGTGTTCAGCTGCCCCGGTTGGGGCTTTGCTGAATTTCCATTTTTTGTCCCTGATCGGTTTAATCTCTTTTGCTCTGTCTTCAGAATATATCAGAGTGCTGATATAGGGATTTTGAAGTCTAGTGACTTCAGGGCCGTTTTTCCTATCAGACGTGTTGGAACATTTTTGGTAGGGTTTTTGCGGATTGCAGCCAGCATCTTTTCTGTCCTGTCCTATCTAGTTAGTTGGGCCCCATCGTTTGCTCTGCCTGTCTTTCTGTCTGTGTTTGTGTTTTCATCTGTTTTCACCAACAATACATGTTGGGGGCTGTCTATTGCTTTGGGGTCTGCTCTGGGGCAGTTTAGATTTCCCCTTTCTTTCTTTAGGCTTATGTAGTTTTCTGGCTGTGACGAGGCGTCTAGGAACACCGTAGGAACGCTCCATGGCTACTGTTAGTTGTTGTGAATAGGTTCATGGGTCTGCAATCCGCTAGCTACCAACCTCTCCGGTTTTCTGGACTTAGCTTGCATTTTTGTATTTTCCTCCTCCGGTGACTCATTCATAACAGATACCTGTGTGGTATGTTTTCTTGGCATCACTTTCCCCATTTAGTGTACTATTACACAGTGAAATAATAGACTTACCAAAAGTGCCTAACATATAAAATAAAAAATCATACGGCACCAATAATAAGCCAGACAAATATCAGTTACATAGCAGTGCCTAAATAACATATAGTGCTGCCATCATGGCAAAAAATAATTGATACTCACCCGTCCTCACTTTAGTACTTAGTGTTGTGTCCTTGTTCTATTCCGACCATCTCACTCTGTTGTTTTATATGTCGGGCGTGCGACTATTATGTCACACTATTAAGTCTTGTAAACCTAAAATCCAGCTGAATATTCAGGTAATAGGTGTCCACTCCACTACTATGAACTACATGCTTTTTAACTTTCTGAAAAACCCAGCTTTGCTACAAAGCTTGGTACAATGCATTAGACTCTATGACAAAGCAAGCTCAGCTCAAACACTGATTAACTCTCCTATACCGCTGTGCCACTTCTACACTGGACTCTGCAAGAAATCCACCTCTGTTCCATTGAACCTCATAGCAAACACAGCATTCCTTCTCCAGTTGCCATTTTCTTAGTCTTGATATAATTACTCCAACTAGTACACTCAACTGCACCAATGCAAATTGTCCATGCTGCATTAGAACTACTCTCCTGAGCATAGAGTTTGGAGGATCCATCTCACCAGATGAGACCGAACAAAAATGTACAGTACAATGTCTAAAGCTTAGGATGTGTAATTGCTGATCACTCTGCTTCCTGACTAATCCACCTGTCTCCCCGCTATTCCCCAGCCTCCCTCTTATGCCAGGCCCTTCACTGGCTTCCTATTGCCCCGAGGCTCTGGTTCAAAACCCTAACCATGACATACAAAGCCATCCACAACTTCTCTCCTCCATACATCTGTAACAATCACTGACCTCAGGGAGACCAGTCAAAGAAAACACTGCGGCAGCCGGCAAAGGCGCTCAATCAGTGTAATCCTAGGTGCAATGCTCCCTGGGAAATACAAATATGCAAATAAAGTCCGTGGAGCCTCATTTAAGAGTCTCAAACATGGGACTAGCCAGATCTTCCTCCAGGGAAGGACCCAGCCAAGGGGTGGCTCCTTTCGGAAACTACCATTACCACCATATTAAGTGGCCCTTTGACTTTGAGTTCTGAATTTGCTGGAGATTAGGACTTGTCAGTCATATATTGTATGATCAGAAGGTTCATTGAAATAATAAGCTGTCTCTCTCTTACCCGTTCAGTCTAGTGCAACTCTTGGTCATTCTATCGGTCATCGCTCACCAGGCAGTTGTATTCTACGTTGCCTCTTTCAGTTCAACAATGATAACTCCCATGTTCCTCTTGATGGTGTCGATCTATTGATGTCAATGATAGCATGGGGGGAGGAAATCACACAAATCCCACCACTGTCACCAATTGCCAGGGGACACAACTATGCTTCTTCCAATCGTCAGGTCAATTACACAATTGACTGATGAGTCATGGACAAGCCACAGCTGCTTCCACTAGTAGACTAGTTATTGGGCAACTCAGAATATATATATTACACAATAACAGAAAGGAATGACTAGCTGCCACCACCAATCATTTATACAAGCCAATTGGACACCCATTACAGGTAGCGTATGGCTTCAGGGGCACGGTTCACAGAGCAAGAGGAACATGAGCTATTAAAAGTTATATATTTAATCTGGAAAGGTAGACAACATTTTTAAAAATATAGAAAAGATGTTACAAAATGGGAAAAAACTATATGGCATATACAATTACATGAAATAAAAAGGAATAATGAAAGAGAAGTACTAAACCTGATGTTGTAGGAATGAATCCTATTTTTATGGATGGAAACGCTCTGATCAGGAAATGTAATACTCTCACAGAGAAGTGTGTCTTCCAGAATAAATAATGACAGAACCCCAAACTGTTTTTTATTAAGTCAAGATTGTGCCTGCATACCTCCTCTTGGTGAGCTCAAATGATGGCTGGTTGTTGCATGCGCTAGGTCTTTTAGAACTTTATGAGATTGCCAATATTCAAGATATCTTCATCCCTGGAGGTCCAAGGCAGTAGATATTGTTGTCATGTTTCCTATTGCTATTTTACCTTTCTATAGAGATGACACATGGCATGGATAGCATCATCCATCTGATATTAAATTGGAGTAGTTAGAATGCCCTCACAGTGATGTGAGTGAATGCATTATGTTCATCCCTTCATTATGATGCCAAAAAATATATCTCCCACTGGCTCCAAAGTGTCTCAGGCAAGCCCTTTGAACAGAGGAAGCACTTGCCTCAGTAGTGTACTTCTCAGCTTCTTCGTAAACTAATACCAGTCTTGATGGCTGGTTCCCAGAGAAGATCTCTGTTGTAATTACCTGGTCACTGCATGGAGTCCCTACTTCGATGGAAGTTGAAGTGATAGCTCTTTCTCACTTCCCAAGTTATAATTAGTTTCTCACTTCCCCATTATAATTAATGCCATATGTTCAATATGAGGATGATAAGTCCTCTCTCCCGAGATGTCTTTATGGATTTAAATTTTTCTCTATGACAAGCGGATTATTGGTCGTCTTCATTTTCTGCCACTGACTAATCGAAGCGTGACATGTTTCTCCAACGATTGAATCCTCATAATGTGGCCAAAATAACCTGCTTTTTGTTTGGTTAATTTAGCTACTTGTGACAGTGTTGGCTTGACTTGGTCCAAGATGTCTTTTTTGATGATCCTCACTGCCCAATGATTCTGTAGAATTCTCCTACAGCACCAAAGTTGAAATACAACAATTAGCTTTCTGGTACAATGGGTATGGAAGAAACGTGGATTTTCTGTACTATTGATAAGTGGAAATGAGGCTCCAAAGACAGGAACTGTATTACAGTGGTGTTTAATCAACGCGTTTCGAAGTACACACACTTACTCAGATATAATGAAATGATGGTTACACCTGAGGAAGAAGTGTGTATACTTTGAAAAACAAAATCTGCTATTTCCATTTTAATGGTCGGATGACCTGTGGATCTGCAGCAGATGGATATTAATGTTCTTTCATTATTATGTGATCACAACTCTACCAGGTTAGCATAATCCATTATTAATTTATATTTTTATTCCAGGTAATGCCCTATTACGCTTTCTGCTCCCCAGCTCCTGTATATACAATTATCTTCCTGTCAGCCATCTTGAAAGTCCAGTTCTCGCATCTGTATGTTGCTATTGGGAAGACAATTGGGTTAACTAATCTGGATTTAGTAGCGAGGATGATGTCTCTGCTCTTCCAGACCTTATTCATGTCGACAATTGCATCCGGTCCAAGTGATATGTGAAATTTTACTTGAGGTATGCAGTGGCCATCGCAGTTAATCTTGGAGCCAAGGAATATGTAATTGTCGACCCATTCAATCTCCTCGCTGTCTACCTTGATATTGATGTCGGCTGTTTGCACTGTTGTCAAGATTTACTAACCATATAATTATCCAAGACAAGCAATAATTCTGTGTCAAATTAGGTTTACTAGATTACAGAAAACCTAATAATTTAACACCAAATTACTTAATTTGTTGGATAACTTGATGGTTGGTAAATCTTACGTTGGGTGGTCAGCGGGGTCTATGACTTTTATGAATCTCAAAAATATGGAGTTGTCATTATAATGTAAATGTTCAAGAACTATCAAAATGTTCATTGGTTTACCCATTGGTGATAAACAATGGCAATGATCCTCTGGCATATTTGTTCCTATTCTATGTGCCAACCCATCTCTATTGATGGCCCAGCTAGATGGCATGAGATGCCATCTGAATTCTCTACACTCAATCCTCTCATGTAATATAGGCATATAGAACTCATACGATCCGAATACACGGTTTAGTAAGTATCTAAATATTAATACCAATATATATAGTATATAGTGTCTTCAACCATGTAAATATAGCATGGACTTAATAAGACCTATCGCAATAAAACAGGAAGCCACTAAGACAAAAAATGGACGATACTACGGTCAAAGTATTATAAGTAATTTGTCAAATTTATTAATGTACAAAATCTGGTGCAAGGGAGCAAACAAGAGAAGCGCACCCGTCACAATAAATGCTGCAAACAACAAGGGTACATGTCCCTGGGTGTCACTGCATGCAGAAAATTACATATCATGATTAACATTAGAGAAAAGCGTTTAGACAACGTGTATAAAAATTATGCACATGATAAGAAATAATCAGGAAGTATATTGTCTCCACACAGGCTATCCTAACCAACAAACCGATCTCCACAATGTACTACTAGTATTAGTGACCATCATGGCCTTATGCGGACCAGTATTTAGTATACGAGGTCATACCTGTACAGAAAAGCAGTGACAATCTTTGGGGGATAAGCACCCGCCCAAACGCGTGTTTCGGTCCTTCGGGTTTCTTGGGGCCCATCATGTTTCCAATACTATGGAAATAGTATTGGAAAAAAATTGGCGTTCCGCAAAACCGAAAGTTACGGTGCACCACAAAAACAAACTTCCGTTTGTTTTTGTGGCCCCATTGATTTTCAATGGGGGCCGCGTCCGTATGCCGTGAAAAAGATCTTTTTTCACGGCCGCAAATGCGGCCCTCACGGCCGTACGGGACATGGCGCACCATGGAATTTTTGCGGGCCGATTTTGCGGCCCCAAAGAAATCTATTGTGACCGCAAAAATGGCCTGCAAAAACACGGTAAGTGCAAACGTTGTAACTGGGCTAATCACCTAATTGGAATAGACAACCATTATTTGTGATTACATCATTGTATAGGTTTCACAAGACAGAAGGATCTATGACAGGAGGAAACACAGTTGTGATAACTGTTTCGAGACTCCTTAACATCATTGCATGGGATGATGGCATAGCCATTTTTTGGTGGTGGGTACTTTAGCCTTTCTTTATCATACCCTACAGAAAATACAACACAAACGATGGATGAAGAGAAAAAGTAGTCATTTTCAGGAAAGGTCCAAAGACCTTTATGTCCTATAGGGAGACACCAGTATCGTAAATGACAATTGGTAGATGAGAGTTATGCTGCACCACATTTTACATTTGGGGTCCTGGTGGTTTAATTTATGCCTCTGGATAAATACATACATTTTTATATTTCCACCACTGAAAATATAGTCATGGAAAGCCTCATATAGTTCTGTTTTCATCACTGCTGTTCAGTCCCCTTGTAAAAACACTGGAATGTTTAACTTCTAAGAGAGACAAATAAAATATTCTTAAAGAGAGGAAAGAATTCCATTCGAATTTTCTAAGATAATGTGCAGTCCTTGTTTTTGACTGGAGAATTCCCTCTGGGATTCATCAAGAAGGGTTACTTCCTTTCAACTTTTTTTCTATGAATTATCAAAAACAGTTAAGTGTGTAATAGTGTTGAGCATTCCAATACCGCAAGTATCGGGTATCGGCCAATACTTGCTGTATCGGAATTCCGATACCGACTTCCGATATTTTTTCAATATCGGAAGTCGGCATCGGAATCGGAAGTTCAAAGTTGATTGACAGCCGAAATGACGTCATCATGATGCGCGGTGTGTGCGCATCATGATGCGCCGTCATTTCGGGCCTTCCAGGGGTCTCTGCCGGCCTGCCGGGGGGCTGTGCCGGCCTGCCGGGGGGCTGTGTGGACTGCCCGGGGTCTGTACCGGCCTGCCGGGGGGCTGTGCCGGCCTGCCGGGGGGCTGTGCCGGCCTGCCGGTGGTCTGTGCACCCTGTGGGGGTCTGTACCGGCCTGCCAGGGGGCTGTGCCGGCCTGCCGGGGGGCTGTGCTGATGTCCGGGGGTCTGTGCAAGCATCGTCCGAATTTCCCACGCAGCAATGGCATAAAGTGAGACTAGGGACTTTTTTTTTTTAAGTGGCGGAGGAATACAGTGCGGAAGGATACCTACCTTCCGTCATTGGATTCCTGCAGCCCGTAGAGAACGGCAGCATCAGCTGATGCTGCCGTTCTCTACCCAAGATCGTCGTGGGACACACTCGTGGACTGCTTCGGATCATGGGTGAGTATTTTTGTGGTTTGTTATGTTAATATTTATTCCGTAAAAGACAATGGCTTCGGGGAACAATGTGACAAGTATTGGTAAGTATGTTACTCTATGTTATATGTACTGTATGTCTATGTATGTATTGTATGAATGTATTGTATGTAGCATGCATGTAGTATGTATGTAGTATGTATGTAGCATGTAGTATGTATGTAGCATGCATGTAGTATGTATGTAGCATGCATGTAGTATGTAGCATGCATGTAGTATATATGTAGTATGTATGTAGTATGTATGTAGCATGTAGTATGTATGTAGCATGCATGTAGTATGTATGTAGCATGCATGTAGTATGTAGCATGCATGTAGTATGTAGCATGCATGTAGTATGTATGTAGCATGCATGTAGTATATATGTAGCATGTAGTATGTATGTAGCATGCATGTAGTATATATGTAGTATGTATGTAGCATGTAGTATGTATGTAGCATGCATGTAGTATGTATGTAGCATGCATGTAGTATGTATGTAGCATGCATGTAGTATGTATGTAGCATGCATGTAGTATGTATGTAGCATGTATGTAGCATGCATGTAGTATGTATGTAGTATGTATGTAGCATGTAGTATGTATGTAGCATGCATGTAGTATATATGTAGTATGTATGTAGCATGTAGTATGTATGTAGCATGCATGTAGTATGTATGTAGCATGCATGTAGTATGTATGTAGCATGCATGTAGTATGTATGTAGTATGTATGTAGCATGCATGTAGTATGTATGTAGCATGCATGTAGTATGTAGCATGTATGTAGTATGCATGTAGTATATATGTAGTATGTATGTTACATGTAGTATATATGTAGTATGCATGTTGCATGCATGTAGTATGTAGCATGTATGTAGTATGCATGTAGTATATATGTAGTATGTATGGTACATGTAGTATATATGTAGTATGCATGTTACATGTAGTATGCATGTTGTATGTATGTAGCATGTATGTAGCATGTAATTTTTTTTTTTTTTTTTTTTTACATTCAACACATTAGCCGGATGATGGGACTACTACTGTCCCATCATTGGCTAATGTGTCAATCACTGTCATGGTAGCAGGCATCGCCCGATGGGACTTGTAGTCCCATCGGACGATGCCTGCACAGCCCCCCGGAGCCTGCACAGCCCCCCGGCAGGCCGGCACAGCCCCCCGGAGCCTGCACAGCCCCCCGGCAGGCCGGCACAGCCCCCCGGCAGGCCGGCACAGCCCACCGGAGCCTGCACAGACCACCGGCAGGCCGGCACAGCCCCCCGGCAGGCCGGCACAGACCACCGGAGCCTGCACAGACCCCCTGGCAGGCCGGCACAGCCCCCCGAAAGGCCCGTACAGACCCCAGAGAGGCTGTACAAGGCAAAAACAGGGTTTTTCTTATTCCGATACCGGAAGTCCCATAGACTTGAATGGGACTTCCGGTATCGGAATCGGCGATACCGATACTTTTTTTTAAGATCGGCCGATCCATTCCGATCCGATACTTTGAAGTATCGGACGGTATCGCTCAACTCTAGTGTGTAATAATCTGCCAAGCAGAGATAATAAGACAGAATTGCTGTTACCGTCTTTTAGTGGCAGTGTGGAGAATACACAAAAAATGTGAATTTATTCATTTTTTTCAATAATTTTTTAATAAATAAAACCATGGGTGTTTTTGTTTCCTAGAGCTAGACCTCCACAGATTAATTTTGCACTTTTTATGGATGTTTGGCAAAAATATAAAGAACGCTGCAGTCAGTTTACCAAATTAACTTAACACGAATCTATTAGTGTATCTGGAAGGAAGAGTAGGGGTGACCAGATACCATTCATTATGCCACCCCACCATAATCCTGGAAGTAGGACCAGTGTGAGATTCCTCCATGAAGCTACAGGTGCTCCATTGACTTCACATCACCACTCGGAAAGGCTATTATGGTGTAGAGCAAGTTGTCAGTGGAGTCTGGAATGGAGTTTTATCCTCTTCACCAATAAGTCTTGCTTTTGTCTTGTATGCAATGATAGCTGGAAACTTTTCCTGGAGACCATGTGAATAAAGCCATGATGAGCTTTCAAAATGGAACATCACTCATGTCCTTCTCCTGGGATTATGGTGTAGTGCCATAATGTGTGGTAAACAGACTCCTCTAGTCTTCATTCCCGCCACACAGACAGTTCAGCGCTACATTGATTTGGTTGTAGAACCGGTGGTATGGTCATTTCGCATTGATAGAAGCCAAGGCGTGTAAATGTGTGTATTTCTGCATGTGGCGCTCATACTTGATCCTGAATAAATTTTATATTTTGAAAATTGTGTCGCCATTATTACATCTAAGACAAAAGCAGAACTCATCACTAAAAAGTATAGACCTCCATTCTGGCCTTCATTTCTCCATTCCAACTTCTGGTGTCCATCTGGAGAACACGCGGGCAACTTCATGAAGAGGTGTTGTTCATGAGGGAACCTTTCACTGGAATTACTCTACGTGGCGCTTATACTCAACACTGAATAAATGCCGGTGTTCTGAAAATCGTGTTTCTATTTTTTTCATTATTTGCATATCAGTAACATATCTATCCATCCTGTGATTTCCATAAATCCACCATTTTTCCTTGCAATGTCAATGTTCAGATGTGTAGTGTAAGAGAATAATGTTTCATTAATGATTGGCGATTATTTGACCACTTTTTTAGCATGTAGGAAGCCACATACGGTTTTGTTAGTGTAGCCTATTGGATAATTTATGTGTCTTTCGAGAAAGTCCAAGTAATGTCTAAGAAATGAAAGGTGCAATCTGCCACACCACCTCTCCATTTTAGTTTCCCTAGCAGTTGTGCCCCGTATCATCACATATTTATGGCTTATCCTAGTGAAATATTCTAAATGTTAAAAAATGGGGAAAATTTGAAATCCTGTGTTTGTCTATAATTTATATAGTTGGTTACCTGGATATGTAATTTCATCAAAGCAATCCGTGAAGTTAGGATTTTCATGCCTGAATGTTATATTAATGGGATCTCAGCTTACATTACTGGAGAAATATATAAAACAAAATATATAAAACAATCTTAAATCTGGACAAAAGCAGATCCGAATTCTTTGAATTTTGCAAAGCAGAACAGTTGACTTTGATCTCCCTTGTCAAAATCAGGTAATGTAAGCACAGAGTTGATTCCTAGCTGGCCGACCTGTGCCATATTCCTCATCACATCTCTACATACAAACAGCAGAACACTAAAAATGTCAAGAATATTTATTGGATTTTGGAAGATTAAACGACAACTAAACCCTTAAAATATTCCCAACACAGAAATGATGTAGAGAAGAATGCTGTAAAGCATTCCACATCTTCCTTTAATATCAATATTTTTTCTCTCTCATTAGCACCTCTCTGATCTAGAATAATTTTACGCTGATGTTGACTCAAACCTAAACCAGTAAGGGGAACATTCCTACAAAAAGTCACTTTTCTACCCCAAAGTAACCTCCCACGAGGAACTGATTTGGCTTTCTCTTCTATGTGTGATTATGTGTGACTGCTATTTGGGGGAAAACTGAATAATCCAGCAATCAAGGGGAGAATCTCCATGCAGATGTTGCTTGTATTTAGGTTAAAGCCTAGTTTCCCAGCATCACAAGGCAAAAGGGCTAACAACTGCGGCACCGTGCTGCCATGTTGAATCACTATCTTTTTAACATGAGACCTGCTTTACCTATTCTAGACTAAATTTCACAGGTCAGTTTTACTCTATTAATATTTATTGCCTCCTCTTTCTTGTCATTTCTACTCCATGCCTTTTCGTTTCCCTACAAAACCAACATTTCCAAACATTTACCGTTAGCTCTCTAGCCTTTTAGAGGTTCAGCATACTGGAAGCTGATATTGCTATCCATGAGAAACATACATCTTGTAACCTGTATTTTTCATTAGCTTCCCATCCACAAGCTCCATCTCTATGTTTTTAGGTTGTCGCTTAGCTAGTAGGTGGAGGCTACACTGCGTGCAGACTTCTTCTGCAATTTGGGATGATTTAGCGAATCCTGCTTTGAGCAGGGGGTTGGACCAGATGGCCCAGGAGGTCCCTTCCAACTCTGCGATTCTATGATTCTATGATTTTTATATTTTTGATGATTAATGGTATTTTTTAACAACCACAGAGCTGTCGGTCAATCCAAAAAGTTAATAAACCTGAAACCAGATTATTTAACAAAGTAAAATAAGTCTTTCTTAGGAGAATATCCATGTGTGCAGAATTATCGGGCAACGATTAGTTTGTAGAATTATTATGCAACTAAATGAAAAACAAGTATTTTGAATCTCAATTGTGTATTTTCATTTGTTAAATTGAGAATAATAACCAAACAACTCAAAATGTACAAAAATATATTAAAAAAAATATCAGTGACCAATTTAGTAATATAGCGCTCCTCTTTTCTACAACAGTCGTATGCTCCATCCATGGAGTTGTTGAGGGAGGATCTGAAGTGACCCTTCACGGTTGACCAAGTGATCTCCAAATTAATCCACAGGGTGTTGCTAGCAACTGAGAATGACCAGACGGAGACGTGTCTCTGTATGGGAGGATCAAGGCAGATCACTAACCCCGTTTATTGAGTCACACATTACATAGTATTCTGCTTAGTTATGCAAAGTATATAGCTACCAATAGCATCGTAACACATTTACTTTATAAGCCAATAGTATTGCAAGAGAACCGAAATATGTCCCTAGCTACGTGACATGGAAAAAAGTTACAGAACTTCATGAGTCAAGGCCACTACACAACAACCCCCTTTGTTCATACCGGTGTGAACTAGTCATAACAGCTAAAAGAATTTATCTCGTAAACCACAAAAAATTAAGCCTTCAGTTTTGATTTTAGTTTAACCCTTCACAGAGTCTGCCAACTTCCTCATCTGTTGATGATCAACTTTTTGGGCATCACCAGCCACAGCCTCCCAGAGAGTGAACGGAAAGGTGACTGTTCTCCTTGACTGTAAATATACCATTTAAGAAAGAACCACAAGTTCTCAATAGGCTTTAGGTCAGGTGACAAATGGGCCGGGTCATTATTTTTTCATCTTTAAGGCCTTTATTGGCAGCCGAGTAGTGGAAACTTTGATGTGGCGATGGAACATTGTCCTGCAGACAAATCTTGGTTTTCTTGAAAGATGCAGATGTTTTCCTGCACAGCTGCTTAAAGAAAGTTTTTTCTAAAAACTGGCAGTAGATTTGGGAGTTCATCTCCAGTCAATCTTCAAGCTTAAAAGGTCCAACTAGCTCATCTTTAATAATACCAGGCCATAACAGTGCCCACCTCCACCTTGTTGGCGTCTTAGTGGAAGTGGAGGTCTGTGGCTGTTACTGATCCAGCCACGGTACATCCATCTTGTCCGTCAAGAGTCACTCATATCATCATAAAACCTTTGAACATTCTGTCTTCAGATATTTTTTGGCCCAGTCTTCATATTTCCACTACTGTGTCTTGCTCAGAAATGGTTTCAGCCTGCCTTATCTTTTCCATGACTCTGAGCATTTAACAACTTGTACTTCTGCCCTCTAGGGAGGTTGCAGTTCGCGATTATTACAGATCTGGAGGATAATGGCTTCCTGGTCGGTCACTTCACGTCTAATTCTTATCACATCTTTGGCAGTTAATCTATGTCTGGTTTTCTCAACACGTTTTTTGTGACTCTGGTGACTATTTGCAACAAAAGTCTTTCTGGTTCTGTGATTCCCCCAATATCTGACAATCTCAGTAGCTTCTCCATCTGTAAGACTTATAACAATATGTGATTTTTCAGGGTCAGGCAAAATTTATTTTTTGGCTCATTTTGCCTGCGGAAAACAATCTTCCTAATAATTCTGCCTACCCTGATGAAGCGCGTTGCACTCTTAGGCCACACCCTTCTCATTACACAAATACACATCACCTGATCTACTTCAACCAATCAGACTTCACGTTTATACAGCCCGGAGGTGCAAAATCTGCATAAAAATTATGATAAGGTCACAATCTTTACTGCCTGATAATTCTGCACACAGTGTACCTGCTATGTTGTTTTCTATCCACCACACATAGAGACACGAGGGATTCCTGATCTTCTGTCTCTGGGTAGCAACATGTTCAGTAGTAGCAACAGCGTGGGGGACATTATACAGCAGTACTGAGATGAAAATCCTGCTGTGGTCTGACGAGAAAGTTGCAGTCCCATTTGTGTGTATGTGCATGCTTCTCTCTTTTACTCTCCTTCAGTGTTTTCCATGTCAGTCATGGTCCTGTAGGGGAACCACTTCTTTAGCAACCGAGTAGTTGATCAGATCGTGAATCAACCAGATATTGGTGACACAGCAGATGATTATCCTTTCATTCAAAGGTCCCTTTATAGCAGAAAAGGAACTCTGAGTTTAGGGGAACACACCCCAATGGCGCTCCTCTACCACTACATTAAACATAGTCTCTTGCAGCTTGTTCTTAGGTTCAGATAACACCGCTCAGCCTGGCACTCTCTTTTTCTGGCTAGTCCACAGCTCACACTTAATTTCTTTAGTATGGCTTTTCTGCTGCGTCACAATGAAGGATCCTGACCACATAAAAGGGGATTGAACTCACAATACAGGCGTAGGATCTGGCACCAACTAAGCCTTATAACATTAGGTCTTACAGTGCCCATCGACAGGAACTATATAACTCAACGTCATCAACATAATAACCTCTCATGGAATGGCATCCAGGACCAAAGTTCCCAAATGCCATTTCATTGGATCTAACCAGGAGCCTACACCCAGTTGCAGTCCCATTCCTGTTTCTCCGAAGAGTTGCCACAAATCCGCAAATTCATAGCACAGCTTAATCACGAAGCGTGAAAAAAATGCAAGAGTTTTGTCTTATAATAAAAAAGTTGCAAGAAACTTGGTAAGAAGAATTGTCCCAAGGCTAGGACCAGGTACGGACTAGGGCTGGAATTTAGCCCTGGTGCTTGAAATCACACAGGCCCATGATGTCCCCGTTCACATGAACCATATGGGATATATTACTAATATTACCCTGGATGGAGGAAAGGAAGATTTTCTACAAGACCAATATTTCTAATGATACCCATGGAATGCTGGGATAAGTGACGGAGTCAGCGACTTTGTTCTCCATCTCAACTCTTAACAATATGGTTGTCTTGAGAACACCAATTCTGTTAACAATATAGCAGACAAGGCATCCCATGACCAGACAGGCCCTTCTGCCATTTGCTAGAATTGCCAGATGGCCAGTCCGGCCCTGGCTAGGACTAATATCGCAGCTTAACCCTCATTCAGGAAAATTCTTTAACACCAGATGAAGCAAAGGTGAAACTCAAAGCAACAATGTTACATAAGTTCCAGAGCACCAAAGCAACATCCAAAATAAGCATTTCCTTCCATGTGTATTTTGTAGTGCTTTGTCTTCTTATGTGACAGAGGAATTTTAGGCTCCTTATGGTTCCAGAGCCCAGAGTGACTACTACCTCTGAAGCCCCCTAAAGTTAGAACATTGGATCTGGTCAATAACACATTACATGCTTATATTTGCTGTGCCTAACAAATGGCATAACACCAGATATATACTGTATATACATATCAGTCAATCAAAAAAAAAAAAATCTAATTTTCCCGAGGTCTCAGCTGAAAATATCTATGTGCAGAGAACTGCTGACATCTTATTCCTACATACCCCATGACACTTCATTACTTCATTACATCTGCCATTCACAAGTAGGTCTAATGGATGTATCTCAGCCGCGGCTGCAGTTCTTCTATTTTCTCTTCTTAAAGAGTATTGACATAGCTGTGACAAAAACTAACATAAAATAAAATATGAGGGTCCTCACACGTGGTGCTGAAATAATACAACTGGACAAAAAAAAATAAAATGAGCAGCTCTGACATTTCTTCTGAACAATGGGCCATTGATAACATTATATTGTGCAGACGCCATGGTCTACAGTATAAGTGGCAGATGGTCGCAAGTGTAAATTGTAAATGCATCTAATACGTTACCACCACTCAAGTTATGAAATTCAGTGATAAGATGTATATAATATATACATATATATGACTTGACTGATGAATATGCTGCAAGCACAAAAAAATAAAAAAAATAGTAAAATAATAATTAGGTATTACATATTTAATATTCATAAATTAATTCCAGATGCTCTTTGTTCTCAAAAGGATTACAGAAGTCACCAATATTTTATGGGGGGAGTCCAATTCACTAATTAACTAAATAAAGGAGATTCACTGTTCCAGCAGTTGATACTGTAGCTTACATCACATTATTCCCTTTTACTTGAGCAGGACTAAGCTGTAAGGGCCCCGTCATACATAGCGACTCACCAGTGATCCCAACAACGATATGAACTTGTCAGGATTGCTGGTGAGCTGCCAAACAGGCAGCTTCACCAGCGATCAGTACCATCGATGACGAGCACGCATGTTGCTGTGTACCTTAGATACCAGCGCGCTGGTGCAGGGAGCTGGTAACCAAAGTAAACAGCGGGTTTCTAAGCGCCGCGAAGCCCTTAGAAACCCGTTGTTTACCTTGGTTACCAGCTCCCTGCACCAGCGCGCTGGTAACCAAGGTACACTGCGGGTTTCTAAGCGCCGCACGGCCCTTAGAAACCCGTTGTTTACCTTGGTTACCAGCTCCCTGCACAAGCGCGCTGGTATCTAAGGTACACTGCGGGTTTCTAAGCGCCGCACGGCACTTAGAAACCCGTTGTTTACCTTGGCTACCAGCTCCCTGCACTGGCGCGCTGGTATCTAAGGTACACTGCGGGTTTCTAAGCGCCGCACGGCACTTAGAAACCCTCTGTTTACCTTGGATACGAGCTGGGAGCTCGTTGATTGTTGCTCTCCCGCCTGCCACACGCAGTGATGTGTGCTGGCCAGCGGGAGATCAGCGATCAAAAAAAGTCCAGGGCTTTTGAGCACGATCAGCGATACCGGCAGGGGGGCCGGTCGCTTTTAGGTGTCACACACATCGATATCGCTGGTGAGATCGCTGTTGCATCACAAAACTTGTGACTCAGCAGCGATATCGCTAGTGATCTCGCTGTGTGTGTCGGGGGCTTAAGCTGCAGTACCAGGCACAGTCATAAGTATGTATGGTTCTGTGCCTGTGTAAAAAATTGAAGGGTGGGACAGAACATACTAGATGTGACATCCTTATTCGCTGATTGACAGAGGAGTCAGTTGCTCACACTAAACTTAGCATCTAGATATTAACTTATAAGAGAGCATCCGTAATTTATACAAAGAAGCAAATTAGCCATTTTAATACCAGATTGGCACTATGTTGGATAATGACCAGTGCAACCACAGCTCTACCTATCCTCGGGCCTAGAGCTCCTTTGATGATGGGTGGCAGTAGTGAAGTCACAACTATAGTGCACTTCACTGACCTCAGCAGTCTTGTTCCATTTATGCGCATATCCCAGTGATTGACTGCAGCGGTCACGTGCACGGTTGAGATGTTGTCACCACGGCAGCCAGCCAAAAAAAGACTGGAGTAGGCATCACTGGACCAAGGGAGCGTGATAATTGCTTGGTTTGTTATTTTCTACATTTAAAAGTTTTTCAGAGCAAATCAAAATAATAGATTTAGGAATATGTAAGGGCAAGATGTATTCTATTAAACCAAATTTTTATCAATTTTATTTTAATTTAGCTTGTTTGAGAGCTGTAAAGGTTAAGTTGGGAATTCTGGGTGGAATTTTTTCGATAAAACATTCCCACAAAATATTTTTCTTACCAAACATATTGAAATGCTGGTAGGTGTAGTCCCACTGCGCCATGGGCCAGGATTACCCTGGAGGGACGTAACTAAGTGACTACTGGGTGCTAACTTGAGCCTATGATGGTGAGGATAAGCTGAGCTGCTGGTAGTCACCTGGTACCACTCCAATCAGTCCTCGAGTCTGCAGCAGCTGACCGGAGGGTCAGAGGCACTGGTACGACATACAGGCGGGTGAGACAGAAGCGTAGTCAGACTGTCCAAGATCGGGGCAGGTAGCACAGGTTCACTATTCAAAGCCAAAATCAGGAATGGAGAGGTCCAACAAAGCAGCTAAACAGACCTGGTCGATAATGAGAGACAGAATACAGAGATACGCATAAACGAGGTACCAGCAAGCAAACTGATAGGAACGTTGGTTCAGGCAAAGAATGTTGGGAGGAGCTGCCTATTATATATTCTGCTGGCATGGGATATTCCAGGAAACCTGATCTCTGTTGGACACAGCATGGTTAAAAGTCCTGCAAAGATTGTCACTCCTCCCTAAAGCCTAATGGAAACAGGATACAGATGCAGCAGTGCTGAGGAGTGCTGCAAGAGACAAACTCTGCTAAAGGGTTACCGTGACGTGGTGAAGCGGCTTGGTATACATTTTTTGCAAAAAACGTATCGACTAAATACCCTGTATTTGTTATCCAGCACTTGCTGATTACTGTCATATTTTTTACAGCAGAGTATTTTTGCAAATTTGTCATTTTGTGTTCCCTTGTTGTGTTTCAGCCATTGGGTGGTGTGAGCATTGTCTTACTGACTTGTTCACACTTGTGCATGTCACATATGTTTTTAATCCGTTTTTCGTTGCTAAGCATGGTTTGGGAGACCCCACCCCTCTCCTGTGTGACATGCACATAAATGAGCTGTCTTACACCACAAGCCCATGTACTAGGAGGCGCCTGTCTGTATCCTGTTCATTTAGACACTGTTCACATGTTCAGGTTTTAAATACATTAGATAGGGACTGCTTCGTGAAGGGTTACCGTGACGTGGTGAAGCGGCTTGGTATGCATTTTTTGCAAAAAACGTATCGACTAAATACCCTGTATTTGTTAAACAGCACTTGCTGATTACTGTCATGTTTTTTACTGCAGAGTATTTTTGCAAATTTGTCATTTTGTGTTCTCTTGTTGTGTTTCAAACTCTGCTAAACAGCCTGACATGAGGAGAAGCAGCATGGTGAACACGGTGAATAGGGCAGCGCTGAGGAGGCAATCAAGTTACCTCTGTGACACAAATAATGACATCAGAATACATCTCTCATGCTACAAATTATGTAAGGCTATTACCAATCAGTTATTTCTGCCACTTCCATGATGCTGCAAAATGCCAGTGACATGCATATTCATAATACAATAGGCTTTCCTGTGCTTTAGACCCACATGTTTTTCTCTATTTTTTTCACATTTATTTTTTACCGCCCTTCGGCTCGATCTTTAGCCATGCCAAATTGTTGGATGAACAATCTGTCGGAAGATCAATCTTGTACCAAGAGAGGTCCACCAGGGTTTTTTCCACCATTAGCTTGATAGTATCAAGCCATGGGGTTGCTGGTCTTCCTCTTTGCCTTATTCCTTCAATTCTTCCAACCATGATGTCCTTCTCCTTCTTCATATGATGTGTCCAAAGTTGACAAGTCGTAGCTTGGTGATCCTTGCTTCGAGTGACATGTCTGGTTTAATTTGTTCCAAAACTGTTGTTTCTTCTTCTTTCCAGCCATGGTTTGATAGCATCCTTCTCCAGAACCACATTTCCAAGTCATAAACTCTTTTTCTGTCTTTTATTTTTATAGTCCAGGTTTTGCATCCATATGTTACCACAGGAAAGCTGTTTCTTTGTTGCCAGTGAAATGTTCCTCGATTTGAAGACTTTAGTTACGTGTTCACAATTTGGAAGGCTCTTAAAAATTAGGGGCCCTGATAGATGTGCTCTGTTCTGAGCAAAGAACTACCGCTATACCATGTTCCACATGTAAAACTGGTGTCCCGTTACATGTGGTAGTGGGACCTTCATTAAGCAATATGGCCAGGCTGCTAACTCTGTAACTCCCCTTGATAAAGCGGCATCGTGTGCCTGCGAAACGCACGTCGGGGTGGACATTTGGTCGGGAGACCTCCTCTTTGCTGTTACGTAAATGCTGGTAAGCCCTTTGGTTATTTGTGGTGGGATTTTCCCTCGCTATAATAGGTTACATTATGGTCTTTCCTTGGGTGGTTTTGGCAATGGGACTACTGTTTGTCCCTTACACCTGACTTTATATGTGGAGGTCTTCTTCCCCTTTTCTTTCTGTACTGTTTTGGATTACATTGATTATTGTGATTTTTTTGTGTGATTTTATATGTAAATTACTGAATAACATTTGTACTACTGTTTTACACATTTATCACCTCTGACTCCTTTTCACTCTCCTGGTATTTCATGTTCATTGGAGTTGGTGTAGCTTTATAAACAGGGTGAATCACCACTGGGTGTGTTCCCCTCTCTTTTTTGTGAAATTATTATGCAGCTGGAGGTGTTATCATTAACTCAGTAACTCTGTATTCTCTTTAGATACACTCCCGAGGGTGAGACTCTTTATTTGACATTTATTTTATTCAATGTCTTTCTTATACAATCTACAAGGATGAACAGAGAAATATACTAGGAAAGATAAATATGAAATTTCCAAATGAAAAGTGGAAATATGTAAACAGTTGTCTTGAACAGCTGCAAACATTCATCTGAAATCAGGGCATAAATGCTTTCTAATGCCGTTTTTAATAGTTTTCCAAGAAGCTCCTTTATCAAGAAGAAATGTATTAGAGCTGCGGGTGCTGATCCGGGAAGATGACGGATGGTCACAAGACACTTTCTGCTATGTGTTCCGGAATCCGAAGACAGGTAGTTTATTAATGGACCCATGCTCGGAGTGCAATTTCTTGTTGTGCTTTATATATATTTATTTTTTGGTAAAAGTAGTGATAAAGTTGGTTGCAACCGTTGACCAACACCAGTATTCAGAAAGCTTTTATAATAAATAAAAAGGAAAATGCTATACTGTACTTACGTGGAAATCGTGGAGAGTTTTTACAGGGTGGAGAATACTTCAAGCTCCATTCAGAAAGATACCCCATTCACATATAGAGCCCCGATAGTTTCTCAACTCTTCCTGCTCCAATGTTAGATCCAGATGATGCCCCCTTTTTTAGCAACCATCATCCTGTTGATCCTATCCTTGACTTTGCTGTGCTTTTACACTTGCAATGGTAAATGGTACTTTGGCAGCCTTAGTTATAGAACCTTCTGTCTTCCCCACCTCTCCTCCATTTCAGGTACACCGCTGGGTTCTTGCCACAAATAGTCTATTGACCATGACCATGATCTGGTCCATCCTCTGTATGTCCTATTCTCACCCTCCCGCTTATCACATCCTGACCTTTATCTTGACGTTGATCTTGGCTACGTTCCCGATGATGATGCCATCTCTTTAGCACTGCCGGCTAATGGTGACTATTCTTGGGATCATGACCTGGTTTTCAAACCAAAAATGGCCGTACATTCTTATGGGTTTTAAGGGTAAAAAATGGGTTGATTCCTTAGACTTTACACCCCAGTCGAAACATTTCGTAAACAATTTTGTGAATTACAGGATCCATTTCTCTTGTAAAATACATAACGTTACTAAGTACCGGCTTAGTATTACATATAAATCCAGCTATAATGGTATATCTGCACTCCACATATCACATCAAATTATAGTTCAAAATCCTAATTTTTAACCATTCCTGTGAGACCAATGAAGAATTACATGATACCATGGTATATTAAATGTATACCGTGTATAAAGCCGCAATGATTTTCAAAAGACCGCATGGAAATGAAATAATCTCCCATTCCTTCTTTATTGCAGAACTGTATGTTTTTCTCTCGGCCTGTGGAAATAAAACTTAAGTTCTCAAATGTATGTTACCTTTCAAAAATAATTTACAAGTCTTTCAAGTCTGAAACACGTAACTGGAGACAATCAGTAAAGACAATGAATGGGCTTTTGTAGAGCCAGAATGTGTTGGCCGTGTGAGAGGTTTCATGAAGCCGGACCTGTAAATAAATACTGGGCTGAAGAAGAATTCATGTTTTTAGAATCCAGAAGTTCAAAGCATTCGGGTTTGGAAATTGCTACTTGGTATTTGGAGGTTTAACCAACTGCAGAACACAAATCGATAATTAATTCGGAGTAGTATGGAATATATATGTGCAATAGAGTATACTGTATATGCTCCTCAATATTAAAATTGCAACATCGAGAAGGAAAAATGGAATTATGGCAATCACAATAATGAGTAGACAGGTTAATGATATGTAAATGATGAAAAAAATGGAAACAACATTTTTGAATATCTTGATTTATTCAGGATTGAGTATCAGCGCCACTTGCAGAAACACGAGCACTTATGCGACTTACCATGTTATCAATGAGATTATCTGTGGTTGCCTGAGGAATGTTCTACCATGCTGAATGCACTTGGGCAAATCATCCAGATCCACTGCTGGCAGCTTCTTTTACAATTGCCAAGCAATAACATTGCTGTTTTTCAACACAACGCC
Source organism: Dendrobates tinctorius (assembly GCF_039654945.1). NCBI lineage: Eukaryota > Metazoa > Chordata > Amphibia > Anura > Dendrobatidae > Dendrobates > Dendrobates tinctorius. Next base: position 4,679,350 of record NW_027361707.1, on the reverse strand, counting down.
AGGTTGCGTGTTGCTCATGCTACTCTAATACCCCAGAGTAGGTGATTATATTAATGCATTTTTGTGTTCTATGTCTATCAAATATGCTTTGATTACTTGAATTATTACACTGTTCTATTGTCACACTCTAGGGTGAACCTCACTATTTAGGTGGCAGACAGGAAAAAAGTTAAATGAGTGGAGCCTAGTTTATAAAATTCTGCAACTCTAGTTGTAGTGGGGAGTAGGAGCAGTGAAGCAGCCACAGCAGGATGAGAGAGAGTAGCTCTCGCCTCTACCAGTAGGTTGATAGAGCAGAGGTATCTAAGAAAGTCTAGCCCTCCTCCGGTATTCCACTGACCATCCATACATGGGGAACAATAATGCTGGCATCGCCCTGCCACATTCATAACCATGTGCCCACCACCGCATCAGTGTGCGAGGCACTGGGCAAGGACACCACCGATGTAACCATGGATCCGACCCATACCTAATACAGTGGGTACAGAACGTATTCAGACCCCTTTACATTTTTCACTCTTTGTTTCATTGCAGCCATTTGGTAAATTCAAAAAAGTTCATTTTTTTCTCATTAATTTGCATTCTGCACCCCATCTTGACTGAAAAAGGAAAAACTGAAATGTCACATGGTCATAAGTATTCAGACTGTTTGCTCAGACATTCAAAACTATGTTACTATGTTACTCATATTTAAATCAGATGCTGTCCATTTCCTTGTGATCCTCTTGAGAAGGTTCTACTCCTTCATTGGAGTCTAGCCGTGTTTAATGAAACTATTAGGTCTTGATTTGTAAAGGCGCACACCTGTCTCTATAAGATCTCACAGCTCCCACTGCATGTCAGACCAAATGAGAATCATGAGGTCAAAGGAACTGGCCAAGGAGCTCAGAGACAGAATGGTAGCAAGGCACAGATCTGGCCAAGGTTACAAAAAAATGTCTGCAATACTCAAGGTTCCTAAGAGCAAAGTGGCTTCTAAAATCCTTAAATGGAAGAGGTTTGGGACCACCAGAAGTCTTCCTAGACCTGGCCGTCCAGCCAAACTGAGCAATCGTGGAAAAAGAACCCTGGTGAGAGAGGTAAAGAAGAACCCCAAGATCACTGTGGCTGAGCTTCACTGATGCAGTAGGAAGATGGGAGGAAGTTCCATAAAGTCAACTATCACTGCAGCCCTCCACCAGTCAGGTCTTTATGGCAGAGCGGCCAGACAGAAGCCTCTCCTCAGTGCCAGACATATGAAAGCCTGCATAGAGTTTGCTAAAAAACACATGAAGGATGCCAAGCTTATGAGAAATAAGATTCTCCGGTCTTATGAGATGAAGATAGAACTTTTTGGTGATAATTCTAAGCGGTATGTGTGGAGAAAACCAGGTGCTGCTCATTACCTGCTCAATACAATCACAACAGTGAAACATGGTGATGGCAGCATCATGTTATGGGGGTGTTTTTCAGCTGCAGGGACAGGATGATTGGTTGCAATTGAAAGAAATATGAATGTGGGCAAGTACAGAGATATCATGGATGAAATCCTCTTCCAGAGTGCTCTGGACCTCAGACTTGGCCGAAGGGTCACCTTCCAACAAGACAATGACCCTAAGCACACAGCTAAAATTTCAAAGTAGTAGCTTCAGAACAACTCTGTGACCATTCTTGACCATTCTTGACTGGCCCAGCCAGAGCTCTGACCTAAACCCAATTGAACATCTCTAGAGAGACCTGAAAATGGCTGTCCACCAACATTCACCATCCAATCTGACGGAACTGGAGAGGATCTGCAAGGAAGAATGGCAGAGGATCCCCAAATCCAGGGGTAAAAAACTTGTTGCATCATTGCCAAGAAGACTCATGGCTGTGCTAGCTCTAAAGGGTTCTTCTACTCAATACTGAGCAAAGGGTCTGAATACTTATGACCATGTAATATTTCAGTTTATTAATAAATTTGCAAAAATTTCTGGTTTTTTTTCAGTCAAGATGGGGTGCAAAGTGGACATTAATGAGAAAAAAATGAACTTTCTGAATTTACCAAATGGCTGCAATTAAACAAAAAGTGAAAACTTTAAAGGAGTCTGAATACTTTCCGTACTCACTGTATACTGGGTATCCTGCGCACTGTGCTATTGTGAGCCTTATGAATGGACTAAATATGTTTCCAAAGCCTGCAGTGTTGCTGGACTTATCTCCCATTGTGCACTTCTGGAATTTCATTAGTTGGATATAGGAAAGGAAGCTCTCAGCAGCAGATCTTGACGATTTGTATGCTCAAGTCATGTGCATTCAGCATGTCAGAACCTCATTGATAGATGCATGAAATATCATGAATATATAATTGTATTAGTTATTCTACTTTCTTCTTTCACCTATGCAAACAGGCCAGTAAACAACCACCTTGCTTGAAGCTAGGATCGGTATGAGAGCAGGGACTGTTCACACGGGTCAGTCAAGACGCTGTGGTGTCCATCCTTCTTCTCCCTCTATTGATTCCAGTTTTTAGAGAGGCTGCACCTCTACACACAGCTCATAACACAAGATCCACCAATCACTAGAGTTGAGCGACTTTGGTCGGATTGGGTTTCATGAAACAAAATTGTTTCAGATGAAACTGGTCCGACTAGGGCAAAAAAAGTCAGAGTTTCGTCCAAAACCCGACCCCAATGCAAGACAATGGGGAATAGAAGTCGGCATTGAGTAGATGAATGTCATCCGCTCAATGCCGACTTTTATTTCCCATTGACTTGCATTGGGGTCGGGTTTCGGACGAAACTCCGACTTTTTTTGCCCTAGTCGGACCAGTTTCATCTGAAACAAATTTTGTTTCATGAATCCCGATCCGACCAAAGTCGCTCAACTCTACCAATTACAATAGGCTGTATCTGACTGACCTGCGGGATGACAAGCCAGTAGAAAACAGACAGGCAACCTAAGGTTAATGAAGCTGCGTCAAAAAACAGGAGATCCAGAAACAAAGACAGAATCGTCAGACGAGAGGGAAGTCAGAGAACAAGCGACGGTCAGCAACAGGAGATACTTAAATATAGTAGAACAACACAACCAAGAAGCGGCTAATGGCAATACTATAACTGACAGCTATGGACTGATTCCTTAAAGGGAATCTGTCATCCTTTTTTTGAGATATTATATAATGATATCATTCAATTGTGTGTCACATAAGGATTCTCTTAGTACTTTTGCTTCCCCCTGACCCCGCACCTTTCATGCATAAATACCTTTTTTATATCGGTTCATATGTATGTAAACTGCCGCGGTCCGGTCCGATGGGCGGGGCTTATTCACCTGCACCCCCCTCCCTGTCTTGCTCTACGCAAGAGGAAATGCATAGAGCAAGACAAGGAGGGGGGGCAGGTAAATAAGCCCCGCCCATCGGACCGGACCGTGGCAGTTTACATACATCTGAACCGATATAAAAAAGGTATTTATGCATGAAAGGTGCGGGGTCAGGGGGAAGCAAAAGTACTAAGAGAATCCTTATGTGACACACAATTGAATGATATCATTATATGATATCTCAAAAAAGGGCTGACAGATTCCCTTTAACGCTGTGCCACCTAGTAGACATGACCGGCGGGGCTGGAGCGTGTTCACACATAAATGTTTTATATGTGTTGTCCAACTCATCTCCTCCCCCTCCCTTCACTATAATCTTTGCACACTCCTTTAACACTTCAATACAAAAGATAGGGTCGGAACTGACCATTCTGCATATGTACATGTATTGTTTCCTGAAACAAAAGGAAGCATGAGTCTAAAAAAAATCCCAGTGGCCGGTGTTAAAATTGCAACATTTCTATTTCTCATTTTTAATACAGATTCTGATATGCAAACATTGCCAACATTTTTTTTAAAATTATTTTTCAGATTATAAGGCGCACTTTTTTCCCCCAATTTTTTTGTGGAAAATGGGGAACGGGGGTGCGTTTTATAAAGTGGATATGCCTTACGGATCACGGTGGAGCAGGGTCCCAGGGTCGCTGCTGGAGGAGGCAAGAGTGGTGCGCTGCTGCAGGCCGCAGGCTGGGACGAGGGGGTTTCCGACGTGCTCCACTGTGGGTGAAAATGGTTGTGGTGCTCTGTGGTGCGGGGGACTCCCCCGGCATTTCATGAAAGCCCGGAGCCCTCTGCATATCCATTACTGCGATGTGGTAGCCTCTGGGAAAAATGACCGCCAGGGGCAGCTCATGCTCAGATTGAGATCTCGGCAACGAGATCTCATGCCGAGAACTCGGGAGATGAGATCTCGGCACCCGAGATATCTTGGCGAGATCTCAATCTGAGTATGCGACGCCCTCGGCAGCCATTTTCCCAGAGGCTATGGCATCGCTGTAATGGATGGGCTGGGAGGCTCCGAGCTTTCACAAAATGCTGTCGGAGTCCCCCCGCACCACAGAGCACCACAGCCATTTTCACCCGCAGCAGAACACCCCCTCATCCCAGGCTGCAGCCTGCAGCAACGCGCCACTCTTTCCTCCTCCAGCAGCGACCCTGGGACCCCGCTTCACCGCAGCCATCACCCCTGGCAAGCAATAAGACACATGGATTATAAGAGACACTGCCATTTTATTAAAAAAAAGCTTTTTTTCCTATTTTTCTCCTCAAAATTTGGGGTGCGTCTTATAATTCACAAAACACGTTACTACAAAAACTCAATTTAATCAATAGGTCATTTTCTGATTTTAACTTCCCTTTAACACAAGTGTAATACCTTTGACAAAATGATACTTAAAAAAAACTATCTCTCCTTTTGCAAAAAAAAAACAAAAACAAGACCTTATACGGTGAGGCTTATGTAATACAGTCATATGAAAAAGTTTGGGCACCCCTATTAATGTTAACCTTTTTTCTTTATAACGATTTTGGTTTTTGCAACAGCTATTTCAGTTTCATATATCTAATAACTGATGGACTCACTTATATTTCTGGATTCAAATGTATATTGTAATAACAGAAAATGTGCAATCTGCATTTAAACAAAATTTGACTGGTGCAAAAGTATGGGCACCTCAACATAAAAGTGACATTAATATTTTGTAGATCCTCTGTTTGCAAAAATAACAGCCTCTAGTCACTTCCTGTAGCTTTTAATGATTCCTGGATCCTGGATGAAGGTATTTGTGACCATTCCTGTTTACAAAACAATTCCAGTTCAGTTAAGTTTGATGGTCGCCGAGCATGGACAGCCCACTTCAAATCATCCCACAGATGTTCAATGATATTCAGGTCTGGGGACTGGGATGGCCATTCCAGAACATTGTAGTTGTTCCTCTGCATGAATGCCTGAGTAGATTTGGAGCGGTGTTTTGGATCATTGTCTTGCTGAAATATCCATCCCCTGCGTAACTTCAACTTCGTCACTGATTCTTGCACATTATTGTCAAGAATCTGCTGATACTGAGTTGAATCCATGCGACCCTCAACTTTAACAAGATTCCCGGTGCCGGCATTGGCCACACAGCCCCAAAGCATGATGGAACCTCCACCAAATTTTACTGTGGGTAGCAAGTGTTTTTCTTGGAATGCTGTTTTTTGGCCTCCATGCATTATGCCTTTTTGTATGACCAAACAACTCAATCTTTGTTTCATCAGTCCACAGGACCTTCTTCCAAAATGTAACTGGCTTGTCCAAATGTGCTTTTGCATACCACAGGCGACTCTGTTTGTGGCGTGCTTGCAGAAACGGCTTCTTTCGCATCACTCTCCCATACAGCTTCTCCTTGTGCAAAGTGCGCTGTATTGTTGACCGATGCACAGTGACACCATCTGCAGCAAGATGATGCTGCAGGTCTTTGGAGGTGGTCTGTGGATTGTCCTTGACTCTTCTCACCATTCTTCTTCTCTGCCTTTCTGATATTTTTCTTGGCCTGCCACTTCTGGGCTTAACAAGAACTGTACCTGTGTTCTTCCATTTCCTTACTATGTTCCTCACAGTGGAAACTGACAGGTTAAATCTCTGAGACAACTTTTTGTATCCTTCCCCTGAAAAGCTATGTTGAATAATCTTGGTTTTCAGATCATTTGAGAGTTGTTTTGAGGAGCCCATGATGCCACTCTTCATAGGAGATTCAAATAGGAGAACAACTTGCAAGTGGCCACGTTAAATACCTTTTCTCATGATTGGATACACCTGGCTATGAAGTTCAAAGCTCAATGAGGTTACAAAACCAATTTAGTGCTTCAGGAAGTCAGTAAAAAGTAGTTAGGAGTGTTCAAATCAAGAAAATGATAAGGGTGCCCATACTTTTGCACCAGTCAAATTTTGTTTAAATGCAGATTGCACATTTTCTGTTAGTACAATAAACCTCATTTGAATCCAGAAATATAACGGAGTACATCAGTTATTAGATATATGAAACTGAAATAGCTGTTGCAAAAACCCAAATTGTTATAAAGAAAAAAGGTTAACATTAATAGGGGTGCCCAAACTTTTTCATATGACTGTAATAATAAAAAAAAAACCTTATGGCTGTTACAACTATGAATAAATGAACAAAGAAAGATTGTCCTTTGAACAAGTGCATCACGAAAATGTCAGTAAATATAGATCTATGTATTATGTGTATGCTTATGTGCGCATTGTGTTATCGCATGCATACAGGCAGTCAATAAGTTAGAAACTAAATACTGTAGGTTCTGTAGGTTTGTTTCTAAACTGTATTTGTATGTAAATTGGAACAGGGTTAATGAAAAAAGAAACAAACACTTATCTCTGAGGCGCTGCTATCTGCCCAACCTACTATCATCTTTCATTACATGGCAAGTCTTTATTATTCAACCACCACAACCCCTTGTATACCAGACCAATGCCCAAACCACATAGCCTCCCTGTCCAACATCACTGAAGGGGAGCTTGCTCATCTTCTCTCCAAATCACACCTCATCACTTGTGCACTCAACCCCATCCCATCCCACCTCCTCCCCAACCTCGCCACCACTCTTATCCCATCCCTAACCTATCTCTTCAAAGTATCACTAACGTCCGGTAACTTCCCTTCTGCTTTCAAACATGCCACAATCACGCCTATCCTCAAAAAGCCAACCCTCAACCCAACCGCTATGTCCAGCTATCGCCCAATATCACTGCTACCATTCACTTCGAAACTCCTGGAACAGCATGTCCACGCTGAACTTTCCTCCCATCTCTCATCTAACCTACTCTTTCACAATCTACAATCTGGTTACCGCCCCCATCAGTCCACTGAGACAGCACTGACCAAAATTACTAACGACCTACTTACAGCCAAAAGCGAAAGGACAATACTCTATACTCCTCCTTCTAGACCTGTCCTCTGCCTTTGACACAGTTTACCACTGCCTCCTACTACAGATCCTCTCTTCCTTTGGCATCAAAGACCTTGCCCTATCCTGGATCTCCTCATATCTCTCCAACCATACATTCAGCATCTCCCACTCCCACACTACCTTCTCATCCCACCCTCTCTCTGTTGGAGTCCCCCAAGGCTCTATTCTAGGTCCCCTACTCTTCTCAATCTATACACTTGGCCTGGGGCAACTCATAAAGCCCCATGGATTCCAGTACCACATTTATGCTGATGATACTCAAATCTACCTCTCTGGCCCAGACGTCACCTCTCTGCTCTCTAAAATCCCGGAGTGTCTATCAGCCATATCCTCCTTCTTCTCCTCCCGCTTCCTCAAACTGAATGTGGACAAATCTGAACTGGTCATCTTTCCCCCATCTCACAGATCTTCCTTACCCGACCTATCTATAACAATTGACGACATCACGCTTTCACCTGTACCGGAAGTCTGCTGTCTCAGAGTAACCCTTGACTCTGCCCTGTCCTTCAAACCGCATATCCAAGCTCTCCACATTCTGCCGCCTCCAGCTTAAAAATATTTCCAGCATCCGTCCCTTCCTCAACCCTCACTCTACTAAAATGCTTGTGCATGCCCTCATCATCTCCCGTCTTGACTACTGCAACATCCTTTTCTGCTAACACCCTCGCACCTCTCCAGTCCATCCTTAACACTGCTGCCTGACTAATTAATCCTCTCCTCGCTACTCCTCCCCTCTAAAAATCTCTTCACTGGCCCCCACTCCCTCAGCGTATCCAATTCAAATTGCTAATAATGACCTACAAGGCCATCTATAACCTGTCTTCTCCATATATCTCTGAACTAATCCCTTCCCTCACGTAATCTACGATCCTCCCAAAACCTCCTTCTCTCCTCCACACTTATTTGCTCCACACCCAACCGCCTCCAAGACTTCTCCCGAATATCCCCCATCATCTGGAATTCTTTGCCCCAACACGTCCTGCTACCAACCACATTTGGATGCTTCAGACGGAACCTGAAAACCCTCCTCTTCAAAAACGCCTACAGCCTGCAGTGACCCCGCTACCTCCTCACCACTACGGAGCTACCACCTCACCAACACTGGAACTGCTGCAACCCCCCAACCTACTGTCTCCTTCCCCACCATCCTGTAGAATGTAAGCCCAAAAGGGCAGGGTCCTATCCCCTCTGTATCAGTCTGTGATTGATTGTTAGTTTGTTTACTGTAAGTGATCTCTGTAATTTGTATGTAACCCCTCCTCATGTACAGTACCATCGAATCAATGGCGCTATATAAATAAATAATAATAATTACCACAGCATGCCACATACCTGGCCTCACTATAGACTAGGGCCAGCATTACAGAGGTCAGCTGGGCAATTGCCCAGTGACCCAGCCCCCTTTGGGTTTCCCAGCATCTACATCAGGAGTTACACTAAGGGCTCATACTCACATGCGAGAAACTTGGACGAGTCTCACACGTCCATACCCGGCACTGCCACAGGCTCTCAGAGCGGCTCCATGTATTTCTATACAGCTGAACGCTCCGATCCGAGTGCCGGTGGCAGTGCCGGGTATTGACGTGCGAAACTCGGCCGAGTTTCTCGCATGTGAGTATGAGCCCTAATAACGCTGTTTCGATGTGCAGACCACTTCAGGACCATTGGTGACATTATGATCTGGTGACCACAGGTCCTCTACTCTGCGGGAGTCAGAAGAACGGAAGATAAGATGGGCTAGTGGTAAGTCCTCTATTGTGTGTGTGTCTCTGTTTTCCTGTGTTTGTATCTATCTGTGTGTGTCTCTGTGGAGTGTCTAGCCTAGAAATGTATGAGTTCCTGGTAGGTATACAGTATGTTAGTGAAATGGATTCTGATATCATCTGCCTGTCAAATTTATGAAATGACTTCGTATTGCTGTTACAAATAAATGTAGTCTTGTTTTAGGCTTGAATCTGGAATTAAATGATGAATGTAATTTAGCTTTTTATAAACAGATATACTTTGCATATCTACCAGTTGCATTAAAAATGATGGGCAACGATGCACTAGTTATTATACAAAAGCATATTTCATAAACCTCTCTTAGTGATGATAATAGAATGTATGGGTTTCTGGTAGGTACTGTAGGTATATTTGTGTATGTATGTGCTTTTTGTATGCATGTGTTTGTATGAAAGTGCTCTGTGTATGCAAATACACAGTGCGATAATTATTGAAAATGTCACCAATTTTCTGAGTAAATATATTTCTAAAGGTGCAATTGGTATGAAATTCTCACCAGATGTTAGTAACAACCCATCCAATCCACACAGGCAAAAAAAAAATCAAAACATAGATGTCCATAAATTAAGTTATGTGTAGGAATGAGAAATGATACAGGGAAAAAATATTGAATACATAGAGACAGCTTTAACCCCTTTCCTACAATGCACATACTATTCCGTCCATGTGACCTGGGACCTAATTCCCATGGACGGGATAGTACGTCACAGCGATCAGCGGCGCCCACGTGGTGAGCGCCGCTGATCGCGGCCGGTGTCAGCTGATTATCACAGCTAACACCCGGCACAATGTGTCAGGGGCGGTCATGGACCGCCCCGACACGTTAACCCCTTGCACTCCGCAAACACACAATCGCGGTGTACCGGGGATTAAATGGAAGCATCGACAGGGAGGGGGCTCCCTCCGTGCTTCCCTGAGCCCCCCACAGCAGTGCAATGTGCAGTGCTGCTGCGGGGGCTCCTTCCCTGCAGGTCCCCGGATCCAAGATGGCGACGGGGACCTTCGGGGGCCTGCAGGGAGCTGACTTCCTCACTGCCTGCAAAGCGCAGGCACGAGGAAGCCTTGTGCAGTGCCTGTGACAGATCGCTGATCTGTCACAGTGATCTGTGATGTGACAGATCAGTGATCTGTCACAGGACAGTGATGTCCCCCCTGGGACAATGTAATAAAGTTAAAAAAAAAGTGTAAAAATAATTTTTAAAAAATCGCTAAATAAATTAAAAAAGAAAAAAAATATTCCCTAATAAATTCATTTTTTGGATATAAAAAAAAAACAATAAAAGTACACATATTTGGTATCGCCGCGTCCGTAACGACCCGCCCTATAAAACTATCCCATTAGTTAACCCCTTCAGCGAACCCCTTAAAAAATAAAAATAAAAAACGAAGCAAAAAATAATGATTTATTATCATACCGGCGAACAAAAAGTGCAATAACGCGCGATCATAAAGACGCATATAAATATCCATGGTACCGCTGAAAACATCATCTTGTCCCACAAAAAACGAGCTACAACACAGCATCATCAGTGAAAAAGTAAAAAAGTTATAGCTCGCTGAATAAAGCGATGCAAAAATAATTATTTTTTTATATAAAATTGTTTTCATTGCATAAAAGCGCCAAAACATAAAAAAACGACATAAATGAGGTATCACTGTAACCGTACCGACCCAAAGAATAAAACTGCTTAATGAATTTTACCTCACGCGGAACGGTGTAAACGCACCCCCCAAAAGAAATTCATGAAACGCTGGTTTTTGTTCATTCTGCGTCCCAAAAATCAGAATAAAAAGCGATCAAAAAAGTCACATGTCCGAACATGATACCAATAAAAACGTCAACTCGTCCCGCAAAAAATAAGACCTCACATGACTCAGTGGGTCAAAACATGGAAAAATTATAGCTCTCAATATGTGGTGATGCAAAAACTATTTTTACAATAAAAAGCGTCTTTTAGCGTGTGACAGCCGCCAAACATAAAAACCGCCATAAATAGTAAATCAAACCCCCCGTTATCACCCCCTTAGTTAGGGAAAAATAATAAAATTAAAAAAATGTATTTATTTCCATTTTCCCATTAGGGTTAAGGCTAGGGTTAGGGTTAGGGCTGAGATTAGGGTTAGGGCTAGGGTTAGGGCTAGGGTTAGGGTTAGGGCTAGGGTTAGGGCTGAGATTAGGGTTAGGGGTGTGTTGGGCTTAGGGTTGGAGTTAGAATTGGGGGGTTTCCACTGTTTGGGCACATCAGGTGCTCTCCAAATGCAACATGGCGTCTGATCTCAATTCCAGCCAATTCTGCGTTGAAAAAGTCAAATGGTGCTCCTTCCCTTCCAAGCTCTGCCATGTGCCCAAACAGTGTTTTACCCCTACATATGAGGTATCAGCATACTCAGAACAAATTGTACAACAACTTTTGGGGTCCAATTTCTCCTGTAGTTTAGGCACATCAGAGGCTCTCCAAACGCACATGACACCCGCAGACCATTCATCAAAGTCTGCATTCCAAAACATCACTACTTCCCTTCTGAGCCCCGACGTGTGCCCATACAGTTTAAAAAAATTGGGGACTAAATGATCATGTTTGTGGAAAAAATATGATTTTTTTATTTTCATGCCCGGGCATTATAAACTTCTGTGAAGCCCTTGGGGGTTCAAAGTGCTCACCACACATCTAGATAAGTTCCATAGGGGGTCTAGTTTCCAAAATGGTGTCATTAGTGGGGGGTTTCCACTGTTTAGGTACATCAGGGGCTCTCCAAAGGCAACATGACACCCGCAGACCATTCCATCAAAGTCTGCATTCCAAAACGTCACTACTTCCCTTCCGAGCCCCGACGTGTGCCCATACAGTAGTTTTCTCCCACATATGGGGTATCAGCGTACTTAGGACAAATTGGACAACAACTTTTGGGGTCCAATTTCTCCTGGTACCCTTGGACAAAAAAAAAAATTGGGAACTAAATGATCATGTTTGTGGAAAAAATACGATTTTTTTATTTTCACGCTCGGGCATTATAAACTTCTGTGAAGCACTTGGGGGTTCAAAGTGCTCACCTCACATCTAGATAAGTTCCTTGGGGGGTCTAGTTTCCAAAATGGTGTCATTTGTGGGGGGTTCCACTGTTTTGGTACATCAGGGGCTTTCCAAACGTGACATGGTGTCCGATCTCAATTCCAGCCAAAAAAGTCAAATGGCGCTGCTTCCCTTCCGAGCTCTGCCATGCGGCCAAATAGTCGTTTACACCCACATATGGTGTATCAGCATACTCAGGACAAATTGCACAATAACTTTTAGGTTCCTGTTACCTTTGGGATAATAAAAATTGGGGGTGAAAAGATCATTTTTGTAGAAAAAATATGATTTTTTAAATGTAACCGCTGTACGTTATAAACTTCTGTGAAGCCCTTGTGGGTTCAAAGTTCTCACCACATATCTAGATAAGTTCCTTGTGGGGTCTAGTTTCCAAAATGGGGTCACTTGTGGGGGGTTTCCACTGTTTAGGTACATCAGGGGCTCTCCAAACGTGACATGGCGCCCGATCTGAATTCCAGCCAATTTTGCATTGTAAAAGTCAAATGGCGCTCCTTCCCTTCTGAGCTCTGCCATGCGCCGAAACAGTGGTTCCCCCCCATATATCAGGTATCAGCATACTCAGGACAAATTGCACAATAACTTTTGCAGTCCAATTTCTCCTGTTACTCTTGGTAAAATAAAAAAAATTGAACCTGAAGTATTTTTGTTAAATGTTCATTTTTTTTTAAATATTCAAAAAATTCCTGTGAAGTACCTGACGGGTTAATAAACTTCATGATTGTGGTTTTGAGCACCTTAAGGGGTGTAGTTTTTAGAATGGTGTCACTTTTGGGTATTTTCTATCATATAGACCCCTCAAAGTGTCTTCAAATGTGATGTGGTCCGTAAAAATAAAATGGTGTTGCAAAAATGAGAAATCGCTGGTCAACATTTAACCCTTATAAGTTCCTAACAAAAAAAAATTTTGGTTCCAAAATTGTGCTGATGTAAAGTAAACACGTGGGAAATGTGTGATTTAAGGGCATAAAAATTCAAATTTGGAAAATTGTGAAATTTTCAAAATTTTCGCCATATTTCAGTTTTTTTCACAAATAAACACAAGTTATTTGAATGAAATTTTACCACTAACATGAAGTACAAAATGTCATGAGAAAACGACGTCAGAATCACCAAGATCCATGGAAGCGTTTCAGAGTTATTACATCATAAAGGGACAGTGGTCAGAATTGTAAAAATTGGCCCGGGAGTTAACGTGCAAACCACCATTGGTAGTGAAGGGGTTAAAAAGCTATGGGAAGTCATGACACCAGCTGAAATCTATCAGGAATTAGAAAGCAATCCGGCCACTTAGTGGAAAATAATATCAATTGGGTCAACTGATCGCCACAATGGAAAGTACTGACCACCATGGATACTAATAATGGCTTATCCTCACAAAGGAAACACTGATGTATTAACAACACCAGCATGCATCCAAAATGCAGAAAGAGAACCGTAGTAAGAGATAAATAAAAATTGTAAAAAAAAAGTAAAATTAAAACCAATGCAAGCTGAAACAAGGCATGAGTTTAAAAACATACAAACCCTTGGTTCCATCTCAAAATCATTCTGGTATTGGTACTGCAATCTGTACATTGTCCAAATACTGTACTTCTGTACAGTCATGTATTTTTATTATATCTTTTCTTCAGTGGCATCTTAATCAGCTGACTACTCCTCCTCCCCATTTTGAGCTGAAGCATCGTCCTATAAAAAGAATTACAAAAATAATAATGACTATATAACTACCGATATGTTCATCTTTAACCCTTTTCCAACGTTGAGCATAATAGTACACCAATATCAGACTCCCCCTGTTTGGTGCGGGCTCCGGCACTGAGCCTGCACCTTTTCAGGCACATGTCAACTGATCTATATAGATGACATGTGCCTGCAACAGCCGCGGGTGGAATCTCTATCTACCGACGGCTGGCAACTAGTTAAATGCTGCTGTCAATCTCTGACAGCGGCATGTAACTCGTTCTTACCGGAAGCATGTCATAAATCCCATCCATCGGTGACCCCATCAGATGATTGCGGTTGTCATTGCCAGATTGCTATGAATGCCACCCAGTAGTCGGAGCTCATAGCAAGTGAGCATTTCTGCTACACACAGGCAATCTGATTATGGCCTGTGTGTACCAGAGGCGATCAAAGTACTGCAGCTTCTAGTTGCCCATGGAGTCTATTGAACCATGCAAAAAGTAAAAAAGTTTTTAAAAAAATAAAAAAAGTATAAAAGTTCAAATCACCTCCCTTTCGCCCCATTCAAAATAAAATAATAAAAAAATCAAATATACACATATTTTGTATCTCCGTATTCAGAATTGCCCGATCTATCAATATAAAAAAAAATAATTAACCCAATTATTAAACGGCATAACGAAAAAAATTTAAACCGCCAGAATTACCTTTTTTTTGGTCACTGCTACATTGAAATAAAATACAATAATGGGTGATCAAAAGATCGTATCTAAACCAAAATGGTATCAATAAAAACTTCAGCTCGGCGCACAAAGCATAAGCCCTCACCCAACCCGAGATCACGAAAAATGGAGACGCTATGGGTCTCCGAAAATGGCGCTTATTTTTAACAAATTTTTGAATTTTTTTTACCACTTAAATAAAAAGTAACTTATATATGTTTTGTATCTACGAATACACAATGACCTGGAGAATCATAATAGCAAGTGAGTTTTTGCATTTAGGGAACATGGTTAAAAAAGAAACTGTGGACTTGCACTTTTTTTGGAATTTTTTTCCCGCTTTCTAGTACGCAATATGTTAAAGCCAACAGTGTTGTTCAAAAGTACAACTTGTCCCACAAAAAACGAGCCCTCACACGGGCATATTGACAGAAAACTAAAAAAGTTATGGCTCTGGGAAGAAGGGGAGCATAGAACAGAAATTCAAAAACTGAAATACCCCTAGTTGTTAAGGGGTTAAGAAAAAAAGTCTAAAAATTACAAATAAATCTACAAAAAATAAATAAAAAATACACAAAATATCGTGAAAAAAAACCCCTCCTATCGTTGACTCAATTTTCCCCTGACCGAATTACTGTAAAATAGAAATGTAATGTATGAAAAGTATCAGTATACAATGGAAAACACAAAATAAAGTCTAATGCTGTGATAAGCTTTTAGGGTTTGTAATAATGGGCAGGTACTAATGATGTCACCATGAATCAGAGACAGACCAAGAGTTAAAAGGTTTATTTACAGGGGATAGACTCTCCACAGAGGGAGAAGCAGTGGGAGGTTAAAAGTGATAGGGTAAATGGTAAAACAGTACACAAAAGGCCAAGTAAAGCTATGAAACAGTTAAGCAGAGTAGAAATGGTTGACAGGAATTCTTGTAACTAATCAGTCCTGTGAAGTCTTGATTGAAGGGTCCTTTTCTCCAACACTGGCGCCGTCAACAGCGGCACTTGAAGTTTCTGTATTTGCTCCCCTCTTGGAAACCTGTAACTCCGGGGTTAAAGCAAGAAGCAGGGAGACGCTGTGGACCTGAATCTCCCCGCACTAAGTCTCTGTCTTTAAAGCTAACAGTCTCTCCGCAGGAACGATGCTGCGCACACTGAAAAGTCTCTCTGCCACACTCGGGGGCTCTGGCCTGTCACCTCAGGCACCGGGGCCGTGCGCACGGGTCACTGTCTCTGCACTGTCAGGGGGAAAGCCTCCTCTGTCCACAGGGGCTATCGAGTCCACGTACTCACAGACAGCACTTTCTATATCTCGTCCTTCAGTCCCAGTCCTCTGGCGTGAAGTTCTCTCCTAAATTGCGGTGCTGCAGCCTGCTTCTTACGTGACACGCGTTGCTCTGCCTCTGGCGCCCTCTGCTTTCGCGCCCTCAGCCTGCACAGCTTCCGGTCCACCGCCCCTTCTCTTCCCCCACTGCCCCTTACAGTCACATGATGCAGTCGGTCCAAGTCAGTAAGTCTTCCCCCCGGCAACCCTGCTGCCCTGCTATGTGGTTCCGGACACGGAGCAGGAGAGGTAACCCCCTTCTGACTCTTCTTCCTCTTCACCCCCTTACAGGTTATCAGTAAATGTTATTTTTTATTTGCTAAAAAAATTACAAAATAAAATCTACATTTGCCATTATTGACCAAAAGTGATAAAAATTGAAAAAAAAGGAAGAAAATGAAAATTATACGTATGATATGATCAAAAAACAAAAGCTGCCAAAAACCATCTTGACTGCCCAACAACTAAATAAGTTGTAGTTAAACAACAGCATACTTAACATGAGTTTGGTCTTGGAGGCCTAAAATACTCTGGACCTGAATTAGTTAATCTCAAGAATGGACAATGGTCTATTGAGAATCTTGAAGAACTGGCAGGACAAGCATACCACTAAATCTGGAAGATGCGAGAAGACTGAGAAGAGCTTATGTTCTCCTTAAAGTTCTACCTTTTCTGTAGTAGACATCACTGATATATTTATTGCTCTCTGCAAAAACAAAGGGAAAAAAATCTATACGACCATTTACACTAAAGTGTGGTCAGTATTGCCAAAAGCCGTTTCCTTCAGAGGAAGAAAGGGAATGAAAAAAAGTCTTCTTCCTCTCTCGATAAAAGGCATTGTAGACCTGTTTATGTCCAGGAAATTTATTTTGCGTCCTCGTTGACGTTGCCAGGTCTTCGGAGTTTTTATTGACTCTGGCTAAACACAGACACAATTATATTTTTGCCAGTTGGTTTCTTTGCGTGAAGTCAGCAGTTCCCTTTCTCATGTTTATCACAATCAAAAGACAAAATAAAAAATAACACTGAAACCTTGTCTCTTCCTCGCCGTTTGGGTCTTTGCTGTTTCTCTTGGAGTTTAGACAGCGCATACGGAGGGGTGCCTGGATTTCATTAAAAACAAAAAAGCTTCTGTCGCCAAGGCCTTTTTCTCTCTAATTAACGTTACGTGAGTGTCAAATGTTTTCTTCTAGATAACTTCGGAAAGAAAACAATATTCCAAAAACAAAAGCGAGATTTCTCAGCAATTGCAAATGTAAATTTTGTTTTAATTTATATATTTTTTTAGAATAATAAGATATTATTCTTATTTTCTTTGACTCAAAGAAAAAAAAAAAAAATTGAGAAAGAAATTAAATATTCAAAAATATTTTAGTAATTATCACAATGAATAACCCATACTCATGTATCAAGGATCCTTCACCAGTTTTGGCTTTTTTAAACTGGCCACATCATGGAATAATGCCTACAGAGATGAATAAAACATATATTTTTTTAATTTATCACCTTTATTGCGGAGATATTAGTTTGTAAAGTCTAGGTTATAATTTATGAGTCTAAGTGGGAGTTTTCGTGGATTCAACTGGGGGGCCGTACTTTTCCCCTGCATGTCATCAATTATTTATAAGTAGGAGGCGTAAGGAAAAAGTAAGTGCCCCCAGAAGGTGAAAAGAACAGGCCTTCTCCTGTGAGACATGTAATGTCATGTCCCACAACATGAGAATAATGCAGTCAGTACTGTATTGTCGTAATATTTTGGCATTTCATTGCTACGTAATAAGGTTTGCCTCTCTTTATAAGTTTGTCCTTTCTCTCTCCCTCTAGATCTGATGTCAGTAACTCCTTCCTTCTTCCTTATTCTTCTTCCTCATTCACTTAGAAGCTCGTGAATTTGAATTTCTACAAGAATTCAGTTGGAACATAAACCTTCTGTAAAATTCATACGTGCCTCCTGCAGTCGAGTTCAAGCTTTCTGATCATATTTCTACGTGTGAGTACTGGTTCATACGTAGGCAGCCTAGAAACAGTGCCTCAAGCGTCTTACACTTGTAGCTTAGTTATGGAGTCAGAATATGTAACTATGCACAGCCATGCTTTCACCTCTGATCTCTGCAGCTAATGGGAAGAGTGGAACTGAGTGTGATTACAAACACTTTTAGCTTTCATCTCAGGCAGTCAGTGTGGGAGGAGGAGTTGACAGTGCTGTGACAGTAGAGCTGCATCTACAGAGGTGTTTGTAATGGCAATCAGCTGAGCCCTTCTCCCCCTACCTCAACACTGCTTACCGTGAATTGAAAATTGAAGTTGTTTGTAATCACATCCATCTCTGCTTCAACTCAACACAGCAGGATTGTCATTACATATTACAGGAGAAAGCAGGTTCTGCTGAACTTCTGGATACATATTTTTTTATCTCCTGCTGAAGCTGCTTGGATGATTGGACAATGTCATGTAAGGGAAAAAGTACATGCCACCAGTGAAGAATCTCTGCTAGAGCCCTATTGGGTTCATAATTTATTATAACCTGAACTTTACAAGCTAATATCTTAGCAACGGAGATGATAAAAAATTAAAAAATTAAAGTTATTTTTTATTAATCTCATCTTCCACGATTCCATTATGTAGCCAGTTTAACATGGTCAAACTGATGAAAGGTCCTCTTTAAAAGGGAAATTATTCTTTTTTCATTCTGAAGATGTGTCTGAAATATGTAAGTAGATGTTATCAGTTGGTATATGTCCTGTAGCTCTCATTGATTATTTTGATTATTGGATCCAAATGGCCACAGAGCAATGACCTTTGGATCTCTTTATAGTTAAAATCTCCAATTGGCTACAAAGGGAATGTTCTAGAGAAGAGCAAATCTGGTGAAATTCTAAGTTGCCAGATTTTCTGGAATTCAGTTAGGAAAATCAGAATTTAGGCTAGAAAAACTAAATTAGCTTTGGTTTTCAGTAAGACAATATTAAACAAACCTCGCCCTCATCTATCCCACCTCCACATCTCACAATCCGGTTTTCTGCCCACTCCCTCCTACCAGTTTCAATATTCTTCTCTTCAGTCTACTCGCTTCATACCCATCATGTGAGGTCTAGTGATGTCATGTTTGTCTACTGAAGAGATAGTCATAGAGTCATAGAATGGTAGAGTTGGAAGGGACTTCCTGAGTCATCTGGTCCAACCCCCTGCTCAAAGCAGGATTGTCTAAATCATCCCAGACAGATGTCTGTCCAGCCTTTGTTTGAAGACTTTCCTTGAAGGAGAAATCACCACCTCTCGTGGCAGCCTGTTTCACTCATTGACCATCCTCACTGTCAAAAAGTTTTTTCTAATATCTAATCTGTGTCTCCTTCCATTCAGTTTCATCCCATTGCTTCTAGTCTTTCCTTGTGCAAATGAGAATAAAGATGATCCTTCTACAATGTGACAGCTCTTGAGATATTTGTAGACAGCTATTAAGTCTCCTCTCAGTCTTCTTTTTTGCAAGCTAAACATTCCCAAATCCTGTAACCTTTCCTCATAAGACAGGGTTTGTAGACCAGTTACCATTCTTGTTGCTCTTCTCTGAACTTGCTCCAGTTTGTTGATGTCTTTTTTAAAATGTGGTGCCCAAAACTGGACACCATATTCCAGATGAGGTTTGACCAAAGAAGAGTAGAGGGTGATAATTGTTAGGAGTCAGATTTCTGCCTCTCCTTTGCTGAAATCTAGATCCTCACATTCTGCAGTCTCCTGCTCTGCATCTGCTGTAGAGGAGACTGCAGAGGAGATTGCCTTGCGGCAACTCTCTCCAGAGGCTAAGTCCTCTACTCCTGCATCTGAGCATGCTCATGGGACGAACGCCCATTGGAGTTCAGGAGTCAGGTGTTCAGGTCCTGTGTCGGATCCCATTGGCTCCTCTTGGAGACCTGGAGATTTCCGGAAGGTCCCGTTCGCTATAAAAAGCGCGCATGGCTGTTCCGCCATGCGCTAGTATAGCCATACTGCTGCTGTATGTGTGTTGATGGATGCATGGACTGGTGAATGACTCATTGGAAATCCCTGCCCTCTGATACTGCATCTGTGAGAGTGTTTGCGGTATTGCCAGTATCAGCGCCTGCAAGCTATTGCTCCATCGCCTCAACAGCCTAGCGTCAGCATTGCGCCTGCTAGTTAGCAGTGTCTTCACAGCGGCTCTGTTCTCGCCGCGCTGCAGTTGCAGCTTCATGTGCGTTTGCGGTTGCAACGCACTACATCCGGTTCCCGTCGGTAGGTCTATACGGAGTAAGTACCGCCATCTAGTGCTACTCCTGTGACCATATACCGCAGGTGTAGCGCTGTCAGTCTGTGTTCATAACAGACTCAGCGTCTTTGTATTTTCTTTATGTGACTCTGTGAGTTCCAACAGAGTCTGAGTAGAGCACATTGGGTGCCGTTAAACCCTGTGCACATTACCGCCAGATTGCTCTGCCGTCACCTAGCAGCAGTTATTACATCTTCTGCATGGTGGACCCCAAGTGGCAAAGGCACTTTATATTTTTTCATTAAGTGCCTTCCGCCACTCCTAACATTATACAAGCGCCAGGGTCTGGCTAGTGATGGCAGATCAGCAGCAACTTATGCAATGCATTCGGCAGCTTGAGAACCGTTTGGTCACTCTTGAGAAGGCTCTCCCCGCTGCACAAGCTACTGATGCTTCTGTACAGGCTCTAACTGATGTGGTAGGCCGTATGTCCGTGTCAACCCTCGCACCCGCCTCCCGTTACCCGATAAGTTTTCCGGGGATGGCGCCTCCTGTAGGGGCTTTATCAGCCAGTGCTCAATCCACCTAGAGTTGCTGGACGCGCAATTCAACACTGGCGTCCGAGTTGGAATGGTCCGATAAGGCCATTATTCCCGTTTTTTGGCAAGGGCTAGCGGAGCATGTCAAGGATGCTCTCTCTACCAGAGAGATCTCTACTACCTTGGAGGAGCTAATTTCTGTCTCCTCACGTATTGACCTCCATTTTTCGGAGCGCGGTATGGAGCGTGCTCACTCCAAGCGGAGATCTAGTCCGGCTATCAAATTCTTTGAGCCTCTTGAGCTGCCTGAGCCAGAGGTTCTACCCCCAGAGCGCATGGAGGTGTCTTGCACAAGTCTTGATACAGCTCCGGCTCCAGTGTCCATTTGTGGTTGTCATCATGTGTGTGCTGCTTCTCAGAAAGCCAGCTCCCCGCAATGCTCGGACTCTGAGCTGGTCGATGAGTCTTTTGTTCCTCCTCATCTTATGGCTCAGGTCCTCGCCCTGGGCACACGCGTCCAATGCGCATAACCATCGGGGCTATATGCAAACCACGAAGCTATTGGCCGGCGCGTATTGGTTGCCCCATAGGGTTCGAGACATCAAAAAATGTATTCAGGCCTGCGCCTCATGTGCCCAGGATAGCCTTCCTAGGAGTGGTGACGACCGCCGACTCACGGCGGCGCTCTGTTGCATCATCCGCTCCTGCTATCTCCCAGGTGTACCTTCTGAAACCTGGTGACCTTGCCTCCACTGATGCCTTCCATGTGTCCCGGTTCACTGTATCACCCACCAGGACGCCTAGCTCAACTTTGGGCGAGTTTGAGCCCTATGCCACTGTAGGGCACAGGATGATGGTCCGGAGGGCTCAAGGGGGGGCCCTAGGAGGGGGGGTAATGTTAGGAGTCAGATTTCTGCATCTCCTTTGCTGAAATCTAGATCCTCACATTCTGCAGTCTCCTTCTCTGCATCTGCTGTAGAGGAGACTGCAGAGGAGATTGCCTTGCGGCAACTCTCTCCAGAGGCTAAGTCCTCTACTCGTACATCTGAGCATGCTCAAGGGACGAACGCCCATTGGAGTTCAGGAGTCAGGTGTTCAGGTCTTGTGTCGGATCCCATTGGCTCCTCTTGGAGACCTGGAGATTTCCGGAAGGTCCCGTTCGCTATAAAAAGCGCGCATGGCTGTTCCGCCATGCGCTAGTATAGCCATACTGCTGCTGTATGTGTGTTGATGGATGCATGGACTGGTGAATGACTCATTGGAAATCCCTGCCCTCTGATACTGCATCTGTGAGAGTGTTTGCGGTATTGCCAGTATCAGCGCCTGCAAGCTATTGCTCCATCGCCTCAACAGCCTAGCGTCAGCATTGCGCCTGCTAGTTAGCAGTGTCTTCGCAGCGGCTCTGTTCTCGCCGCGCTGCAGTTGCAGCTTCATGTGCGTTTGCGGTTGCAACGCACTACATCCGGTTCCCGTCGGTAGGTCTATACTGAGTAAGTACCGCCATCTAGTGCTACTCCTGTGACCATATACCGCAGGTGTAGCGCTGTCAGTCTGTGTTCATAACAGACTCAGCGTCTTTGTATTTTCTTTATGTGACTCTATGAGTTCCAACAGAGTCTGAGTAGAGCACATTGGGTGCCGTTAAACCCTGTGCACATTACCGCCAGATTGCTCTGCCGTCACCTAGCAGCAGTTATTACATCTTCTGCATGGTGGACCCCAAGTGGCGAAGGCACTTTATATTTTTTCATTAAGTGCCTTCCGCCACTCCTAACATTATACTAGCGCCAGGGTCTGGCTAGTGATGGCAGATCAACAGCAACTTATGCAATGCATTCGGCAGCTTGAGAACCGTTTGGTCACTCTTGAGAAGGCTCTCCCCGCTGCACAAGCTACTGATGCTTCTGTACAGGCTCTAACTGATGTGGTAGGCCGTATGTCCGTGTCAACCCTCGCACCCGCCTCCCGTTACCCGATAAGTTTTCCGGGGATGGCGCCTCCTGTAGGGGCTTTATCAGCCAGTGCTCAATCCACCTAGAGTTGCTGGACGCGCAATTCAACACTGGCGTCCGAGTTGGAATGGTCCGATAAGGCCCTTATTCCCGTTTTTTGGCGAGGGCTAGCGGAGCATGTCAAGGATGCTCTCTCTACCAGAGAGATCTCTACTACCTTGGAGGAGCTAATTTCTGTCTCCTCACGTATTGACCTCCATTTTTCGGAGCGCGGTATGGAGCGTGCTCACTCCAAGCGGAGATCTAGTCCGGCTATCAAATTCTTTGAGCCTCTTGAGCTGCCTGAGCCAGAGGTTCTACCCCCAGAGCGCATGGAGGTGTCTTGCACAAGTCTTGATACAGCTCCGGCTCCAGTGTCCATTTGTGGTTGTCATCATGTGTGTGCTGCTTCTCAGAAAGCCAGCTCCCCGCAATGCTCGGACTCTGAGCTGGTCGATGAGTCTTTTGTTCCTCCTCATCTTATGGCTCAGGTCCTCGCCCTGGGCACACGCGTCCAATGCGCATAACCATCGGGGCTATATGCAAACCACGAAGCTATTGGCTGGCGCGTATTGGTTGCCCCATAGAGTTCGAGACATCAAAAAATGTATTCAGGCCTGCGCCTCATGTGCCCAGGATAGCCTTCCTAGGAGTGGTGACGACCGCCGACTCACGGCGGCGCTCTGTTGCATCATCCGCTCCCGCTATCTCCCAGGTGTACCTTCTGAAACCTGGTGACCTTGCCTCCACTGATGCCTTCCATGTGTCCCGGTTCACTGTATCACCCACCAGGACGCCTAGCTCAACTTTGGGCGAGTTTGAGCCCTATGCCACTGTAGGGCACAGGCTGATGGTCCGGAGGGCTCAAGGGGGGGCACTAGGAGGGGGGGTAATGTTAGGAGTCAGATTTCTGCATCTCCTTTGCTGAAATCTAGATCCTCACATTCTGCAGTCTCCTTCTCTGCATCTGCTGTAGAGGAGACTGCAGAGGAGATTGCCTTGCGGCAACTCTCTCCAGAGGCTAAGTCCTCTACTCGTGCATCTGAGCATGCTCAAGGGACGAACTCCCATTGGAGTTCGGGAGTCAGGTGTTCAGGTCCTGTGTCGGATCCCATTGGCTCCTCTTGGAGACCTGGAGATTTCCGGAAGGTCCCGTTCGCTATAAAAAGCGCGCATGGCTGTTCCGCCATGCGCTAGTATAGCCATACTGCTGTTGTATGTGTGTTGATGGATGCATGGACTGGTGAATGACTCATTGGAAATCCCTGCCCTCTGATACTACATCTGTGAGAGTGTTTGCGTTATTGCCAGTATCAGCGCCAGCGCGCTATTGCTCCATCGCCTCAGCAGCCTAGCGTCAGCATTACGCCTACTAGTTAGCAGTGTCTTCTCAGCGGCTCTGTTCTCGTTGCGCTGCAGTTGCAGCTTTATGTGCGTTCGCGGTTGCGACGCACTACATCCGGTTCCCGTCGGTAGGTCTAGATGGAGTAAGTACCGCCATCTAGTGCTACTCCTGTGACCATATACCGCGGGTGTAGCGCTGTCAGTCTGTGCTCATAACAGACTCAGCGTCTTTGTTATTTCTTTATGTGACTCTGTGAGTTCCAACAGAGTCTGAGTAGTGCACATTGGGTGCCGTTAAACCCTGTGCACATTACCGCCAGATTGCTCTGCCATCACCTAGAAGCAGTTATTACATCTTCTGCATGGTGGACCCTGAGTGGCGAAGGCACTTTATTTATATTTTTATTTAGTGCCTTCCGCCACTCCTAACAATAATGACTTCACATGATCTAGACTCTATGCTTCTGTTAATACATCCCAGAATTGTATTTGCCTTTTTTGCTGCTGCATCACACTGTTGACTCATGTTTAGTCTATGATCTATTAGTATACCCAAGTATTTTTCACATGTGCTGTTGCTTAGCCCTGTTCCTCCCATTCTATATATGCTTTTTCATTTTTATTGCCCAGATGTAGTGCTTGGCATTTTTCCCTGTTAAAAACCTTTCTGTTAGTTGCTGCCCACTGCTCCAGTTTATTTATATCTTTTTGAATCCTCTTTCTCTCTTTTCTAGTATTAGCTATCCCTTCTAACTTTGTGTCATCAGCAAATTTAATCAGTTTACCCTCAATTCCTTCATCTAAATCATTAATAAAGATGTTGAACAATAAAGGGCCCAAAACAGAGCCCTTTGGTACCCCACTTGAGACATTCTTCCAACTGGAAGTGCAGCCATTTATGACCACTCTTTGGGTTTGATCACTAAGCCAGTTATGAATCAACCTAACAGTTGCCTTGACCATTCCATACTTAGTCATTTTTTCAATAAGGATGGTGTGAGATACTTTGTCAAATGCTTTGCTGAAGTCAAGATATACTATATCTACAGCATTTCCCTGATCCACCCAGTCAGTGATTCAGTCATAGAAGGAAATTAAGTTATTCTGACATGACTTACTTGTTAAAAACCCATGCTGGCTCTGGCTAATCACTTCATTCTTATCCAGGTACGTACATACATGTTGTTTAATAATTTGTTCAAATATCTCTCCTGGTATAGAAGTCAGACTCACCAGCCTACATTTCCCTAGGTCCACCTTCTTCCCCTTTTTAAAGATAGAAACAACATTTGCTCTTCTTCAGTCTACTTGGACTTCTCCTGATCTCCAAGATAATTGAGAGTGGTTCAAAAATTTCTTCTGCTATCTCCTTCAGTACTCTGAGGTGTAATTCATCTGGACCTGGAGACTTGAATTAATTTATGTTAGCTAAGTATTCCCTCACTATCTTTCTGTTTATAGATAGCCTGGATTCTTCTATTCTTTTAATAGGACAGTGAAGAACAGTTGATGTTACGTTTCCTTTCTGAGAAAAAACAGATGCAAAATAGGAATTTAAAAGTTCGGCCTTGTCAACATCCTTTCTTACCATTTCATCATTTTCATCTTGTAAAAATCCTATAGTATCTTTGACTTTTCTTTTAATTTTTACATATCCCCCAAATCCTTTTTTGATCTCAGACTACACCATGACATGGGTCACTCTATGAAATTGCATGAAAAATTGTCTGTGCTGGAGGTGCCGAAGAGTGAATACTGAAGAAAAAAAAGACTGAAGTTGAAAGGGGAGGGAGCCAGTGTAGGAATGGGTAAGAAGCAGCACCAGAGAGACTGTTGTAGAGCATGTTGAGTATATATTTTTTATTTTTTAACCCTCTTCCCTAAAAAAGAATTGCCATTTTTCTGAATTTGAAGAAATCTAATAAAGAAAAAGTTGGATTCTGGCTAATACAATTTTTATTGTGAATTTTATTTTCTGCAAATAAATTCCCACAACTTTACACTGTACCCTACGGTATTTGTTAAGATGTCCAGGTCAGAAATTGGAAAGGCATGTTGTTTATGGGGCTCAATGTCCTTTTTCTAAGTTTTCTATATGTATCCAAGGGGCCTCATAGTCAAAGTCAAAATAGTTTTTTGAATTGAAGGGCCTTGTCATCCTGCATAGATTCTGGACAACAAATTGCACAGGAGATGGAGCCGATAGAGCATTGGCTCCCCTTTCCAAGGAGATTCATGGTCTAACCCTACTGTAATGCATGGTCTAACCCTACTTTTTATGATGTTATGTCTCTGAATTTTTAACTTATGATCTAAATCTATTCATTTTAGTTTAGCTTTTTCACTACACATTCATTCACTTTAAGTACTGAACTTTTTTTCTGGTCATTAACCATTAATTTAAGGCATTCACAGAAGAATATTTCACGGAAAGATTAAAGTAATTAATATTCTCCCATTGAGGCAATATCCAATGATACATGAACATTCCTGATGAATTTCCTTTCTTCTACTGGACTGTAATCCTTTAAACTCTTTATCTGCGTGATAAATGCCATTTCATTTCCATTTCCATATCAGATTAATGACCCATTAGATAAATCATATGTTTGGTAACTAAGAACGCATCATTACATTGTTAGGATTAGAAGTAATTCATTGACTTTAATCTTTTCAACTTCTTTCCTGATTCCGAAAGAGAACTGCGAAAAATTAGAACAATGTTGGAGTAATGGTTTTTGAGTTTGACAGCAAGCTTGAAAAGAGTTCACTAAAGCTTTTCCTGATGGGGTAGAGAAGTACACAGACACAAGTGCACCATGCAAAAAATGGAAAAATTGCATTTGATGTGGGTTGCAAGCTTACGTATTTTCGTCAAAATATAGACCAGAATTCATGTATTCTTTACATCTTTTTCATTGCACATTTTTTTATCATTTGCAGGGTACAGTCAGATGTTTTAGTGCTGGGTTGGGGAATTGGTTTGGCTGTCCTCGAGGTGTGCACTTTATAGTGCTTGGTAGTCCGCCTGATCTAATAGTATGGGCATGTGTAGACAACCATATTTTCAGTCCGAGTGCGATCCCACATAACACTAGGACCGTTGTTATCCTATGGGTCGGTGCACATGTCAGTTTTTTTCTTTGGACAGAGCAGATCCAAGGAAATGACTGCAGCATGTACAGTTTTTAACTGATACTCAGATCGCACTTAGCTTTGCATGTCCTTTAGTGCGTGGAAATCACCGACTGCACTCGGATGACATCTGAATAGAGAATGCAGAATAGAGAAGATGGAAAAATGTTTTCTGTGTCATCCATGGAATTTTATTATAATGGAGATAGAGATGGGCAAACTCGAACAGTAACGTTCAGGGTCCGTACTGAACACCTTGTGTCCGTGCAAGGACCCTGAACATGGACTTCTGCCTGAAGTCTGTGTTACTGTTCAGGCTTGGCAGCCTCAAACAATCGGTGTTTTCCAAGCTGTTATCTGTGTCACAGGGTGAGAAACACCGGCTCTGATTGGCAGTAAGTTCATTACCTCAGGTCAGAGTGCTATGGTTCCCATGCTGTCATACAGATTACAACGTTTGAGCCAGCAGCTGTGACCAGCAGTAAGAAGATTACTGCCAGTCACGGATGTGAGCTGAGAAGAATACTTCTATCACAAACATAAGCCCTTTCTCAGGGAGGCTGAAATCTGATGTTCTCAGTCTGGGAAGGGGCCAATATCCTTGGCTCTTTCCTAGGCTATTAATATCAGTCCACAGCTGTCTGTTTGGCCTTTTCTGGTTATTGAGTATGGGGGGACCAGACATAATTTTTTGGGAGGTCTTCCATATAATAACCCGAAAAGGCTAAACAAACAGCTTTAAGATGTTGTTAATTGCCTGGGAACCTTTATGGATATAGGCCTGTTCCCAGAATATTAAACCAGCCAGCAGCCGTCGGCTTTCCCTCAGCTGGTTATGAAAATTATGGGGGAACCCACGCTATTTTTTTCATTTATTTTATTTATTCAATAAATACATTGTGCAGTAAAATGCATGCACTGACATTACTATATCACATTGACACCTTTATTATAATGCACAGGTGTCGGCTGATGAGAGTCCTACAATCATCAGAGTCGTCTGCTCTCGCTCCTATCAATGAGAGCAGGTATACACTGATGAGAGTAGTAGTAGTACTCTCATCAGCTGACACCTGACCGGCGGAAACCTTTTTTTACTGCCGGTCGCAGCTGCTGGACTTGCTCACACGCTGTCATTTGTTTTACAGCGTGGCAACTGCAGTGATGTGACCGGTGGTAACATGTAATGTTAACGCAGGTCAAAGATGCTGTTTATCACGCTATCACACAGATGATGGCATGAGAAACGCCTGATATTCCAGCCCCCCAAGTCTGGTACTTGAACTGAATTTTTTTAAAACAACCACTGGTTTTTCCATCACTAACTGCAAATAATCATTGTTGGGACACACCTACTCTCTTATATAAAGCAAAAATGATATTTTCCACTACATGGGGGACTAAATGAGAAAAAAGGAGGTTAGATTTTGGTTTGTAGAGGATACTTCTGAAGGTTTCAAGGAGGGATTTGATAGGTAATGATGATCTGGATGACTTCAGGAGCTGTTAACAGCAGGAAAGATTGATAATTAAAAAAAATACTTAGACACTTTCTTAGGAGAAATTAATATAGATAATTAAGTAGTTGTGCAAAGTTCTGAATTTTTGGTCCAGCGCATCGACAAAAGGGATTAGGAGGGAAAGATTAGCTCTTTTTGGGCTTACAGGATCATGCATTGTAATCTCCCGATTGAACTTGGTGGGCATGAGTCTTTTTTTTAACTATGTAACTACAGGAAGTCATCCCGTGTTTCACAGGAAATCAGAGACTGAATTCCTATCTATACATTAGCACATGTCTTGGAGTGGATATCACATGACAAAGCTCTTAATAAATATTGCATGTAGTACTGTATTAGTGTGTAAGAGGGAGCCAGGACGGTAGTCGTAGCCTAGGACTCCAGGGCTCTGGTGTCCTGGCCTCCTCCCACAGAAAAACCATCAGCTTCTACCAGCATACCTGTTTGAGGTGCTGGTCCACGGTCAGGACTTCCTCTGCGGTGCGACCCAGCTTCTGCACACTTAGTTGCAGTGATCAGGGTAGAAATAACGGACACAGATACCGGTTCTGATGCCAAATCAATGACTTTACTTTCTTCTTCAACGGTCCCGGACACATCAGTTACATTACAGTCCACAAAGCATTCCTCCTGCACTTTCACTTGCATACTTTCTAGATCCTCACGCACATTACGGGATAATAGTACCTTTGGAGGTACCTCAGCATTACTCCTGTAGGACCTCATGATATAGGGGAAATCCGTTCATCCGTTTCGCCCCAGATTTGCAAGCTTCAGCCCTATTAAGGATCTGCCACATGGTGAACACTCTGCGCCCTGCACGATTTTTGGACCACGTCTCCTTTTCCGTTCATTTTTCTGCCATAAACTGTAATTTCCCGGGTGCTCCGGTCTTATCCAGCACCCGTCTGACTGTGCCCGTGCTATTCTTCTTCAAACGTTGCGTAGCTGCTATGATGTCCTGGGCTTAGAGCCCTTGTGGATTTGTCGGGCATGCTCGCCCTTCTGACTCGTTCCTAACTCCTACACGTACTTAACCCATAGCAGCTACTTCTACAATTAACATTATGCAAACTTCCTATCAGCTATACCTAACAAGGCCCACTAGTGTACCCCCATCTAGTGGCCCTTTGCAAAACTACACTTACCCAGTCTATGAAACTATATACTACAAGTGCCCTCCTCTAATGTTCCCAAGCGATGCACTAACTTACCCTAATCTATTCTGGAATATAATTGGACATAATACAGCATACAATACAAAATACTAAAGTACAACATGGTAACACATAATGTGGCAGTACCAATGGGACAGGCGGTAATACACAATAGTATAGCAGTACTGAGCATAATAATGCCTATACATTAATTATAGTATATTTACATTATAACTCCTTAAAGGGGAGGAAGCATTAAAGGGGTATTATATTTCAATCCCTTACATTTCCCCTTTCCTAAAGTTTGGTCGTCCCAACCAAGCAGACTCCAATATTTACACTATACATATAAAACATTCTAAAGAATTTACAGTGACGCACTGCAGTCCAACTTTTCTGAGGTTGCAAACCCGGATCACAGTCCTCCGAGTTAAGTCCACTAATATATTTATTATTCAGCATATTCACAACATACGACCCGTTTTTTCTGTAGCCATCAATCTCTGAGGCAGGGCCCACCTTTCCTTAAGGAGAGCAGGTTTCCTTATCAGCAAAGAAATCATATATTTATTTTTTGCACATGGCCCGTGGTTTAGGCTGTCTAGACAGTCTCCGCTTTTTCCAGCAGAAGGGGCACAACAGGTGCACCAAAAAAACAAACAAAAAGCAATTCTTTTAAAGTTCACATTGGCCGTCCGGCCCTGTCCTTCCCACAGAGTTGGGCATTAGCATTATGGGGACGCGGAACAGTCCCTCCGTAAGATATTTCAGGCACAATGAGTGCAATTTTTTTTCTTTTTAAAGTGACAGTACTCAGCGGCGGACGTCCCTGTCTGTCGCATCAGGAGCCGAATTCCGTTGCCGGTGGCTACCGTTGTACGACTCTGCAGCCGCAGAATCGTAAGACATCCAAGGGCGAGGTGCAGCGTGGGGTGTAGGTGGTGATGGTGGGGCAGCCTGCTCCGACTGTGGAAATAGCCCCATGTCATCCTCACTTAGGAGGGTCAACGCGACCACGTGATACCCCCACGGACAATCTTCCTTAAAAAAGGACACTTCATCACCCTCCTTCAGGGCTCTGCCGAATCTGATGGAGGCCGCGTTCATGTAGACCTTCACGTTGGTCCTGTCTTCCCTGACGAAGCCATACCCCCGCTCAATGTCCATATATGCTAACCGACTTTGGGTGCGCTGGCCTGCCAGGGCACCTCCACCCTGCCGCAGCTCGGCCCACAACTCCTTTTTCGCTGCTTCTTTTTTTGGATTACA
This sequence comes from Dendrobates tinctorius, assembly GCF_039654945.1. Lineage (NCBI taxonomy): Eukaryota > Metazoa > Chordata > Amphibia > Anura > Dendrobatidae > Dendrobates > Dendrobates tinctorius. The sequence goes on along the minus strand of NW_027361707.1, from coordinate 4,648,257 downwards.
TATTCCACCCAGGCCGCCTGCCTGGGAGTGGGGAGGGCCCCTCCGGTGTTAGGGAGTGGTGGGGAGCGCCAGGTCTGGAGCGGTGGAGGGTACTGCGGAGGCCGTTGGGTAGGAATAGGTGGCTACACCCCCTCAGGGACGTGTGGGTTGGCGACATTGGCTGAGTAAGGGGGCGGTGAGAGGGAACGTCCCTCAGGGGTAAGGGGTCAAGGCTCACTCACCCTTTCTGGAGATGAGATGATGGTCGTGCCTGTGCCTGGCCCTCTGTCTCTTTTGATCACCAATCCTCCCTCTGGTGTCAGCTCCACTGGCCTCCACTTTTCCATCTGCGGTTCCTCTTGGGTAGATGCCATTTCTGTTTCCTGAAGAATCAACGGCGAGGGTTCTGTCACACAGGGTTGCTCCTGTCGGCGTCGGCCTGGAGGCTCCGCGTGTTGTTCCATCATCCAGCTTCATACACACTCCTGAGCCCATGGTCTTCACTGGATGCTGACTTTGTGGCTGGGATAGCTCCGTGGAATGGTCCGCCAGGGCCTCTGCTAGTTATTCCCAAAGTCTGCTGGACTGCCTCCTTTCTTCCTCCTTCCTCCAGCATCACTCCATCAGGCCCATGCCTCGACAGCTTCGGGTGCAGGAGTGCTCCATCGTGCCCTAGTTGTTATCGCTTACTGGTACCGCACCACTGCTTCCAGAATCTTCCGGGAGGCCACCCCCATTTCCAGGTGGCCACTCCCCTGTCAGCTCCACCCAGGTTCAGGAATTCTGTAGGGGAGAGCAAGGGTTTGTTCTTTTCAGCCACTCCCACCAGGGAAGGGCCAGGGTGCAATGACAGGCAACTTTTGGTGCCAAGGGAGCATGGAAACACCCATGAAGGGTGAGGACTATGTCATCTTCTTCTTCACTTGCAGCGCCATTTCCTGCCAACTCCATGGCCGCCATCTTGGTTAACACGAATTCCGGTTGAAGCACAGTGTCAGTCCAATCCAGTATTAAAGGGGAGGAGGCATTAAAGGGGTATTCTATTTCAATCCCTTACAAGGGCTCATTCAGATGTCTGTTTGTTTTTCACATTGGTGAAAAAGGGTCCAAGTTTCATCAGTAATTTTGTGCAGAGTTTTATCAGATTTTCATTAGATGTCCTTCAGAGTTTCATCCTTATTTGGTCCAAGCTTTATCAGTTCTTCTTGGATGAGAAACAAAAAAATGTTTCTCTACTTTCTACTACCTAGCAATCCATTTTGTCACTAACCCATAGACTTGCAGTGTCGACTTTGATCCGACATTCACATCAATATTGGACACGTCTTCGAGATTTTGCGGAGTTAGTCCACAAAAAAAAATCAAACATGTCAACAGCCTCAAAGACCATACTACAAGTACGTAGACATGACCACTCTGCAATTACTTTTTCATCTTACTGCTATGAAAGATGAGGAAATTGTTGTAGACCATTTCCTTTCTTCTCCTCCTGGATCTAAATATGATTTTTTTATGGTGGTGGAAATCCTCTTTTTTAATGGCTGTTTACTTCTGCTTAGTCCTAAAGGGTGTAGTCAACACCAGGCCCAGATACTTATCAGCCATATAGGAAATCAAGCATTATTAATAGCACAGGATGGTGGAAGACCCTGTTCCAGACTTTCTATTGGAACTAAGTAGTCTTTGCCTGAACTGCAAATAGACTTAATACAACATGAAACCCAGCCAAGAATGAGTAGCCTGAGGCTGATGACATCTTACTGCCATGCACAGAGCCTGTCTCCTCAATGATTCCCATTATGAATAGTTTGCATTCTACGGAGGGACTGCCTGGAAATAGGAGGGGATGTAATAGCACTTTAAATATAAGATGGTGCCAGCAGTTTTTTTGGGATGCTCGTAACATTTCCACACCAGTGGCTTCCAGTGGCCGTCCTGTAGGATTAGGAGATAACTCCGCTCAAAAAGCACACAGCTGGTAGACTGCGGCTCAATAGGGCAAAGTAGAAAAACAACTCGTCCTGGGAATCATCGGTCCTTAATCCGACTTTGGCTAGAGATAAAACTCTGGCTTTTATTATTTCTAGACTTGACCTGCAAAAAAAGCTTGTCTTGTGTGTTTTGTTCACGGGGCTGTAAAAAGTTTATTATTATATGATGCGAACAGCTTAGGATAGGTGTGAAGATATAATACATACACTGTCTGTGAAAATAATATAATTCTTCATAATGGTAAGTCATTGAAAAAGTAAAAAAAAATCATATTTTATTTGCCAATGGTTTATTTCTCCAGGAAACAGCGCCTCCTTTGTCTATGGACTGTGTCTGGTATTGCAGTTCAGCCCATTTTACTTGAGTATGGATTCAAGTCCGTTGGGCCTCGATGCAAAATTTGCACCTGGACCCCCTCCTGAAAATTGGTCAGATGTATAGTCCCTTGTAATGTTCTAGATCCTTCAGCAAAGCATTTGATAAAGTATCTCATACTATCCTTATTGAAAAAATGTAAAGTATGGGATTGACAAGTCTACGGTTAGGTGGATTGCTAACTGACTCAGTGATTGTGACAAAGTAGAAAAGGCGGACGGCACCGCTATTAGCATGTAGCACAACTGATGGTATGTGTCTGGCAGCAAGCTGTCGTCCTGGACTCCCGGGTGCTTGACCTCGCAGCAATCAAATCTTTGAATCCATGTAGAGGAAAGGTCGCACGCAGCAGGATAAGGCATAACTCATTTATTGACACATACAATACATGAGTGTTACAAGCTGACAACGGCCGTTTCGCGCTGTTCTAGCGCTTCCACGGGTGGAAGCGCTAGAACAGCGCAAAACGGCCGTTGTCAGCTTGTAACACTCAAGCCACCCCTACTCTGACCTGACATGTATTGTATGTGTCAATAAATGAGTTATACCTTATCCTGCTGAGTGCGACCTTTCCTCTACATGGATTCGATGACTCAGTGATTGTACTCAAGGAGTGGTAATAAATGGTTGCACATCCAATTGGAATAGTGTTTCAAGTGAGGAACCAAAAGGCTCTGTCCTGGCTCCAGTGTTGTTCAACATTTTTATAAATGATCTAGATAACAGAACTGAAGGTAAACCAATCAAATTTGCAGATGATGCAAAGCTAGGAGGGATAGCTAACACTAGAGCAGACAGAGAAAGGATTTAGAAGGATTTAGATAAGGTTACACAATGAGCAGCGACTAATAGAAAAGTATTTAACAGGAAGAAATACAAGATTCTACATCTGGGCAAGAAAAACAAAAATTATATCTACATAATGGGAGCAATACAACTTAGAAACAGTACATGTGAAAAAGACTTGGGTATACTAATAGATCACAGACTGCACATGAGTCAACAGTGTGATGCAGCAGCAAAAAGGCAAACACAGTTCTCGGATGTATTAAGAGAAGCATACAGTCTATATCACGTGAAGACATTATCCCCCTCTACACCTTCATTGTCAGGCCTAATGGGTAGTACTGTGTCCAGTTCTGGACACCACATTTAAAAAAAAAAAGACATTGAAACACTGGAGCAAGTTCAGAGAAGAGCTACCAGGATGGTGAGAGGACTGCAAAGTATGCTTGCACAAAAGAAGGCTGAGAGGAGACTTAATAGCTGTCTACAAATATCTGAACTGATGTCACAGTGTAGAGGGATCATCGTTATTCTCATTTGCACATTAAAACGCGAGAAGCAATGGAATGAAACTGAAATGAAGAAGATGCAAGTTAGATATTAGAAAAAAAAATTGACAGTGAGGGTGATCAATGAGTGGAACATGCTGCCATGAGAGGTGGTGAGTTCTCCTTCAATGGAAGTCTTCAAACAGAGGCTGGACAGACATCTGTCTGAAGTGGTTTAGTGAATCCTGCATTGAGCAGGGGGTTGGATACGAAGACCCTGGAAGCTCCTTCTAACTCTAACATTCTATGATTCCTATAGAGATATACATGTTGGTCCCCAATGTAATAAAGTAATATATCCAATATCTCCCATATCCTGGCCCCTTCCTATAACAACAGTAATTAATGCTTGTCCAAACCAAAAATTAATAGCACTTCAAATTGCATATATCTATACCCATAGAGTCTGTGAACACCTTGACAGGACAAAGAAGAGAGCTATACCATAAAAACTTCAAAAGTTTATTGAAAAATTCATATAAAATACGTTAAAACCATGTGACATAGAACATGGAATATCTCAAGGGACATAGCAGACCTGTATATCTATAAGAACTAAATATCTGTAAGACTAGCTAAATGGGGATACTAGTGCTTACTTTTCTGTAAATATGGGAATTAGTGCCATACATATGAAAAAACAATATATGTATATCTTCCCATTTCACAACAAAAATAAATGCCTTATAATATGATTTATGATTAGCCATCACTAGGGATGAGCGAGTATACTTGTTAGGATTCGGTACTCGGCGAGTTATGTGGTACTCGCAGTACTCGAATCCTAGCGAGTAATTTTCACTACTCGCCTCGCAATATTCAGATCTCCCGCCCGGCATGTGTTAGCCAATCACAGTAAAGCCGCCGCCTTCTTTGTTGTGGCATTACTGTGATTGGTTGGCCGTGCAGCATCACTGTATCCCTGGAGAGCGGTGGCATGAGCTGATGCGGCTGCTCTCCACAGGAGATCGACGTGGGACCCTCATTATCCTGACCCCTTACTGTAATAATTTCTTCCATCATGGGCCTCTTTCTGTAATGTCCCCCATCCTGGACCTCTTCTTGTAATAAGGTCCCCCATTCTGTGCCCCTTCCAGTAATAATGTCCCCCATCCTGAGCCTCTTCCAGTAATAATGTCTCACATCCTATTATAATGTCTCCCACTCCTCTCTTCTCCAACACACTTACAAAAAAAATAAACGATTCTTCTCACCTTCCCTGTTCTCACATTGTGCTACATCCTCATCTATAGGTGGTGAAGAGGCTGGTAACTCACTTCTCTGTGCCAGCCATGCATCACTGTCATGCACTGCCTGTGACGGGCAAGCTGTTATAAGTTGCCAGCTTCTTATTGGTTGCATATATTGCAGTGCAGGGATCCGGTGGATCTCTGCACTGCGATACATTTCAGCTGAATGTGCATCCTTGGACACAGATCCATCTGAAATTGGTGCATGGGTCTGGGGCATGACTACAACCGTTATGTCCCTGCTGCTGTCTTCTTTTGACTTTGGGGCCTCTGGGTCCAATTAGAAAGTTTTCTTTATCTTTGTGACGTACACCTTTGTGCTTCTTTTCATCTATGATCTCTGACTACACGATCCCTGTCTACTGTCACTCTTGTCCTTTATCTTCCAGGAGAATGAGGATATTGAAATGAAGGGAGAAGTTTACAAACTTATCAAGCATTTCTAGTTTCTTTTTTTTTCTTGAACTGAAGGCATTAGTAGCATTAGCTCTCTCAAAGACTGTGCACATACAGTAGTCCAAAAGTAATTTCCAGGATCTCAGTTGCTTTCTGGTGGATTTATGTCCCTCTAGCTCTTTATTTGAGTCTTTATAATTGTTTTATTCAAAAGTGACTGGTCCTTCTGGAGTACCTGTCAAAAGTCCCTGTTGTTACAAACCTGTCCCAGGTTCAAACTCTGCTCTCTTCTTCCCTGCCTACTAAAATCTATTGTGCTCCTCGTCAGACTTTACAAGTAGCCAACCATGCTCACATGTCTTCATCTACTTAGACCTTTTATAGGGCCCACCAAGACACACACCTGTGTCTTGATGTTAAGACTCCTAGATTGACTTTTAGTTTGACTATGCACCACTACCCGTTTCCCCGAGTCCTGTCTACTTGCAGCCTCCAGTGCCTCAATTAACAGCTTTCCAGTGTCCTGTCTGCCTGGACCTGGGCTTAGAGGATCCACCTCACAAGGTGAGCCCATAACTCCTAGACACATATGAAATTCAGACCTGGTTAAGGAAAGCATCCCATATGCCTGATCCTCCACCCTACACTTCCATCAGGGAAGATTTGGGTAGCCCTTGTGCCTGTAAGAAGGGGCCAGGACAGTAGTCGTGGTCGAGGACACCAGGGCCTTGGTGTCCTGGCCTCTTCCCACAGAAAAATTGTCAGCTTCTACCGGTGTACCTGTTCGGGGTTCTGGTTCACCATCAGGAATTTCACTGCGGTGCGGCACAGCTCCTGCATATCAGCTTCTGTACAAATGGTAGAAAGAACTGACACAGATATCGGCTCAGATGCCAACCAAATGATTTTACTCTTCTCTTCAATGGTCCCGGACACATCAGTTACATTACAGTCCACACAGCATTCCTCCTGCACTTTCCCTTTCCTGCTTTCTCTGTCCTCACGCACATTACGGAGTAGTAACGCTCTAGGCGGTACCACAGCATCACTTCTGTAGGACCTCAAGACATAGGGGATCCCATTCATCCGTTTGGCCCCGGATTTGCAAGCTTCAGCCCTATTTAAGATCTGCCACATGGTGCATATTCTGCGCCCTGCACGACTTTTGGACCACATATTCCTTCCCGTTACTGCTGCTGTCATAAACTGCAATTTCCTGGGTGCTCTGGTCTTATCCAGCACCTGTCTGACTGTGCCCGTGCTTTTCCTTCTGACTGAAGGTTGCGAAGCTGCTAAGGCGACCTGGGCTTAGAGCCCTTGTGGACACTTCAGGTGTGCTCACCCTTCTAACCAATTCCGATCTCCTACACTTACTTAACCCATAGCAGCTCCTCCTACAATTAACCCTATGTGAACGTCCTATCAGATGTACCTACAAGGCCCACTGGCATGTGACGTTCCCCAGGGGCCGTGGGATGCTCGGTACCGAGCCCGTTAACTTCAATGTGAGATATCACAGCGGCGGTGACCCGGTCCGTGGTCCCAGGCGGTCATGTAATTTGGCGTGTAATTAGGTGAAAATAAGGTTAATGTAGTGATTCGTGACGCCAGTTGGAGTGTTCGACTGTGGCATAGTCGACACTGCAGATGATCCCTGGGGGAGTAGATGGTGATGGCAGTGCAGATGTTAAACCCTCTCCTACCAGGGCAGACCCCCAGAGATTGTGATGCAAGTAGAAGGCACGGAGACAAGAAAAGTCACTTTATCATTTACTGTAGTTTAGGTGCAGTTCAGAGGCGATATTACAACTCTCACCAGGTTACAGTCTGCTCTGGAGACTGGGAGTTATCTTTCCTTCTCTGCTGTGACTCAGTGTAAGCTTCCTGCTATTCTAATCCCTTCCGGGACCAAGGCTTCCCGGAGTTTAGAACTTCCCAGTATTGCCTCTACTCACTGTATATTTCTCCTTCAGCAACTTGCAGCTTGAATCCTTTGTGAAGCAGCTCAAGTTCCCACTTGCACTAGCCTTCACTGATCCTAGGTTATTGCAGTATTTCCGAGGGAAAACAGTTTTCTGCTGGTTGTATAATCCCACACAGTCTCTCAGCTTACCACCCTGCTCTGAAAGCATGGATGGTCTAGGGGCTGGTTCCCTGATGCTTCTTTAGCTGTACTCCTGAATCGAGCACATGTCTTAACATGGCAACATGGCTTCCAAGAGCCTTCTTCCTCATTCTTCTTCACTGAACAACTTGACTCCTCCCCTTCCCAGTTAAGGTATGTCTGCAAAGCTCTAAGCTTCAGACAAGTGAGGGAGTGAGGCAAATTGTGTGTGTGTGTTGTGGTCTCTAGCAGAGAAAGCATATCTCCCATTGCTCATAAAACACATACAAAACAGTACATATTTAACACTTTTGTGGTGATAAAGACGCAGGGTGCCACACATGCCCCCATCTAGTGGCCCACAACAGAACTACACTTACCCATATCTATGTCAATATATACTAAAAGTCCCCTCCTATAATGTCCCTAGAGGATGCACTAGCTTACCCTAATCTATACATTAATATATTACAATATATTACAATCTGTATAGCATAGTAGCACATATAATGTGGCAGTACCAATGAGCGGTAATACACATACTCGTGTAGCAGTACCGCTGGCATTGTACACATCAAATAATAACATATATACATAGAACATCTTAAAGTGAATCTGTCACCTCATTTTTGGCCTATAAACTGCAGCCACCGCCATCAGGGGCTTATCTACAGAATTCTGTAATGCTGCAGATAAGCCCCTGATGTAACCTGAAAGATAAGAAAAACAAGTTAGATTATACTCACCCGGGGGTCCGGTCCGGTCCGATGGGTGTCGCGGTCCGGTTCGGCGCCTCCCATCTTCTAGCAATGACGTCCTCCTTCTTACTTCTGCCGCAGCTCCTGCGCAGGCGTACTTTCTCCGCCCTGTTGAGGGCAGAGTAAAGTACTGCAGTGCGCAGGCGCTGGGCCTCTCTGACCTTTCCCGGCGCCTGCGCACTGCAGTACTTTACTCTGTCCTCAACAGGGCAGATATAGTACGCCTGCGCAGGAGCCGCGGCAGAAGTAAGAAGGAGGACGTCATTGCTAGAAGATGGGAGGCGCCAGATCGGACCGCGACATCCACCCCACCCGACCACGCCCCCCGGTGAGTATAATCTAACTTGTTTTCCTTATCTTTCAGGTTACGTCGGGGGCTTATCTACAGCATTACAGAATGCTGTAGATAAGCCCCTGATGGCAGTGGCCGCAGCTTACAGGCCAAAAATGAGGTGACAGATTCCCTTTAAAGGGGTGGTCTTTAAGGGCATCTTCCTTCAACCCCCTACATACCTATAAGATAATCTGCTAAAAAAATCAGTTTGGGGAAGCATTTTCTATTGTGTATGGCAGTGTTAGACTTTGTGTCAAATTGGTTGTGGCATTGAGTGAGTTGCCAGTGCTTGAGGCAAGGCAAGTATTGCGCCTCCCTTAGAAAGAATTAATGCCTCCTTAGTGCCTACTTAAAAAATGATGATATTTCATCAGTGGTACCACCAGAAGTAATAACACCACCTTTGCGCAACCCTCCAAAGAAAAAGAAATCCAAGTTTATATGCAAGCATATAGAATATAAATACTCAAGTAATCTGAGTCAATGTGTCCTCTTTTCTTGCACCCAGAACAGGCTGGCACAGGTGGCATCATTACATTAGAGAAAGGAAAGTGGTAGGGTAGGAACACTATGACTCCCAGGTCCACCACAGACGTCATCTTGGCGTTGATACAGTTCAATATGGCACTCACCCAGGAGATCCAGGGCACATGGCCAGAACTCCAGGGCATGTGAACTTCCACCAGGTTTGGAGCTTGGAAAGTTTTGCACCCCTAAGAAGTACCCCTAAGAATTTAGCACCCAAAGCAATTTCCTCTTTGGTCACCTCCATGTTACGCTATTGGACACATTGGCACAAATGTGGTATAATCATTAGATCTCCTTTGCAGGAATGGAAAATGCAGACGTCAGCAGCTTGCTGCCCAACACATCGATCTAATGATGGAGCCGAACTAAGCAAAATCATTTTTTATCTTTTTTTTTTGTAAGACTCTCTTCGGCAGATGTGGTTGATGAAATTGTCTTCTGCTCACCTGTATGAAGTTCAAAATTATTAACAGCTTCTAAGTGCTCTATTTTCATAAAACCTTTACAATTGATAGATGCGGAGGAGAAGGCAGATATTTCTCGCAATAAACAATGCACTTTGCATACCATTTGGTTTCTTTAGCAACCGGGAACAATCACCATACAAAGTGGTTATCCTCAGAGAAGCTTCAGTAATTGGGATGTTCTGTTCAGATTTTTTTTTTGTTCATTGGGATGAATAATATTGTGTTTAAGTAGATTTCAAAAAATATATTTTTATATACTTTTATGCTTACGCGTCCTCATATTCCTGAGATCACTCCATCAACTTGGCCCATAAATCACTATTTGTTTTTATTATTGGCTCCCAAAAATATACAAGTATTAGAGATGATCAGATCGATCCGCAAAGGAAAATTTGGCAAAATCTTAATATTTGAATTTCAAAAGATCCATCATTCATCACTAATGAGTATAAGTACAATATACTCAATATTTTATATGGAATTGCTATTTTATTATTTTTTATATGTGTGTCCCTTTATTCTTTAAAAGAGGATGTTTGAATTATAAAATCTATTTTAAAATACCCTATTAGTTAAAGCGATTGTCCAATACTGGAAAACTCCTTATTAATGGTGGGTTTCCCGAGTATATTTGGCCTAGGATGTATTGTACTTTCACCCGGTAATGCACTTTCAATTATATCGGCATCCTGGATGCCTATACAGTTGAAATACATGATAGATGAGGGAGAGTCAGCTTACGCTCACTCTCCCATCATTCCTCCTCTGCGTCTGACGTCTCAGCACAGTGGGCAAGATAACGTCATTATATGCCCGCTATACCGAGATGTACAGAGGATCTGAAGACACCATGAAGAGAATGGAGCAGTGGGGGAATGGGCAGAGGTAAGTATTTATTTTTTGTTAATGTGGTACCTATTATGCTGTGTCGTAGCTGTTTTCGTTCTGACCAACGTCAGGTCTGCCAGATCACCAGTGAGGCCGAATTAGGAGTTTTACGCCCTTAATTTACAAGCGCTTGGAGACAAAAGAGACTGCACACGGGTCGTGGGCAAATCACTTTATCTGACGTAATGAAACACAAGGCAATCTTTTATACCATTTACAACAATATGTAACTCTATGGACCTCATGTGGCCCCCACCATCACTTCAGGGACATAGCTTGTTTATAATGTACCCAGAACACGTTGTGGCTGACTATTGAGAACATATATGATAAGAAGCGTATTTCCCTTGAA